>NW_027139215.1:0-637642 GCF_035084215.1 Heptranchias perlo | reverse complement strand
GACCCCGGCAGCCGCTGGGTCAGGTCCGCGGACCCCGGCAGCCGCTGGGGTGACAGGATCCGCCGGACCCCCCGGCAGCCCGCTGGGGTACAGTTCCGCCGGACCCCGGCAGCCGCTGGGGTACAGTTCCGCGACCCCGGCAGCCGCTGGGGTACAGTTCCGCCGGACCCCGGCAGCCGCTGGGGTACAGTTCCGCCGGACCCCCGGCAGCCGCTGGGGTACAGTTCCGCCGACCCCGGCAGCCGCTGGGGTACAGTTCCGCCGACCCCGGCAGCCGCTGGGGTACAGTTCCGCCGACCCCGGCAGCCGCTGGGGTTCAGTTCCGCCGACCCCCGGCAGCCGCTGGGGTTCAGTTCCGCCGACCCCCGGCAGCCGCTGGGGTTCAGTTCCGCCGACCCCGGCAGCCGCTGGGGTTCAGTTCCGCCGACCCCGGCAGCCGCTGGGGTTCAGTTCCGCCGACCCCGGCAGCCGCTGGGGTTCAGTTCCGCCGACCCCGGCAGCCGCTGGGGTTCAGTTCCGCCGACCCCGGCAGCCGCTGGGGTTCAGTTCCGCCGACCCCGGCAGCCGCTGGGGTTCAGTTCCGCCGACCCCGGCAGCCGCTGGGGTTCAGTTCCGCCGACCCCGGCAGCCGCTGGGGTTCAGTTCCGCCGACCCCGGCAGCCGCTGGGGTTCAGTTCCGCCGACCCCGGCAGCCGCTGGGGTTCAGTTCCGCCGACCCCGGCAGCCGCTGGGGTTCAGTTCCGCCGACCCCGGCAGCCGCTGGGGTTCAGTTCCGCCGGACCCCGGCAGCCGCTGGGGTTCAGTTCCGCCGACCCCGGCAGCCGCTGGGGTTCAGTTCCGCCGACCCCGGCAGCCGCTGGGGTTCAGTTCCGCCGACCCCCGGCAGCCGCTGGGGGTTCAGTTCCGCCGACCCCGGGCAGCCGCTGGGGTTCAGTTCCGCCGACCCCGGCAGCCGCTGGGGTTCAGTTCCGCCGACCCCGGCAGCCGCTGGGGTTCAGTTCCGCCGACCCCGGCAGCCGCTGGGGTTCAGTTCCGCCGACCCCGGCAGCCGCTGGGGTTCAGTTCCGCCGACCCCGGCAGCCGCTGGGGTTCAGTTCCGCCGACCCCGGCAAGCCGCTGGGGTTCAGTTCCGCCGACCCCGGCAGCCGCTGGGGTTCAGTTCCGCCGACCCCGGCAGCCGCTGGGGTTCAGTTCCGCCGACCCCGGCAGCCGCTGGGGTTCAGTTCCGCCGACCCCGGCAGCCGCTGGGGTTCAGTTCCGCCGACCCCGGCAGCCGCTGGGGTTCAGTTCCGCCGACCCCGGCAGCCGCTGGGGTTCAGTTCCGCCGACCCCGGCAGCCGCTGGGGTTCAGTTCCGCCGACCCCGGCAGCCGCTGGGGTTCAGTTCCGCCGACCCCGGCAGCCGCTGGGGTTCAGTTCCGCCGACCCCGGCAGCCGCTGGGGTTCAGTTCCGCCGACCCCGGCAGCCGCTGGGGTTCAGTTCCGCCGACCCCGGCAGCCGCTGGGGTTCAGTTCCGCCGACCCCGGCAGCCGCTGGGGTTCAGTTCCGCCGACCCCGGCAGCCGCTGGGGTTCAGTTCCGCCGACCCCGGCAGCCGCTGGGGTTCAGTTCCGCCGACCCCGGCAGCCGCTGGGGTTCAGTTCCGCCGGCCCCGGCAGCCGCTGGGGTTCAGTTCCGCCGGCCCCGGCAGCCGCTGGGGTTCAGTTCCGCCGGCCCCGGCAGCCGCTGGGGTTCAGTTCCGCCGGCCCCGGCAGCCGCTGGGGTTCAGTTCCGCCGGCCCCGGCAGCCGCTGGGGTTCAGTTCCGCCGGCCCCGGCAGCCGCTGGGGTTCAGTTCCGCCGGCCCCGGCAGCCGCTGGGGTTCAGTTCCGCCGGCCCCGGCAGCCGCTGGGGTTCAGTTCCGCCGGCCCCGGCAGCCGCTGGGGTTCAGTTCCGCCGACCCCGGCAGCCGCTGGGGTTCAGTTCCGCCGACCCCGGCAGCCGCTGGGGTTCAGTTCCGCCGACCCCGGCAGCCGCTGGGGTTCAGTTCCGCCGACCCCGGCAGCCGCTGGGGTTCAGTTCCGCCGACCCCGGCAGCCGCTGGGGTTCAGTTCCGCCGACCCCGGCAGCCGCTGGGGTTCAGTTCCGCCGACCCCGGCAGCCGCTGGGGTTCAGTTCCGCCGACCCCGGCAGCCGCTGGGGTTCAGTTCCGCCGACCCCGGCAGCCGCTGGGGTTCAGTTCCGCCGACCCCGGCAGCCGCTGGGGTTCAGTTCCGCCGACCCCGGCAGCCGCTGGGGTTCAGTTCCGCCGACCCCGGCAGCCGCTGGGGTTCAGTTCCGCCGACCCCGGCAGCCGCTGGGGTTCAGTTCCGCCGACCCCGGCAGCCGCTGGGGTTCAGTTCCGCCGACCCCGGCAGCCGCTGGGGTTCAGTTCCGCCGACCCCGGCAGCCGCTGGGGTTCAGTTCCGCCGACCCCGGCAGCCGCTGGGGTTCAGTTCCGCCGACCCCGGCAGCCGCTGGGGTTCAGTTCCGCCGACCCCGGCAGCCGCTGGGGTTCAGTTCCGCCGACCCCGGCAGCCGCTGGGGTTCAGTTCCGCCGACCCCGGCAGCCGCTGGGGTTCAGTTCCGCCGACCCCGGCAGCCGCTGGGGTTCAGTTCCGCCGACCCCGGCAGCCGCTGGGGTTCAGTTCCGCCGACCCCGGCAGCCGCTGGGGTTCAGTTCCGCCGACCCCGGCAGCCGCTGGGGTTCAGTTCCGCCGACCCCGGCAGCCGCTGGGGTTCAGTTCCGCCGACCCCGGCAGCCGCTGGGGTTCAGTTCCGCCGACCCCGGCAGCCGCTGGGGTTCAGTTCCGCCGACCCCGGCAGCCGCTGGGGTTCAGTTCCGCCGACCCCGGCAGCCGCTGGGGTTCAGTTCCGCCGACCCCGGCAGCCGCTGGGGTTCAGTTCCGCCGACCCCGGCAGCCGCTGGGGTTCAGTTCCGCCGACCCCGGCAGCCGCTGGGGTTCAGTTCCGCCGACCCCGGCAGCCGCTGGGGTTCAGTTCCGCCGACCCCGGCAGCCGCTGGGGTTCAGTTCCGCCGACCCCGGCAGCCGCTGGGGTTCAGTTCCGCCGACCCCGGCAGCCGCTGGGGTTCAGTTCCGCGACCCCGGCAGCCGCTGGGGTTCAGTTCCGCCGACCCCGGCAGCCGCTGGGGTTCAGTTCCGCCGACCCCGGCAGCCGCTGGGGTTCAGTTCCGCCGACCCCGGCAGCCGCTGGGGTTCAGTTCCGCCGACCCCGGCAGCCGCTGGGGTTCAGTTCCGCCGACCCCGGCAGCCGCTGGGGTTCAGTTCCGCCGACCCCGGCAGCCGCTGGGGTTCAGTTCCGCCGACCCCGGCAGCCGCTGGGGTTCAGTTCCGCCGACCCCGGCAGCCGCTGGGGTTCAGTTCCGCCGACCCCGGCAGCCGCTGGGGTTCAGTTCCGCCGACCCCGGCAGCCGCTGGGGTTCAGTTCCGCCGACCCCGGCAGCCGCTGGGGTTCAGTTCCGCCGACCCCGGCAGCCGCTGGGGTTCAGTTCCGCCGACCCCGGCAGCCGCTGGGGTTCAGTTCCGCCGACCCCGGCAGCCGCTGGGGTTCAGTTCCGCCGACCCCGGCAGCCGCTGGGGTTCAGTTCCGCCGACCCCGGCAGCCGCTGGGGTTCAGTTCCGCCGACCCCGGCAGCCGCTGGGGTTCAGTTCCGCCGACCCCGGCAGCCGCTGGGGTTCAGTTCCGCCGACCCCGGCAGCCGCTGGGGTTCAGTTCCGCCGACCCCGGCAGCCGCTGGGGTTCAGTTCCGCCGACCCCGGCAGCCGCTGGGGTTCAGTTCCGCCGACCCCGGCAGCCGCTGGGGTTCAGTTCCGCCGACCCCGGCAGCCGCTGGGGTTCAGTTCCGCCGACCCCGGCAGCCGCTGGGGTTCAGTTCCGCCGACCCCGGCAGCCGCTGGGGTTCAGTTCCGCCGACCCCGGCAGCCGCTGGGGTTCAGTTCCGCCGACCCCGGCAGCCGCTGGGGTTCAGTTCCGCCGACCCCGGCAGCCGCTGGGGTTCAGTTCCGCCGACCCCGGCAGCCGCTGGGGTTCAGTTCCGCCGACCCCGGCAGCCGCTGGGGTTCAGTTCCGCCGACCCCGGCAGCCGCTGGGGTTCAGTTCCGCCGACCCCGGCAGCCGCTGGGGTTCAGTTCCGCCGACCCCGGCAGCCGCTGGGGTTCAGTTCCGCCGACCCCGGCAGCCGCTGGGGTTCAGTTCCGCCGACCCCGGCAGCCGCTGGGGTTCAGTTCCGCCGACCCCGGCAGCCGCTGGGGTTCAGTTCCGCCGACCCCGGCAGCCGCTGGGGTTCAGTTCCGCCGACCCCGGCAGCCGCTGGGGTTCAGTTCCGCCGACCCCGGCAGCCGCTGGGGTTCAGTTCCGCCGACCCCGGCAGCCGCTGGGGTTCAGTTCCGCCGACCCCGGCAGCCGCTGGGGTTCAGTTCCGCCGACCCCGGCAGCCGCTGGGGTTCAGTTCCGCCGACCCCGGCAGCCGCTGGGGTTCAGTTCCGCCGACCCCGGCAGCCGCTGGGGTTCAGTTCCGCCGACCCCGGCAGCCGCTGGGGTTCAGTTCCGCCGACCCCGGCAGCCGCTGGGGTTCAGTTCCGCCGACCCCGGCAGCCGCTGGGGTTCAGTTCCGCCGACCCCGGCAGCCGCTGGGGTTCAGTTCCGCCGACCCCGGCAGCCGCTGGGGTTCAGTTCCGCCGACCCCGGCAGCCGCTGGGGTTCAGTTCCGCCGACCCCGGCAGCCGCTGGGGTTCAGTTCCGCCGACCCCGGCAGCCGCTGGGGTTCAGTTCCGCCGACCCCGGCAGCCGCTGGGGTTCAGTTCCGCCGACCCCGGCAGCCGCTGGGGTTCAGTTCCGCCGACCCCGGCAGCCGCTGGGGTTCAGTTCCGCCGACCCCGGCAGCCGCTGGGGTTCAGTTCCGCCGACCCCGGCAGCCGCTGGGGTTCAGTTCCGCCGACCCCGGCAGCCCGCTGGGGTTCAGTTCCGCCGACCCCGGCAGCCGCTGGGGTTCAGTTCCGCCGACCCCGGCAGCCGCTGGGGTTCAGTTCCGCCGGACCCCGGCAGCCGCTGGGGTTCAGTTCCGCCGACCCCGGCAGCCGCTGGGGTTCAGTTCCGCCGACCCCGGCAGCCGCTGGGGTTCAGTTCCGCCGACCCCGGCAGCCGCTGGGGTTCAGTTCCGCCGACCCCGGCAGCCGCTGGGGTTCAGTTCCGCCGACCCCGGCAGCCGCTGGGGTTCAGTTCCGCCGACCCCGGCAGCCGCTGGGGTTCAGTTCCGCCGACCCCGGCAGCCGCTGGGGTTCAGTTCCGCCGACCCCGGCAGCCGCTGGGGTTCAGTTCCGCCGACCCCGGCAGCCGCTGGGGTTCAGTTCCGCCGACCCCGGCAGCCGCTGGGGTTCAGTTCCGCCGACCCCGGCAGCCGCTGGGGTTCAGTTCCGCCGACCCCGGCAGCCGCTGGGGTTCAGTTCCGCCGACCCCGGCAGCCGCTGGGGTTCAGTTCCCGCCGACCCCGGCAGCCGCTGGGGTTCAGTTCCGCCGACCCCGGCAGCCGCTGGGGTTCAGTTCCGCCGACCCCGGCAGCCGCTGGGGTTCAGTTCCGCCGACCCCGGCAGCCGCTGGGTTCAGTTCCGCCGACCCCGGCAGCCGCTGGGGTTCAGTTCCGCCGACCCCGGCAGCCGCTGGGGTTCAGTTCCGCCGACCCCGGCAGCCGCTGGGGTTCAGTTCCGCCGACCCCGGCAGCCGCTGGGGTTCAGTACCGCCGACCCCGGCAGCCGCTGGGGTTCAGTACCGCCGACCCCGGCAGCCGCTGGGGTTCAGTACCGCCGACCCCGGCAGCCGCTGGGGTTCAGTACCGCCGACCCCGGCAGCCGCTGGGGTTCAGTACCGCCGACCCCGGCAGCCGCTGGGGTTCAGTACCGCCGACCCCGGCAGCCGCTGGGGTTCAGTTCCGCCGACCCCGGCAGCCGCTGGGGTTCAGTTCCGCCGACCCCGGCAGCCGCTGGGGTTCAGTTCCGCCGACCCCCGGCAGCCGCTGGGGTTCAGTTCCGCCGACCCCCGGCAGCCGCTGGGGTTCAGTTCCGCCGACCCCGGCAGCCGCTGGGGTTCAGTTCCGCCGACCCCGGCAGCCGCTGGGGTTCAGTTCCGCCGACCCCGGCAGCCGCTGGGGTTCAGTTCCGCCGACCCCGGCAGCCGCTGGGGTTCAGTTCCGCCGACCCCGGCAGCCGCTGGGGTTCAGTTCCGCCGACCCCGGCAGCCGCTGGGGTTCAGTTCCGCCGACCCCGGCAGCCGCTGGGGTTCAGTTCCGCCGACCCCCGGCAGCCGCTGGGGTTCAGTTCCGCCGACCCCGGCAGCCGCTGGGGTTCAGTTCCGCCGACCCCGGCAGCCGCTGGGGTTCAGTTCCGCCGACCCCGGCAGCCGCTGGGGGTTCAGTTCCGCCGACCCCGGCAGCCGCTGGGGTTCAGTTCCGCCGACCCCGGCAGCCGCTGGGGTTCAGTTCCGCCGACCCCGGCAGCGCTGGGTTCATTCCGCCGACCCGGCAGCCGCTGGGGTTCAGTTCCGCCGACCCCGGCAGCCGCTGGGGTTCAGTTCCGCCGACCCCGGCAGCCGCTGGGGTTCAGTTCCGCCGACCCCGGCAGCCGCTGGGGTTCAGTTCCGCCGACCCCGGCAGCCGCTGGGGTTCAGTTCCGCCGACCCCGGCAGCCGCTGGGGTTCAGTTCCGCCGACCCCGGCAGCCGCTGGGGTTCAGTTCCGCCGACCCCGGCAGCCGCTGGGGTTCAGTTCCGCCGACCCCGGCAGCCGCTGGGGTTCAGTTCCGCCGACCCCGGCAGCCGCTGGGGTTCAGTACCGCCGACCCCGGCAGCCGCTGGGGTTCAGTACCGCCGACCCCCGGCAGCCGCTGGGGTTCAGTACCGCCGACCCCGGCAGCCGCTGGGGTTCAGTACCGCCGACCCCGGCAGCCGCTGGGGTTCAGTACCGCCGACCCCGGCAGCCGCTGGGGTTCAGTTCCGCCGACCCCGGCAGCCGCTGGGGTTCAGTTCCGCCGACCCCGGCAGCCGCTGGGGTTCAGTTCCGCCGACCCCAGGCAGCCGCTGGGGTTCAGTTCCGCCGACCCCGGCAGCCGCTGGGGTTCAGTTCCGCCGACCCCGGCAGCCGCTGGGGTTCAGTTCCGCCGACCCCGGCAGCCGCTGGGGTTCAGTTCCGCCGACCCCGGCAGCCGCTGGGGTTCAGTTCCGCCGACCCCGGCAGCCGCTGGGGTTCAGTTCCGCCGACCCCGGCAGCCGCTGGGGTTCAGTTCCGCCGACCCCGGCAGCCGCTGGGGTTCAGTTCCGCCGACCCCGGCAGCCGCTGGGGTTCAGTTCCGCCGACCCCGGCAGCCGCTGGGGTTCAGTTCCGCCGACCCCGGCAGCCGCTGGGGTTCAGTTCCGCCGACCCCGGCAGCCGCTGGGGTTCAGTTCCGCCGACGCCCGGCAGCCGCTGGGGTTCAGTTCCGCCGACCCCGGCAGCCGCTGGGGTTCAGTTCCGCCGACCCCGGCAGCCGCTGGGGTTCAGTTCCGCCGACCCCCGGCAGCCGCTGGGGTTCAGTTCCGCCGACCCCGGCAGCCGCTGGGGTTCAGTTCCGCCGACCCCCGGCAGCCGCTGGGGTTCAGTTCCGCCGACCCCGGCAGCCGCTGGGGTTCAGTTCCGCCGACCCCGGCAGCCGCTGGGGTTCAGTTCCGCCGACCCGGCAGCCGCTGGGGTTCAGTTCCGCCGACCCCCGGCAGCCGCTGGGGTTCAGTTCCGCCGACCCCGGCAGCCGCTGGGGTTCAGTTCCGCCGACCCCGGCAGCCGCTGGGGTTCAGTTCCGCCGACCCCGGCAAGCCGCTGGGGTTCAGTTCCGCCGACCCCGGCAGCCGCTGGGGTTCAGTTCCGCCGACCCCGGCAGCCGCTGGGGTTCAGTTCCGCCGACCCCGGCAGCCGCTGGGGTTCAGTTCCGCCGACCCCGGCAGCCGCTGGGGTTCAGTTCCGCCGACCCCGGCAGCCGCTGGGGTTCAGTTCCGCCGACCCCGGCAGCCGCTGGGGTTCAGTTCCGCCGACCCCGGCAGCCGCTGGGGTTCAGTTCCGCCGACCCCGGCAGCCGCTGGGGTTCAGTTCCGCCGACCCCGGCAGCCGCTGGGGTTCAGTTCCGCCGACCCCGGCAGCCGCTGGGGTTCAGTTCCGCCGACCCCGGCAGCCGCTGGGGTTCAGTTCCGCCGACCCCGGCAGCCGCTGGGGTTCAGTTCCGCCGACCCCCGGCAGCCGCTGGGGTTCAGTTCCGCCGACCCCGGCAGCCGCTGGGGTTCAGTTCCGCCGACCCCGGCAGCCGCTGGGGTTCAGTTCCGCCGACCCCGGCAGCCGCTGGGGTTCAGTTCCGCCGACCCCGGCAGCCGCTGGGGTTCAGTTCCGCCGACCCCGGCAGCCGCTGGGGTTCAGTTCCGCCGACCCCGGCAGCCGCTGGGGTTCAGTTCCGCCGACCCCGGCAGCCGCTGGGGTTCAGTTCCGCCGACCCCGGCAGCCGCTGGGGTTCAGTTCCGCCGACCCCGGCAGCCGCTGGGGTTCAGTTCCGCCGACCCCGGCAGCCGCTGGGGTTCAGTTCCGCCGACCCCGGCAGCCGCTGGGGTTCAGTTCCGCCGACCCCGGCAGCCGCTGGGGTTCAGTTCCGCCGACCCCGGCAGCCGCTGGGGTTCAGTTCCGCCGACCCCGGCAGCCGCTGGGGTTCAGTTCCGCCGAGCCCGGCAGCCGCTGGGGTTCAGTTTCCGCCGAGCCCGGCAGCCGCTGGGGTTCAGTTCCGCCGAGCCGGCAGCCGCTGGGGTTCAGTTCCGCCGAGCCCGGCAGCCGCTGGGGTTCAGTTCCGCCGAGCCCGGCAGCCGCTGGGGTTCAGTTCCGCCGAGCCCGGCAGCCGCTGGGGTTCAGTTCCGCCGAGCCCGGCAGCCGCTGGGGTTCAGTTCCGCCGAGCCCGGCAGCCGCTGGGGTTCAGTTCCGCCGAGCCCGGCAGCCGCTGGGGTTCAGTTCCGCCGAGCCCGGCAGCCGCTGGGGTTCAGTTCCGCCGAGCCCGGCAGCCGCTGGGGTTCAGTTCCGCCGAGCCCGGCAGCCGCTGGGGTTCAGTTCCGCCGAGCCCGGCAGCCGCTGGGGTTCAGTTCCGCCGAGCCCGGCAGCCGCTGGGGTTCAGTTCCGCCGAGCCCGGCAGCCGCTGGGGTTCAGTTCCGCCGAGCCCGGCAGCCGCTGGGGTTCAGTTCCGCCGAGCCCGGCAGCCGCTGGGGTTCAGTTCCGCCGAGCCCGGCAGCCGCTGGGGTTCAGTTCCGCCGAGCCCGGCAGCCGCTGGGGTTCAGTTCCGCCGAGCCCGGCAGCCGCTGGGGTTCAGTTCCGCCGAGCCCGGCAGCCGCTGGGGTTCAGTTCCGCCGAGCCCGGCAGCCGCTGGGGTTCAGTTCCGCCGAGCCCGGCAGCCGCTGGGGGTTCAGTTCCGCCGAGCCCGGCAGCCGCTGGGGTTCAGTTCCGCCGAGCCCGGCAGCCGCTGGGGTTCAGTTCCGCCGAGCCCGGCAGCCGCTGGGGTTCAGTTCCGCCGAGCCCGGCAGCCGCTGGGGTTCAGTTCCGCCGAGCCCGGCAGCCGCTGGGGTTCAGTTCCGCCGAGCCCGGCAGCCGCTGGGGTTCAGTTCCGCCGAGCCCGGCAGCCGCTGGGGTTCAGTTCCGCCGAGCCCGGCAGCCGCTGGGGTTCAGTTCCGCCGAGCCCGGCAGCCGCTGGGGTTCAGTTCCGCCGAGCCCGGCAGCCGCTGGGGTTCAGTTCCGCCGAGCCCGGCAGCCGCTGGGGTTCAGTTCCGCCGAGCCCGGCAGCCGCTGGGGTTCAGTTCCGCCGAGCCCGGCAGCCGCTGGGGTTCAGTTCCGCCGAGCCCGGCAGCCGCTGGGGTTCAGTTCCGCCGAGCCCGGCAGCCGCTGGGGTTCAGTTCCGCCGAGCCCGGCAGCCGCTGGGGTTCAGTTCCGCCGAGCCCGGCAGCCGCTGGGGTTCAGTTCCGCCGAGCCCGGCAGCCGCTGGGGTTCAGTTCCGCCGAGCCCGGCAGCCGCTGGGGTTCAGTTCCGCCGAGCCCGGCAGCCGCTGGGGTTCAGTTCCGCCGAGCCCGGCAGCCGCTGGGGTTCAGTTCCGCCGAGCCCGGCCAGCCGCTGGGGTTCAGTTCCGCCGAGCCCGCCAGCCGCTGGGGTTCAGTTCCGCCGAGCCCGCCAGCCGCTGGGGTTCAGTTCCGCCGAGCCCGCCAGCCGCTGGGGTTCAGTTCCGCCGAGCCCGCCAGCCGCTGGGGTTCAGTTCCGCCGAGCCCGCCAGCCGCTGGGGTTCAGTTCCGCCGAGCCCGCCAGCCGCTGGGGTTCAGTTCCGCCGAGCCCCGCCAGCCGCTGGGGTTCAGTTCCGCCGAGCCCGCCAGCCGCTGGGGTTCAGTTCCGCCGAGCCCGCCAGCCGCTGGGGTTCAGTTCCGCCGAGCCCGCCAGCCGCTGGGGTTCAGTTCCGCCGAGCCCGCCAGCCGCTGGGGTTCAGTTCCGCCGAGCCCGCCAGCCGCTGGGTTCAGTTCCGCCGAGCCCGCCAGCCGCTGGGGTTCAGTTCCGCCGAGCCCGCCAGCCGCTGGGGTTCAGTTCCGCCGAGCCCGCCAGCCGCTGGGGTTCAGTTCCGCCGAGCCCGCCAGCCGCTGGGGTTCAGTTCCGCCGAGCCCGCCAGCCGCTGGGGTTCAGTTCCCGCCGAGCCCAGCCAGCCGCTGGGGTTCAGTTCCGCCGAGCCCGCCAGCCGCTGGGGTTCAGTTCCGCCGAGCCCGCCAGCCGCTGGGGTTCAGTTCCGCCGAGCCCGCCAGCCGCTGGGGTTCAGTTCCGCCGAGCCCGCCAGCCGCTGGGGTTCAGTTCCGCCGAGCCCGCCAGCCGCTGGGGTTCAGTTCCGCCGAGCCCGCCAGCCGCTGGGGTTCAGTTCCGCCGAGCCCGCCAGCCGCTGGGGTTCAGTTCCGCCGAGCCCGCCAGCCGCTGGGGTTCAGTTCCGCCGAGCCCGCCAGCCGCTGGGGTTCAGTTCCGCCGAGCCCGCCAGCCGCTGGGGTTCAGTTCCGCCGAGCCCGCCAGCCGCTGGGGTTCAGTTCCGCCGAGCCCGCCAGCCGCTGGGGTTCAGTTCCGCCGAGCCCGCCAGCCGCTGGGGGTTCAGTTCCGCCGAGCCCGCCAGCCGCTGGGGTTCAGTTCCGCCGAGCCCGCCAGCCGCTGGGGTTCAGTTCCGCCGAGCCCGCCAGCCGCTGGGGGTTCAGTTCCGCCGAGCCCGCCAGCCGCTGGGGTTCAGTTCCGCCGAGCCCGCCAGCCGCTGGGGTTCAGTTCCGCCGAGCCCGCCAGCCGCTGGGGTTCAGTTCCGCGAGCCCGCCAGCCGCTGGGGTTCAGTTCCGCCGAGCCCGCCAGCCGCTGGGGTTCAGTTCCGCCGAGCCCGCCAGCCGCTGGGGTTCAGTTCCGCCGAGCCCGCCAGCCGCTGGGGTTCAGTTCCGCCGAGCCCGCCAGCCGCTGGGGTTCCGTTCCGCCGAGCCCGCCAGCCGCTGGGGTTCCGTTCCGCCGAGCCCGCCAGCCGCTGGGGTTCAGTTCCGCCGAGCCCGCCAGCCGCTGGGGTTCAGTTCCGCCGAGCCCGCCAGCCGCTGGGGTTCAGTTCCGCCGAGCCCGCCAGCCGCTGGGGTTCAGTTCCGCCGAGCCCCGCCAGCCGCTGGGGTTCAGTTCCGCCGAGCCCGCCAGCCGCTGGGGTTCAGTTCCGCCGAGCCCGCCAGCCGCTGGGGTTCAGTTCCGCCGAGCCCGCCAGCCGCTGGGGTTCAGTTCCGCCGAGCCCGCCAGCCGCTGGGGTTCAGTTCCGCCGAGCCCGCCAGCCGCTGGGGTTCAGTTCCGCCGAGCCCGCCAGCCGCTGGGGTTCAGTTCCGCCGAGCCCGCCAGCCGCTGGGGTTCAGTTCCGCCGAGCCCGCCAGCCGCTGGGGTTCAGTTCCGCCGAGCCCGCCAGCCGCTGGGGTTCAGTTCCGCCGAGCCCGCCAGCCGCTGGGGTTCAGTTCCGCCGAGCCCGCCAGCCGCTGGGGTTCAGTTCCGCCGAGCCCGCCAGCCGCTGGGGTTCAGTTCCGCCGAGCCCGCCAGCCGCTGGGGTTCAGTTCCGCCGAGCCCGCCAGCCGCTGGGGTTCAGTTCCGCCGAGCCCGCCAGCCGCTGGGGTTCAGTTCCGCCGAGCCCGCCAGCCGCTGGGGTTCAGTTCCGCCGAGCCCGCCAGCCGCTGGGGTTCAGTTCCGCCGAGCCCGCCAGCCGCTGGGGTTCAGTTCCGCCGAGCCCGCCAGCCGCTGGGGTTCAGTTCCGCCGAGCCCGCCAGCCGCTGGGGTTCAGTTCCGCCGAGCCCGCCAGCCGCTGGGGTTCAGTTCCGCCGAGCCCGCCAGCCGCTGGGGTTCAGTTCCGCCGAGCCCGCCAGCCGCTGGGGTTCAGTTCCGCCGAGCCCGCCAGCCGCTGGGGTTCAGTTCCGCCGAGCCCGCCAGCCGCTGGGGTTCAGTTCCGCCGAGCCCGCCAGCCGCTGGGGTTCAGTTCCGCCGAGCCCGCCAGCCGCTGGGGTTCAGTTCCGCCGAGCCCGCCAGCCGCTGGGGTTCAGTTCCGCCGAGCCCGCCAGCCGCTGGGGTTCAGTTCCGCCGAGCCCGCCAGCCGCTGGGGTTCAGTTCCGCCGAGCCCGCCAGCCGCTGGGGTTCAGTTCCGCCGAGCCCGCCAGCCGCTGGGGTTCAGTTCCGCCGAGCCCGCCAGCCGCTGGGGTTCAGTTCCGCCGAGCCCGCCAGCCGCTGGGGTTCAGTTCCGCCGAGCCCGCCAGCCGCTGGGGTTCAGTTCCGCCGAGCCCGCCAGCCGCTGGGGTTCAGTTCCGCCGAGCCCGCCAGCCGCTGGGGTTCAGTTCCGCCGAGCCCGCCAGCCGCTGGGGTTCAGTTCCGCCGAGCCCGCCAGCCGCTGGGGTTCAGTTCCGCCGAGCCCGCCAGCCGCTGGGGTTCAGTTCCGCCGAGCCCGCCAGCCGCTGGGGTTCAGTTCCGCCGAGCCCGCCAGCCGCTGGGGTTCAGTTCCGCCGAGCCCGCCAGCCGCTGGGGTTCAGTTCCGCCGAGCCCGCCAGCCGCTGGGGTTCAGTTCCGCCGAGCCCGGCATCCGCTGGGGTTCAGTTCCGCCGAGCCCGGCAGCCGCTGCGGTTCAGTTCCGCCGAGCCCGGCAGCCGC
The DNA here is from genome assembly GCF_035084215.1 of Heptranchias perlo. NCBI lineage: Eukaryota > Metazoa > Chordata > Chondrichthyes > Hexanchiformes > Hexanchidae > Heptranchias > Heptranchias perlo. The sequence continues at coordinate 624,415 of NW_027139215.1, read as the reverse complement.
TGGGGTTCAGTTCCGCGAGGACCTACTCTCACAGTTCCAAGGACATTGTCTGTCACTCGACAACTATTCTGTGGATCCTGACACACTCTGCGAACAGTTCCACGGACACTGACTCTCGATCGATACAGTTCCACGGACACTGACTCTCGATCGATACAGTTCCACGGACACTGACTCTCGATCGATACAGTTCCACGGACACTGACTCTCGATCGATACAGTTCCACGGACACTGACTCTCGATCGATACAGTTCCACGGACACTGACTCTCGATCGATACAGTTCCACGGACACTGACTCTCGATCGATACAGTTCCACGGACACTGACTCTCGATCGATACAGTTCCACGGACACTGACTCTCGATCGATACAGTTCCACGGACACTGACTCTCGATCGATACAGTTCCACGGACACTGACTCTCGATCGATACAGTTCCACGGACACGGTCTCTCACTGGGATACTGTTCCAAGGACACGGTCTCTCACTGGGATACTGTTCCACGGACGCTGACACTAATAATGAAATACCATGGATGAATAAAGAGATAAGATCAGAATTGAAACTAAAGAAAAAGGCATACACTCAGCACCTGGACAATAAAGAAAAGGATGACAAAAGGGAATACGAAGAGGTTAGGAAATAAGTAAAAAAAAACCTATTCGGAAGGCAAAGAGGAATTACAAAATTAAATTATCAAAAAATACTTTTTATAAAGTAAAGTATTCTACAGACACATAAATAACAAAAGGAAAATCATGATAGGGGTAGGGCCACTAAGGGATGCACAAGGTAAACTCACAGGTAACGGCAGAAATGTGGAATCATTACTTTGCCTCAATATTGACACTAACAAGATGGATAAGACATTAGAAGCAGAAATCAAAAAAGTTGTAAAGACATTTATGATAGAAAAGGGGAGATAATTGATAAATGAGTCAAACATAGAAAAGAATAGAAGGATATGCTGATAGGGTTAGATGAAGTACCTGAACTATCTCATCCTTGAAGGCCTCCCTTTGCTCTTTAACTGTTTTACCTGATAATCTTTGTTCCCATTCCATAAGGGCCAGATCCCTTTTCAACTCACTGAAATTAACCCTCTTCCGGTTAAGTATCTTCAACTTTCATTGTCCTTGTACTTTTCCATAATTACTCTAAACCTAATCATGTTGTGATCACTGTTTCCAAAACACTCTCCCATTGAAACTTGCCCCACTTCATTCCCCAGAACTAGATCCAGCACTGCTTCCTTCCTCATTGGGCTGGAAACATACTGATCAAGAACCTCAGACATTTACAAAAGCTTAAACTATCCCAGCAGCTCAATCTAATACAGCACCTCCAACTAACCCAGTAACTTAAGCTAAAACTGCACTTGCAGCAAATAGATTACCTCAAACTAAAGCTGCTGCCCTAAGTAATCCAGCACCTCAACATAATCTAATACCTCAAGCAAAAACAGCACCTCAAAAAAGGCAGTACCTCAGACCAGCCCTGAACCTCTAAATAACCTAATACTTCAAAATAATACAGCCTCCAAACTAATCCAACACTTCAAGCTAACCTAGCACCTCAAGTTAGTCCAGCACCTTAACCTAACCTAGCTCTTGAAGTAGTACAGTACCTCTAACTGGCCCAGCACTTCAGACTGATACAGCACCTCAAGCTAATACCATGTATCTCTGAAACTGACCACAGCACCCTGAAACTGACTATAGCACTGCAAACTGGGTTCAGGGACCATAACTGAGGCAATGTTCAATGACTGACTATCCCATCTCCCCAAATGAGTCAGCATCCTAAAGCTGTCCACAATACGCCCCAAACCGATCACATCATCTGCAAAAAAAACACAATACCCATAAACTGACCCAGCCCCCACACACTTACCTCACCATCCACACATTGATCAAACACCCAAAGCTAACGATGGCACCACACATTGGGCTTCTGCATCCTGTAAAATGATAACTGCACTGTCACAGCAAACCACAGCATCTGTAAATGGACCTTAAACAGTGCACATTACCCCAATACTGAGCAGAGAAACCCCAAACCACAACGCCCACAAACTGACACAGAACAACAAACATAGACAACGATCTCTGATGATTCAACACGCCCAGACTGATGCCAACACTGAGGGATTGTAGAAACCCCTGACGCTCCGCCTTCGGTGTCAGCCTCGTCATGTGGGTTCATTCTGGGTTCGAGATATGTTTCGTGCATTGAATATTTTTAGGCTGATGAATCAGTGTAAGACTTTGGTTCAATCTTGGATTCTGGGCTTGTTTTCAGTTTCAACACAAATTTGGGTTCTTGGCTTTTCCTTATGTTTATAATTCATTTTACATGAGTTGGTCACTTTAGAATTGGGATTGGTTCAGGGTCCCAGTTCAGTTTTATATTCTGGGTTAGTTTGGTCAATTTGAGATTCTGTGTTGTTTTGAGTTTCTGGCTCAGTATCTGGTTGTAACATACTGCACACAAACTGACCACAAGAGCTCCAATTTACTCAGGACCCTCAAGACTAACATTCTCCACACATCCAAAAACACCCAGCACTGCAAAATATTCCACAGGACCCCGGCAAAGACTGATCCTCACAGACTGATCTCAATGATCCCTAACATTACATCATATCTTAAAAACAGCAGAAGAGCCTGAAACAAACTACAGAACTAACAAGTGAACCAGTGGAGTCAGCTAGCGTTCTGGGCCAGGTCGGGTTTCCAGGTCTGCTTGGTGTTTCAGGTCTGTTTCGGGTTTGCCGTATTTTAATATTCTGAGTCCGTTTAGGATAATGGATCAGTTTCGGGTTTAGATCAGCCTGTGATTCTGAGTTGGTTGCAGTTTTGCTTTGGTTCAGGGTTCCAGGTCGGTTTAGGATTCTGGAACAGTTTAACGTTCTTCCACTCTGAGAGGGAAATCCAGAGGACCGGAGCTCTTGGATTGACTCGAGTTCCTTTGGAGCTGTAACAATTTAGGCCACGGAAAGTGTCAGTATGAGGGTCTGGGTCAGTTTATGTTTCTGTACAGGTTTAGGGTTTTATGTCGATTTAGGGCTCTGGGTCACTGGGTTTTGGGATGTTTAGGGTATCCAGTCATTTCAATTTACATATTAATTTGGGACTTAATGTGAGTTTGGAATTGTGGGTTACTTTGTAGTTATGTTGAATGTAAGATTCTGGGTCATTTTAAGGTTCTGACTCAGTATTCCGTTGATGGTCAGTTTAGGGTACCTGTCACTTTTGGGATTCTGGATCAGTTTGGGGTTCCAGGTCAGTTTAAGTTTCTGGGTCACCAGGGGTTCGTGAGCTGATTTAGGGTTTTGTGCAGCTTAGTGTTTTTGGTCTCTAAAGTACTTTGGATCAGAGGGTCTCAAGAAGGGCAAAGGACTCTTGTTCATAGAGAGTTCTGTGTCTGTTCAGGATTCCAGGGCACTTTTAAGTTCCAGATCAAGTTGAGGTTGTTCAGAAGTTTGGGCGTTCATGTTCTGTTCAGTTTAGTTTGGGTTCAGGTAGGGTTGTGTCTCTGGGTCATTTTACAGTTCCTGGTTTATTTGAGGTTTGTATGTGAGTTTAGGGTCTTCCAGTGTTGGGCACCGTGTTGTTTAGGTTTGAGGATCAGATTGAGAGTTGTTGCTTGTTTTGTTCAGAGTCATTGTTGGGTTCTGGTTAAGTTTAGGTTTGTGACTCGCTCTGGTTCTGCTTCAGTTTGGGGAAATGGTTCAGCGTCTGATTAAGAGTTAGTTTGGGGATTTAGGTCAAGTTATGTTTCAGTGTCAGTTTTGGATTGTATCATTGTATGTTTGCCTTGTCGTGCAAGTGTCTACAGGAGATTGGGGTTCTGGGTCACTTTGTAATTCTGGTCAGTTTAGGTTTCAGGTCCAGTTTGGAAATCTTCAATATCATTTCCACCTCAATATTTATCTAATTAATCTTCACAGCTTTAATTGAGGATTTATTCCACATTTTTTTTCAGTACAAAATATCAACTTTATTCTCAGTAATAATACATACAGAGACACTGGAAAAACCTGTTTTTCATTTTGAATATCTCCCCACAGGGAGGTGCACCGTTCCCAGAGACACTGCAATACTGGGTCGATGCGTGGAGTGGACGGAGCAAGCCCCTATTCCATCTCCCTGTTCCAAAAATCAAATTAATATACGGTCCCCAGATAGGGGACGTATCAGATATTAAACTGATAAGAACAGATTTTTTTCTCAAAAAATATACTTTATTCATAAAATTTGTAACAATACATACAATACAGTTGTCATATCACATTTCAAACATACACAATACAGAATATACTTTTTGCAAGATACTTAAAGTACAGTTCCATTATGATTCCAACAATACAGTTACACATTGTTCATAATTACAGTTCATGACACTCTAGGGTGCCTTATTGCATTACAATCAATAAGCTTATTGATTACAGATTCATTACAGGTACATTACATTTCATTACATAAATTTGTATTTTACATTCTGCCCGAGGTGGGTTTTCCCTGATTGCAGCCCGTCGGTTCACAATTGCGGGAGAGCTCTAAACGATAGCCTTTCCCCACAGAGCCTTTGCGGCGGCCGCACCCAGCTTCAGTGCATCCCTGAGCACGTGGACCTGGACCTTGGAATGTGCCAGTCTGCAACACTCGGTCGAGGACAGCTCCTTGCGCTGGAAGACCAGCAAATTTCGGGCAGACCAAAAGGCGTATTTCACCGAGTTGATGGTCTTTCAGCAGCAGTTGATATCTGTCTCGGAGTGCTGCCCTGGTAACAGCCCATAAAGCACAGAATCATGTGTTACTGAACTGCTCCCTTGTGGGAGAAACGAGAACCAGTTTAAAAATAAGGGGTCTCCCATTTAAGACGGAGATGAGGAGAAATTTTTCTCTCAGAGGGTCGTGAGTCTGTGGAACTCCCTTCTCCAGAGAGCAGCGGAGGCAGGGTCATTGAATATTTTTATGGCTAAGTTATATAGATTCCTGATTAACAAGGGAGTCAAAGGTTATTGTAGGTACACGGGAAAGTAGGGTTGTGGTCACAATCAGATCAACCATGATCTTATCAAATGGCAGAGCAGGCTCGAGGGGCTGAATGGCCTACTCCTGCTCTTAATTTATATGTATGAACCTGGACAGATACCACTGCATCTCTCTCCAGATCTTCTTTGCAAAGGGACATTCCAGGAGGAGATGGGTGACGGTCTCGTCCCCATCGCAACTTCCTTGGGGACAGCGCACGGTGGCACTGAGAGGTCGGGAGTGCATGAAGGATCTGGCGGGAAGGGCCCTTCTCACCACCAGCTAAGCTACGTCTTGGTGCTTGTTTGAAAGCTCTGGCGATGAGGTGTTCTGTCAAATGACTTTGGCAGAAAGCCTCATCGCTACACAATGGGGGACTCCTTCCAATCGAACACGAAGGATTGTTAATGTTGTATCCACATCACGTACTTCTGTGCCCCAATAGTTTGTTGTGACACACAATCCATTTCTCTTGTTGTATTTTATACTATTACCGTGCACGTTTCTGTTCTTATGGAGGTGTCTGTGGGTTCCTGTGGGCTTGATGTTGGTAATTTCAGCCTCCAATGCCTGTGTTTGAATACAGCCAACACTGACAGGAGGTAAATCTGTTTCACCTGCTGCTTGTAAGGATCCCAATTAAAGAGTCTGGACAGCATCAATCCATTACTTACTGGGAATGGGCCCACTGCAAAAATTGTATTTAATGAATGATTTCACTCAGATAAGATCAGAGCATGTGGAGTCAGGACAAAGAGCAGAATTAATAGCAAGCTGGGTACAAAACAGAAAACAGAGTAAGTGTTAAAGGTAGTTACTCAGACTGGCAAAAGGTCTGAGTGGTGAATCACAGGGATTGGTGCTGGGACCACTGTTCTTCACCATTTATATAAACGATTTGGACTTGGGAATTGGAAGTATAATTTCAAAATTTGCAGACAACACCAAACTGGGGGGTATAGTTAATACTGAGGAGGAGTGCGACACAATACAGGAAGATATAAATAAATTTGCACAATGGGCGTGTAACTGGCAAATGAATCTCAATATAGATAAGTGTGAGGTTTTAAATTATGATGGGAAGAATAAGTGGGCCACTGCTTCAATAATGGGGTAAAGGAGCAGAGGCGTCTCGGGGTACAGATACACAAATCACTAAAAGTAATGACACAGGTTAATAAGGCCATTAAAAAAGCAAACCAACACTGGGGTTCATTTCCAGAGGAATAGAATTGAAAAGCAGAGAAGTTATGTTAAACTTATACAGAACCTTGGTTAGACCACACTTGGAGTACTGTGAACAGTTCTGGTCTCCATATTATAAAAAGAATATAGAGGCACTCTATCGAGTAGGTGAAAAAAAGATTTACGAGGATGATACCAAAACCGAGAGGTTATACTTAACAGGAAAGATTGAACAGGCTGGGGCTGTTTTCTCCAGAAAAGAGAAGACTGAGAGGTGACCTGATGGAGATCTTTAAGATTATGAGAGGGTTTGATAGAGGAGTCATAGAGAAGATATTTCCACTTGCGGGGGAGACCAGAACTAGGGGCCATAAATATAAGATAGTCACTAATAAATCCAATAGGGAATTCAGGAGAAACCTATTTACCCAGAGAGTGATTCGAATGTGGAACTCGCTGCCACAAGGAGTAGTTGAGGCGAATAGCAGAGATGCATTTAAGGAGAAGCTGGATCAGCAGATGAGGGAGAGAAGAATAGAAGAATATGCTGATAGGGTTCGATGAAGCAGGGAGGGAGGGAGGGGGCTTGTGTGGAGCATAAACACCGGCATGGACCTGTTGTGGGGAATGGCCTATTTCTGTGCCGGACATTCAATGTCAGATAGGCTGCAGCATGGCTGGTGTTAAAAGTGAATCAGTGTCAAACTGGTGAAAATGTCGGTGCTATTGGGGTGTTGGGGCCGCATCACCTTCCTTAGAATTAATAATAATAGGAACAAAACTTCACTCATTTAATCTTCTAATATGCAGAGCATATCTTTGCTTAGTTCGTGAATAATGAACCGAGGCCCTGTGAGTACAATTGCAACTGACTGTCCACAAAGTTTAATGGAAACTGAGCAACTTGTGTTGATGTATCACCAGCCTGAAAATATAGGGCTCAATTTTAAAAGTAAAGAACAGGTGGGTTGGGGGTGGGGGTGCATTGAAAATTGTCACCATTTCAGACCCGCCTCCAACCCGCCCATTTCCCGTTTTCACAGGGGCGGTCAACCAACCCACTCCCAGGGGGCGGGTCGGGCCTCATAACCTTTCAAGGAGGCTTCAGGCATCCATTTTTTACTAATTCCCGATTTCCACCCTGGGTGGCCAGGATTCCTGGGCCTTCTGTTTTACTCCTCGTGAAAGGAGGTGAGAAGGCCCGAGAGTAACAGGCAGGTGCCTAGAAAGGCACAGCTTGTGGGCCCTGAGGAGCAGGAGTGCTTCCCCCAGGCCCAACAAACCTCCCTGCACCGACACCCCTCCCCCGATCCCGGACCCTTGACCCCGATCCTCCCCCTCCGACCCCCGACATTCCCCTCAATGATCGCTGACCCCTGCAACGACCCCCGATCCCATCCCACATGACTTGCGACCCCCGTGCCCACCTATGCCCATCCATGCCCCGTGCTCACCCGTGCCCCCAATCCATGCAAACAAAGACTTACCTGAAGACGTCCTCTCCCTGGCTGGTTTCCCGTCCCATTGAGACCAGCCTGTCAATCAACCGGTCAGTCAGACGGGAAACAAAAAAAATAAAAGATGTCCTTCCGTCAAAATCTTAAGGATGTTACGGAAACCCGTACTAATGGGTTTCCTGACCTCAAATTGACCCCCGCCCCTTTCCCGGCTCCGTTTTAAAATCACCCTCATAATCTCTGAACATCAACCATGGAGTGGAGTGAACAAATAGGTGGCAGCTGCAGTTAAAGGCAGAGAAATGGAATACATAGAGAGAGATGGGTAGGGAGAGGGAGGGATGTGGAGAGACAGAGCAATGGAATATACAGAGAGAGGGAGGGTGGATAAAGAAAGGGAGCAACTTAAACAGAGAGGGGTGGACGGCAGACAGAGAGATCCAGGAACGGGGCAAAATGAGGGGATTGTGTAGAAAACGTGTCAGCAAAATTGCAGAGAACAGAGCCAGGCACAGAGAGAAAGTGGATAGGGACAGAGTGGGAGGGAAGAGAGAGGGTAAAGAGTGATTGATGGGGATGATAGAGAGGGACGAAAAGGAAGGGAGAGAGTGAGGGGTAGGGAAACAGTGAGGTGGACTCAGAGGTGAGAACTCGGTTGGGAGAGAATGGGAGATGGGGAGCAAGGTCGGGAGGGGTGCGGATCGAGTGAAAGGGACAGGGAGGAAGAGAGATACACTAGTGTGCAAGGAGTTGGAGGCAAATAAGCAGGGCAGCAGGAATAGTGAGATAGGCAATGGGAGATAGAGAGGGATGAAGACAGATACAGACCGTGTCAGAGAGAGAGATAGAGACTCGAACGGGAAGGTGGGAGACAGAGAGACAGGCTCACGGACAGCTGTGTTCATGCTGCAGGTCAGCCATTCTTTAAGATGATCTCAGCTATTTAGATTCACAGATTATTCATTTAATGGAAATTTCTTACAGTAAAGAGAGAGCAGATCCCCAGTGACACCAGGACCAGAGTTTTATTAACACAGCACATGGAGATTTCTTACACAGTCCAACCCCTCACTGGCAAAGTCACACATTGTACAAAAGGGATCCAACAAACTCCTCAAATTTGTCACTTAGTTACAAAGAGGGTTATTCATATATCAGTGATAACGCCCTTTGTACAACTTGCTGTCTACAGGAACTGAGCTAACTTGAGCCATGTTTATTTTTAAAAAAAATCTATGTCCCTGACCCCGTCTCCCCGTGCGTCCCTGACCCCGTCTCCCCGTGCGTCCCTGACCCTGTATTTGGCGTTTTCCCCTTTCACTCTTTCTGACTGAAACTTGTCTGATGAGTGGTAACACTGTCATACAAGGTACTTTCTGAATCCTCACTGCCTGTCTGTACAATTCACCTTCTCCCCCTAACCTCTGTGGTGTTGCCGTGGATTTCTTCCAAACACACATTGGCCTCACCCCTTCCTGCTTTGTCAACGTCTCTTCCTTTGAGCATTATCTCTGGACTCCTCCTCTTCGATCACCTCCCTGCTGATCCCCATACCCCGCCCTCCCATTGCTCCACTGATCAGATCTCATTGACTTCCATTGGTTTCCTGACCCTCAACACATTCCCTATAAGTCCCTCCAAGGTTTGCCTGTCCGACCTCTGCAAACGCCTCCATCTCCATGTCCCACACTCTTTGATCCTCCAACACTGGCCTTCTGTGCATTCACTCATTCCTCGGTTCCCCTTCTGCGGCAGTGTCTCCAGCTAACCCGGCTTTACTCTCTGTTAATCCCTTCTGAGTGACGGAAACTTCATCTACTCCTGTGAAATTCCTCCATCAACTATTCTAACTGAGTCATTGGCCTGATTTTTAAAAAAAAGACTTCACGCCTGTTTTGAAACATCAACAGACCTTCTGCGCCTGAATGATTCCGTGTTTCATGTCTACAAGGAGTGTGAGAGGTTGCAGCCCCTGTTCCACTATTTAAAGGGGCTGCTCCACAACTTCTGGCTGCGTTTCAGTCCCACGCTCCTCATCTTTGGCCACCGGGTGAGGAGGAGGGCGGGTCAGTCGGAGGATCTGCTCGTGGGCCTGTCCAAGGTGGCCATCCACAGGTCCAGGTTAGACGGGGCCCGTGGGGGCGGTCGCTCCAACTGTCTGCCTCTCTTCTGCGGAATTCTCCGTGCCTGGGTGGCCCTGGAGATGGAGCACGCGGTGTCTGCCGGTTCGCTTGGGGCTTTCCGCGACCGGGGGGCACCGCAGGGACTGGAGTGCATCCTGGACCGATATAATAAAATTTAAATTTGACACTTATTTTGGGTTTTTCGGTTTTTCTGCACATGAACACACCCTAAACCCCGCTTCTTATAAAAGGGGGGCCTAAAAACACAAAAAATCTCAAAAAAAATCAAGCGTCATTCTGACTGCACTTCCAGTAAACACTTCAGAACCGAGCTGAGTGGAGGTCTGAGCAGAGCAAAACGACAGCCCTTGCCTGCCTCCTGAATCCGGGAGAAGGCAGAAAAAAAACCCATCAGTGATTCCCAGACTATTGAGGACCAACGGCTGTTAAAATATCACAGACACGGAGTTACAGGAATGTTTTAAGGGGGCCCAGAAATAGTTAAAAGAGAGAATTAACCCCACAGATGCTGTAGGCGGGGCTCGATTATTAGTCCGGTCCGGTGGAAACTAATATCCAGTCGCTAATTCACAGCCCTTCCTCCGGACAATTACATTTCGGGTCAGATTCCCTGAGGATGTGTTTAAAAAATGATCTGAATACAGGAACATGTTTTGATAATGTTACTGTCTGTTGCTTTTGCTCATTTTTTGTCGGCTGCTGTAAAATTAAATTTTGATCTAACTTTTGAGAAGAAATGTGTTTAAAGGAGATATCGTTGGCCCTGATGCTGAGTCCCTTTGGTAAATTGAGGTGATAATTTTGATCTGGAATTGAGTTGTGATGTTGGGAAGTCAGTTCCAGCTTCACTTCAGCCGTTTTCCTCATTTGACCAATTTACCAATTAGAGTAAACGGATATTTAATCACATTGAGCAGCTCCTCTCTGAACTTACTCTGGGTCACTGTGTAAATGGCCGTGTTCGTGCAGGAACTCAGAAGCTGAAGCAGAATTCCCGCTTGTTCGAAGGTTGCAAAAGGGTTAAACAAAGATCGGCGGTTAAAGACACCTGAAATTCGATAATATAAAAAATATACGACCGTTGTCATCCAGAGCAGGATAAAACTGCCGGATATGGCAAAAAGTAAAACGATGGACCTTCTGCGGTTCTTCATCTCAGGGTCCTTGTCATTCTCACCATTGCTGAGGTCCCGGAGGCTCCTTCGGGCCCGACTGGCCACTAAAATGCGTCTGACGGTGAGAGCATTAAACAATAAAATCAAACAGAATGGAAGCAACGGGGTTAACAGCTGTTCAATCCAAGAAAATGCGATCCATGCGGGTAGAACATAAAACTGTGATGATACAAGGCAACCCCACGGTATATTGTTAACAGTACGGTAATGAACATACACGAAGGGCCGGGGAATGTTCTTTAAACCGAACAGCGCGCTCAAAGTCACGATAATCACAAGTGAAGTTTTCTCGGTGCAATATTTTGTTTTCAGCTTCTGACAACTAATGGCTACAAAACGATCAAAGGTAAAAGCGACCGTTAACCAAACAGAACTGTCTGTGGCAGTAGGAGCCAGGAAGAGAATGAATCTGCAAACACGAGTGTAGAGCAGGAAAGTGTCCCACCAATAAAGATGAGCAATCCGATATAAGATCACATTACAGGCAATCACCAGGAGATCCGCCGTCGCCATGGCCACCAGGTAGCAAGTGATACATTTGGAGAGACCGCACTTTCCACGGGACAGGATCACAATCGCCAGCAAGTTCACTGAGAGAAAGAGAGAGACAGAAACAGTGAAATCACTAACCGGGCTGATCAATGAGCTCTCAGTTTAACCGATGTACATGGGCTATGATTGTGTTTATTTATTGGTTTTTCCCCTTGGCTTCTGCCTCCTGTTCCGAAGGGGCAGCTCATTCTGGGAGGTTCCTTTCGGGTGACGGTGGCCCCGGGATCCCTCACCCAACAGCTGAGTCCTCACTTGTGATCCTTGAGATTAAGTTTATTTTGTCGATTCCGACACTGGGAGGTCCGCGGGGCAGAACGTCACCAACTATGAAAGTGAAAGGCGACAAGACGAGTTAAATCAGGAAATACAGACAAGGTGACTCTGGATTTGGCTTAAATCGTAATACGGGGGGAAAACCTAATGATTTGACCCACACAATACCAGAGACTTTGATTTTAGAAAATACATTGAAAACACGAGCCTGGTATTGAGTTGCTGCCCGTCATCTTTCAGTAATTAATTAGATGAGGTTTCCAGTGGAGTATTGTGAATGCATCATGACACAATATGTCAAGGAATTTAATTCTGTAACGTGCTCCAGTTATAACCAGGTCCAGTCTTTATATCTCAGCACAAGGCGTGAGAAAAACAAAGGACAGTCGGATCCTCGGAATAAGAGATCGATCCCAGGAGCCGCGCGGTATAAGAACAAATCACCGCCAACTCTCACTCATGGTCTCCAGTTAATCCCCCTCCCGAACCAGTGTCAAGACTGGTTTCCCCACTCTCCACAATAACACACATGGACTGAAGTATACAGTCATCGTCATTCAACTAGTCCAAACAATACTTTAAACATCAAATACATCAAAAGTCCTGTGAAGCCATTTTGCTGAAATATAATTATGATCTGAGAGGAACATTTGACGGGAACACAAGATTGTACCTTCGAGTGAGGAGGACGGTTTCTGTCACATGTTTTATTTATCTGATGCGTATTCCGTTTGTTCCCTGTCCTTCTATCCTGAAGACACTGACTCATGCCGGGATACACAGCCGCAATTTGCTCTCCGGAACCCCAGGCGATCGGTCCTCGGGAAACACGACAATCTCACCCGGTCCTTCCTCACCCGATCTCCACAACAGGCGCGCTTTCCACCAGGAGGCAGTGGATTACACTCAGGACTGTGCGCCCTGCCTGTTTTACCCCTGCCTGGCCAGGGAGCACCAAGGACACATTTCGACCCCAGACTCGACAGTTCAGCACAGAGCGAGGGTGAGTTACTCGGTGCATTGACCAATGGGACAAGGATGGAAGTTTTAACTGTATCACAAAACGGTGAAGAATAACATTCCACATTTCCAGGCTCAGAGCACAAACAGCAATATAGTTAAACATTCTGTTATTTACACCGGACGTGCTGATAATGACTTACCAGGTACTCCAATTGCTGCCAGAACAGGATAATAAATGAATTCTATCTCCGTAAATCGCGACAAACGCATTTCTCTGTGGAGACGATGTCTTTCGGTGCTATAAAGAGGTATGTGAACTGCGATAGTCAGGTAACGAAGTTAAAACAGCGAGATACTTATAGTGTAAATAAACCCCGAATGGGACAATTAGATCGCATCCCGACTGACATCACATATTACTTACAGACTCCTGAACAAATAAGTTTTGGTCCCATCTGACCTTTGACTATCACACTCATTAAGGTGACAGAACATTACACATCGACCAGCTGAGTAACCTTTTGGAACAATGAATTGTACAATGACAGAGTCACAATTTCTAAGTTTAATAAATTACATGAAGATTGAAACCAACAGCACACAGTGTATGTAATATCGAAACCCAGTTCACCAATGTAACATTTTTACTTGAATCTTCTGTACTCCCATTCCCAGGCCGGTCCTGCTATTCCCTGTCACCCTACGATGTAATTTAGCACAGTCCTTGTCACCTTGTTTCACTCATTCCCCCTCTTTCTGTCTCTCTCAATGTCCAGGCCTCTCTCCCTCACACACACTCCTTTTACTTGACTCCCAAATTTCTCTCTCTGTTAATCTACCTCTTTTATTCCCTCTTTCTCTGGAACTCCATTTTCTTCCTGATTTCCTCTCTTTCTGGCTAACGGTAGTTAACTCAAAATGATTTTTGAGACTGAGATTGATAGATTTTTGTTCAATGAAGATATCAAGGGATATGGATCAAAGGCGGGGAATTGGAGTTGAGGTACAGATCAGCCATGATCTGACTGAATGGCGGCACAGGATTGAGGGGCTGAATGACCCACTTCTGTTCTTATAAGATAATTTTTCACATCTTTATTATTGGCCGCAACTCACACTCTGGGCTCAAACGAGTTGTTACTCACTCTTTTCTGCCAGCTGGTGGAATTTACGTTAAAGTCTGGCTGATCTCTGCACCTCAGTGAAAGACAGAGCCAAGCATAGTTCTGGGAGCCTTTGCGACTTGTCTGACCGCTGCAGGCAGACCACAGCTCTTAAAGGGACAGTGCACCAAAAATCCAGAACCACAAGCTGAAGGGAAGCAAGCAACAATGTCCCGACAGGTCACTCAGCAGCTGGGCAGCAGCTCATGGCCTAGTGTTTGACGACAGTCCTTTTATCATTTACTCTAAAACCCGAGTCACTCACAACATTCTAGAAACACTCAGCGAGTCGGGCCCCATCTGTGGAGAGAACAGAGCAATTAACTGAGATCTCAATGAGACGAGGAACAAGACACGGCCCCCTGTGAGAAACAAAGAACTTGCATTCATATAGCACCTTTCACATCCTCCTTTAAGACACTCCTTAAAACCTGCCTGTTTGACCGAGCTTTTGGTCACCTGTCCTAATATCTCCTTACGTGGCTCGGTGTCAAATTTTGTTTGAAAATCGCTCCTTTGAAGCGCCTTGGGACGTTTCACTACCTTAAAGGCTCGATATAAATGCAAGTTGTTGTTGATGTTATTCACGGTGAGATTGTGCGTTTCATTTCTTCCTCATTATTGTGGTTCTGACATTGAGGTGAAGAGTGACAGAGAGCAGATTTTAAAACCGTTGGAATATCAGTGAAATTAAATTGTGGCAAGTGAGAAACTCCAAGTCAGTTTTGCTCTGTATTTCCTGCATCCAATATTGCAGATAAATGAAAGTGAAGCTTTTGAAGGCAGAAAGTTTAATCGCCCCGTCGGAGGAATTGAACCCCTGTCTTTCCACGTGACAGGCGAAGATACTCATCACCATACTCATGGAAAAGGCCATCCCTGATCACTTCCTTGTATCCCTCTGTACCCACATCCCCCTTCCCCCTCCAAAACCCACTTCCTTCTGTGTTCGCCCATCAAAAAACCCTCCCCCCAAGTCACTTACAATCACAATTTCAAAGTCCCAACTGTCCAGCCTTTGGCCCTCCATTCACCACGACATTTCTGCAGCTACCGATCTGCTCAATCACACTCTCACCTCCACTTTTGATGCGGTTGTCCTCGTTAAAACCATTACTCTCTCTCACACTGTTCGGCCACCCTGGTACAGCTCTCGTCTCCTCTCCCTTAAGCCCAAGGGAAAGGGTACGGTCGCATAGTGATTATGTTACTGGACGAGTAATCCAGTAGGCCCGGACTAATAATCGGGAGTCATGAGTTCAAATCGCCACCACAGGAGCTGGGGAATTTAAAATCAGTTATTTAAATAAAATCTGGACTGAAAAGCTACTGTCAGAAATGGTAACCATGAACATACCGGATTGTCATAAAAACCCCTCTGGTTCACTAATGCCCCCCTGAGGGAAGGAAACATGCCGTCCTCAGACCAATAGCAATGAGGTTGATTCTTAACAGTTCTCTGAAATGGCCGAACAAGCGACTCAGTTGCACAATCCCGCTACGTAATAAGAATAAAACAATACGGGCCACACGCACCGAACAAGGCTCAGGCAATCCAAGCACAGTCGACCCTACGAAGTTCACCTCACGAACATTAGGGGACTTGTGCCAAAATTGGGACAGCTGTCCCAGAGATTGGTCAAGCAACAGCCTGAAATAGCGACACTCACAGAATCATGCCTTTCAGCCAAAGCCCGAGACTCCTCCATCATTATCCCTGGGTATGTCCTGACCCACCAGAGGTGGCAGCACAGTGGTATACAGTCAGGAGGGAGTGGCCGTGACAGTCCGCAACAGTTGACTCTGGACACCATGAAATGTCATGGTTTCAGGTCAAACAAGGGGAAGGAAACCTCCTGCTGATTCCCACTTACCGACCTCCCTCAGCTGATGAATCGTTACTCCTCCCTGTTGAGCACCACTTGGAGGAAGCAGTGAGGGTAGCAAGTGTACCGGATGTACTCTGATTGGGGAAACCTCACTGTCCATCACCAAGAGTGGTTCGGTAGCACCACTGCTGGCCGAGTCCTGAAGGACATAACTGCCATACTGGGATTGTGGCAGGTGGTGAGAGAACAAACATGAGGGAAAAACCTTTTGGACTTCGTCCACATCAATCTACCTGTCGCAGATGCATCTGCCCATGACAGCATTGGTTGGACCGACCACTGCATAGTCCTTATGGAGACGAAATTCCGACTTCACACTGTCCAGCATATTGTGTGGTGGCCGTGCTCAATGAGATAGATTCAGAACAGATCTATGCAACTCCAAACTGGGCATCCATATGGTGCTGTGGGCCAACAGCAGCAGCTGAATTGTATTCCACCACAATCTGTAACCTCATGGCCCGGCATATACCTCACCCTACCATTACCAACAAGCCAATGGATCAACCCTGGTTCAATGAGGGGTGTGGAAGAGCGTGTCAGGAGCAGCACCAGGAGTACCTAAAATGAGGTGTCAACCTGGTGAAGCGACAATTGTCCTACAACACAGGACTACATGCAAGCCAAACAACAGAAGTAGCATGCTGGAGAGCACAGCTAAGCAATCCCACAACCAACGGAGCAGATCAAAGCTCTGCAGTCCTGCCACATCCAGTCCTGAATGGTGATGGACAATCATCCTCAATGATGGCAGAGCCCAGCACGTGAGTGCAAAAGACAAGGCTGAAGTGTTTGCAACCATCTTCAGCCGGAAGTGCCAAATGGATGATCCTTCTCGGTCTCCTCCTGAGATTCCCACCATCACAGAAGCCAGTCTTCAGCCAATTCGATTCACCCCACGTGATATCAAGGAACGGCTGAGCGCATTGGATTCAGCAAAGGCAAAGGGCCCTGACAAAATCCCAGCTGTAGTGCTGGAGACTTGTGTTCCAGAACTAGATACGCCTCTAGCCAAGCAGTTCCAGTACAGCTACAACACTGGCATCTACCCAACAAAGTGGTTAATTGCCCAGGTATGTCCTGTCCACAAAAAACAGGAGAAATCCAATTCATCCAATAACCGCCCCATCAGTCTACTCTCAAAGATCAGCAGAGTGATGGAAGGTGTCGTCGACAGTGTTATCAAGCAGCATTTACTCACGAATCACCTTCTCACCGATGCTCAGTTTTGGTTCCACCAGGATCACTCGGCTCCAGACTTCATTACGGCCTTGGTCCAAACATGGACAAAAGAGCTGAATGCCAAACTTGAGGTGAGAGTGATTGCCCTTGACACCAAGGCAGCTTTTGACCGAGTGTGGCATCAAGGAGCCCTAATAAAATTGAAGTAAATGTGAATCAGAGACAAAACTCTCCAGTGGCTGGCGTCATAGCTAGCACAGAGGAAGATGATAGTGATTGTTGGAGGCCAATCATCTCAGACCCAGGACATCGCTGCAGGAGTTCCTCAGGGCAGTGTCCTCGGCCCAACCATCTTCAGCTGCTTCATCAATGACATTCACTCCATCATATGGTCAGAAGTGGGGTGTTCGCTACTGATTGCACTGTGTTCAGTTTCATTCACAACCCCTCAGATAATGAAACAGTCCGTTCTCACATGCAGCAAAACCTGGACAACATCCAGGCTTGGGCGGATAAGTGGCAATTAACATTCACGCCAGACAAGTGACAGGCAATGATCATCTCCAAGAGAGAGTCCAACCACTTCCCCTTGACATTTAATTTCATTACTGTTGCCGAATCGCCCACCATCAACATCCTGGGTGTCACCATTCACCGGAAACTTAACTGGTGAAGCCACATAAATACTGTGGCTACAGGAGCAGATCAGAGGCTGGGTATTCTGCGGCGACTGACTCACCTCCTGACTCCCCAAAGCCTTTCCACCATCAACAAGGCACTAGTCAGGAGTGTGAAGAAATACTCGCCACTTGCCTGGATGAGTGCAGCTCCAACAACACTCAAGAAACTCGACACCATCCAGGACAAAACAGCCTGCTTGATTGGCACCTCATCCACCTTAAACATTCACTCCCTCCACCACCGGCGCACCGTGGCTGCAGTGTGTACCATCCACAGGAAGCAATGCAGCAACTCGCCAAAACTTCTTCGTAAGGACCTCCCAAAACCTCGACTCTACCACCTAGAAGGAAAAGGGCAGCAGGTACACGGGAACAACACCACCTGCACAGTCCCTTTCAATTCACACACCATCCTGACTTGGAAGTACATCGCTGTTCCTTCATCATCGCTGGGTCAAAATCCTGGAACTCCCCATCTACCAGCACTGTGGGAGTACCATCACCAGACAGACTGCAGCGGTTCAAGAACGGAAGCTCACCACCACCTTCTCAAGGGCAATTAGGGATGAGCAATACCTGCTGGCCTTGCCAGCAATGCCCACATCCCATGAAAGAATAAAAAAAATCATCCAAATAACCTCTGGTCTGTCTCTCCCTATGTTTGAGTCACTCTATGTTTATATGTATGCGTGTGTGTCTGTTTCTTTGTGTAGGTGTGTCTTTCTGTGTATTTTTGTGTCTGTCGATGCATGCGTGTGTCTCACATTTTCTATGTTTTCCTGAATGCGTCTGTTTCTCCTTCTTTCCCTCTCTCACTCTCTCCCGCGCTCCCCACATAATTTTACTCTGGACATAATTGAACAAAGAGATGAAAAAGTGGTCGGGAAGTCTTTTTTCAACAGTGGCCTGTGGAAAATTAAACAAACTGTCATCAAACAATCGTTCAAAAAGAATCAGTAAAACATGAAGCATCTGTGGTGAATGTACGGTAACACCCAGCATCGATTCCTCGTTAGTATAGTGGTGAGTATCCCCGCCTGTCATGTGGGAGACCGGGGTTCAATTTCCTGACGAGGAGGTTATTGCTGCTTTAGAAGTTTCACTTTCATTTATCTGCAATATTGGATGTTGAAAATACAATGAAAAACTGACTCGGCCTTTCCCACTTCCACAATTTGATTTCACAGCGATTTTAAAATCTGCTCCTCCGCCTCACTCTTCAGCTCGATGTGAGAACCACAATGATGGGCAAGAAATAAAATGCAGAATTGTGCTGTGGACAGACCGGGTCTGAGTCACCAGCCCGAAACAGGGAGAGACCGATCGAGAGAGAGACAGACAGAAAGAAAAAAGATGGAGATACAGAGAGAGACAGGTCTCGGAACAGGCGCAGATGAGAAAACCGACTCGGAAGATCTCACATACAGCAATGAAAAGGATGCATGTTTCAGTGAATCGATTTTAACTACTTCTTTGATGACAGTTTGTTTAACTTTCCACGCGCCACTGCTGAAAGAAGACTTACTTTCTATCTCTTTGTTAGTCAAGGTCCAGAGAAAAATTATGTGGGGAACAGGGAAAAAGTGACAGAAAGAAAGAGACACTCAGAAACGGGTAGAAAAAGTGAGACACACGCAGACATATTCACACATACACACACATTCATAGCTACATACACACTCACACAAAGACACACCGCATGTACACACAAACATACACCCTCCAAAAACCTGAAAGTAACACAGGACTACTTGCCAAACAGCAGAAGCAGCATGCTATGGACAGAGCAAAGCAATCCCACAACCAACGGATCTTCTGCAGTCCTGCCACACACAGTTGTGAATGGTGGTGGTCAATTAAACAACTAACGGGAGGAGGCTCTGTGAACATCCCCATCCTCAATGATGGTAAAGCCCAGCACGTGAGTGCTTAAGACAAGGCTGAGCTGTGAGCAACCATCTTCAGCCAGAAGTGTCGGGTGGATGATCCATCTCGGCCTCCTCCCGATATCCCCACCATCACAGAAGCAAGTCTGACATCGAGGTGAAGAATGACGCACAGAGCAGATTTTAAAACCGCTGGAATATCAGTTCATTTCAATTGAGGAAAGTGGGAATCTCCGAGTCAGTTTTACACTGCACTTTCCACATCCAATATTGGAGATAAAAGCTTTTGAAGGCAGTGAAAGTTTAACCTCCTCGTCGGGGAATTGAACCCCGGTCTCCTACGTGACAGGCGGGGATACTCACCACTATACTAACGAGGAACTACTGTATTGATTCTACACTCACCTCAGATGGCGTTAAAAATGCTTCATGTGTCAGTGAATTTCTTTTAACTATTTATTTGATCACAGTTTGTTTAATTTTCCACGGGCCACCGTTGAAAGAACCTTTAACATTTCCATCTCTTTGTTAGACAACGAACAACTGACTGTCTTTCTTTCGTTCTTTCTTTCTCTTTTATCGTGGTGAGTTGCCCCGCCTGAGTCCGTGGTTTAATTCCCCGACGGGGAGGAAGCATTTATTAGACGCCAACTTTAATTTTATGTCTTCGCCAAGCTTCTTCCTAAAAAAAACTACAGAGAAAAATAAACAGCTGATTGTTGCTTTCAGAATATTATTGAACGGAGACTGTTTGGGGACTGGATGCAGAGCAATTGTGATTTTAACTAACTCGTGATGAAGGTGATAGTTTGGAAATCCATTCGTTTACCCCGCGTAGGTTCGAATCTGGTAGATTTCAGATCCTGTCTTTTTTCTTCCCCTTTCATCTCTGCGTTTCAAAATTCAACAAGTTTCTTGTAGAATTAATAATTCTGAAGTGAATTAAAATTCCACGGCATTGAACACCTCGAGTTTTATGCTCATTTTAATTGACCTGCAAGATTTCACGAAATCTACGACAGAAAAAGAACAAAAATCAGCCAAATTATCGATCGTCTGTCTCTGTATTTCTGAGTCACTCTATGTGTCTATGTATGTGTGTCTGTTTCTGTGTGTGTCTGTTTCTTTGTGTCTGTGTCTGTCTGTCTGTGTATGTGCCTCACATTTTCTATCTTTTCCCGAATGGGTCTCTGTCTCTTTCTCTCTCTCACTCTCTCCCGCGCTACCCACGTAATTTTACTGTGGACATGATCAACATGAGATGGAAAAGTGGTCGGTAATTCTTCTTTCGACAGTGATCCGTGGAAAGGTGAACAAAATGTCATCAAATGAATAATTCAAACAGATTCACTGAAACGTGAAGCATCTGCTTCTAATATCTCCTTCTGTGGCTCGGTGTCAAATTTTGTTTAAAAAAGCTCCTGTGAAGCCCCTTGGGACGTTTCACTACGTTAAATGTGCGATATAAATGGACGTTGTATTTGTAGTTGTTGTTGTTGAAACTGATTAAAGTTTCTCTGTCACCCAGTGTCCATGTCAGTGTTTCTGTCAGTCTGCAGCAGAAAGTTATCAGTTGATCAATGGCGATTACAACAATTATTCATCTTTCACAGAGTTTCATTAATTTCCTGTAATTAATGTAATCAGGTTCTTGTCGCTGCAACCTCAAACTTTAGCTCGGTGAATTAATGGTTTAGTTTGTAACAAGTCGTGTTACCTGCGCAAAGCAGCCGCACAGGAGTTCCAAATCCACCCTCTCACCACCATAAGATCATAAGACCATAAGAGATAGGAGCAGGAGTCGGCCATTTGGCCCTTCGAGCCTGCTCCGCCATTTAATGAGATCATGGCTGATCTGATTTTTACCTCAACTCCACTTTTCCGCCTTTTCCCCATATCCTTTGACTCCCTCGCCACTCTGCAATCACATTAACTGAACTTTACTCTGGCCCAGTGTCACGGCGCTGAAATCGCGTCTTTCTCCGGCAGATGATTTTAACATCAGGGTTGCTGGTTTACGAGTGAAAAGTGATCCCGCTTCACTCGAGGGGCATTGGACAAATTTGTAGATGCCGTGCAGTCGGTGCTGGGACCACTGCTTTTCTTGATATATATTAATGACTTGGACTTGGGTGTTCAGGGCACAATTTCAAAATTTGCAGATGACACAAACCTGGAAGGGTAGTAACCAGTGAGGAGGATAGTGATAGACTTCAAGAGGATATAGACAGGCTGGTGGCATGGGCGGACACGTGGCAGATGAAATTTAATGCAGAAAAATGTGAAGTGATACATTTCGGTAGGAAGAACGAGGATAGGCAAAATAAATTAGAGGGCACAACTCTAAAAGAGGTACAGGAACAGAGAGATCTGGGGGTATATGTGCACAAATCGTTAAAGGTGACAAGGCAGGTTAAGAAAGCCGATTAAAAAGCATACAGGATCCTGGAATTTATAAATAGAGGCATCGAGTAAAAAATTATGGAAGTCATGATGAAACTTTGTAAAACACTGGTTTGGCCACAACTGGAGTATTGTGTCCAGTTCTGGGCACCGCACTTTAGGAAAGATCTGATGGCCTTAGAGAGGGTGCAGAGGAGATTTACAAGAATGATTCCAGGGATGAGGGACTTTCGTTACGTGGACAGACTGGAGAAGCTGGGGTTGTTCTCCTTGGAACAGAGACGGTTGTGAGGAGATTTGATCGAGGTATTCAAAATCATGAAGGGTACAGACAGAGTCGATAGAGAGAAACTGTTCCCATTGGTGGAAATGTCAAGCACCAGCGGACACAGATTTGACGTGATTGGCAAAAGAACCAAAGGTGAAATGAGGAAAAACTTTTTTACACAGCGAGTGGTTAGGATCTGGAATGCACTGCCCGAGGGGTTGGTGGAGGCAGATTCAATCATGGCCTTCAAAAGGAAATGGATAAGTACTTGACAGGAAAAGAATTGCAGGGCTACCGGAATAGGGCGGGTGAGTGGGACCAGCTGGATTGCTGTTGCATGGAGCCGGCGGGGACTCGATGGGCCGAATGGCCTCCTTCCGTGCTGTTGCCTTTTTATGATTCTAGGATTCTAGTGGGCCAAGTAAAGGATCAGGACAGATAACACCGAGAACAATTCAAAAAGAAGCACAAGTTGATGAAACCAGCACTGGTGAAATTGCTGGGTGGATATTAAAAGGATGGGCCATGGGAGGGGCTGGACCGCTATTCTGCAACAATTTGAGGCGCTGCTTATTGCTGTGGTTCGGGTCTTGTAACAACAGCTGAGGTGTGGCGCCGTGATCGTATAGTGGTTAGTACTCTGCGTTGTGGTCGCAGCAACCTCGGTTCGAATCCGAGTCACGGCATAACTTTCTCACCTCTTTTATCCTCTGCCACACATACTGATAGAATGCAGCAATATATCAATCTTTAATATATATAAGAAATATTTTTTGTTGGTGGCGAAAACCTATCCATTCCTTCAAATCCCAGCACTCTCACATGCCTGTACTTGATGTTCCACAGTTCAAACCCGCCTCTTCTCCCAGCTTTTTCTTTCTTCCATCGTCAATAGGCCGCCTTCACTTCCCTCCTTCCATTTCATGGACACTTTCCTGCTCCATTGCCGACTCTAACATTCACTTTCACGATCTCACTCCTTTAATTTTGCTCTGCTCCGACCGCTGTTTCCATTGGGCACATGTCCCATTCGCACCAATGTTCATTTGTGCCTTGAAATCAGTCGATACATTTCGATCTGCGTGACCGCTCGACAGACAAACACGACGAAAGCAGGGCTGGTCTCTGGAAAGACAGCCGCCCGAATGTTCACGAAATTTACTTGGGGAATCTTGTGATCCAGGGGATGGTAACTGAAGAACTGGTTTTTGTTTTGATGCTTGTTGGCTCTTTTCTCTCAGCAGTTGAGTTGCGTGAGCGACGGGCAGCGCAACAGAGCTGCGAATGGCGGTTGAAAGGTGCACATTTGACAAGTTGGGGCGGTGCAGTAAGAGCGGAAGTGTTCCGCCTTGATCTTAATAGTTCTGTTGAAATTTGTGATTGAATCGAGTAGAGGATAAATGTAAAGAGCGCCTGTGGGGAAAAAGGAGCGATTACAGGCCATGAGCGGAAGGTCTTTCAAATTCTCGTGGCGCAGGACGCTGTGTGCGGAAACGGCAGATTTTAAAACGCGTGTGTAGGAAAGTAAAGTGCGATCTTGTGTGTGAGAAGAGCACAAGAAAGTTGTGCTTGAAGCTGCGCCCTTGAGGCAAGTTGCAGGTTGTCAGGAAAACTGCGATAGTGAAAGCTCAAAAATAAACCCAGAAACTGCTGGCAACACTCAGCAGGTCAGGTAGTATCTGTGGAGAGATACTCAAGTATTTATCCAATTCTCCTTTTAAAGTTACGATTGAATCGAGCTCCACCATCCTTTAAGGCAGTGCGTTCCAGATCATAACAATTCGCTGTGTAAAAAAAATCTCCTTATTTCCCTTCTAGTTCTTTCGCCAATTATCTTAAATCTGCGTCCGTTGGTTGCCGACCCTCCCGCCAGTGGGTGAAGTTTCTCCTTATTTACTCGATCAAAACCCCTCTTAATTTTGAACACGTGGATTACTTCTACCCTTAACCTTCATTGCTCGAAGCAGAACAATCCCAGGTTCTCGAGTCTCTCCACACAACTAAACCCCATCCCTGGTATAATTCTGGGAAATCTCCTCTCCATCCTCTCCAAGACCTTGACATCCTGAATAAATTATAGTGCCCAGAATTGGACACGATACTTCAGATGAGGCCTGAACAATGATTTATAAACGTTTAATATAACTTCCTTCCTTTTGTACTCTATTTCTCTATTATTAAGCCAAGGAACTGGATGCTGTTTTAACGGCTTGAACAAATCGTGCTGCCACATTCAAAGATGTTGATGAAAATTACCAGGAACACATTGAGTCAGCTCACTCGGCACAGGCCCGGGGATGAGCCTCGGCTTCTCTTGCTCCGGGGCACAGTAGCACACCTCGTGAGATCAGCTCACTCAGTGCAGGCTGGAGATTGAACATTTGCCCATCCTGCTCTGTGTGGGATTCAGTACCACATCAGTTGAGATCAGCTCAATCAGCACAGGCCGGGAGGGCGCAGAGAGACAGAGACACGAGTTGTGATCTGTAACTTTTTATAAACACTTCAGTTTATTTCACTCCGTGTCCAACACCGTGCGATCTCCCCTGGTGTGTCAGCTTTCTGTGTTTATACAGAGTGTAATGTATTGAATTGTCTCTTGGATCACACGGGGTGGTAGACGGGGGTCTGTGTGCGGAGGGTTCGGGGGGTGAGCTCTGATTCCCGCCCTCTTCTGGATTGAAAGGAGAAAAGAATGAATGAGAGAGAGAAGCGATGTGGGAGAAGGGATGATGGAAGAATTTGTACATGAACCTGATTAAAGTGGCCCAAAAACAAGATAATATTAAGATATCATCAGCAGAACATTAATACAAGCTGTAAAACTAAAGCAAAATACTGCAGATGCTGGAAATCTGAAGTAAAAACAGAAAATGCTGGAAATACTCAGCAGGTCAGGCAGCATCTGTGGAGAGAGTTCTGATGAAAGGTCATCGGCCTGAAAGGATGTTTCTCTCTCCACAGATGCTGCCTGACCTGCTGAGTGTTTCCCGCATTTTCTGTTTTTATTATTAATATAACCTGAGCTCTGTCGAGCGTTTGTTTGTCGATTCACTGATAAAGCTGGGAATTGAGGGGAAGCTGGTTCATGGCGAACCCCAGCTCTGAATCCCCCCGGCAGAGAGTTCAAGGAATGTTTAATATAAATGAGATTCACCGACAGGATCAGAAAATCTCTCCTTGATGGTCGGTCTCATTCTCCCGAAGTGAGGAATGAGCGGGAGGGGCAATTCCACCCGGGGTTAGATTTTATTACAAGAGGATGACCCAAAAGATCAGTTTGCAGTGGGGCCGAAATAGCTCAGTTGGGAGAGCGTTAGACTGAAGATCTAAAGGTCGCTGGTTCGATCCCGGGTTTCGGCAGTTTTCGGGTTATTTTGTTTCTTCTTCTTTGGGCCGATTCTTGAACATTTATTTGCACTGACATTTTTCCCCGACACTGAACGGTTGGGGATGGAATAGAGAGACATCAAGGATGTCTGTATTTAGCTTTTATTTCTCTATTTCCTTCTGCCTTTCTCTCTGGTTTTTGTCTCGGTGTTCGATGAACATTTGATTTGATGCATTTGTCCTAAACTGATGCCTTTTCCACATCTCAGGGCGGTCAGACACGCTCTGTCTGTCTGTTACTGCTTGTGACCATTAACGGGAACAGGCTGCGAGTTAAACATTTATCAGCAAACCGCCAGAGAGATAACACAGCGGGAATAAAACACATTGCCTCACATTGTTAGACACCGAGTGACACAGATTGTAATGTGTGTCAGTAAACAGACCCGGAAAACAGAGTCCGAGAAAGGAAAGAAATAGACAGATAGAAAAGAGTCATAAAAAGAAAGAAAACCCTTTCTCCAACCCAACAACAACAACAACTTGCATTTATATCGCGCCTTTAACGGAGTAAAACGTCCCAAGGCGCTTCACAGGAGCGATTATCAAACTAAATGTGACACGGAGCCACATAAGGAGATATTGGGACAGGTGAGGTAGGTTTTAAGTGTCTTAAGGGAGGAGAGAGAGGTAGAGAGGCGGGAGGTTTAGGGAGGGAAATCCAGAGCTTTGGGCCCAGTCGGTTGAAGGCACGGCCGCCAATGGTGGAGCGATGAAAATCGTGGATGCGCAAGAGGCCTGAATTGGAGGAGCTCAGAGATCTCGGAGGGTTGTAGGGGTGGAGGAGGTTACAGAGATAGGGAGGGGCGAGGTCATGGAGGGATTTGAACACGAAGATGAGAATTTAAAATTTGAGATGTTGGTGAACTGGGAACCAATGTAGGTCAGTGAGCAGAGGGGTTCTCCTCCTGAACGGTGGTTTGAATGTTTGGGGGGCGGGGCTGTGATAAATATCGAGATTTAATATAATGATCCCACTTTTCAACTACCACCGAATTATTACAATGCTGACCTGGAACAATCTTGAACATACTGCAAAACAAGACATTAAGATCAATGGTCACTTTAGCAAGGAGTTTGGAAGATTCTTCTGAGAAGGAGAAGGCTCAAGAAACGGACTGTGACCATTTCATGACGGCCGATTCATTTGTGTCCAGGGAGAGGGATGAGACACATGAAATGTTTCACACATTTCAAATCTCCCCGGTCAGATTGCCGATTGTTTATTGATCAGGAAGATGGCTGGTAATAATCTGAGACCCAGTGAAGAGGTGAGAACAGAGCAGCAGGGAATGATCCCAGAACAATAGGAGCCAGCAGCTCACCGTCTGGTCCCTGTGTCAGGGACAATACACAACACCTCAGCTCCAGACCAGGAACAGAGAGCTGCTGTTAACGTGGCCCAGCCCTCGCAAACTGCTGGAACTGTGGGATGGAAATCAGACTTTGGGTCTCGGAGGCTGCTTCAGGGGCTCAGTGGCTCATCGAAAGAATGATTTCTATTAAAGAGCAGGGCTCTGCTCCATCACAGACTGATACTGTACAGTACATGGCAGAGTAAAGCTCCCTCTACACTGTGCCATCAAACACTGTGGGGGCAGGTGCATCAAGGGTTAGATCAAGATTAAATCTCCCTCTACACAGTCACAGAGGATGTCATTTGTGACTTTGACAAGGGCCGTTTCAGTACTGTGGCAGGAGTGGAAACCTGATTGGAGGGATTCAAACATGGTGTTGTGGGAAAGATGGACATGGATTTGGGAGGCGACAACACTTTGGAGAGGAAAGGGAGGTGGGAGATGGGGTGCTAGTTTGCAAGGACACAGGGGTCAAGGGTGGGTCTTTTATGAAGGAGGGTGATGATGGAAGATTTGATGGGGAGGGGGACCGTACCTGAGGAGAGGAGACCATTAACAATGTCAGCTAACATGGGGCCAGGAAGGGAGGTTGGGTGGTCAGCAGTTTGGTGGGAATAGGGTCGAGGGAGCAGGAGGTGGGTCTCATGGTCAAGAGAGCTCAGAGAGGGCATGAGGGGAGATCGGAGATTAACTTGGTGGGCTCGGGGAAGGGAGGGGAGCTGCAGAGGCAGCTGAATGAATGGTCTCAATCTTAGTCACACCCCCCATGACTGTCTTTCAATTTACCTTAAATCTTTCTCTTCTGGTTATTAACCCTTCCATAACTGGAAACAATTTCTCCTTAAATACTCTGTCAATACCTTTCATAATTGTGAATACCTCCTTTGAATCGTCCGTTAACTTTCCGGTTGTAGTCTCAGTGCCCTTCTTGCTAATTGGTTTTTCAGTTCCCATATGGTCCAGCGGTGAGGATTCCTGGTTTTCACCCAGGCGGCCCGGGTTCGACTCCCGGTGTGGGAATTGTGAACTATTAGTCCCAGCCTCCCAATTTGCCTGCAGTCCGGACTGTGGCTGCTGCTTCTGAGTTCGCACCACGATCACACTGAGAAATGAGGCAAACCACAGCACTGAAAGGGACAGTGCACCAAAAACCCAGTCCCACAAGCTGAAGGGAAGCAAGCAACAATGTCCCGACAGGTCACGCAGCAGCTCATGGCCAAGTGTCTGACTGCAGTCCTTTTATTATTTACTGTAAAACCCGAGTCTGAGTGAAACACACACAGAACAATCTGGAAACACTCAGCGGGTCGGGCCCCATCTGCGGAGAGAACGGACCAATTAACTGAGAGTGTCAATGAGACAAGGAAAGAGACACGGCCCACTGTGAGAAACAAGGAACTTGCATTTGTATAGCACCTTTCACATCCTTAGGACATCCCAACGCACTTCACTAGAAGTTCAGTCACTATCGTTTTATAAGAGAACGTAGCAGCCAAGTTGTGTACAGCAAGATCCCACAAACAGTGATGCTATATTGAGCAGACCTCCTGTTTGTTGGGTGCTGATGGTTGGGGAAAGAATATTGGCCAGGACACCGGGAGAACTCCCTGCTCTTCACAAATTACCACTTAACACCTCATTCAAAGGACAGCACCTCTCACGATGCAGCTCCCTCTCAGAACAACACAGTCAGTCTGGATCATGTGTCCCAGTCCTGGAACGGGAGCTGGAACCCACACCCTTCTAAACACCAGCCTGACTACCTGGGGTTACTCTCACCCTTGGCTAGTCATGAAACAGACTGTGCCACTCCCAGAGTAACTGATGACCACAGCCTCAGCCCTGGGTCCCGGTCTTCACCATAACCGCAGCCTGTCACCGCTCATAGAAAGTGGCGTGGGATTCCTGAGTTCATTCTGTGATGTGCATTGGGGGAGTGGGACTACATGGATTGATCTTGCATAGAGCCGGTATGGACTCGATGGGCCAAATGGCCTCCTTCCGTGCTGTAACGTTTCTATGATTCTATGATTCTATGTGGGTGGAGAGGGATACAAGGAAGTGATCAGAGATGGCCTTATCCATGATTGACACGATGGGGAGTGGAGAGGCCACTTGAGATGGCAAGGTCGAGGGGGTGGCCATGAATGTGGGACGGGGAGTTTCTATGCAGGGAGAGATTAAGGGAGGATAAAGTATCACATAATAGACTTGTTAGCAAAATTGAAGCCCATGGGATTAAACGGACAATGGCAGCGTGGATACAAATTTGGCTAAGGGGCAGAACACAGAAAGTAGTGGTGAACAGTTGATTTTCAGACTGGAGGCAAGTATACAGTGGTGTCCCCCAGGGCTCGGTATTAGGACCACTGCTCTTTTTGATATATATTAATGACTGGGACTTGGGAGAACAGGGTATAATTTCAAAGTTTGCAGATGACGCGAAACTCAGAAATGTAATAAACAATGTGGAGGATAGTAACAGACTTCAGGAGGACACAGACAGACTGGTGAAATGGGCAGAAACATGGCAGATGAAATTTAATGCAGAGAATTGTGAAGTGATACATTATGGTAGGAAGAATGAGGAGAGAAAATAAAAAGTAAATGGTGCAATTTTAAAGGGAGTGCAGGAATAGAGAGAGCTGGGGGTGTAGTTACACAAATCTTTGAAGGTGGCAGGATAAGTTGAGAAGGCTGTTTAAAAAAGCAAATGGGGCCCTTGGCTTTATTAATTGAGGCACAGAATACAATAGCAAGGAATTGATACTAAACCTTTATAAAACACTGGTTGGGCCTCAGCTGGAGTATTGTGTTCAATTCTGGACACCAAACATTGGGAAGGATGTCAAGGCCTTGGAGAGGGTGCAAAGGAGATTTACTAGAATGGTGCCAGGGATGAGGGACTTCAGTTATGTGGAGAGACTGATTAAAGTTCACTCTGAACTGCCCCATCAAACACTCGCAGGACAGGTACAGCATGGGTTCTCTGCAGAATGAAGCTCCCTCTACACTGTCAAATCAAACATTCCCAGGGCAGGTACAACACGGGTTAGATACACAGTAATGCTTCCTCTACTCTGTGCAGTTTATATCTCGCCTCAGATTTCAGATAAAAGGTTGCTTTGCTGCACAGTCTGCTGGTGTCTCTCTCTCTGTACTCAGTTACACCGCTCTCTACCTCCCTCTGCTGGTGTCTCACCTGACGAAGGAGAAAGCCTCCGAAAGCTGTCATTTTCAAATAAAATTGTTGGACCACAACCTGGTGTTGTTCGATTCTCTGCATTTCTCTGTTCTCAGTTACACCGCTCTCTACCTCCCTCTGCTGGTGTCTCTCTGTATCTCTGTACTCAGTTACACCGCTCTCTACCTCCCTCTGCTGGTGTCTCTCTGTACTCAGTTGCACCGCTCTCTACCTCCCTCTGCTGGTGTCTCTCTGTATCACTGTACTCAGTTACACCGTTCTCTACCTCCCTCTGCTGGTGTCTCTCTGTATCTCTGTACTCAGTTACACCGCTCTCTACCTCCCTCTGCTGGTGTCTCTCTGTATCACTGTACTCAGTTACACCGCACTCTACCTCCCTCTGCTGGTGTCTCTCTGTATCTCTGTACTCAGTTACACCGTTCAATCTGTTCCCGCAGCTCCTTCGGGAGTTTAATGATTTTGAAATGAAGACTTTTTCCTGTGTGACTTGTGAAGTTTTGATCAGTGAAATGTTTGTGAAAGAGAAGGATTGAGAGCCTTTTGTGTGGGACAGATGTTGTTTAACAGAGAAGCCACACGATGCTATAAATTGAGCAATGGTTTCTGGAGTGGAGCGGTTATCACATTTATCTCACACGCGAAAAGTCCCCGGTTCGATCCCAGATGAGAACGTTATTTGCGAATTTGCTCCGCTTGAATCTCCAGGGTGAGCTTTTTCTCCTGTGGGAAGCGGGCGATAATTGGCTTTTCCTGTTAAATTTGGCCACGGCTGCACCACATTGCTTCAGGGAAGAAGGGATGATGGAAGAAAGTGCCCATGAACCTGATTTAATGAGGCCAAACACAAGATAATGTTCAGATGTCATCAGCTGAACATTAACATAACCTGAGCTCCGAGATCTGACCGGGTCCCATTCCCCCAGAGGGAGGAATGAGCGGGAGGGGAAATTCCACCCGGTTTATATTTTTGTCCAAGGTGATGTCACAAAGTCCAATTTACAGTGGAGTCGAAATAGTTGAGTTTGGAGAGCGTGAGATTGAAGATCGAAAGGTCTCTGGGTTTGATTCTGTGTTCGGTGATTTTTGTTGCTCTGTTCTCGTTCTTTGAGTCGATTCTCGCATTTATTTCACTGAAATTTTAACCGGCACAGAAAGGTTGGGGAAGAAATAGACAGGCATCAAGAATGGGAAATATTGATAGTGTCTTTATTGAGCTTTTATTTCTCTTTTCTCTTCTGCCTTTTTCTCTGGAATTTTTCTCTCGGTGCCGGGAGACCATTTGATTTGAGGCATTTGTCCTGAACTGATGTCTTTTCCACATCTCGGGGCGGTCAGACCCGCTCTGTCTGTTACTACTTGTGACCATTGACGGGAACAGACGCGAGTTAAACGTTTATCAGCAAACCGACAGAGAGAAAACACAACGGGAATCAAACTCATTGGGCAAGATTTTATCGGGGGGGGGTGGGCGGGGGGGGCGGTCATGGGAGGTCGTCAGGGACCATGGGTGGGTCAGTCATCGGGGGCATCGGCGAGTCAGTCATCGGAGCGAGGACTCAGTCATCGGGGGTCGGGGTTGGGGGCCATCGCGGGGGTCGGAGATCATGGGGTTCGTCGCTCGTGCAGGGGTGTCGGAGATTTGGAGGGGGTCGGCCGATCGCCTGTGTGGGATCACGGCAGGTTGGCTTGTTGGTCCTGGGGGAAGCACTCCTGCTCCTCCGGGCCCACAAGCTGTGCTGTAAAGGCTCTTACCTGCTGTTTCGGGCCTTCTCGCCTCCTCTCATGTGGTGTGAAGGAAAAGGCCCAGGAATCCCGGCCCCCAGGAGTTAAAAATAAAAAAGCTGTGAAAATGGAGGCCCGCAGCCTCCTTCAAAGCTTTCACTGACCGACCCGCCTCCGTTAAAACCAGGAGTGGGCGGGTTGGGGTCGGGTTTTAGTTATTTTTACTATTTTTACCTTCCCAACCCACCCATTCGTGGGGTTAAAATTTCGGTCCTTTACTCTGTTTCTTTCTCCACAGATGCTGCCTGATTTGCTGAAGGATATACTTGCCATAGAGGGAGTGTAACGAAGGTTCACCAGACTGATTCCTGGGATGGCGGGATTGTCCTATGAGGAGAGATTGAGTGGACTGGACCTGTATTCTCTAGAGTTTAGAAGAATGAGAGGTGATCTCATTGAAACATACAAAATTCTTACAGGGCTCGACAGGGTAGATGCAGGGAGGATGTTTCCCCTGGCTGGGGAGTCTAGAACCAGAGGTCACAGTCTCAGAATAAGGGGTAGACCATTTAGACTGAGATGAGGAGAAATTTCTTCACTCAGAGGGTGGTGAATCTTTGGAATTCTCTCCCCCAGAGGGCTGTGGAGGCTCAGTCATTGAGTACATTCAAAACAGAGATCGATAGATTTCTCGTTATTAACGACATCAAGGGATATGGGGATAGTGCAGGAAAATGGTGTTGAGGTAGAAGATCAGCCATGATCTTGTTGAATGGCGGAGCAGGCTTGAGGGGCCAGATGGCCCACTCCTGCTCCTATTTCTCATGGTTCTTGCTGAGTATTTCCAGAATTTTCTGGCTTTCTGGGGCGAAGGTTTATCAAACATTGTAATGGTTGTTATTGAAAAAAATATTCCCCTTGACTTTCTGTGTGGATTTGTTTGTTTGTAAAGTCTGGTGTTTATTAGCTCCATGCTCTAACCAACTGAGCTAACCGGCCATGTAGCAGATTTATGCTCATGGGTTGGAGCCCTGCGTTAGGCGGTCTGTGTTTTATTTCTCACACTGAGTGACAGAGTTATTGAACAAACCACATCCCGGAAACATTGTTACTTGTTTCTGTATAAAACTGGTGAGGATGTAAATCGAAAGTAACCGATAAAGAGCAAGTTAAGATATCAAATGTAATTATTTGATGAACCCAAAACACGCCATAAATTAGGTAGCGGTTTCCGTAGTGTAACGGTTATCACTGTTCGCTTTATGCGCGAAAGATTCCCGGGCGGGAACTTTATTTGGAAATCTCCAGGGTGAGTTTCTTCTCCTGTGAAAAGAATTGGCTTTTCCTGTTAAATTTGACAACGGCTGCACCACATTCCTGGTGTCAAGAACATTTTCACCAGTCTCTGGAAATACAAATGAGAACGGATGAAAGTTCATCACATGCAAAACACAATAACTTCCCCACGTGTCACTAGGTTAGTATTTCCGTCAGTCAGTCTGCAGAAAGTTATCGCTTCATTAATGACGATTACAACAATTATTCGTCTTTTACAGAGTTTCATGTATTCATTTAATAAAGTCCATAATTGTTTTGGACAAATTATTTCCCTCACCGGGAATCGAACCCACACCGCGGCGGTGAGAGCCCCGAATCCAAACCACCAGATGCCGCGCAGTGGGTCGAGTGATGGATCGGCAGAGTTGGTGAATAAAAAAAATTAAAAAGTAGAAACAGATAATGTTGCGAACTCTTAGCAGGTCAGACAGCCTCTGTGGAGAGAGAAACAGAGGGAATGTTTCAGGTCGGTGACCTTTCATCAGAACTCGCTCCACAGATGCTGCCTGACCGGCTGAGTGTATCCAGCATTTTCTGTTTATATTTCAGATTTCCAGAATCCGCAGCACTTTGCTTTTGAAATTAAAAAGTAGCTCAAGTTGATGAAAGTTGCACCAGTGAAAATCCTGGGTGGAGATTTAGAGGATGCGACAGTGGGAAGGGCAGGACTGCGATTCGAACAGTCCTCCAAGCAAATTTCGGGGAAGTCATCGAAATTTAAAAGAGGACTTGGAACGGGAATAGAACGACAGGCTCACGTGACAGGGCATTGGTATTCGGAATGTACAAAATGCAGTCCCCACTGCTCTGATGACCTGAATCAGACAAATAGTAATTCACAACACAGGACAAATCCATTTGATTTGAGTTTTGGAAACCCATTCACGACAGCAGCTGTCTCCCATCAGTTTACTTTTCCAAACTAAAGGGTGTGAAGCTTGCACGAGTGATGATCTGTGCTGTATTATTTCTGAGCAGCAGACTCACCTTGCCCCATCAATGCCTATTTGTTGGAAGGCGCAGTCCCCATTGGTCGAGGGGATCGGTTTCTCGAGCTGTGATTCACCATCCTCTATTTCAGGAATATTCCGGTTTGCTGAAAATGAGATGAGATGAAACGAGCAGGTCCAACGAGCCGGTCTGTAACACGACACGGCATCGACAAAGTTGTCGCTTGCACTTACAGTGAAGCGGAGGGCAGTTTTCACCCTTAAACCAGCAAGTTAGGTGGCGCAGTAAATAGTGCAGATGGGAGCAGGAAGTCGTGAAGGGACATTGATGATTAAATGAGAGGGTAAAACTGTGGCAGATGGAGTTCAATGTGGGGAAGTGTGATATAATCCACTTAGAACCTTAAAAAGATAAATCAGAGTATTTTCTAAATGACGAGAAACTAGGAAGTATGGAGGAGCAGAGAGGTTCAGGGGTCCATCTCCAGAAATCACTAAAAACTAGTGGACAGGTACAAAAAATAATTAATGGAATGTGAGCCTTCATCTGAAGGGGCTGGAATACAAAGGGTGGAAGTTATGATACAGATGCATAAAGCTCTGGTTAGACCACATCTGGAGAAATGCGTTCAGTTCTGGGCACCGTACCCCAGGAGGGACATATTGGCCTTGACTGGGTGTGGAACAGATTCACCAGAATGATACCTGGGCTAAAAGGGTTAAATTATGAGGACAGGTCTTGTGGACGAGACTTTTATTCCCTTGAGTATTGGAGGTTAAGGGGTGATCTAATTGAGATGTTTAAGAAGATAGGGGGGAGGGGAGTGTAAGAAGATGGTTTGTAGTGGAGAAGAGAAGCCAGAGGTTATCTTTACATTCCAGGATGATCCTGGAATAGTGAGCAGTTTTGTCAGAGGAGAGCAGGA
Source organism: Heptranchias perlo (assembly GCF_035084215.1). Taxonomy (NCBI): domain Eukaryota; kingdom Metazoa; phylum Chordata; class Chondrichthyes; order Hexanchiformes; family Hexanchidae; genus Heptranchias; species Heptranchias perlo. The sequence goes on along the minus strand of NW_027139215.1, from coordinate 589,263 downwards.
CCCAATAGTGCTTTATGTGGCCCAGCCAGATCTGGTGATGAATGGTTAACCAGTTGTCCACCATAAATGTTCAAGTCTGCGTCCCTTGGGCTTACAGGAGTGGAAATGAGTGCAGTACCAGGGAGATCGACCAGGGTGAGAGAGAGTAATGGTTTTAATGGGGACAAGGGCATCAAAGGTGGAGGTGAGGGTGTGATTGAGCAAATCGGTAGCTGCAGAAATGTCGTGGTGAATGGAGGGCCAAAGGCTGGACAGTTGGGAATTTGAAAGTGCCGTTGTAAGTGACTTGGGGGAGAGTTTTTTCCAGGGATGAACATAGAAGGAAGAGGGTTCGTCCCACTCCCCTGCTCTTTCCCCACAGCCCTGTGAATTTTTACACGTCAAGTATTTATCCAATTCCCCTTTGAAAGTTACGATTGAACCTGCTTCCACCTCCCTTTCAGGCAGTGCATTCCCGATCATAACAGCTCGCTGCGTAAAAAAATCTCTCCTCATTTCCCCGCCCGTGGCTTTTTTGCCCATTTATTTTAAATCTGTGTCCTCTGGTTATTAACCCTCCCATCACTGGAAACAGTTTCTCCTTATTTACTGCAACAAAACCTGTCATAATCGTGAACCTCCATTAAACCTTCTGGGTGTAGTCTCAGTGCCCTTCCTGCTGACCATCCGTTTAGTTCTCATGTGGTCTAGCGGTTAGGATTCTTGGTTTTCACCCAAGCGACCTGGGTTCGACTCTCTCTGTGGGAATAACAGGTTTTTCGTCCCAGCCTCACAATTTGCCTGCAGTCCAGGCTGTGGGTGCAGCTTCCTCTCTCGCTTCTGTGTTCGTCCCACAATCACACTGAGAAGTGAGACGGACCACAGCTCTTAAAGGGACAGTGCATGAAAAACCCAGTCCCACAAGCTGAAGGGAAGCAAGCAACAATGTCCCGACAGGTCACTCAGCAGCTCATGGCCAAGTGTTTGACTACAGTCCTTTTATTATTTACTGTAAAACCTGAGTCTCAGTGAAACACACACAGAACACTCTGGAAACACTCAGCGAGTCAGGCCGAATCTGTGGAGAGAACAGGCCAATTAACTGAGAGTCTCAATGAGACAAGGAACAAGACACGGCTCTTCACAAATTGCCATGGGATCTTTTACACTTCGGAGCAGAAAGAAGGGACCCCCATTAAACACCTCATTCAAAGGACAGCACCTCTCACGATGCAGCTCCCTCTCAGAACGACACAGTCAGTCTGGATCATGTGTCCCAGTCCTGGAACGGGAGCTGGAACCCACACCCTTCTAAACACCAACCTGACTCCCTGGTATTACTCTCACCTCCGGCTGGTCATGAAACAGACTGTGCCACTCCCAGCCTCAGCCCTGGGTCCCGGTCTGCACCATAACCGCAGCCTGTTACCGCTCATAGAAAGTGGCGTGTGATTCCTGAGTTCATTCTGTGATGTGCATTGCGGGAGTGAGAAGACATGGATTGATCTTCCAGAGAGCAGGGATGGACTCCATGGGCCGAATGGCCTCCTTCCGTGCTGTAACCTTTCTATGATTCTATGATTCCATGTGGGTGGAGAGGGATACAAGGATGTGATCAGAGATGGCCTTATCCATGATTGACACGATCGGGAGGAGAGAGGCCACGTGAGATGGCAAGGTCGAGGGGGTGGCCATGAATATGGGTCGGGGAGTTTCTATGCAGGGAGAGATTAAGGGAGGATAAAGTATCACATAATAGACTTGTTAGCAAAATTGAAGCCCATGGGATTAAATGGACAATGGCAGCGTGGATAGAAAATTGGCTAAGGGGCAGAAAACAGAGAGTAGTGGTGAACGGTTGTTTTTCAGACTGGAGGCAAGTATACAGTGGTGTCCTCCAGGGCTCGGTATTATGACCACTGCTCTTCTTGATATATATTAATGACCGGGACTTGGGTGTACAGGGTATAAGTTTGGAGATGACACGAAACTCAGAAATGTAATAAACAATGTTGAGGATAGTAACAGACTTCAGGAAGACATAGACAGACTGGTGAAATGGGCAGAAAGATGGCAGATGAAATTTAATGCAAAGAATTGTGAAGTGAAACATTTTGGTAGGAAGATTGAGAAGAGGCAATTTAAACTAATTGGAACAATTTTAAATGGAGTGGGGGAATAGAGAGACCTGGGGGTGCACTTACACAAATCTTTGAATGTGGCAGGACAAGTTGAGAAGGCTGTTAAGAAAGCAAATGGGGCCCTTGGCTTTATTCATTGAGGCATTGAATACAAAAGCAAGGAATTGATACTAAACCTTGATAAAACACTGGTTAGGCCTCAGCTGAAGTATTGTGTTCAATTCTGGACACCAAACTTTTGGAGGGATGCCAAGGCCTTAGAGAGGGTGCAGAAGAGAATTACTAAAATGGTGCCAGGGATAAGAGACTTCAGTAATGTGGAGAGACTGGAGAAACTGGGGCTGTTCTCCTTAGAGCAGAAAACATAAAGGGGAGATTTGATAGAGGTTCAAAATCATGAAGGGCTTTTGTTAGGAATCTTACAACACCAGGTTATAGTCCAACAATTTTATTTTGAAATAAAATTGTTGGACGATAACCTGGTGTTGTAAGATTCCTTACATTTGTCCACCCCAGTCCATCACCGGCATCTCCACATCATGGCTTTTATTAGAGCAAAGAAAGAGAAACTTTCCAGTTGCAGAAGGGCAGTGACAACACGGGTTAGACAGAGAGCAAAGCTCCCTCTACACTGAGACATCAATCATAGAATCATAGAATCATAGAAGTTACAACATGGAAACAGGCCCTTCGGCCCAACATGTCCATGTCGCCCAGTTTATACCACTAAGCTAGTCCCAATTGCCTGCACTTGGCCCATATCCCTCGATACCCATCTTCCCCATGTAACTGTCCAAATGCTTTTTAAAAGACAAAATTGTACCCGCCTCTACTACTGCCTCTGGCAGCTCGTTCCAGACACTCACCACCCTTTGAGTGAAAAAATTGCCCCTCTGGATCCTTTTGTATCTCTCCCCTCTCACCTTAAATCTGTGCCCCCTCGTTATAGACTCCCCTACCTTTGGGAAAAGATTTTGACTATCGACCTTATCTATGCCCCTCATTATTTTATAGACTTCTATAAGATCACCCCTTAACCTCCTACTCTCCAGGGAATAAAGTCCCAGTCTGTCTAACCTCTCCCTGTAAGTCAAACCATCAAGTCCCGGTAGCATCCTAGTAAATCTTTTCTGCACTCTTTCTAGTTTAATAATATCCTTTCTATAATAGGGTGACCAGAACTGTACACAGTACTCCAAGTGTGGCCTCACCAATGCCCTGTACAACTTCAACAAGACATCCCAACTCCTGCATTCAATGTTCTGACCAATGAAACCAAGCATGCTGAATGCCTTCTTCACCACCCTATCCACCTGTGACTCCACTTTCAAGGAGCTATGAATCTGTACTCCTAGATCTCTTTGTTCGATAACTCTCCCCAACGCCCTACCATTAACGGAGTAGGTCCTGGCCCGATTCGATCTACCGAAATGCATCACCTCACATTTATCTAAATTAAACTCCATCTGCCATTCATCGGCCCACTGGCCCAATTTATCAAGATCCCGTTGCAATCCTAGATAACCTTCTTCACTGTCCACAATGCCACCAATCTTGGTGTCATCTGCAAACTTACTAACCATGCCTCCTAAATTCTCATCCAAATCATTAATATAAATAACAAATAACAGCGGACCCAGCACCGATCCCTGAGGCACACCGCTGGACACAGGCATCCAGTTTGAAAAACAACCCTCGACAACCACCCTCTGTCTTCTGTCGTCAAGCCAATTTTGTATCCAATTGGCTACCTCACCTTGGATCCCATGAGATTTAACCTTATGTAACAACCTACCATGCGGTACCTTGTCAAATGCTTTGCTGAAGTCCATGTAGACCACGTCTACTGCACAGCCCTCATCTATCTTCTTGGTTACCCCTTCAAAAAACTCAATCAAATTCGTGAGACATGATTTTCCTCTCACAAAACCATGCTGACTGTTCCTAATTAGTCCCTGCCTCTCCAAATGCCTGTAGATCCTGTCCCTCAGAATACCCTCTAACAACTTACCCACTACAGATGTCAGGCTCACTGGTCTGTAGTTCCCAGGCTTTTCCCTGCCGCCCTTCTTAAACAAAGGCACAACATTTGCTACCCTCCAATCTTCAGGCACCTCACCTGTAGCGGTGGATGATTCAAATATCTCTGCTAGGGGACCCGCAATTTCCTCCCTAACCTCCCATAACGTCCTGGGATACATTTCATCAGGTCCCGGAGATTTATCTACCTTGATGCGCGTTAAGACTTCCAGCACCTCCCTCTCTGTAATATGTACACTCCTCAAGACATCACTATTTATTTCCCCAAGTTCCCTAACATCCATGCCTTTCTCAACCGTAAATACCGATGTGAAATATTCATTCAGGATCTCACCCATCTCTTGTGGTTCCGCACATAGATGACCTTGTTGATCCTTAAGAGGCCCTACTCTCTCCCTAGTTACCCTTTTGCCCTTTATGTATTTGTAGAAGCTCTTTGGATTCACCTTTGCCTGATCTGCCAAAGCAATCTCATATCCCCTTTTTGCCCTCCTGATTTCTTTCTTAACTCTACTCCGGCAATCTCTATACTCTTCAAGGGATCCACTTGATCCCAGCTGCCTATGCATGTCATATGCCTCCTTCTTATTTTTGACTAGTGCCTCAATCTCCCGAGTCATCCAAGGTTCCCTACTTCTACCAGCCTTGCCCTTCACTTTATAAGGAATGTGCTTACCCTGAACCCTGGTTAACACACTTTTGAAAGCCTCCCACTTACCAGACGTCCCTTTGCCTGCCAACAGACTCTCCCAATCAACTTCTGAAAGTTCCTGTCTAATACCATCAAAATTGGCCTTTCCCCAATTTAGAATTTTAACTTTTGGGCCAGACCTATCCTTCTCCATAGCTATCTTAAAACTAATGGAATTATGATCACTGGTCCCAAAGTGATCCCTCACTAACACTTCTGTCACCTGCCCTTCCTTATTTCCCAAGAGGAGGTCAAGTTTTGCCCCCTCTCTAGTCGGGCCAGGGAAGGTACAGCATGGGTTATATGCAGATGAAGCTCCCCCTAAACTGTGAAATCAAACACTCCCAGGGCAGGTACAACACGGGTTAGATACACAGTAATGCTTCCTCCACACTGTGCAGTTTCGATCTCGCCTCAGATTTCAGATAAAAGGTTGGTTTCCTGGACACTCTGCTGGTGTCTCTCTGTGTCTCTGTGCTCAGTTACACCGCTCTCTACCTCCCTCTGCTGGTGTCTCTCTGTATCTCTGTGCTCAGTTACACCGCTCTCTACCTCCCTCTGCTGGTGTCTCTCTGTATCTCTGTGCTCAGTTACACCGCCCTCTACCTCCCTCTGCTGGTGTCTCTCTGTATCTCTGTACTCAGTTACACCGCTCTCTACCTCCCTCTGCTGGTGTCTCTCTGTATCTCTGCATTCAGTTGAACCGCTCACGACCTCCATCTTTTTATCTTTTCTTTTTTAAATTTTTTTTCGAAAGAAACTTATGAAATAGGACAATGGAAGTGATTGAAAAAAAAAAGATTCTAAAGACATCGAGTTTTTTTTCTGAAAGACATCCAATCGCATCACAACAGCGACTCATTGAATTGGAATCAGGTGACTGCAGTGTATAAAAGGTGCTGGTTGGTGGGTAAAATGATCGTTGAGTTGTTTGGTATCATGGGGGGGTTTTGTAGTGAGAGGTTTATCTCTGTGACAGGAACAACTTGCTGAGAGCAGAGCAGAGCAGAGCACAGCACAGTCAGCCAGAGGAGAAGGAGACGAGAGGAACCATCAACAGGGAAGGAGGGAGAAGGAGAACACCATCACCATCACCATCAGCCGTGAGGGGTGTGCTGCTGCGGGTTCGGCCGTCAACACAGAGGGAGGAAGAGGAGGTCGGCGCCGTGAGGTGTGGACGGCTGGAGGTAGGGGGAGGAAGAAGACCATAAAAGGACAGGGGGTTTCCCCCCAAGTGTCTGGCCCGGGACAGCTGGAGCTGCCTGGGTGAAGTTACTTTTCTTTTGTTTCCATCCTTGGAGGACTGAGCCGAGGCAGCTTCGGCTGTCTAGGGGAAGACATCTCCTCCCCACTGCCCACCAGAAGGAAGAAGGTGCAGCCCCGCCCCTCTTCGACCCACTTCAGCGGCAGCCCACCCCTGCGGACTCTCTCCTTTCTTTGGGCGCCATCCCTCCCTCACTTGCTCTCCTGCTCTTGTGAGCGATACCTCTTAAGGCATAAACATCGGACAAAGGAGCCCCTCTCCCAAATTAATATTGGCAGACGTGGGAGAGGCGGTTATCCATTAAGGCCGTCTCCATCCATCGACCTGAGACTATGGCGTCACCATCTTCGCCGGTGCCGGGACCCAGCAGGACGTATGCGGGAGTTGCCGCGGCGGCCGCTCCTGCTGTTTCTGCCGCTCCTGCTGGGCCGGCGCCGTTTCGCCTCTTGACGAGGAAGAATGGGGTCAAGGCCTACGCCCACCCCAACATGACCATTGAGGCCTGCGTAAAGGCCATGGCCGAGGTTGTCGGCCCCTCGGCCATCGTTGCGGCCTCCAAGGTCTACGGGAAGGCTGTTGCCTTTTTGAGGTCCGAGCGGGCGGTGTCCCTGGCCCTGAGCAAGGGGCTCACGGTGGGCGGGACTTTCCTGCCGGTGGACCCGCTGGAGGCCACCGCGCAGCGGGTTGTCATCTCCAACGTCCCGCCCTTCCTTCCGGATGAGCTCCTCCTCCCCCACCTGCGTCAACTGGGGGAGGTGAGGTCGGGGATAACGCCGCTGACGCTCGGCCTCAAGGATAACAGCCTCCGGCATGTTTACTCCTTCCGTCGCCAAGCCTTTATTACACTGGCACGGGAGGAGGTGACGCAGGGGGGCTTTAACGCCCTCCATGACGGGACAGCCTACCGTGTCTTCTGGACGGCGGAGGGTGGGCGGTGCCATGCCTGTAAGGAGGTGGGGCACCTAAAGAAGAACTGCCCCGCCTCCCAGGCCGCCAAACAAGCTACGGCGGCCAAGGCTGGCGCCGCCACCGCTCCTCCCCCTAACCCCGCCCCCGCGTCGGGAGAGTCAACTGCGCGGGCGGAGGTTGCCGACGAGGCCTCCGCCGGGGGGGAAGGAGGGCACCCTCGGCCGCGAAAAGCGCTGAAGAAGACGAGGCACCAGGAGGCTGGTCCCCGGGACGTTAACGGTTCTAGCCAGCCCAAGGCCGTGGTCGTGACCGCGGCTGATCAACATCTCGCGGTCGCGACAGAGCCCGGGCTGGCGGGTAGTCAGGAGGGAGCGGAGGTGGGGGCCCCAGCAGACATGGGGTTCCCCCTCCCTCCGCGACCCTCCGGCAAGAAGAAAAGGCGCCACTCCCTGGAAGCGGGGGGGAAACCTGCTAAGGGACGGCCCCCCGTGGATGGGGAGTTGGCGCCACTCGCGGATCCTGCGGCCCCACCCGCTACATCTAAACAGCGGCGGGGGTCTTCTGCCTCTCGGGGGGAGGAGATCGTGCCCGTGCCGCCCGGGGGGATGGAGAGACCCTGCTGATAGGGGGGGTCGCGGATCCGCCCATAGACATACGTACCCCGTTCACTGGGTCGGGCGTCCTGGGTGCCGGGGCGGGCGAGGCCGAAGAGGCCGGATTCGTCTGCCCTCGGCTCGACCTCTCCCAGGACCTGCTCGACCTGGTGGCGGGGTTTAATAAAAATATCTCACGGGCCGGGTCGGTCGGTGGCGACGTGGGTGGGGGGACCCCCTCCTCCCAGTATCTGGGCACGGAGCCGGGGGAGGTGGGAGAACTGGAGTATACGTTCTCCCCGGTTTCCCCGGTTTGCCCCTATATCCGGGTGCCTGTTTTTCACCGCCCGGAGGATGGGGAGGGTCCCCGCCCGGCGCCGCCCTCTGACCCGGAGCCCCCGGTAGAGCCCGGGGGGGACTCCTCTGCCGACGATCCGGGGGGTGGGATCGTGACAGTGGCGGGGCCGGCCGGCGCGGCCGTCTCGTTCTCCGCACCGTGTGCGGGGAGTGGGTCGGCCGCGAGCGACGATGGCCCGGAGGAGGACGGGGACTCGGTGGTGGGCACTGGGGAGGATTTGGAGTTCGCCACCAGTGAGGTGGTGGACGCCCTCGTGCCCGACACCGAGTCTCCCCTCATCCCCGTTGAGGAGCTCCGGGATTTTGTGTCCGTTTGGAGCCATCGTCGCGATGGCGTCCGGCTGGCCCTCGACCGTTGGTCGGAGCCGGCGCAGTTAATCCACTCGGTCCTGGCCGCCGTCGCGTCCGTGGCCGCGGAGGAGGGCGGCGGCGGGGTCGGGCTGCGTCGGCTCAGATCCCTCCTTACCGGGCTCTTGAGGGAGTGGCGGTCGACTCGCGGCCCCGCTCCCTCCGCGCATTAGGTTTAAGTAGGTTGCGCTGTGCTCTTGCCATGGAGATAACCATAGCCAGCCTCAACATCAACGGCGGCAGAGACGCACGCCGTAGATTTGACAAGTTCTCGGTCCTTCGGGACGGGAAGTATGCGGTGTGCTTTCTGCAGGAAACCCACACCGTTCCGGGAGACGAGGCCACGTGGATCCTGGAATGGGGAGGGGGGGTCTACTTGAGTCACCTCGCCAGCGTTTCGAGCGGGGTGGCCATCTTGTTGGCCCCGACTTTTCAGCCGGAGATCTTGGGGGTCAAGGAGCCGGTGCCGGGCCGCTTGCTCCACGTAGCCCTTCGCCACGGGGACGTGCCGCTTCACCTGGTGAACGTGTACGCCCCCTGGTCCGGAGCCGAGCAAGTGAGCTTCTTTGAGGAAGTGTCCACTGACCTGAACTCCGTCGACGCCGGCGAGTGCATTATCCTCGGGGGGGATTTTAACCGTACCCTCGAGGCGAGGGACCGCTCCGGTCCCGCGCGTGCCCGAACGGCGACGGAGAAGTTGAGGGACCTGGTCGGGTCCTTCGACTTGGTGGACGTCTGGCGGAATCTCCATCCCGACTCCGGCCAGTTCACCTTTGTGAGGGCTGCAGGAGGGAGCACCAGAATCGACCGCCTGTACGTTTCGCGGGCGTACGTCTCCTGCGTCCCGTCGGCCTCCATCCGGCCGGTGTCGTGCTCGGACCACCACCTGGTGTGGATGGAGCTCGCTCTGTTCCGCGCCCGGTCGGGGTCCGCGTACTGGCACTTTAACAACCGGCTGCTGGAGGACGCGCGGTTCCGGGACTCGTTCCGTCTGTTCTGGAGCGACTGGAGAGGGAAGCGGGGAGGCTTCTCCTCCTTGAGGCTATGGTGGGACGTGGGCAAGGCTCACGTCCGCCTCTTCTGTCAAGAGTACGCGAGGGGGTCGACTAAGAGGCGGGAGTCCGAGGTCAGGCGGTTGGAGCAGGAGGTGCTTGGCCTGGAGTCCCGTCTCGGTCAGGCCGCCGAGGATCCGGCCCTGCGGCAGGTGTACGAGGAGAGGAAGGACGCTCTGAGGGACCTGCAACTGGTCGGGTCCCGAGGAGCGTACGTGAGGTCGCGGCTCCAGCTCCTGCGGGACCTGGACCGCGGCTCTCCCTTCTTCTACTCGCTGGAAAAGCGGCGGGGGGCTCGTAAGCAGCTCCTTACGCTGCTGGCCGACGACGGGTCCCTCGTCTCGGACCCGGAGGGAGTCAGGGCCCGTGCTCGATCTTTCTACGAGGCTCTGTTCTCTCCGGATCCGTCCAGCGAGGAGGCGCGCAGAGTTTTGTGGGAGGACTTGCCGAAGGTCGGCCCGGAGGACGCCGAGCGTCTGGACGCTCCGCTCAGTTTGGCGGAGCTGACCGGCGCCCTCCACCAGCTCTCTAGGGGCAAATCCCCGGGGCTGGATGGGCTGACCGTGGAGTTCCTCAGGGCCTTCTGGGACGTCCTGGGGGGCGACTACGCGCGGGTCCTGGGGGAATGTCTGGCGACCGGGGAGATGCCCCTTTCGTGGCGCAGGGCGGTCGTGGTCCTGCTGCCCAAGAAGGGGGATCTCCGCAACCTTAAAAACTGGCGCCCGGTCTCCCTCCTCAGCACGGATTATAAGGTCTTTGCCAAGGCGATGTCTGCTCGCCTGGGCACCGTGCTGGCCCACATGATCCACCCCGACCAGTCCTACACGGTCCCGGGCCGGAAGATCCACGATAACATCCATTTGGTCCGGGACCTGATCCACCATTCCCAGAGGGCTGGTCTGTCGGTCGCCTTCCTTTCCTTAGATCAGGAGAAGGCGTTCGACAGGGTGGATCACGAGTACCTATTCGGGACTCTGCGCGCTTTCGGGTTCGGGTCGCATTTCGTCGCTCGGATCCGACTTGTGTACGCCGCCGCGGAGTGTCTGATTAAGGTTAACGGATCCTTGACGGCGCCCCTTCGCTTCGGGAGAGGAGTGCGTCAGGGGTGCCCCATGTCCGGCCAATTATACACCGTCTGCGTGGAGCCTTTCCTGCGCCTCTTGCGCAAGAGGTTGTCGGGACTGGCTCTGCGCGAGCCGGACGTGGAGGTCGTCCTTTCGGCTTACGCCGACGACGTGGTCCTCGTGGTCACGGATCCCCTTGACTTGCGGAGGATGCGCGAGTGCCAAGAGGTCTACTCTGCGGCGTCCTCCGCAAGGATCAACTGGGAGAAATGTTCCGGACTCCTGGTGGGTCAGTGGCGGGTGGACTCCCTGCCGGAGGAGCTCAGGCCTTTCGCCTGGAGTACCACGCACCTCCGGTACATGGGAGTCTACCTCGGCCCTGCCGAGGAAGCCTGGCCGGCGAACTGGGAAGAGCTGGAGGCCAAAGTCGCCGCTCGCCTGGCGCGCTGGACAGGACTGCTCCGAGTGTTATCCTACAGGGGTCGTGTGCTGGTCATAAACCAGCTGGTGGCCGCCATGTTGTGGTACCGGTTGGTCACTTTGACCCCCCCCCCTGACTTTGTCGCCAAGATTCAGAAGAAGTTTGTCGACTTCTTCTGGGCCAGAGGGATACACTGGGTCGCTGCCGCGGTCCTGAGTCTCCCGCTTAGGGAGGGCGGTCAGGGGCTGGTGTGCGTCCGCACCCAGGTGGCAACTTTCCGCCTTCGGACGCTGCGGCGATACCTGTACGTTGAGCGTCCTCTTAGATGGCGTGCGGTGGCGACGTATTTTTTCCGCCAGCTGCACGGCCTGAACTACGACACGCAGCTCCTGTTCATCTCGCTGGTGGGCGGCCGCATGTCTTTGCAGGAGCTGCCTGTCTTTTACCAGGATCTGCTCAGGGTCTGGAACATGGTCGCCTCCGGTCGGAGCTCTCGCCCGTCAGGGGTAGCGGCCGTCCTGCAGGAGCCGCTGCTCGGGAATCCGTTCCTCCGCGATATCGGCTTCGGCCACTCGCGGCTGTCGGTGCGGAGGGCCGTGGCCGGTCGGGTGACCAGAGTCAGGGACGTCCTGGATGGCGGTGGGTCGGGTTGGTTGGAGCCGTGGGCGCTCGCCGCACGGATGTCCTCGTGGCGTGCCGGGGACGCGGCCATCGCCATCCGGGCGTTGAAATCGGCGCTCGGCCCTGACTCCACTCGGGATGTGGAGGCGGCTCAGGCGTGCGGAGCCATCCCGTCCGACCTGACCCCCGTTCGGACGGAGTTCCTCCTCGGCGCCAAACCCCGGAACCTCCCTCGGGGGGCCGCGCCTCACAACTTGAGTCGTCTCTCGGAAATTCCCTCCGTGCCGTTTCACACCGCGCGGAGGGATTTCCTGTACGGGCTGCTCCTGCACACCATCCACTTCCTCGCCCTCGTCTCTCGGCCGGACACGCCCTGGCGTGCCAGCCTGCCGTCCGGCGGAGACGGGGGTCCCCATTGGGAGGCTCTCTATACAGGGGTCCTCCCGTGTTACTTTGGGGATCTGGGGTGGAGGGTGGCGCACGGAGCAGTCGCGTGCAACCGGCGGTTACGCCATTTCACGGACACCCAGGCCGCTTGTGATTTCTGCGGCCTGGAGGAGTCCGTGTTCCATCTGTACACTGGGTGTGCGAGACTGCAGCCCCTGTTCCATTATTTGAAGGGGCTGCTCCTCAAGTTCTGGCTGCATTTCAGTCCCACGCTCCTGATCTTTGGCCGCCCGGTGAGGAGGGGGGCGGGCAGGTCGGTGGACGTTCTCGTGGGCCTGCTCCTGGGCCTGTCCAAGGTGGCCATCCACAGGTCTCGGATGATCGTGGTCCGTGGGGGCGGTCGCTCGGCCTGTCTGCCTCTCTTCCGCGGAATGCTCCGCGCCCGGGTGGCCCTGGAGATGGAGCACGCGGTGTCTGCCGGTACGCTCGAGGCTTTCCGCGGCCGGTGGGCACCGCAGGGGCTGGAGTGCATCCTGGACGAGGATAATAAAATTTTAATTTGAACACTTGGTTTTGGTTTATTTGGTTTTTAGTATTTAAGCACACCCCACACCCCCCCCCTTCTTATAAAAGGGGGGCCTAATGCACAAAAAAGGAAAAGGAAAAAAAAAACTCAGTTACACCGCTCACGATCTCCATCTTTTTTTCTTGTCTTTTTTTAGATAAAAAGAAAAAGAAAAAAAAAAAAGAAAAAAAAAAGAAAAGAGAGAAATAAAAAAAAAAAAGAGCAGAAACCTGGTCAAGTGCTTGTCAACATTTGACTGAAAAGGTTCAGTTTCAATGGGGTGACTGTCGCCAGTGAAATGTTGACAGGTCCTCACTAGTTTTCTTGCATTTTTACTTGCAGGTGAAGTACTATGAGAGTCCTAGGCTTTTGTCACTGCCTTGATCCAAAAAAAAAAAGACATTGAGTTTTTTTTCTGAAAGACATCCAATCGCATCACAACAGCGACTCATTGAATTGGAATCAGGTGACTGCAGTGTATAAAAGGTGCTGGTTGGTGGGTAAAATGATCGTTGAGTTGTTTGGTATCATGGGGGGGTTTTGTAGTGAGAGGTTTGTTCCTGGTGTTCGTTGGAGTAGTTTGTTGCTCTGATACTTGGCAACAGTTTCGAGGGCAGAGATTTCTATGGAGAAGAGTAAAACCCACCCCTGTGCCCCAGAGAGTCCCTCCCCCTGTCCCTCCCTTTGGTTCCCATTTCAGTGTGTCTGAGGGGAGAAGTCTGTCTCCACTGCAGACTGTGACGGTGCAGTGTGGAGAGCAGAACCTGCTGGTGAGGGTAGACATGGATTTATTTAGAACCAGGCACCTGATTAAAGCTGCTGACCTGACCCTGGGGACAGCAGGTTGTCGGCCAACTAGGATCTACTCTCAGAACCACACTGTCCTCTTTGACTATGGGCTACATGAATGTGGCAGCAGATTGCAGGTAATGTGATTCCTCAACTCTTGCTCCAATTTCACTGTGCAGATTATTGCCCACTCTGAACTCATTAACATCGGGTGAAACTCCAGCCACTGAGGAGATCCCTGAATGAAATCTGTGTATAAATTCTTGCCCACTGTTAAATATCACCCTGTGTGAAACTACTTCTTTATGTTGACATGTCAATCTTAGCTTTATATTTGAAAAGAACTTCAACTTGTCACTGAGGGACTGCATCTTTGTTAAATGGGTCATTATTACTCTCTAACTCTGAGATTCAATTCTATTGACCTTGAACCTTCACCTACATTTCTCCAAACCACTCTGTTCTTTCGTGCTTTAATTGATTTATCTTTTCTTTGCCTTCCTGTGGATATTCAGGCCTGTTGCCTCAACTTGTGGTCAATGAATGTTCAGTGTGGAAGTTCCTGTTGAGAGTTCTCTTGAAAGATGAAACAAGTGGAATAATAATTGGGATACAATGTATTAAAGGGGAACTCCACTTTTGGTTATTACACCTGCCAATCCCCTTGATTCCACAGCCACAGATGAGGTTTAAAAGTGATGTTGTGTTTTGTGCTCCTTATCAGGGGTAACTTGAAGCCCCTTCAGGTGAAAGCTCCATTCTATATGGGAAATGATGCTCATCAAATTCAGCTGTGCCAATCAGTTCAGGGTTTCTGATTGCAGGCCTGAAGTCTCCTGTAATAGAAGGTGGACTGAGCAGAGTAACAGAGGCTGCTCCAGGCAACTTCCACCTATGGTGGAGCTGCTTCAATCATGTCATTGAGGGGTTTCAGCTGCTCCTCAAACTGTTGCTTCACAGGGCAGGAAAATTACCAGAAATAGCTTTTGTCCAATGAGACCAGCTCTTCATTCCTTAAGCTGATGTCGATCAGATGGCTGGAGATTTCCTGGTCTACGCAACCCACCTGAACCACACCCCAAATGCTCGTGGATCTGTCATTGTGAGAACTAATGGAGCCATCATTCCCATTGAGTGCCACTATTTTAGGTAAGAATCTTTACTCTGTGGCAAATAAGGTCTACAGCAGGTGCAGTTATCTGAAGTTGTCCTGAAATTACACTCCTGTCTTTCCAGGAAGGGCAATGTGAGCAGTGACCCTATCAAGCCCACCTGGATCCCATTCAGCTCTACCAAGTCTGGAGAACGGCTTCTGTCATTCTCACTGCGACTTATGAACGGTACGTGATGGGTGGATGGGGAGTGCTTTTCTGTCGTCTCCTTCTGGGAGTTACACCCACTGTTTCTCCAACCCTTGTCCTTCAGATGACTGGCTGACAGAGCGCACCTCGACTGTCTACTACCTGGGTGACCTCATTCACATTGAGGCCTCTGTTTCAATGACCAACCACATGCCCTTGAAGCTCTACATTGACAGCTGTGCAGCTACATTGAGCCCAGACAAGGATTCCACCCCAAGATACAACATCATTGACTACCATGGGTAAGGAGCTCTCTGCTTTCTCCAGCTGGTTATGTCTCAATAGGTTCACTAAATTCACTTTGTCCCTTTTTTAATCTTTCTTCAGTTGCCTCCTGGACAGCAAAGCTGAGGACTCCTTTTCAACCTTTGTGTTGCCAAGAGGTGAACGTGAGCTGGACAAACTCCAGTTTGACCTGGATGCGTTCCGCTTCTTTGGAGATGACCGTTCCTTGGTAAGAGGAAGTCAAACATTGGGTTCCCCATGTTGGGAGGAGGTCACTAAATAACAACTTGTATTGAATGTGTCCCTCAGATTTTCATCACCTGTCACCTGAAAGTTGCTGCAGTGGATCGGAGAGATTCCATGAACAAAGCTTGTACTTTCCAGAATATGTAAGTTCCCTCTCTCTCTCGGATGTGTTGTATTAAAGGGTGATGGACAACCTGGTTGATAAACTGATTCTCTGGTTTAGCTGGACCCCATTAGAAGAATCGACAAATGATGTGTGTGCCTGTTGTCATCTGGATAACTGCGGTGCCACGAGGGAATTCCGACTTGATTCCAGAGGAAGGAGGGATCTTGTATCTGGACCTGGTAGGACATTGATCCTCTCTATGTTGGAGGTCACCCTTTACCCTCTCTAACTGGAATGTTTGATATTGCAGGGAATGATGCTGAATTGAAGTGGGAGGGTGAGGCCTCACTTGGACCCCTGGTCATTCTGGATCCTTATGTGACAGACCTGGCAACTGAGCCCCTTAATGAGGTTGAGCAAAGGATGCAGGAGAGGTCACCAGGTGGTGAGTTGGCCGACTGCTGGTTTCCATTTTCCCCTCAGTATTTCCTTCCCTCACTGACCATTGGTTTCTTGTTCCTTTTTAGGTGTGGCGTCTGAGGTGGTCCTGATTTTGGCCCTGACTGTGACCGCTGTCTCTCTGATCTCTGCCTCTTTGATCGCCTTGTTTCTGTACAGGAAACACAAGCAAACCCAGTTCAACTAGTTATCAAATGACCAATAAATCAGTGACTACTTGTATCTTCTAATGGCTGGTTGCTCATTTTTCATTATCTGGCTCCAATCAGCATGCAATGAGTGCTCAATACTATTCGTAACACTCTGCACTCCTCCACAGTTCCTCCTGTTAGTGAAATAGGTTTTAATGAGTCCATGTAAGTAGTGGCAGAATGTCTGGTAATAGTGTATCCAGGCCCAGTCCATGGAAGGCTGCAGCAATGGGTGAAGGCTTGCTCGGCCATCATTGTGCAGGTCAATGAGCTCTGAAGGGACAGTGGGACTGGCCTGTGTTACTGGTGCCGGCTGGTTGATGGCCCAATCATTCCCTTGGTGCTCTGCAGTCATTGATCACTCGAATCCCCACACGGGCTCCAAACTCCAGTTAAACTTTCCCGTTCGGAGCTAATTGTCCAAACACCAATAGGATTGAAAGTTGGTGGCCTTGGAACTCTCTTCCAAGATTGAAGATCTCTGCCCCTGGTGTAAAGAATCTTGTTTCGTGGGGCTGGGACTCCAGGTTGATTTCAAATGCTCAGTGTAAAGGTTAATGTACACGGGCCAATGTTGTGCCCATCTGGTGCAGGCACAGTGAGAGTGCGAGGGACGGGGAGCCCAGCGGTTGTGATTTAACTCTGTTGGATTTGAATTTCACCTGTCTTCTTGTGAGCACAGACTGAAGTTTCTTTATCTTCAGCTTCCCCTCACGACAGGCCCTCAGGGTTTTATTGTATATAGTTCGTCCTATTTTCAGATTACATTATTTATCGTTCACTATATTTGAAGGGTGGTCATAGGAACAGGAGTAGGCCATTTAGCCCCTCGAGCCTGGTCCACCATTCAATGAGATCATGGTTGATCTGTGACGTAACTCCGTATACCTGCCTTAGTCACACCCCTTACCTTTTGGTTAACAAAATTTTATTCTGAGATAATAGATTTAACAATTGAGCTAGCATCAACTGCCCTTTGTGGAAGAGTGTTCCTAACTTCTCCCACTCTTTGCGTGTAGAAGTGTCTCTTAACTTCACTCCTGAAAGCCCTGATTCTTATTTTTAGTTTATGTCCCCTGGTCGCTGAACTCACTGTTTTTATAACTTTACAGTGAATTGGGTCCAATCCATGTCTGGGACACCCTTTACTTTGAAATATTGAAATTTGTTCATAAAATGTTCTTCAGATTAATAAGAGAATGTTTAACTTTACTGAGCTGGGTTTTTCTTTTTGGTAAATCAGACATTCAGGGGGTCGAGTAAACAGGATGGGAGCTGTTAGCAGTCAACACCCTCGCTTCAGACAACATTCTTTGGCAGTGGAAACCACTCCTCCATTTAAATCAAATCATGGTAATATTTTACTTGAGCTATAATCACTGAAGTTTAGTGTTTAAACATAGCAGGAGATCCAGGCTCGTTCTGTTCAAGTAGAATAACAATGAGTTAGTGGGAACTTTTAACAATAGCAATTCACTTCTGCTCACTGTACACACTGAAGGTGACTTTTTTTTCCAGTGGAAACTGCAGTCAGACGGCCCCTCCTCACTTTCACTCTGAGCTTCTTCACACCATTGACAAATAGTGTTCGGAAACTTTAAACCCAATAGATGAAAATACATTCAAGTGTAGTGTAGGGCCATCTGACCCTCTTCTGACTGTTGTCTGATTTACATTGTAACATTTCAGGGAGACTTTACAAACTAGATATACTTTGGGATTTTGTTTACAAGTTGCAAAAAAAACTATGTAGAAATGCTTCATGAATTCATTCTCAATGAAGCTTAGGATCTAACAGTACAGAAACAGGTGACTTTCCTCTTGCTCCTCATCCAATTTAATGTTCCTCTGTTCCAAGGTCCCTATACACGACACAAAGCTGGGGTGGAATGTGAGCTGTGAGGAGGATGGAAAGAGGTTCCAATGTGATTTAGATAAGTTGTGTGAGTGGGCAAGAACATAGCAGATGCAATATAACGTGGATAAATGTGAGGTTATCCACTTTGGTTGTAAAAACAGAAAAGCAGATTATTATCTGAATGGTGAGAGATTGGGAAAAGGGGAGGTGCAACGAGACCTGGGTGTCCTTGTCTGCTAGTCGCTGAAAGCGAGCATTCAAGTGCAGCAAACAGTTAGGAAGGCAAGAGGATTTGAGTATAGGAACAGGGATGTCTTACTGTAGTTGTACGGGTCTTGGTGAGACAACATCTGGAGTATTGTGTGCAGTTTTGGTCTCCTTATCTGAGGAAGGATATCCTTGCCATGGAAGGAGTGCAACGAAGGTTTACCAGACTGATTCCTGGGATGGCAGGACTGATTTATGAGGAGAGATTGGGTCGACTCGGTCTATATTCGCTCGAGTTTAGAAGAATGAGAGGTGATCTCATCAAAACATATAAAATTCCAGCAGGACGAGATGCAGGGAGGATGTTCCCGATGGCTGGGGAGTCCAGAACCAGGGGTCACAGTCTCAGGATACGGGGTATGCCATTTAGAACAGAGATGAGGAGAAATTTCTTCACTCAGAGGGTGGTGAACCTGTGGAATTCTCTACCACAGAACGCAGTGGAGGCCAAGTCATTAGATGTATTCAAGAAGGAGGTAGATATATTTATTAATGCTAAAGGGGGAAAAGTGGGAACAGGATACTGAGTTAGAAGATCAGCCATGATCATTTTGAATGGTGGAGCAGGCCCGAAGGGCTGAATGGCCTTCTCTTGCTCCTTTTTTCTATGTTTCTATACTCCCGTTTAAAATAATTCATGGAGTCTGTGTCAATAACACTTTCGGGCAGAACTCGACATTGTCCCTTCCCTCTCTGTAAAGATTTTTTTGAACCATAAACATGTATCTTTTGCCATGTCACATTTGACCCTCGGGCTTATAGAATCATAGAAATTTACAGCACAGAAGGAGGCTATTCGGCCCATTGTGTCTGTGCCAGCTGAAAAAGAGCTATCCAGCCTGATCGCACTCTTGGTCTTGGTCCGCAGCCTTGTAGGTGACGGCCCTTCAAGTGCACATCCAAGTACTTTTTAAAAAGCGATGTGGGTTTCTGCCTCTACCACCCGTTCAGCCAGTAAGGTCCATTCTCACACCACCCTCTGGGTGAAAAAAATTATCCACAGATCCCCTCTAATCCTTCTACCAATTACTTGAAATATATGCCCCCTGGTTATTGGCCTCTCTGCTGAGGGAAATGGACCTTAATATCCTTTTTTTATTTGTTCATGGGATGTGGGCGTCGCTGGCAAGGGCAGAATTTATTGCCCATCCGAAATTGCCCTTGAGAAGGTGGTGGTGAGCTGCCTTCTTGGAAGTGATGCAGTTCGTCTGTCCCTCAATAATTTTTTTCGGTCAATTAAATCCCCCCTCAGCCTCCTCTGTTTCAACGAAAACAACTCCAGCCGATCCAATCCTTCCTCATAGCTAAAATTCTCCAGTCCTGGAACATCCTTGTAAATCTCCTCTGTACCCTCTCTGGTGCAATCCCATCTTTCATCGTGTTTGTCTGTCGAGCGGTCACGCAGATCGAAATGTATCGAATGGTTTCAAGGCGCAAATGAACATTGGTGTGAATGGGACATGTGCCCAATAGAAACAGCGGTCGGAGCAGAACAAACTAAAAGGCGTGAGATCGTGAAAGTGAATGTTAGAGTCGGCAATGGAGCAGGAAAGTGTCCATGAAATAGAAGGAGGAAAGTAAAGGCGGCATATTGACTGTGGAAGAAAGAAAAAGCTGGGAGAAGAGGCGGGTTTGAACTGTGGAACATCAAGTGCAGGCATGTGAGAGTGCTGGGATTTGACGGAATTAAAAGGTTTCACCAAAATAATATTATTTCTTGTGCTCAAGATTGATTTCTTGCTGCAGTCTCTGAGCATATGTGGCAATGGAGAAAATCGGTAAATGACACTCTGTGGAGACTCGGATTCGAACTGGGGTCACTGCGACCACAACGCAGAGTATTAACCACAAAACGATCACGACGAGGGACATCAGGTGTGGCAGTTGCGTCCGAACAACAGCAATGGCGCTGCTTCGAAAAGAAGGATTCTGAGCGATGAGGCCAAAACAACCAGCACCTCAAATTGGAGCAGTGCTGGGATTTGAACCCACGGCACACAGAGACTGGGATCTAAATCCAGCGCTTTCGACCGCTCAGCCACACTACCATGTCACCTCTACCACCTTTAGAATCTGGGAACTGGTGATTGAAAAGCGGCTTTCTTACTCTGACCTTTCAGTCCAAGACTTTTGCCTTGAAAGAATAAAATAAAAGGGCTTTCTTTGCACTGTTCATTCGACAAGGTGGCCGAGTGGTTACGGGAACGGACTGCTAATCCACTGTGCTCTGCACCCAAGGTTTTGTATCCCACCCGCGCCATTATTGTATTTTTTTAATCGTTCATGGGATGTGGGCGTCGCTGGCAAGGCCACCATTTATTGCCCATCCCTAATTGCCCTTGAGAAGGTGGTGGTGAGCGGCCTTCTTGAACCGTTGCAGTCCGTGTGGTGAAGGTTCTCCCAATGTGCTGTTAGGAAGGGAGTTCCAGGATTTTGACTGAGCAACGCTGAAGGAACGGTGATATATTTCCAAGTCGGGATGGTGTGTGACTTGGAGGGGAACGTGCAGGTGGTGTGGTTCCCATGTGCCTGCTGCCCTTGTCCTTCTAGCTGTTAGAGGTTGCGGGTTTGGTCGGTGCTGTCGAAGAAGCCTTGGCGAGTTGCTGCAGTGTATCCTGCAGATGGTACACACTGCAGCCACTATGCGCCGGTGGTGAAGGGAGTGAATGTTTTGGGTGGTGGATGGGATGCAAATCAAGTGGGCTACTTTGTCCTGGATGGTGTCGAGATTCTTGAATGTTGTTGGAGCTGCACTCATCCAGGCAAGTGGAGAGTATTCCATCACACTCCTTACTTGTGCCTCGCAGATGGTGGAAAGGCTTTGGGGAGTCCAGAGGTGGGTCACTCACCACAGAATACCCAGCTTCTGGCCCACTCTTGTAACCACAGTATTTATATGGCTGGTCCAGTTAAGTTTCTGGTCAATGGTGACCCCCAGGATGTTGAATGTGGGGGATTCGGCGATGGTAATGCCATCGGATGTCAAGGGGAGGTGGTTAGACTCTCTCTTGTTGGAGATTGTCATTGCCTGGCAATTGTCTGGCGTGAATGTTACTTGCCACTTATCAGCCCAAGCCTGGATGTTGTCCAGGTCTTGCTGCATGTGGGCAATGACTGCATCTTATCTGTGGGGTTGCGAATGGAACTGAACACTGCGCAATCGTCAGCAAAGATCCCCATTTCTGACCTTATGATGGGGGAAAGTTCATTGATGAAGCAGCTGAAGATGGTTGGGCCAAAGACACTGCCCTGAGGAACTCCAGCAGCAATGTCCTGGGGCTGAGATGATTGGCCTCCAACAACCACTCCATCTTCTTTTGTGCTCGGTATGCCGATCCAGTGGAGAGCTTTCCACCGGAGCGGCAGCTGAACGGATGGTCTCAATCTTTGTGACAGAATAGTCCAGGAGCTCCTCGCAATTTTTTTGGTGAGGGTGGAAGAGGCAGGGGGTGCAAGAAGACGGTTTGTGGTCGGGAAGAGATACAGGGGATATCTTTGGATTCCAGGATGATCCTGGAATAGTGAGCAGTTTTCTGTCTCACTCTGTTCAGAGAGAAAGAGACAGAGACCGACGCAGGAAAACATAGAAACTATGAGGCACATACACAGACAAACAGACACAGACACACAGAAACAGACACACATACACATGGAGTGACTCAGAAATACAGAGATACAGAACATGAATAATTTGGCTGATTTTTGTTCGATTTCTGTCGCAGATTTCGTGAAATCTTGCAGATCAATTAAAATGAGCATAAAACTCGCGGTGTTCAACATCGTGGAATTTCAATTCACTTAAGAATTATTAATTCGACAAGGAACTTGTTGAATTTTGAAACGCAGAGATGAAACGGGTTGATGAATGACGGGATCTGAAGTCTGTCAGATTTGAACCTGCGCGGGGGAAATGAATGAATTTCGAATCTGTCACCTTAATCACCAGTTAGCAAAAATCACAATTGCTCTGCATCCAGTCCTCAAATAGTCTCCGTACAATAATATTCTGAAAGTGACAATCACCTGTTTTTTTTCTCTGTAGTTTTTGTTTAGTAAGAAGCTCGGCGAAGACATAAAATTAAAAGTTGGCGTCTGATAAATGCTTCCTCCCCGTCGGGGAATTAAACCCCGGTCGAAGGCGGGGCAACTCACCACGATAAGAGAGAAAGAAAGAACGAAAGAAAGACAGAGTCAGTTGTTCGTTGTCTAAAAAAGAGATGGAAATGTAAAAGGTTCTTTCAAGAGTGGCCCGTAGAAAATGAAACAAACTGTCTTAAAATAAATAGTTGAAAGAAATGCACTGATACATGAAGCATGTCTAACACCATCTGGGATGAGTGCACAGTCAATGCAGCAGTTCCTCGTTAGTATAGTGGTGAGTATCCCCGCCTGTTACGCGAGAGACCGGGGTTCAATTCCCCGACGGGGAGATTAAACTTTCGCCGCCTTGAAAAGCTATTTATCTCCAATATTGGATGCGGAATATACAGTGTAAAACTGACTCGGAGTTTCCCACTTTCCCCAATTTAATTTCACTGATATTCCAGCGGTTTTAAAATCTGCTCTCAGCTTCACTCTTCACCTCGATGTTCGACTGGTTTCTGTGATGGTGGGGATTTCGGGAGGAGGCCGAGATGGATCATCCACTCGGCACTTCTGGCTGAAGACGGTTTCTAAAACTTTGCACTCACACGCTGGGCTTTACCATCATTGAGGATGGGAATGTTCATAGAGCCTCTTCCCATTAGTTGTTTCATTATCCACCATCATTCACAAATGGGTGTGGCAGGACTGCAGAGCTTTGATCTGATCCGTTGTTTGTGGGATCGTTTAGCTCTGTCCACAGCATGCTGCTTCCACTGTTTGTCAAGTAGTCCTGTGTTACTTTCAGGTTATTGGTGTGTGTATATGTCTGTGTGCGAGTGTTTATGTAGCTCGGAATGTGTGTGTTTGTGTATGTGTGAATATGACTATGTCTGTCTCACTTGTTATATGCGTTTCTGAGTGTCTCTCTCTTTCTTTCTATCTGTCACTTTTAACCTGCTCCCCAAATAATTTTTATCTGGACCTTGACTAACAAAGAGATAGAAAGTAAGTCTTCTTTCAACAGTGGCATGTGGAAAGTTAAACAAATTGTCATCAAAGAAGTCGTTAAAATAGATTCACTGAAACGTGCATCCTTTTCATTGCTGTATGTAAGATCTTTCATGTCTGCGCCTGTTCCGAGACCTGTCTCTCTCTGTTTCGGGCTGGTGACAGCGCGATTCTGCGTTTTATTTCTTGCCCATCATTGTGGTTCTCACATCGAGCTGAAGCGTGAGGCAGAGAGCAGATATTTAAAATCGCTGTGAAATCAAATTGCAGAAGTGGGAAAGGCCGAGTCAGTTTTTCATTGTATTTTCAACATCCAATATTTCAGATAAATGAAAGTGAAGCTTCGAAAGCAGCAATAACCTCCTCGTCGGGGAATTGAACCCCGGTCTCCCGCGTGACAGGCGGGGATACTCACCACTATACTAACGAGGAATTCGTGTCGCCGTTTGCCGTATATTCACCACAGATGCTTCACGTTTCAGTGAATCTGTTTGAACTGTTCATTTGATGACAGTTTGTTTAACTTTCCACGGACCACTGTTGAAAGAAGAATTACCGACCACTTTTCCATCACATGTTGGATCATGATGTGGGTAACGCGGGAGAGAGTGAGACAGAAAGAGACAGATCTTCTCAGGAAAATATAGAAAATATGAGGCACATACACAGACAGACACACAGACACAGACACACATACACATGGATTGACTCAGAAATACTGAGAGTCAGAATATGGATAATTTGGCTGATTTTTGTTCCATTTCTGTCGTAGATTTCGTGAAATCTTGCAGATCAATTGAAATGAGCATAAAACTCGAGGTACTCAATGCTGTGGAATTTTAATTCACTTCAGAATTATTAATTCTACAAGAAACTTGTTGAATTTTGAAACGCAGAGATGAAACAGGTTGATGAATGACGGGATCTGAAGACTGTCAGATTTGAACCTGCGCGGGGGAAATGAATGAATTTCTGATCTGTCACCTTCACCACCTGTTAGTAAAAATCACAATTGCTCTGCATCCAGTCCTCAAATAGTCTCCGTACAATAATATTCTGAAAGTGACAATCACCTGTTTTTTTTCTCTGTAGTTTTTGTTTGGGAAGAAGCTCGGCGAAGACATAAAATTAAAAGTTAGCGGCTGTAAAATGCTACCTCCCAGTCGGGGTATTGAACCCCGGACGAAAGCGGGGCAACTCACCACGATCAGAGAGAAAGAAAGAACGAAAGAAAGACAGAGTCAGTTGTCGTTGTCTCACAAAGAGATGGAAATGTAAAAGGTTCTTTCAACAGTGGCAAGTGGAAAATGAAACAAACTGTCATCAAATAAATAGTTAAAAGTAATGCACTGATAAGTGAAACATGTCTAACACCATCTGGGATGAGTGCACGGTCAATGTAACAGTTCCTCGTTGGTATCGTGGTGAGTATCCTCGCCTGTCACGCGGGAGACCGGGATTTAGTTCCCCTACGGGGGGTTTAAACTTTCGCCGCCTTCAAAAGCTTTTATCTCCAATATTGGATGCGGAATATACAGTGTAAAACTGACTCGGAGTTTCCCACTTTCGCCAATTTAATTTCACTGATATTCCAGCGGTTTTAAAATCTGCTCTCAGCTTCACTCTTCACCTCGATGTTCGACTGGCTTCTGTGACGGTGGGGATTTTGGGAGGAGGCCGAGATGGATCATCCACTCGGCACTTCTGGCTGAAGATGGTTTCTAAAACTTTGCACTCACGTGCTGGGCTTTACCATCATTGAGGATGGGGATGTTCAAAGAGCCACTTCCCGTTAGTTGTTTAATTATCCACCATCATTCACAAATGGCTGTGGCAGGACTGCAGAGCTTTGATCTGATCCGTTGTTTGTGGGATCGCTTCGCTCTATCTGCAGCATACTGTTTGACAAGTAGTCCTGTGTTACTTTCATGTTATTGGTGTGTGTATGTTTGTGTGTTTATGTCTGTGTGTGAGTGTTTTTGCAGCTCGCATGTGGGCCTCCATTTTTACAGCTTTTTTATTTTAAACTCTTGGGGGCCGGGATTCCTGGGCCTTCTCCTTCACACCACATGAGAGGAGGCGAGAAGACCCGAAACAGCAGGTAAATGCCTTTATCGCACAGCTTGTGGGCCCCGAGGTGCAGGAGTGCTTCCCCCTGGCCCAACAAGCCAACCGGCCGTGATCCCACACAGGCGATCGGCCGACCCCCTCCAAATCTCCGACACCCCTGCACGAGCTACGAACCCCATGATCTCCGACCCCCGCGATGACCCCCGACCCCCGATGACTGACTCGCCGATGCCCCCGATGACTGACCCACCCATGACCTCATGACCCACGTGACCCCCCTCCCCGATAAAATCTTGCCCAATGGGTTTGATTCCCGTTGTGTTATCTCTCTGTCGGTTTGCTGATAAACGTTTAACTCGCGGCCTGTTCCCGTCAATGGTCACAAGTAGTAACAGACAGAGCGGGTCTGACCGCCCCGAGATGTGGAAAAGACATCAGTTTAGGACAAATGCCTCAAATCAAATGGTCTCCCGGCACCGAGAGAGAGAAATTCCAGAGAAGAAGGCAGAAGCGAAAGGAGAAATAAAAGCTCAATAAAGACACTATCAATATTTCCCATTCTTGATGCCTGTCTATTTCTTCCCCAACCTTTCTGTGCCGGTTAAAATTTCAGTGAAATAAATGCGAGAATCGACTCAAAGAACGAGAACAGAGCAACAAAAATCACCGAACACAGAATCAAACCCAGAGACCTTTCGATCTTCAATCTCACGCTCTCCAAACTCAACTATTTCGACTCCACTGTAAATTGGACTTTGTGACATCACCTTGGACAAAAATATAAACCGGGTGGAACTTCCCCTCCCGCTCATTCCTCACTCTGGGGGAATGGGACCCGGTCAGATCTCGGAGCTCAGGTTATGTTAATGTTCAGCTGATGATATCTTAATATTATCTTGTGTTTGGCCTCATTTAATCAGGTTCATGGGCACTTTCTTCCATCATCCCTTCTCCCTGAAAGGAATGTGGTGCAGCGGTTGCCAAATTTAACAGGAAAAATCAATTATCGCCCGCTTTTCACAGGAGAAGAAACTCATCCTGGAGATTCACGCGGAGCAATTTCCCAAATAATGGTCCCGCCCGGGATTGAATCAGAGACCTTTCATGAGTGATGTAAACATGATAACCGCTGCACGAGGGAAACCACTGCTCAATTTAAGGCATCGTGTGCCTTCTCCGTTAAACAACTTCTGTCCCACACTTAAAGCTCTCATTCCATCTCTTTCTCAAACAGTTCACTGATCAAAACTTCACAAGTCACAGAGGAAAAAGACTTAATTTCAAAATCATTAAACTCCCGAAGGAGCTGCGGGGACCGACTGAGCGGTGTAACTGAGTACAGAGATACAGAGAGACACCAGCAGAGGGAGGTAGAGAGCGGTGTAACTGAGTACAGAGATACAGAGAGACACCAGCAGAGGGAGGTAGAGAGCGGTGTAACTGAGTACAGAGATACAGAGAGACACCAGCAGAGGGAGGTAGAGAGCGGTGTAACTGAGTACAGAGATACAGAGACACACCAGCAGAGGGAGGTAGAGAGCGGTGTAACTGAGTACAGAGATACAGAGAGACACCAGCAGAGGGAGGTAGAGAGCGGTGTAACTGAGCACAGAGATACAGAGAGACACCAGCAGAGGGAGGTAGAGAGCAGTGTAACTGAGTCCAGAGATACAGAGAGACACCAGCAGAGGGAGGTAGAGAGCGGTGTAACTGAGTGCAGAGAGACAGAGAGACACCAGCAGAGGGAGGTAGAGAGCGGGGTAACTGAGCACAGAGATACAGAGAGACACCAGCAGAGGGAGGTAGAGAGCGGTGTAACTGAGTCCAGAGATGCAGAGAGACACCAGCAGAGTGTCCAGGAAACCAACCTTTTATCTGAAATCTGAGGCGAGATATAAACTGCACAGAGTAGAGGAAGCATTACTGTGTATCTAACCCGTGTTGTACCTGCCCTGGGAGTGTTTGATTTGACAGTGTGGAGGGAGCTTCATTCTGCATATAACCCGTGCTGTACCTGTCCTGGGATTGTTTGATGGGGCAGTTCAGATGTAACTTTAATCAGTCTCTCCACATAACTGAAGTCCCTCATCCCTGGTACCATTCTAATAAATCTCCTCTGCACCCTCTCTAAGGCCTTGACATCCTTCTTCATGTTTCGTGCCCAGAATTAAACGCAATATTCCAGCTGAGGCCTCACCAGTGTTTTGTAAAGGTTTTGTATCAATTCCTTGCTTTTGTATTCAATGCCTCAATTAATAAAGCAAAGGGCCCCATTTGCTTTTTTAACTGCCTTCTCAACTTGTCCTGCCACCTTCCAAGATTTGTGTAACTACACCCCCAGGTCTCTCTATTCCTGCACTCCCTTTAAAATTGTGCCATTTCGTTTAAATTGCCTCTCCTCATTCTTCCTACCAAAATGTATCAATTCACAATTCTCTGCATTAAATTTCATCTGCCCATTTCACCAGTCTGTCTATGTCCTCCTGAAGTCTGTTACCATCCTCAACATTGTTTATTACATTTCTGAGTTTCGTGTCATCTGCAAACTTTGAAATTATACCCTGTACTCCCAAGTCCCGGTCATTAATATATATCAAAAAGAGCAGTGGTCCTAATACCGAGCCCTGGGGGACACCACTGTATACTTGCCTCCAGTCTGAAAAACAACCGTTCACCACTGCTCTCTGTTTTCTGCTCCTTAGCCAATTTTGTATCCATGCTGCCATTGTCCGTTTAATCCCATGGGCTTCAATTTTGCTAAGAAGTCTATTGTGTGATACTTTATCCTCCCTTAATCTCTCACTGCATAGAAACTCCCCGACCCATATTCATGGCCACCCCCTCGACCTTGCCATCTCACGTGGTCTCTCTTCTCCTGATCGTGTCAATCATGGATAAGGCCATCTCTGATCACTTCCTTGTAACCCTCTCCACCCACATGGAATCAGAGAATCATAGAAAGGTCACAGCATGGAAGGAGGCCATTTGGCACATCGAGTCCTTCCCGGCTCCATGCAAGATCAATCCAGCTGGTCCCCCTCCCGCAATGCACATCATAGAATGAACTCAGGAATCCCACGCCACTTTCTATGAGCGGTATCAGGCTGCGGTTATGGTGCAGACCGGGACCCAGGGCTGAGGCTGTGGTCATCAGTTACTCTGGGAGTGGCACAGTCTGGTTCTTGACTAGCCGGGGGTGAGAGTAACACCAGAGAGTCAGGCTGGTGTTTAGAAGGGTGTGGGTTCCAGCTCCAGTTCCAGGACTGGGACACATGATCCAGACTGACTGTGTCGTGCTGAGAGGGAGCTGCATCGTGAGAGGTGCTGTCCTTTGAATGAGGTGTTTAATGGGGGTCCCTTCTTTCTGCTCCGAGGTGTAAAAGATCCCGTTGCAATTTGTGAAGAACAGGGAGTTCTCCCGGTGTCCTGGCCAACATTCTTCCCTCGACCATCAGCACCCAACAAACAGGAGATCGGCTCAATATCTCATCACTGTTTGTGGGATCTTGCTGTACACAACTTGTCTGCTACCTTCTCTTAAAAACGATAGTGACTGATCTTCGAGAGAAGTGCGTTGGGATGTCCTGAGGATGTGAAAGGTGCTATACAAATGCAAGTTCCTTGTTTCTCACAGGGGGCCGTGTCTCGTTCCTCGTCTCATTGAGACTCTCAGTTAATTGGTCCGTTCTCTGCGCAGATGGGGCCCGACTCACTGAGTGTTTCCCGAATGTTCTGTGTGTGTTTCACTCAGACTCGGGCTTTACAGTAAATAATAAAAGGACTGTAGTCAAACACTTGGCCATGAGCTGCTGCCCAACCTGTCGTGACATTGTTGCTTGCTTCCCTTCAGTTTTTGGTGCACTGTCGCCTGAAGAGCCGTGGTTTGCCTCATTTCTCAGTGTGATTGTGGGACTGACACAGAAGTGAGAGAGAAAGCAGCAGCCACAGCCTGGACTGCAGGCAAATTGGGAGGCTGAAACTAAAAGTTGACTATTCCCATACCGGGAATCGAAGCCGTGCCGCCTGGGTGAAAACCAAGAATCCTAACCGCTACACCACATGGGAACTGAAATAAAACACCAGCAGGAAGGGCACTGAGACTACAACCGGAAAGTTAACGGACGATTCAAAGGAGGTATTCACAATTATGAAAGGTTTTGACAGAGTATGTAAAGAGAAATTGTTTCCAGTGATGGAATGGTTAATAACCAGAGGACACAGATTTCAGATAAATTGAAAGAAATCATTGGGGGATTTGGAGAGATTTTTTTACACAGCGAGTTGTTATGATCGGGAATGCACTGCCTGAAAGGGTGGTGGAAGCAGGTTCAATAGTAACTTTCAAAAGGGAATTGGATAAATAGTTGACGTGTCATAAATTGCAGGGCTGTGGGGAAAGAGCCGGGGAGTGGGACTAACCCACTTCCTTCTGTGTTCATCCCTGGAAAAAACCCTCCCCCAGGTCACTTACAACGGCACTTTCAAATTCCCAACTCTCTGGACTTTGGCCCTCCATTCACCACAACATTTCTGCAGCTACTGATTTGCTCAATCACACCCTCACCTCCACCTTTGACGCCCTTGTACCCATTAAAGCCATCACTCTCCCTCACCCTGGTCAATCCCCCTGGGTCTGCCCTCATTTCTGCTTCCTTAAGTCCAAGGGACACAGCTTTGAAAGTTTATGGTGGACAACTGCTTTGGCCATTCATCGCCAGATCTGGCTGGACCACATAAAGCACGATCGGGTCCTGTCTCCTCTGACAAAACTGCTCACTATTCCAGGATCATCCTGGAATGTAAAGATAACCCCCGGCTTCTCTTCTCCACTACAAACCGTCTTCTTAAACCCCACTCCCCTCACTCCTCCACCCTCACCTCCAACAAAAAGTGCGAGGAGCTCATGGACTTCTTTGTCACTGAGATTGAGACCATCCATTCAGCTGCCTCTGCCGCTCCGCTCCCTTCCCCGAGCTCACCAAGTTTCTCTCCTATCTCCCCTCATGCCCTCTCTGAGCTCATCTTGACCATGAGACCCACCTCCTGCTCCCTCGACCCTATTCCCAACAATCTGCTGACCACACAACCTCCCTTCCTGGCCCCATGTTAGCTGACATTGTTAATGGTCTCCTCTCCTCAGGTACTGTCCCCCTCCCCATCAAATCTGCCGTCATCACCCTCCTTCTCAAAAGACCCACCCTTGACCCCTGTGTCCTTGTAAACTACCACCCCATCTCCAACCTCCCTTTCCTCTCCAAAGTCTTGTCACCTCCCAAATCCATGTCCATCTTTCCCACAACACCATGTTTGAATCCCTCCAATCAGGTTTCCACTCCTGCGACAGTACTGAAACGGCCCTTGTCAAAGTCACAAATGACATCCTCTGTGACAGTGTGGAGGGAGATTTAATCTTGATCTAACCCTTGATGCACCTGCCCCCGGAATGTTTGATGGCACAGTGTCGAGGGAGCTTTACTCTGCCATGTACTGTACAGTATCAGTCTGTGATGGAGCAGAGCCCTGCTCTTTAATGGAAATTATTCTTTCGATGAGCCACTGAGCCCCTAAAGCAGCCTCCAAGATCCAAAGTCTGATTTCCATCCCACAGTTCCAGCAGTTAGCGAGGGCTGGGCCACGTTAACAGCAGCTCTCTGTTCCTGGTCTGGAGCTGAGGTGTTGTGTACTGTCCCTGACACAGGGACCAGACGGTGAGCTGCTGGCTCCTATTGTTCTGGGATCATTCCCTGCTGCTCTGTTCTCACCTCTTCACTGGGTCTCAGATTATTACCAGACATCTTCCTGATCAATAAACAATCGGCAGTCTGACCGAGGAGATTTGAAATGTGTGAAACATTTCATGTGTCTCATCCCTGTCCCTGGACACAAATAAATCGGCCACCATGAAATGTTCACAGTCCGTTTCTTCAGCCTTCTCCTTCTTAGAAGAATCTTTTAAACTCCTTGCTAAAGTGACCATTGATCTTTATGTCTTGTTTTGCGGTATGTCCTAGATTGTTCCAGGTCAGCATTGTAATAACTCGGTGGTAGTTGAAAAGTGGGATCATTATATTAAATCGAGATATTTATCAGAGCCCCGCCCCCCAAACATTCAAACCACCGTTCAGGAGGAGAACCCCTCTGCTCACTGACCTACATTGGCTCCCAGTCCACCAACATCTCAAATTTAAAATTCTCCTCCTCGTGTTCAAATCCCTCCATGACCTCGCCCCTCCCTATCTCTGTAACCTCCTCCACCCCTACAACCCTCCGAGATCTCTGAGCTCCTCCAATTCAGGCCTCTTGCGCATCCACGATTTTCATCGCTCCACCATTGGCGGCCGTGCCTTCAACCGACTGGGCCCAAAGCTCTGGATTTCCCCCCCTTAACCTCCCCGCCTCTCGACCTCTCTCTCCTCCCTTAAGACACTTAAAACCGACCTCACCTGTCCCAATATCTCCTTATTTGGCTCCGTGTCACATTTTGTTTGATAATCGCTCCTGTGAAGCGCCTTGGGACGTTTTACTCCGTTAAAGGCGCGATATAAATGCAAGTTGTTGTTGTTGTTGGGGTGGAGAAAGGGTTTTCTTTCTTTTTATGACTCTTTTCTATCTCTCTATTTCTTTCCTTTCTCGGACTCTGTTTTCCGGGTCTGTTCACTGACACACATTACAATTTGTGTCACTCGGTGTCTAACAATGTGAGGCAATATGTTTTATTCCCGCTGTGTTATCTCTCTGGCGGTTTGCTGATAAATGTTTAACTCGCGGCCTGTTCCCGTTAATGGTCACAAGCAGTAACAGACAGACAGAGCGTGTCTGACCGCCCTGAGATGTGGAAAAGGCATCAGTTTAGGACAAATGCATCAAATCAAATGTTCATCGGGCACCGAGAGAGACAAAAACCAGAGAGAAAGGCAGAAGGAAATAGAGAAATAAAAGCGAAATACAGACATCCTTGATGTCTCTCCATTCCATCCCCAACCGTTCAGTGTCGGTTAAAAATGTCAGCAGAAGTAAATGCTCGAGAATCGAACCAAAGAAGAAGAAACAAAATAAACCAAAGACTGCCAAAACCCAAGATCGAATGAGGGACCTTTAGATCTTCAGTCTAACGCTCTCCCAACTGAGCTATTTCAGCCCCACATCAAACTGGTCTTTGGGTCATCCTCTTGGAATAAAATATAAAGCCGGGTGGAATTGCCCCTCCCGCTCATTCCTCACTTCGGGAGAATGAGACCGACCATCAAGGAGAGATTTTCTGATCCTGTCGTTGAATCTCATTTATATTAAACATTCCTTGAACTCTCTGCCGGGGGGATTCAGAGCTGGGGTTCGCCATGAACCAGCTTCCCCTCAATTCCCAGCTTTATCAGTGAATCGACCAACAAACGCTCGACAGAGCTCAGGTTATATTAATAATAAAAACAGAAAATGCGGGAAACACTCAGCAGGTCAGGCAGCATCTGTGGAGAGAGAAACATCCTTTCAGGTCGATGACCTTTCATCAGAACTCTCTCCACAGATGCTGCCTGACCTGCTGAGTATTTCCAGCATTTTCTGTTTTTACTTCAGATTTCCAGCATCTGCAGTATTTTGCTTTTGTTTCACAGCTTGTATTAATGTTCTGCTGATGATATCTTAATATTATCTTGTTTTTGGGCCACTTTAATCAGGTTCATGGACAAATTCTTTCATCATCCCTTCTCCCAAAACGCTTCTCTCTCTCATTCATTCTTTTCTCCTTTCAATCCAGAAGAGGGCGGGAATCAGAGCTCACCCCCCGAACCCTCCGCACACAGACCCCCGTCTACCACTCCGTGTGATCCAAGAGATAATTCAATACATTACACTCTGTATAAAGACAGAAAGCTGACACACCAGGGGAGATCGCACGGTGTTGGACAGATCACAACACGTGTCTCTGTCTCTCTCCGCCATCCCGGCCTGTGCTCTGTTATCTGATCTCACTCAATGTGTTCCTGATCATTTTCATCAACATCTTTGAATGTGGCAGCACAAGTTGGTGAAACCGTTAAAACAGCATCCGGTTCCTTGGCTTAATAATAGGGAAATGCAGCACAAAAGCAAGGAAGTTATGTTGAACGTTTATAAATCATTGTTCAGACCTCATATGAAGTATTGTGTCCAATTCTGGGCACTATAATTTATTAAGGAGGTCAAGGTCTTGGAGAGGATGGAGAGGAGATTTCCCAGAATTATACCAGGGATGGGGTTTAGTTGTGTGGAGAGACTCGAGAACCTGGGATTGTTCTGCTTCGAGCAATGAAGGTTAAGGGTAGAAGTAATCCACGTGTTCAAAATTAAGAGGGGTTTTGATGGAGTAAATAAGGAGAAACTTCACCCACTGGCGGGAGGGTCGGCAACCAACGGACGCAGAGTTAAGATAATGGGCAATAGAACTAGAAGGAAATACGGAGATTTTTTTTTACACAGCGGATTGTTATGATCTGGAACGCACTGCCTTAAAGGATGGTGGAGCTCGATTCAATCGTAACTTTAAAAGGAGAATTGGATAAATACTTGAGTATCTCTCCACAGATACTACCTGACCTGCTGAGTGTTACCAGCAGTTTCTGGGTTTATCTTTGAGCTTTCACTGGAGCAGTTTTCCTGACAACCTGCAACTTGCCTCAAGGGCGCAGCTTCAAGCACAACTTTCTTGTGCTCTTCTCACACACAAGATCGCACTTTACTTTCCAACACACGCGCTTTAAAATCTGCCGTTTCTGCTCACAGCGTCCTGCGGCATGAGAATTTGAAAGACCTTTCGCTGATGGTCTGTAATCGTTCCTTTTTCCCCACTGGCACTCTTTACATTTATCCTCTACTCGATTCAATCGCATGTTTCAACAGAACTATTAAGATCAAGGCGGAACACTTCCGATCTTACTGCACCGCCCCAACTTGCCAAATGTGAACCTTTCAACCGCCATTCACAGCTCTGTGGCGCTGCCCGTCACTCACGCAACTCAACTGCTGAGAGAAAAGAGCCAACAAGCATCAAAACAAAAACCAGTTCTTCGGTTACCATCCCCTGGATCACAAGATTCCCCAAGTAAATTTCGTGAACAATCGGGCGGCTGTCTTTCCAGAGACCAGCCCTGCTTTCGTCGTGTTTGCCTGTCGAGCGGTCACGCAGATCGAAACATATCGACTGATTTCAAGGCACAAATGAACATTGGTGCGAATGGGACATGTGTCCAATAGAAACAGCGGTCGGAGCAGAACAAACTTAAGGGCGTGAGATCGTGAAAGTGAATGTTAGAGTCGGCAATGCCGCAGGAAAGTGTCCATGAAATGGAAGGAGGAAAGGAAAGGCGGCCGATTGACTGTGGAAGGAAGAAAAAGCTGGGAGAAGAGGCGGGTTTGAACTGTGGAACATCAAGTACAGGCATGTGAGAGTGCTGGGATTTGAAGGAATGGTAAGGTTTTCGCCACCAACAAAAAATATTTCTTGTATATATTAAAGATTGAAATATTGCTGCATTCTATCAGTTTGTGTGGCAGAGGATAAAAGAGGTGAGAAAGTTATGCCGTGACTCGGATTCGAACCGAGGTTGCTGCGACCACAACGCAGAGTACTAACCACTATACGATCACGGCGCCACACCTCAGCTGTTGTTACAAGACCCGAACCACAGCAATAAGCAGCGCCTCAAATTGTTGCAGAATAGCGGTCCAGCCCCTCCCACGGCCCATCCTTTAAATATCCACCCAGCAATTTCACCAGCGCTGGTTTCATCAATTTGTGCTTCTTTTTGAATTGTTCTCGGTATTATCTGTCCTGATCCTTTACTTGGCCCACGAGAATCCTAGAATCTTAGAAAGGCTACAGAACGGAAGGAGGCCATTCGGCCCATCGAGTCCCCGCCGGCTCCATGCAAGAGCAATCCAGCTGGTCCCACTCACCCGCCCTTTTCCGGTTGCAATTCTTTTCCTTTCAAGTACTTATCCATTTCCTTTTGAAGGCCATGATTGAATCTGCCTCCACCACCCCCTCGGGCAGTGCATTCCAGATCCTAACCACTCGCTGTGTAAAAAAGTTTTTCCTCATTTCACCTTTGGTTCTTTTGCCAATCACGTCAAATCTGTGTCCTCTGGTGCTTGACATTTCCACCAATGGGAACAGTTTCTCTCTATCTACTCTGTCTGTACCCTTCATGATTTTGAATGCCTCGATCAAATCTCCTCACAACCTTCTCTGTTCCAAGGAGAACAACCCCAGCTTCTCCAGTCTGTCCACGTAACGAAAGTCCCTCATCCCTGGAATCATTCTTGTAAATCTCTTCTGCACCCTCTCTCCGGCCATCAGATCTTTCCAAAAGTGCGGTGCCCAGAACTGGACACAATGCTCCAGTTGTGGCCAAACCAGTGTTTTACAAAGTTTCATCATGACTTCCATAATTTTTTACTCGATGCCTCTATTTATAAATTCCAGGATCCCGTATGCTTTTTAATCGGCTTTCTTAACCTGCCTTGTCACCTTTAACGATTTGTGCACATATACCCCCAGATCTCTCTGTTCCTGTACCTCTTTTAGAGTTGTGCCCTCTAATTTATTTTGCCTCTCCTCGTTCTTCCTACCGAAATGTATCACTTCACATTTTTCTGCGTTAAATTTCATCTGCCACGTGTCCGCCCATCCCACCAGCCTGTCCATATCCTCTTGAAGTCTATCACTATCCTCCTCACTGGTTACTACCCTTCCAGCTTTTGTGTCATGTGCAAATTTTGAAATTATACCCTGAACACCCCAGTCCAAGTCATTAATATATATCAAGAAAAGCAGTGGTCTCAGCACCGACTACACGGCATCTACAAATTTGTCCAATGCCCCTAGAGTGAAGCGGGATCACTTTTCACTCGTAAACCAGCAACCCTGATGTTAAAATCATCTGCCGGAGAAAGACGTGATTTCAGCGCGGTGACACTGGGCCAGAGTAAAGTTCAGTTAATGTGATTGCCGAGTGGCGAGGGAGTCAAAGGATATGGGGAAAAGGCGGAAAAGTGGAGTTGAGGTAAAAATCAGATCAGCCATGATCTCATTAAATGGCGGAGCAGGCTCGAAGGGCCAAATGGCCGACTCCTGCTCCAATCGCTTATGGTCTTATGGTGGTGAGAGGGTGGATTTGGAACTCCTGTGCGCCTGCTTTGCGCAGGTAACACGACTTGTTACAAACTAAACCATTAATTCACCGAGCTAAAGTTTGAGGTTGCAGCGACAAGAACCTGATTACATTAATTACAGGAAATTAATGAAACTCTGTGAAAGATGAATAATTGTTGTAATCGCCATTGATCAACGATAACTTTCTGCTGCAGACTGACAGAAACACTGACATGGACACTGGGTGACAGAGAAACTTTAATCAGTTTCAACAACAACAACTACAAATACAACGTCCATTTATATCGCACATTTAACGTAGCAAAACGTCCCAAGGGGCTTCACAGGAGCTTTTTTAAACAATATTTGACACCGAGCCACAGAAGGAGATATTAGAAGCAAAATACTGCGGATGCTGGAAATCTGAAATAACAACAGAAAATGCTGGAAATACTCAACAAGTCAGGCAGCGTCTGTGGAGAGAGAAACAGGGTGAACGTTTCAGGTCGATGACCCTTCGTCAGAAATGGAAAAAGTTGAAGATTAAACCGTTTTTAAGCAAGTACAGAGTCAGGAAAAGGGATGGGGGAGGAAGGGGAGGTGAGGAAAGAACAAAAGGGAAGGTCTCTGATTGGGTGGAGGGCAGGAGTGATTAAATAATAAAAAGGATGATGGTGCAAGGCAAGGAGAGTGGTAATGGGACAAGTAAAGAAACAAAAGATGGGTCAAGAGGAGCTGTAAATGGCAACATCAAAACCATAACCAGCACTTGGTCTCCGAAAAAATGTGAGCAGTGTTTATGATCTGAAGTTATTGAAATCAATGTTGAGTTCAGAAGGTTGTAAAGAGCCTGATCGAAAGATGAGGTTCTGTTTCTCGAGCTTCCGTTGAGTTCCACTGGGACAGTGTAAGAGGCCGAGGACAGAGAGGTCAGAGTGGGAGTGGGACGGGGAATTAAAATGGCAAGCGACCGGAAGCTCAGGGTCACACTTGTGGACTGAGCGGAAGTGTTCAGCAAAGCACTCACCCAATCTGCCTTTGGTCGCCCCAATGTTGAGGAGGCTGCATTGTGAGCAGTGAATACAGTACAGTAAATTGAAAGAAGTACAAGAAAATCGAATGAAAGGGCAGCTGTTGCATCTCCTGCACTTGCATGGGAAGGTGCCGTGGGGAGGAGAGCGGGTGTTGAGGGTGATTGAAGAGTGGACCAGGGAGTCATGGAATGAGCGGTCCATTCGGAAGGCTGAAAGGAGAAGGGAGGGGAAGATGTGTTTGGTGGTGGCATTCCACTGGAGGTGGCGGAAATGGGGGAGGATGGTACATTGAATGTGGAGGCTGGTAGGGTGGAAGGTAAGGACAAGGGGGACACTATCACGGTTCTGGGAGGAAGGGGGTGAGGGCAGAAGTGGGGAAATTGGACGGACATGGTCAAGGGCCTTGTCAACTACAATGGAGGAGAATCATCGGTTGAGGAAAAAGGAAGACATATCGGAAGCACTGGTGTGGAAGGTGGCATCGTCAGAACAGATGCGGCGACGACAGAGAAACTGGGAGAAGGGAATAGAGTCCTTACAGGAAGCGGAGTGGGAGGAAGTGTAATCAAGGTAGCTGTGAGGGTCGGTGGGCTTATAATAGATATTGGTTGACGGCCTATCTCCAGAAATGGTGATCGAGAAGTCGAGGAAGGGAAGGGAAGATTCGGAGATGGACCGTGTGAAGGCGAGGGAAGGGTGGAAATGGGAAGCAACCTTGATGACATTTCCCAGTTCGGGGCGAGAGCAGGAAACGGCATCGATACAGTCATCAATGCACCAGAAAAAGAGGTGAGGGAGGGGGCCTGAGTAGGACTGGAACAAAGAATGTTCCACATATCCTTCGAGAAAATCGAAGGCATAGCTCGGACCCATAGGGGTTCCCATAGCAACACTGTTTATTTGGAGGAAATGAGTGGAGTCAAAGGTTCAATGTAAGAACAAGTTCAGCCAGGCGGAGGAGGCTGGTGGATGGGGACCGGTTGGGCCTTCGTTCATGGAAGAGGCTGAGGGCCCACAGGACGCCCTGGTGGGAGATGGAGGTGTAGACGGACTGGACGTCCACGGTAAAAAGGAGACGGTTAGGGCTGGGGAACTGGAAACTGTTTAAGTGGCGGAGGGTGTCGGAAGAGTCGTGGATGTAGGTCGGAATAGACTGGAGGAGGGGAGAGAAAATAGAGTCGAGATAGGAAGAAATTGGTTCCGTGGGACGAGAACAGGCTGAGACGATGGATCTACCAGGGCAGTCCTGTTTGTAGATCTTGGGAAGGAGGTAGAAGTGGGCTGTGCGGGGTTGGGGGACTGTGAGGTTGGAGGCCATGGGGGAAGATCTCCAGAGGAGATGAGGACAATGACGGTCTGGGAAACTATGGCTTGAAGTTCGGTGGTGGGATCACCCTGCAGGGGAAGGTAGGAGGAGGTATTGGAGAGTTGGCGTTCAGCCTCCTCCAGTTCGAGGTCTGTTCACCTCACAACAACAATAGCGCTGCCCTTGTCAGCAGGTTTAATGACAATGACAGGGTCAGACTCGAGAGAACGGAGTGCTGCGAGTTCAGATGGAGGGAGGTTAGAGTGAGTGAGGGGAGTAAAGAAATTGAGACAGCCGATTTCACGCCGGAAGTTCTCAATGGAAAGATCAAGAGAGGGTAAGAGGATAGAGGGAGGGGTCCAGGCGGAACGAGAATTCTGAAGATGGGAGAAAGGGTCCGCTGTGCGGGGGGAAGACTCCTGGTCAATGAAATGGGCGCGGAGGTGAAGGCGACGGAAGAAGAGCTCAGCATCGTGTCGAGCTCGAAACTCATTGAGGTGGGGGCGTAAGGGGATGAAGCTGAGGCCTTTGCTGAGGACTGACGTTCGGTGTCAGAGAGGGGAAGGTCAGGGGGAATGGTGAAAACACGACAAAGAGATTGGAGGGAGGGATGGGGTCAGAGGAAAGTGAAGGGGAAGAAG
Source organism: Heptranchias perlo (assembly GCF_035084215.1). Classification (NCBI taxonomy): domain Eukaryota; kingdom Metazoa; phylum Chordata; class Chondrichthyes; order Hexanchiformes; family Hexanchidae; genus Heptranchias; species Heptranchias perlo. Next base: position 550,056 of record NW_027139215.1, on the reverse strand, counting down.
GATCGGGAGGGGTGTTGGTATCTAAGAGTTGTTGAAACTTGCGGTCCTTGACACCTGAAAGGAAGAAAAAAAGTTCTTTAGTTGAAGCGCTGGATGAGGCGAAGGATGAAATGGAACTGCGGACCAGGACAGCTCTGAAGTAGAGAGAGTCGGTGCTGCTGAAGAGAGAGTGTTTGATCAGGTTTCTACTAAAACTCACTTTCACAGACACATCTCCTTCCTCAGCAACTGTGTCCGGCTCCGACTTATTCCACGTGGATTCCAACTTAAATTCCACCCTTCATGTTTCGGATCCACCCATGATTCCAGATATCTCCATGATATTCAGCGTTCCTCCTCCGCGCCCATTTCTTTGTCCAGGAGTCTTCCCCCCGCACAGCGGACCCTTTCTCCCATCTTCAGAATTCTCGGTCCACCTGGACCCCTCCCTCTATCCTCTTACCCTCTCTTGATCTTTTGATTGGGAACTGCCAGCGTGACATCGGCCGTCTCAATTTCTCTGCTCGCCTCACTCACTCTAACCTCCCTCCCTCTGAACTCGCAGCACTCCGTTCTCTCGAGTCCGGCCCTGACATTGTCATTAAACCTGCTGACAATGGCGGCTCTGTTGTTGTTGTGAGGTGAGTAGACCTCTACCTAGTGGAGGCTGAACACCAACTCTCCGATACCTCCTCCTACCTTCCCCTGGACCATGACCCCACCACCGAACATCAAGCCATTGATTCCCAGACCATCACTGACCTCCTCCTCTGGAGATCTTCCCCCCACGGACTCCAACCTCACAGTCCCCGAACCCCCTTCTACCTCCTTCCCATGATCCAAATCAGGACTGCCCCAGGAGATCCATCGTCTCAGCCTGTTCTTGCCCCGTGGAACAAATTTCTTCCTATTTCGACTCTACTTTCTCTCCCCTCGTCCAGTTTATTCTCTTTCCGGAACTCATCCTATTCCTTCCGCCACTTGAACAATTTCCAGTTCCCCAGTCCTAACCCCCTCCTTTTCACCATGGACGTCCAGTCCATCTACACCTCCATCCCCCACCAGGACGGCCTGCGGGCCCCCTGCCTCTTCCATGAACGAAGGCCTAACCAATCCCCATCCTCCACCACCCTCCTCCGTCTGGCTGAACTTGTTCTAACGTTGAACAACTTCTCCTTTGACTCCACTAACTTCTTCCAAATGAAAGATGTCGCTATGGGAACCCCAATGGGTCCCAGCTATGCCTGCCTTTTTGTGGGCTACGTGGAACATTCTTTGTTCCAGTCCTACTCAGGTCCCCTCCCTCACCTCTTTTTCCGGTACATTGATGACTGTATCGATGTCACTTCCTGCTCTTGCCCCAGTCAAGTTTGCTTCCAATTTCCACCCTTCCCCTCGCCTTCACATGGTCCATCTCCGAACCTTCCCTTCCTTGACTTCTCCACCTCCATTTCCGGGGATAGGCTGTCAACCAATATCTATTATAAGTCCACCGACCCCCACAGCTACTTTGATTACACTTCCTCCCACCCTGCTTCCTGTAAGGCCTCTATTCCCTTCTCCCAGTTTCTCCGTCTCCGTTGTGTCTGTTCTGATGATGCCACCTTCCACACCAGTGCTTCCGATATGTCTTCCTTTTTTCTGAACCTAGGATTCCCCTCCACTGTAGTTGACTGGTCCCTCGACTGTCTCCATCCTATTTCCTCCACTTCTGCCCTTACCCATTCCACTCCCTCCCAGAACCACGGTAGGTCCCCCTTGTCCTTGGCTTCCACCCCACCAGCCTCCACATTCAATGTATGATCCTCCGCCACTTCCACCACGTCCAAGCGCGATGCCACCACCAAAAACATCTTCCCCTCCCCTCCCCTTTCAGTATTCCGAAGGGACCGCTCCCTCCACGACACCCTGGTCCACTCTTCCATCACCCCCAACACTCGCTCTCCTCCCCACGGCACCTTCCCATGCGAGTGCAGGAGATGCAACACCTGCCCTTTCACCTCCTCCCTTCCCACCTTCCAGGGCCCCAAACATTCCTTCCAGGTGAAACAGCGATTTATTTGTAATAGCTTTGCTGAACACCTCCGCTCAGTCCACAAGCGTGACCCTGAGATTCCGGTCGCTTGCCATTTTAATTCCCCGTCCCAATCCCACTCTGACCTCTCTGTCCTCGGCCTCTTACACTGTTCCAATGAAGCTCAACATAAGCTCGAGAAACAGCACCTCATCTTTCGATCAGGCTCTTTACAACCTTCTGAACTCAACATTGATTTCAATAACTTCAGATCATAAACACTGCTCACATTTTTTTTCGGACAGCAAGTGCTGGTTATGGTGCTAATGTTGCCGTTTACAGCTCCTCTAGACCCATCTTTTGTTTCTTTACTTGTCCCATTACCACCCTCCTTGCCTTGCACCATCATTCCTTTTGTTATTTAATCACTCCTGCCCTCCACCCTATCAGAGACCTTCCCTTTTGTTCTTTCCTCCCCTCCCCTTCCTCCCCCATCCCTTTTCCTGACTCTGTCCTTGCTTAAAAACTGTTTAATCTTCAACCTTTTCCAGTTCTGACGAAGGATCATCGACCTGAAATGTTAACTCTGTTTCTCTCTCCACAGACGCCGCCTGATTTGCTGATTATTTACAGAATTTTCTGTTTTTATTTCAAATTTCCAGCATCCGCAGTATTTTGCTTCGAATATCTCCTTCTGTGGCTCGGTGTCAAATTTTGTTTAAAATCTCCTGTGAAGCGCCTTGGGACGTTTTGCTACGTTAAAGGAGCTTTATAAATGCTCCGGGGAGAAGAGGCGCGGGGGCAAGTGCTCTGAGTAACATGTGGCGCCGTGATCGTATAGTGGTTAGTACTCTGCGTTGTGGTCGCAGCAACCTCGGTTCGAATCCGAGTCACGGCATAGTGCACTTTGCCCCTTTTGTTCTCTGCCAATAAAATGCAGTAATAAATCAATCTTTAATACTTGAAATAAATATTTTTTGTTGGTGGCGAAAACTGATTTACTCCATCCAATTATCCTTCTAAAGTTACAATTGAATCGAGCTCCACCATCCTTTAAGGCAGTGCGTTCCAGATCATAACAATTCGCTGTGTAAAAAAAATCTCCTTAACTCCCTTTTGCCAATTATCTTAAATCTGCGTCCGTTGGTTGCCGACCCTCCCGCCAGTGGGTGAAGTTTCTCCTTATTTACTCGATCAAAACCCGTCTTAATTTTGAACACGTGGATTATTTCTACCCTTAACCTTCATTGCTCGAAGCAGAACAATCCCAGGTTCTCGAGTCTCTCCACACAACTAAACCCCATCCCTGGTATAATTCTGGGAAATCTCCTCTCCATCCTCTCCAAGACCCTGACCTCCTTAATAAATTATAGTGCCCAGAATTGGACACAACACTTCAGATGAGGCCTGAACAAAGATTTATAAACGTTTAACATAACTTCCTTGCTTTTGTGCTCTATTTCTCTATTATTAAGCCAAGGAACCGGATGCTGTTTTAACGGTTTCACCAACTGGTGCTGCCACTTTCAAAGATGTTGATGAAAATGATCAGGAACACATTGATAAAAGAGGTGAAGTGAGGTGCGCCGTGACTCGGATCGAAACAGGTTACAGCGACCACCACACAGAGCGCGAACCTTCGTGCGATCATGGCGATGCCCATCAGGTCCGGTCCAACGACAGCAATGTCGCGCAACGCACGATTTTGAAAGGAAGCAGTTTTGGTGATGAGGCTAAAAATAGCAACTCAAATTTTCGTAGTGGTGGGATTCGAGTTCACGCCCCTATGGAGACTGGAGTTTTAATCCAGCGCCTGAGAGCGCTCGGCCACATGGAACTGTGCGTAGCTTTCAGGATCTGGTGACTGGTGAGTGAAATTTGGCTTTCTTGCTGAGTCCAGGATTTTGCACTGAGAGACGAAAACAAAAGGGCTTTCTGGGTAATGTTCATGTGTCGAGGTGGCCGAGTGGTTGAGGTGATGGGCTGTTAATCCATTGTGCTCTGCACGCATGGTTTTCTGTGCCACCCACGCCATTATTGCATTTATCATTTGATGTGTTGGTTCCTTCCGTTTATTCACCAGAAGTCTTGGGTCTCGGTCCAATCCGAAGCCACGGTGGATGAATTTTGCATTGCTCGCTGAACTCTGCTCAAATCAGCAAAGTCCTGATTGCCGCCCGGAGGTGTTGCTAGTGTAAGATGTGAATAACGTGAAGTATCAATCAAAGTGCACAATGACGCCCCGGTGAAGCGAGTATCTCCCCACAGATACTGCGATTTCTTGATTTATTCAACTGTTATTTGCGAAATGACCGAATGTGTTTATTTATTTATCTGTACGGGTAAGGAAAGCCCCATTTTGATCATTTCCAGGAACCAGTCAAGTACATAAATTAGTTTGTCAAACTCATAACGACCGCTGGGATTTGCTGATTGAAAATTTCAATGGAAATCGAGACCGTCACTCAGTATTGGAAAAAATATACCCGCTGGGGTTTCGGGGTTGTTACCGGTTTATTTATATCACTGAGGAACCCATTTTAAACTCGGTGAAGGCGCAAATCTAATGATAAGAGTCTGGGTTGGAGAAGGAACTGATTAAAGTGTCAAATTTAATTACACTGTTTCCATAAACACTGCGCGCCACATCCCTTAAACATTGATTCCTGTTTCTATATAAAACTGGAGAGGGTGTAAATAAAAAGTGCTGAAACCCAGGATTAAATCAGGGACCTTGAGATCTTCAGTCAACCGCTCTCCCAACTGAGCTATTTCAGCACCACCGCAAATTGGACTTTGTGTCATCGTCTTGGAAGAAAATATAACCACGGGAGGAATTGCCCCTCCCGTTCATTCCTCACTTCATATATAAACATCGCACTCAAACACACACCCACAGTTCATATATAAACATCACACTCAAACACCCCCCCCCACAATTCATATATAAACATCGCACTCAAACACACACCCACAGTTCATATATAAACATCGCACTCAAACACACACCCACAGTTCATATATAAACATCGCACTCAAACACCCCCCCCCCACAGTTCATATATAAACATCGCACTCAAACACACACCCCCACAGTTCATATATAAACATCACACTCAAACACACACCCCCACAGTTCATATATAAACATCGCACTCAAACACCCCCCCCCCACAGTTCATATATAAACATCACACTCAAACACACCCCCACAGTTCATATATAAACATCACACTCAAACACACACCCACAGTTCATATATAAACATCACACTCAAACACACACCCACAGTTCATATATAAACACCGCACTCAAACACACACCCACAGTTCATATATAAACACCGCACTCAAACACACACCCACAGTTCATATATAAACACCGCACTCAAACACACACCCACAGTTCATATATAAACACCGCACTCAAACAAACACCCACAGTTCATATATAAACACCGCACTCAAACACACACCCACAGTTCATATATAAACACCGCACTCAAACACACACCCACAGTTCATATATAAACACCGCACTCAAACACACACCCACAGTTCATATATAAACATCGCACTCAAACACACACATCCACAGTTCATATATAAACATCACACTCAAACACACACCCCCACAGTTCATATATAAACATCGCACTCAAACACACACCCCCACAGTTCATATATAAACATCACACTCAAACACACCCCCACAGTTCATATATAAACATCGCACTCAAACACACACACCCACAGTTCATATATAAACATCACACTCAAACACACACCCACAGTTCATATATAAACATCGCACTCAAACACACACACCCACAGTTCATATATAAACATCACACTCAAACACACACCCACAGTTCATATATAAACATCACACTCAAACACACACCCACAGTTCATATATAAACATCGCACTCAAACACACACCCCCACAGTTCATATATAAACATCACACTCAAACACCCCCCCCCCACAGTTCATATATAAACATCGCACTCAAACACACACCCACAGTTCATATATAAACATCGCACTCAAACACACACCCCCACAGTTCATATATAAACATCACACTCAAACACCCCCCCCCACAGTTCATATATAAACATCGCACTCAAACACCCCCCCCCCCACAGTTCATATATAAACATCGCACTCAAACACACACACCCCACAGTTCATATATGAACGTCACACTCATATATACACTCCCATAGTTAATGAAACAACAGCACACTCATACACACCCAGTTTATATCTACCCAAAGCCCTGTTTACAGTTCGAACTAAAGTCTGAACACTGAAAGGTTAACTGTTTTCCACATACTGTCCGCACTGCTTTTTATTTCCAGCATTGGATTTGCTGCAGTCCGGTAAAGGTATCGGCCCTGGTGGTGAATGCTGCTTCTGACGGATGTCTCGGTGTCCAGGAGCTGGCGGGGATTGGAAAGATCTTGTGTCACACGAAGTGTCTGAAAGGCCCAGAGACACACGAAGGTCCTCAGCGCGCTGCCAACACCTTGTGCTGCAATGTCAGCGTGTCTGATATCAACTTCAAAGGCGGCGTGTTGGGAACACGTTGGGGTCACAGTTTCTTTTTGTACAGAAGTGAAACCGAAATCATTCAAGATGGAATGTTTCCTTTGCTGCATCACAATAAACAATATCTTGTTATAAAGTTTGACTCATTATTTCTCCAGTGTCAGAGGGAGAATTGTCTGATCCCCTCATTTATTTCATGTAACAAACAAACACAAACACACGTGTTCGTTCAGAAACAACCCACAGATTGACACAGAGAGATAAACACAGAGAGAGATACAGACAGTATCGGGAAACACAGGGAAATAGACAAGAGGAATAGAGAAGGACAAAACGGCCTCAATCCAACAGACAGTGACAGGGAGCTGATGGATATCAGTGAAAGCAGGGGACGCGATTGCTGCTTGATTTGGCTCCGTGCCTTCGCCTGTCTTGTCCAATAAACAGGAGATCCTGTGTTCAACTCCCAGCTGGACCTTCTTTGTCCGAGTCTCCTGTGTGATATTTACCTCATTTGTGAATTAAACAACAAGGAGCTTCACAGGAGCGATTTTCAACAAAAAAAAATTCTCACCGAGCCAAATAAGGAGATATTAGGACAGGTGGCCAAAAACTTGGTCAAGGAGGCAGGTTTTCAGGAGCGTCTTGAAGGAGGAGAGGTTTACGGAGGGAATCTCAGGATTCAGGGCACGAAGGGGAGGATGACAGTACCATGAGGAGAGGGAACCGTTAACAATATCAGCTACAGGGAGGCCAGGAAAGTAGGTTGAGGGGGTAGGGGGTAGGAGGTGGGTGTCATGGTCAAGATGAGCTCGGAGAGGGCATGAGGGGAGATAGGAGATAAACTAGAGAAAGATGCAAGTTCAGGGTTGGGACAGGGGTGAACTGTGGGGGAAGTTTGACTTGGCGGGCTGGGGGAAGGGAGGGAGCGGCAGGTGGACGGATGGTCTCAATCTTAGTGACAAAATAGTCCATGAACTGCTCGCAATTTTTGTGGTGAGGGTGGAGGAGGCAGGGGGTTCAAGAAGACGGTTTATGGTCAAGAAGAGATACCGGGTGTATCTTTACATTCCAGGATGATCCTGGAATAATGAGCAGTTTTCTGTCTCGCTCTGTTTAGGGCTGGTGAATTAGCCCGGGTCTGTTCACAGGGCGATTCTGCGTTTTATTTCTTCCTCATTATTGTGGTTCTGACATCGAGGTGAAGTGTGAGGTTTCTTCAGTCCAGGTTGAAGCCACATGCTAACGATGAGCTCTGCAGCACATTGCAGCCGCATACCCAAGCATCACTTTTCTGGAACAGCAAGAGGTATCTTTTGGCGTCATATAAATGCTTCCTCCCCGTCAGGGAATTAAACCCCGGACTAAGGCGGGGCAACTCACCATGAAAAGAGAGAAAGAAAGAACGAAAGACAGAGTCAGTTGTTCGTTGTCTAACAAAGAGATGGAAATGTAAAAGGTTCTTTCGACAGTGGTCCGTGGAAAATTAAATTTACTGTCATCACAGGACTGCAGAAGATCCGTTGGTTGTGGGATCGCTTAGCTCTGTCTGTAGCATGCTGCTTCTACTGTTTGGCAAGTAGTCCTGTGTTACTTTCAGGTTATTGGTGTGTGTATGTTTGTGTGTACATGCCGGTGTGTCTTTGTGTGAGTGTGTATGTAGCTATGAATGTGTGTGTTTGTGTTTGTGTGAATATGTGTCTCACTTTTTCTACCCGTTTCTGAGTGTCTCTCTCTTTCTTTCTTTCTGTCACTTTTTCCCTGTTCCCCACATAATTTTTCTCTGGACCTTGACTAACAAAGAGATAGAAAGTAAGTCTTCTTTCAACAGTGGCATGTGGAAAGTTTTTAAAATAGATTCACTGAAACATACATCCTTTTCATTGCTGTATGTGAGATCTTCCGAGTCTGCTTTCTCATCTGCGCCTCTTCCGAGACATGTCTCTATCTCCGTCTTTTTTCTTTCTGTTTGTCTCTCTCTCTCCGTGGATCGGTCTCTCCCTGTTTCGGGCTGGTGACTCAGACCCGGTCTGTCCACAGCGCAATTCGGCATTTATATTTCTTGCCCATCATTGTGGTTCTGACATCGAGCTGAAGAGCGAGGCAGAGAGCAGATTTTAAAATCGCTGTGAAATCAAATTGTGGAAGTGGGAAAGGCCGAATCAGTTTTTCATTGTATTTTCAACATCCAATATTGCAGATAAATGAAAGTGAAGCTTCGAAAGCGGCAATAACCTCCTCGTCGGGGAATTGAACCCCGGTCTCCCGCGTGACAGGCGGGGATACTCACCACTATACTAACAAGTAATTGATGCTTAGTGTTACCGTACATTCACCACAGATGCTTCATGTTTTACTGACTCTTTTTGAACTATTAATTGATGACAGTTTTTTTAATTTTCCACGGGCCACTGTCGAAAGACGGAGATACAGAGAGAGACAGGTCTCGGAACAGGCGCAGATGAGAAAGCAGACTAGGAAGATCTTCTCTTTGTTCGATTATGTCCAGAGTAAAATTATGTGGGGAGCGTGGGAGAGAGAGAGAGAGAAAGAAGGAAAAATAGATGCATTCAGGAAAACATAGAAAATGTGAGACACACACAGACACACGCATGCATCGACAGACACATACATACACACAGAAAGACACACCTACACAAAGAAACAGACACATACGCATACATATGAACATACAGTGACTTAGACATACGGAGAGACAGACCATAGGGAATTTGGACGATTTTTTAAATTCTTGCATGGGATGTGGGCATTGCTGGCAAGGCCAGCAGGTATTGCTCATCCCTAATTGCCCTTGAGAAGGTGGTGGTGAGCCTCCTTCTTCAACCGCTGCAGTCTGTGTGGTGAAGGTTCACCCACAGTGCTGTTAGATGGGGAGTTCCAGGATTTTGACCCAGCGACGATGAAGAAACGGCGATGTACTTCCAAGTCAGGATGGTGTGTGAATTGAAAGGGACTGTGCAGGTGGTGTTGTTCCCGTGCACCTGCTGTCCTTTTCCTTCTCGGTGGTAGACGTCGTCGGATTGGGAGGTCCTTTCGAAGAAGCTTTAACGAGTTGCTGCAGTGCTTCATGTGGATGGTCCACACTGCAGCCACTTTGCGACGGTGGTGGAGAGAGTGAATGTTTAAGGTGGATGAGGTGCCAATCAAGCGGGCTGTTTTGTCCTGGATGGTGTCGAACTTCTTGAGTGTTGTTGGAGCTGCACTCATCCAGGCAAGTGGAGAGTATTCCATCACACTCCTGACTTGTGCCTTGTAAATGGTGGAAAGGCTTTGGGGACTCAGGAGGTGAGTCACTCACCACAGAATACCCAGCCTTTGACCTGTTCCTGTAGCCACAGTATTTATGTGGCTTGACCAGTTAAGTTTCTGGTCAATGGTGACCATCAGGATGTTGATAGTGGGGGATTCGGCGATGGTAATGCCGTTGAATGTCATGGGGTGGTGGTTGGACTCTCTCTACTTGGAGATGATCATTCCCTGCACTTGTCTGGCGTGAATGTTACTTGCCACTTATCAGCCCAAGCCTGGATGTTGTCCAGATCTTGCTGCATGCGGGCACGGACTGCTTTATTATCTGAGGCGTTGTGAATGAAGCTGAACACTGTGCAATCAATAGCGAACATCCCCACTCTGCTTGCAGGCTTCCTGGCGTAATACACCAATGCGAATCTTTGCACCTTACACCAATCTATATTCCCATCTGATTTCCAGATTGCCATGTGTTTGCCCAATATAGCATTTGGGATTGAATTGTTTTCTGTATCATTTAACCCTTTTTTGGATCTGATTAAGTAAGTAACAAACCTCCATACCTACTACAGGTTATTTCCTTTGGAATCAGATGTTCCTTATAGTCTTTGTTGTCCTGATATAACATTCCCTGTCTGCCTATTTTGTCCTTTAAACACTCCCACGCCGTCCTTTCCGTCTATAAAGAAATAACTCTCCATTCAGGTTAGAATTTAATTAGAAATAACCGAATTTATGTACTGAAAAGGGTTCAGTGGCAACGATTTGTTTTAACATATCCGTCATCGGGGCAAGCATAAAGGTGTTTCGGAGACGCTCTTTCTTATCATTGCTTCAAAAATTAAAAGGCCTTACTTCAATACTTTTAAACACCAGTTGTACGTTAGCATCCCAGTCTCACTCAGTCTCACTGATTACTTTTTTCAACAGAGTTTTAACCGTTCGATTTGTTCTTTCCACCAAGCCTGACACTTGGGATGTGGAATTTCTGTTCAGTCCCTAATATTGTGCCCATTCAGTTCATGACCTAGCGCACAAACCATGCTCCATTATCATTATCAATCACCTCGAACTTGTTCCATCAGAACTTTCGCTGTGGTGAGCATGGTGACATCGCTTCGAGCTGACACATAAAAAAACTAATACAGCGTGTCTGACATTCAGCAATTCAATGTGGCAAATAGAAGTAACGGGTTAGCTACTTCTTCACGGTGGAAAAACCCTTGGGGGCGGGGGAGGAGTCAGCCTGCATAGTAGCAGTTTCAGGCGTGCTGATGAGTCAACAAAACAAAAAAGCGCTTTGAAAAGGTTCAAACTCTAACTTTGTAATTCTCCAAAGCTGCTTTTTATCCTTATTTCTTTTGTTTTTTAAAAAGCTCTGTCCATTTTAACAATGGTAACGTAAATTACAGTAAAAATAAATTCAGACCACACGTCTTTAAAATAAAATCTATAAAGCCAAACACTTGCATGAAAGCACAAAGGTTGTCCTTAAATCTCCCATATTCTGGGGGCACACTCGTAAATTGAAATGAACATACTCTTAAAAACTACAGTCACGCTCTCATAACAATTCCAAGTACCTGAATCATTCTCAATCAATCAAGTCATAATGCCTCTCATCCACCTTAAAATATTGTTTCCTTGTTATGGGTTGATTAATTCAAAAGTGCCATATTTTATGCGATAATCCCAAGTCGCGAACTAGAGATTGTTCACATAATTTACATAACCAGATTTGTAAAGTGGCCACCAATGCAAAAGTGGTAGCCATAATTTGATTACGCAGTCTGTAAACTCAGGTTTCAGACCAAGTAACGAACGGACGCAATATCATAAAAATATAACACATATGTGCATACATAAAAAGAAAACAATTAATAAACTTAAGACAGCATATGCCAAATTGCATTTAGTTCTGAGACAGCTGCTGAATGAAACAGCAGAAAGCAGGATACACATTTAAAGGGATAGTGCATGAAACAAAAAAGGAAGTCTGTTCGTCTTTTACTTCAATCCTGTTTACTCACAGCAATGTTAAGCTCTGATGTTTGCTGTCGGCTTTCAAATTCTTTCTCTTCCTAAATCTGTTCTTACTCTTCGCATATCTAACAATGGAATTTTTACATAACTGCTTCACAGCCTCTGTTTGTTGTGAAAAGGCCAATAAAAACTTCTCGGCCTTCTGCACAATGCATTGCCTTCCTCTCCGTTGAACAAAGGAAGGCGTGTAATGGCATAGAGTACACGCGGACGGAGCATTAGGGAACTCGTCGAAAGTCCCAGCAAATTTCTGCGCTGCTGAATCATTACAACTGCCTTTTTCATTCTTGTAACCTCCAGGCCATCTTTACACTTCTCGTACTTTCCCTTTTCACTCTCAGTTTTGAATCTGTCCCTTTCTACTGAGCTCTAAATGCTTCCGAACAAGCTCCTGCTGCTTGTTGGTCCACAATCGTATCTTTAAATTGCTGGATTTCCTCCTGTGCTGCTATTTCTAAGTATTTCTGCGTATTTTCTTTTTCCTTTAACAATTTCGTTGAACATTTCAGTCTGTCGGACAGGGCTTTTGTCACAGTAAACATTCCGTGTATTACAACGGTCTCAGTCTTGTCCTTCTTAAGGAGCTCCACTAGTTCGTCTAGCGAATCGGTTTTTCCCATAAGATCTCCAACCTTTAGGAGTCCGCCGCCATATCGGGCAGGGTATTCATCTACATATGTTCCTAACTGGTCCAACTTTCACATATCCGAAATGAATGTATTTATTCCTCCTATTATCATAGTTTAATCCGGGAGTTGGCCGTATTGGCCTTGGAGGGAGTGCAGCGTAGGTTTACTGGAATGATACCCGGACTTCAAGGGTTAAGTTAGGAGGCGAGATTACACAAATTGGGGTTGTATTCTCTAGAGTATAGAAGGTTAAGGGGTGATCTGATCGAAGTTTATAAGATATTAAGGGGAACAGATAGGGTGGATAGAGAGAAACTATTTCTGCTGGTTGGGGATTCTGGGAGCAGGGGGCACAGTCTAAAAATTGGAGCCAGACTTTTCAGGAGTGAGATTAGAAAACATTTCTACACACAAAGGGTTGTAGGAGTTTGGAACTCTCTTCCGCAAACGGCAATTGATGCAAGCTCAATCGCTAAATTTTAATCTGAGATAGATAGCTTTTTGGCAACCAAAGTTATTAAGGGATATGGGCCAAAGGCAGGTATATGGAGTTAGATCACAGGTCAGCCATGATCTTATCAAATGGCGGAGCAGGCACGAGGGGCTGAATGGTCTACTCCTGTTTCTATGTTCCCAGATTGGACCTTGAAACAATTACTAGTCTTAGCTATCACCGCGGTGCACCAAAATGTTCGGAGAATTCCTTCCTTATCCTTTTCACAGATTCGTAAATCTAGAAACAGCAATATGTCCGATAATTAACTTCATTTATTATTGTTTCAAACTATTAATCTTAAAACTCCATACAGATTGGTGCACATTTAGCATTACGTGTAAAACCATCTGTGCATTTCTATGAGAAATCGCGTGCATGGCTATTCCAAGCCTAATCATGTTACCTGGTCCTGAGGATAGGCAAATGTTCCAACTGAGTGAAACATGGCATCTCTTTTTTGTACCATTGTCTTTTATCGCCTAGTTCCTGCGGGATTCAAAAGCTCATGGGCGTTTTATGACCGTTAGCTGTTTGATCAGATTGTTGGACAGGCATGAAGAGCCCCATGTCTTCTCATACCACACCGTTACTTCCTATCATTGCTTTTCCCGAGCCATAGCTTTGTTGTACAAACCTTTGATGTTATGCTCTACATTAGAGGAACCTATTCTCTTTTTGTACTGCAGTAATTCCCAATCTTGCTTTTAAAAGCCTATGTGTTTTAACCTAACAACACTTTTAGCTCCATATTATCCAACTAGCTTTGTAAAATAATCTACATGTCCCTAACCTTTCAGTAGAATGTTTTAAACGCTGAAATTCATCCTCTCCAATGTTATCAGCGTTATTGAGGGGAAAAGACAGGATTTGCGAGCATCAGTTTAAACCAATTCTGTTATGTAAGCTATTCTGTGAGAATAATGTAAAAACATATGTATATTCTTACAACTTTAGTTGGTTCAACTGCACTTCTACCCCTGCAGGCACTTGGTGTCCCCAAGCCTTAAAGTTTGCCGACCTGCATTGCGTATCGCAGGACTTAGAAGATGGGTGTCTATCCCTGCTGAGAAACAGACAGAGAGCGACAGAGAGACAGACAGTGAAAGACAGAGAGCACTTAGTATTGGGACAAGGGTGAAATGTACCTGTGTAAATTTCTCATGAAATGTTTTGACTCCTTGAACTTTGCAACTCGCAATGAACTCTGAAACCGTCTGACTCACATCGTTAGAAATTCCAAGGCAATGCGCAAATAGGTCAATCGACTCTGTGGCACAATGGATACCTCGTTGGACGTTGAGTTAGTAGTTGATAGACATTCAAAGATTGTGGGTTCGACTTACACCACATTTGTATTTCATGTTTTGTCGTCGAGACGCTGGACAGCGAACTTTTTTAACAAAAACACGTGCTTCACTGTTGTCGTTCAGGGAAGTGAAACTGCCGCCATTACATTTCCTGTTATATCACTCGCTAAAGTCCCACCCGACTTCCTCGATACTTAGTTCTGTCTGAACTGGATTCACGAGCCATTCTCAATAACAAGCCTCTCCATCTATTCGGGGGATTCATCAAAAACAGATTTTTAAAATGGTCAAACCAAAGTGAATCCCATTCCAATTTCTGCACGCTATCTCCATTGCGTCTCACTGCCCGCCTGTACATTATAAACTACAGGAAATAACGATCACTTCAGGATATTTAAACACATCTTGATGAAACTCTTTGAATGGGACCAAGTGCACCTCCAAGCCTCAGTCACGCGCTGAAATCCACCTGGGATTTTGTGACACTTCACCCAGTCTGTTCGTCTGAACACGGAGACGGATGGAGCGCTGGCGGGGATGGAACATGCGAGGAAACCGCATTAGATACAGACAAAGGAGAAAAGGGGAAACGGGAGAAATTAGAAAAACAGCAATTCGGCATAATTAAACTGAGTATAAAACCCTGAGAAATATAGAAGGAAGGGGAGAGTGATGGAAGAGGGCCGCAGGTAAGAAAATTCTGGAGACTGCTGTCCCTGAACCTGCATTTAATTCCCTCTCTGTAGTTTTCAACTTTATTGCGATTAAAACTACAGGGAGGGAATTAAATATGTTGATATGAAGCGTGCTGCAGAAATTGAAAAAACTAATTATGAAATGTAACTTCGTGTGCGGTCTCGAGAATGAGGGGATGATGCCTTTTAAATTGCCTAACATTTTACTACAGAGAGGGCTCTAAACACAGAGAAAGTGAACTGCTAAAAACGGAGTGAATTATAAAATAGATTGAGGACTTTAAAACGGGAATTTGGTGAGAGTGGGAGTTCACTATTAAGTAGTGGGTAAGAAGCACTGAAGTGTGCTTATATCAAACTGAAATTTAACTTAGTTTTCTAACTTTAAAAAAGCAAGTCAAGTTGGCAGTTAATTCCCAATCAATTGTAAGCAGATTAGGTGTTAATTATTGTGTGGCTAGGGGTTGTTGACTGCTATAATCTACTGTATCATAGTATCATGGTTTCATAGCTTAGTACAGCACAGATGGAGGCCATTCGGCCAATCGTGCCTGTGCCGGCTCTTTGAAAGAGCTATTCAATTAGTCCCACTCCCTTGCTCTTTCCCCATTGCACCGTAGTTTTTTCCCTTCAAGTATTCATCCAATTCACTTTTCAAAGTTAATATTAAAATTGCTTTCTCCACCCTTCCAGGCAGTGTATTCCAGCTCATTACAACTCGCTGCGTAAAAAAAAATGATTCCTCATGTCGCCTCTGGTTCTTTTTCAAATCACCTTAAATCTGTGTTCTCTGTTTACAGATCCTACTGCACTGGAAACAATTTCTCCTTATTTACTCTATTAAACTGTTCATGATTTTGAACACCTCTATCAAATCTCCCCTTAAACGTCTCCACTCTAAGAGAGCAAACCCAGCTTCTCCAGTCTCTCCATGTAACTGAAGTAACTCTTCCCTGTGCCATTCTAGTAAATCTCCTCTGCACCCTCTCTAAGGCCATGGTGTCATTCCTAAGGTTTGTTGTCTGGAATTGAACACAATACTCCATCTGAGACCTAACCCGTGATTTATAAAGGTTTAGCGTAACTTCCTTGTTTTTGCACTCTATGCCTCTATTAATAAAGCCAAGGATCCCATATTTTTTTTCATCAGCCTTCTCAACTTCAAAGATTTGTGTACGTACACCCGCAGGTCTCTCTGTTCCTGCACTCCCTTTAAAACTGTACCATTTAGTTTATATTGCCTCTCCTCATAATTCCTACCAAAATGTATCACTTCACACTTCTCTGCATTAAGTTTCACCTGACATTAATCTGCCCATTTCACCAGTCTGTCTATGTCCTCCTGAAGTCTGCTATTATCCCTCACATTGTTTATTCCATTTCTGAGTTTCGTGTCACCTGCAAAATTTGAAATGAAACCCTGTGTGTCTGAAATTGTATCTATTAGAGAGTAAATCTGCAAGACCACAGAGAGCTTGAAGCACAGAGAGTGAACTTCTAATCGGAGTGAATTGCAAAACAGTGAGGATATTAAAACATGATTTCGGTGAAGGTTGGAATTAGCTGCAGATGGCAAGGAGGCGCTAAGTAATATAAACCAAGGGACAACAGTAAATAAGTAAACATAAAAATAAATAATCAGAGTAATTAAGAAAATCTCAGGGGATAAAATGAACTAAGTAGAGGATTAAAGGGATCCGAATTCCATTGAATAAAAATCTGCCATAAATAAATAATAAATAGCAGTTAAGTGGATACTAAACTAAAGCTTATATATATAATATATAATATATATAACATAAGTAGTTAGGCTTTTAAGTAACAGATGGGACCCGTTGTCTACAGTTCCTGTGCCATGTGGGAATTACAGGACGCTCCATGTGTTCTGGATAACGATGTGTGCAGGAAGTGTCTCTGGCTGCTCGAGCTCGAGGTCAGGCTCTCTGAGCTTGAGGAGCAGCTGGAGTCACTGCAGGGCATTCGGGAGGCTGAAAGTTCCTTGGATCGCAGGTTCCAGGATAAGGTCACTCCGCAGCCACAGAGTTCAGGAGATCAGAACGTGGGTGGCCATCCAGCAAGATAGGAAGTGGCAGGCAGTGCAGGAATCCTCCGGGAATGTGGCGCTAACAAACCGGTTTTCAGTGCTGAATACCGGTGAGCGTGACACCTCGAAGGAGGGCAGTCCAGAGCAAATCCCCGGCACCAAGGGGTAAATGACTGCACTGGGGGTCATAGCAAAGGTTAGAAATGCAGTGGTCATAGGTGATTCAATAGTCAGCGGGATAGATAGTCGCTTCTGCAACCATGGACGCGAGACTTGCATGGAGAGTAGATTCCCTGGTGCAACTGTAAAGGAAATAACGGAACGGGTGCAGAGCATTCTGTGGGGGGAAGGGGAACAGCCAGAATTCGTGGTCCATGTTGGAACCGAAGACATTGGAAGGAAAAGGTCGAGGTCCTGCAGTCAGAGTTTCAGGAGCTAGGGAGGAAGTTAAAGACTAGAACCTCAAATGTGGCATTCTCTGGATTGCTCCCAGTGCTATGTTCTAGTGAGTACAGGAGCAGTCAGATAAGGCAGCTGAATGAGTGGCTGGAGAAATGATGCAGAAAGAGGGGCTTCAGATTCCTGGGGAATTGGGACCAGTTCAGGGGCAGGGCGGATCTTTACAAGATGGATAGGTTGCACCTCAACTGAGCTGGGACCAATGTCTTCATGGGGAGGTTAACTAGTGCTGTGGGGGAGGGTGTTAACTAATTTGTCAGCGGGAGGGGCAGCAGGATGAGCAGTGGAGAGGATAAACAAATTGCACAGGTGACTGAGAAGACAAACAGAATTAGAATAAAGAGTAGTTTAGAAATAGGAGGGTTCAGACTGGGGGAAATGCGAGGCAGGCTAGGATGGGTTTGGAGTGCATGTGTGCAGTTGCATGGAGCGTGGCAAATAGGTTGATGAGAGGCAGGCACAAATTGCCTCATGGGATTATGATTTGGTGCCAGTAACGGAGACCTGGCTCAAACAAGGGGGGGATTGGTAAAGTAATATTCCTGGCTACAAGGTATTCAGAAAGATGTGGAAGGAAAAAAGAAGCGGAGGTGGTGGCAGTATTGATAAAATGTACTGTTACAGCACTGGAAAGGGATGATGTTCGCAAGGGTTCAAAGGCAGAACCCATTTGGTTAAAATGAAGGAACAATAGAGGAGCTATTGCACTGCTGGGTGTATACTATAGGCCAGCAAATAGTGGTGAGAAGATAGTAAAGCAAATTTTCAGGCAAATTTCTGAAAGATGAACGAACGACAGATGAGTGATAACGGAGGACTTTCATTATCCTAATATAGACGTTGAAGCTAGCAGTGTTAAGTGCAAAGAGGGGGAGGAATTCCTGAAATGTGAACAAGAGAACTTTCTTGATCAGTATGTTTCCAGAAGGAAGCAGTGCTGAATCTGGTTCTGGGGAATGAAGTGGAGCACTAGGATCATGTTTCATTGGGGAGCATTTAGGAAACAGCAATCACAATATCATTAGGTTTAGAATGGTTATGGAATAAGACAAGGAATGATCAAACGTGAAAATAGTCAACTGCAGGAGGGCTAAATTCAATGAGTTGAAAGGGATCTGGCTCAGGTGGATTGGAATCAAATATTGGCAGGTAAAACAGTAAATGGGCAGTAGGAGGCCTTCAAAGAGGAAATAGTTCACTTACATACGAGACAAGTTCCCACGAGCGCCAAAGGAAGGGCATCCAATGTGAGAGCTTTCTGGATTACTAAAAATATAGAGATTGAAATGAAACTGAAAAAGGAGGCTTATTATAAATGCTAGGTTCATAATTCAGTAGGAAACCAAGCTGAATAAAGAAAGTACAGAGGAGAACTGAAAAAGGAACATAGATGTGCAAAGAGAGTGTATGAGAATAGATTAGCGGGTGATATAAAAGGGAGCCTAAAAGTCATTTATAAACATATAAATAGTAAAAGGATAGACAAAGGAAGAGTGGGCCCACTTCGGGACCAAAAAGGAGACCTTTATGTGGAGGCAAATGTTACGCTACTGTTCAAAAAATGGGAGAGGGATCAACCCGGCAACTACATGCCAGTCAGCCTATTAAAGGTGATGGGGAAACATTTAGGGACAATAATTCGAGACAAAATTAGTTGTCACTTGGAAAAATATGGGTTAATAAACGACAGCCAGCACATATTTGTTAAAGCCCAACCCTGTTTCACCAACTTGATGAAGTAACGAAGAGGATTGATCAAGGTAGTGTGGTTGATATTGTGTATATGTACTTACAAAAGGCATTTGATAATGTACCACATAATAGAATTATTAATAACACCAAAGCCCATTTGATAACAGGGGCAGTGGCAGCGTGAATACGAAATTGGCTAGGAGACAGAAAGCAGAGAATAGTGATGAACAGTTGTTTTACAGGCAGGATGGAAGTATAGAGTGGTGTGCCCCAGTGGTCGGTATTAGGGCCAATGCTCTTTTTGATATATATTAATGACATGGACTCGGGTATTCAGGGCATAATTTCAAAGTTTTCAGATAACACGAAACTCGGAAATGTTGTAAACAGTAAAGAGGATAGTAACAGACTTCGGGAGGACATAGCCAGAATGGTGAAATGAGCAGACACATGGCAGATGCAATTTAACGCAGAGAATCATAGAATCATGGGATATTTCAGCACAGAAGGAGGCCATTTTAGTCCCACATCCCAGCTTTTCCCTATAATCCTGCAAACTAGTCCTCTTCAAGTACAAGCCTTTTAAAAGTTCCAATGGAATTTGCATCCACCACCGTTACAGGCATTGCGTTCCAGATCTTAACAACCCTCTGTGTGATTTTTTCCCTCATTTCCCCTTTAGTTCTTTTGCCAATTATTTTAAATCTATGTCCTCTGGTTACCAATCCACTTGACTGAAGAAACAGTTTCTCCCCATTTGCTCTATCAAAACCCCTCATTGTTTTGAATACCTCTATTACGTCTCCCCTTAACCTTCACTGCTCTAAGGAGAACAATCACAGTTTCTCCAATCTCTCCGCGTAACTTAAGTCCCTCATCCCTTGTATCACCCTGGTAAGCCCCAACTGTGCTCTCTCCAAGGCCTTGACATCCTTCCTAAAATGTGCTGCCCAGAATTGTGCAAAATACTCCAGCTGAGGCCTAACCAGTGACTTGTCAAGGTTTAGCATGACCACCAAGTCTTTTTGTATTCAATGCCCCTATTTACAAAGCCAAGTATCCCATACACTTTCTTCACCTGCCCTGCCACCTTCAAAGATTTGTGACTATGCACCCCAGGTCCCTCTGCTCTTGCACTCCCTCAAAATATTACCATTTAGTTTATACTGCCTCTCCATGTTTAAAATTCTACCATTTAATTTGTATTGCCTCTCCTTATTCTTCCCACTAAAATTAATCACATCACATTGCTCTACGTCAAATTTTATCTGCCATTTGTCTGCCCATTTCACCAGTCTGTCTATGTCCTCGGGAAGTCTTTCACTATCCTCCTCGCTGTTTATTTCATTTCAGAGTTTCGTTTTATCTGTCAGCTTTGAAATTATGCTCTGTATACCCAAGTCCAGGTCATTCATATATATCAAACAGAGCAGTGGTCCTAATACCGACCAATGGTTGACACCACTGTAAACTTCCCTCCAGTCTGAAAAACAACCGTTCACCTCTACTTTCTGCTTTCTGTCCCTTGGTCACAGATTCAGGCAGTATTATGTTGGAACTTGCTCCACATGAACCTCTATTGGCGAGTTTCTTCTCCTGTGAATAGGGCGATAATTTTCTGTCCCTTTAACAACGGCGGCACCTGGTTCCTGGTGCCGTGAGCACTTTTACTTGGATTTTTAAAATACAGTCTGTAAAATGAGAACGGATTAAAAAAATCAGCACATGTAAAACACGAAGAAATATTAAAATTTTGGCTGTTACTCGGTAATCGTGTGAGCATTTCTGTCAGTTTGCAACAGAGAGTTATCGGTTCATTAATGGCAAGCTTGACCAAACTCGAAAAGTGTTTTGCAGGCTGTGGACAGCTACAGATAAAGAGACTTTGACAGACTGTGGGAGACCACCGTAAACACCAGGTGCTTATTGGCAGCATCAGTCTTTGTAACCATGGGAAAGAGGCAATGGAAAATTACTGAGAGGTTATGATTGTCAGTAAAAATAGTCTAAAAGATTGTCCTCGAGACCGTCCAGGGCTCAGTGCACATATTAGACCAGAAGAACGGGACGCAAGCAGTCCGTGGATTATTAACCTCTTACCACGCAGAATGTGGGCGGAAAATTAACCTTTCAGTGTTCACGAAGCAGAAGAATCGACTATTCTAAGTTCTGAATTGTACAACCGAATTAAAGTTGTATTCATCAATATCTGTAAAACTACAGTTTTAATATGAATAAAACCATTGGTTAGAAACGTTTAAAGTCTTGGTTGATCTCACCTCTGATTACCCTAAATAGTTAAGAGAATAAAAACAAATATCCGACAACCGTTTTCTAATGTTTTATTAAAATAAATATATAATAATGTCTTTATTATCTCTTGCCTAGCTTCTTTCAGCATGCAGGAATGTAATCCGTCCAGACAAGAGGTTTTATCCTCTCTAAGTTTAACTAGTTTATCAATTATTTCCCCTCCACTTCTATCTTAAATGTCTTGATATTGTGCGCAACTTTGCTTTGGTTCGGACAGGTCAGCGGCAGCTGATCTGGAATAATTCCTCCGGACACACTCTGCGGGAGGTCACTCAGGGTCTCGAGTGCACACGACCCATAATCAAGAAAAATGGGCGGTAGCTGCTAATTTCTGGTTCTTTGCTCTCTCTTTCAGTATTATCTCATTGAGTTTTTTTGTGAATCATTGTACAAGTTAGCAATACCATGCATGTCATACGTTGTAAACCCTTCCTCCTGTGCTAATCTACTAATCCTTTCTAACATCGGCCTCACGGCACTGCCGGCAAGGCTGTTCTGAAAATAGTAAAGGGTCTCTTTATGGCCTCTGCATCCGCCCGGTTCCAGACCGACATACCCGTGCCAAGTAATCTCGACACCGCTCCTACTATCCCTGCTGTCCCCCTCTTCAACCGGATTGATCTAAACACCTTCCCGGTTGACGGTCTTCCTTGGACAATTAGGGGATCCCTATTCTTCTTGTGATAACGTCTCAACATATTTACTAAGGCTGTATTGGAAAATAAAGAGACTGCACTAACATTAAAACGGTTGGCATTGCTATGATTAGCCCAAGGTGAAAAATTAAACACTACAGGTGCATGTATAAACCGTACATTATTAGTCAACGTGCCCGGAATCGGGGCGGCAGTCGGTCTACATTATAGAGTACCTCCCACATTCAGGGTAGATAGCCCCTTTTCAATGTCAGCATTACATTAGTTCATATGCAGTCTTTCAATATTAAGATTTTTAAACTACAGAAGTAATCCAATAAAGTGGTTTATCTTATTACTTCTCAGTCTTAATTTCCAACAGCCCTCTGTAATGCCGCATGCCCCCGTCCTGTGTGGGATCCTGGGGGCCTTATCTAAGGTTCTCATATTTTAGCATTACATACCTATCTCGAGCCATTTGCTTTTCTAGTCTAAGTGTAATTTGATTAATATTACACATCATGATGCAGATAAAGAAAATCATAATACATTGTACACAAACCGACAGTGTACCATTTTATCAAGGAATCATGGACTTAAAATATCCTCCAGCTTTCCTTTTGCCGTTATCCATCTGGTGGATAATTCTGCTAAGTATTATTTCTTCGTAGCCCTCAGTTATCCCAATTTCATTATCTCAAACGAATCCAACTCTAAATTTTGGTAATCAAAATTGTATGTCCCTCTTTACTTTCATTTCAATCCATCAGATAGGTACAAGTGTGTTTAACTCTGTCCTGATTATTTCATTAAACAGTTGGTTTCTCTATGGAGCATGTGTTAGTGCCTTGATTAAAGGTTTCAATTATATACTCAATACAGTATATGTCCTCACTCTCCTGAGCCATTATCTATTTCATGTAGTGATGTTGTAAGCGTGACTAGCATTTGGGAAACCCGTTATGCATCATGCATTCTGCATACTGGTTAGGTCACACGCAATTTATCACATTTGCACACACACCGTTATCCCAAGGTCATGCCACACGTAACATCAGATGCACTCCACTCCTGTGCTTTCTGGCGATCTTATCAAAAGATCGGACTGGGGGGAGATGGTGTCTGGAGGTATGGTGCAAAGCTATCAGTTAACTTTCTCACTTTCATGACTTTCACTAGATTGTGCATTGATATCAGATTAATATCTTTTGTTGAATTGTGGCCTGATGATTTATGTTTCCCATGGATGCACTCACACATCTATTGCCTAAACCCTTTGGTTTAGATTCCTGAAATTCTCCTAGGGCAATGAATTTAGACCCCATTTCCTGTTTCTATCTTATACCCGCAGTCACTTCCTCATGTCCAATTTACACAACCCATTATAGGAACATAGGAACTGTTGACCGGAGGTCACCGGTTACAGTTATTGGCTTAGTACACAGAGGAGACGAGTCAATTCTCTCTTAATTCTCAATTCGCTTTATTAACGTTATTAGATCATGTACATACCGCTTATACGTCTGGTTAGATATAGGCATGCAGTTTACAGCAGGTTATACAGTTTTATACTCAAACTAGGATTTAAACGCACACCCACTAGGTTTCTCTGACGAACACTCCCTGAGTGGTCACAGAATAGAAAGGATATTATATTACCCGGAAAGGAGAGCTGACGCTGGCCAGGGGTTCTGTTCACTCTCTCTCAACGTCGTCTCTACATCCCTGACATAGTCTCTACGTCCCTGATGTAGGGACCCTACTTCCGCGATGGTTAGTCTCCAGAGTCTCGCACACAAACTGGCACCAAGCCTGTAATTCTTCAGTCTTATTCCCAAGTCTGTCTTTTCGAATGATGCTGTCTTCTCCGGTTGGCTTAAAGTTCCTCGAGTGGTCGGTGTCATCCCCTGATTGGCTCTTTTCCAAGGGGCTAGGTAGCATCACCTCATTACTCCTTTTCTAAATAAGGACTGGTGCCTCATCAGAGCTCCTTTGTCCCTTAGAAGCGGAACTAATTCAAACCGGTTCCGGCCAGCTCAGACCAGTGACTGAACTCCAGACCACTTCAGTTCAAAAGTCAGTGTCTTTGTTAGCAATTTGAAATAAACTCAGTAGTTTTCTGCAGCCCCTGGCCAACAGGAACATAGGAATAAAGGAACAGGAGTAGGCCATTCAGCCCCTCGTGCCTGCTCTGCCATTTAATAAGATCATGGCTGATCTGTGATCTAACTCCATATACCTGCCTTTGGCCCATATCCCTTAATACCTTTGGTTGCCAAAAACCTATCTATCTCACATTTAAATTTAGCAATTGAGCTAACATCAATTGCCGTTTGCGGAAGAGAATTCCAAACTTCTACCAACCTTTGTGTGCAGAAATGTTTTCTAATCTCACTCCTGAAAGGTCTGGCTCTAATTTTTAGACGGTGCCCCCTACTCCTAGAATCCCCAACCAGCGGCAATAGTTTCTCTCTATCCACCCTATCTGTTCCGCTTAACATCTTATAAACTTCGATCAGATCACCCCTTAACTTTCTAAAATCTAGAGAATACAACCCCAATTTGTGTAATCTCTCCTCGTAACTTAACCCTTGAAGTCCGGGTATCATTCTAGTAAACCTACGCTGCACTCCCTCCAAGGCCAATATGTCCTTCCGAAGGTGCGGTGCCCAGAACTGCTCACAATACTCCAGGTGCTGTCTAACCAGGGTTTTGTTTAGCTGCAGCATCACATCTGCCCCCTTGCACTCTAGTCCTCGAGATATAAAGGCCAGCATTCCATTAGCCTTATTGATTATTTTCTGCACCTGTTCATGACACTTCAATGATCTATATACCTGAACCCCTAAGTCCCTTTGGACATCTACTGTTTTAAACGTTTTACCATTTAGGAAGTACCCTGTTCTATCCTTTTTTGATCCAAAGTGAATGACCTCACATTCGCCCGCATTGCATTCCATTTGCCACAGTTTTGCCCATTCACCTAATCTATCAATATCCCTTCGTAGTTTTATGTTTTCATCTACACTGCTTACAATGCCACCAATCTTTGTGTCATCGGCAAACTTAGATATGAGACTTGCTATGCATTCATCTAAGTCGAGAAAAAATATTGTGAATAATTGAGGCCCCAAGACAGATCCCTGCGGGACTCCACTAGTCACATCCTGCCAATATGAGTACCTACCCATTATCCCTACTTTCTGTTACCTTTCGCTCAGCCAACTTCCTAATCAAGTCCGTACTTTACCCTCGATTCCATGGGCTTCTATCTTAGCTAACAGTCTCTTATGTGGGACCTTGTCAAATGCCTTCTGGAAGTCCATATAAATAACATCCACTGACATTTCCCTGACCACTACTTTAGTCACCTCTTCAAAAAATTCAATGAGGTTTTTCAGGCACGACCTACCTTTCACAATTCCATGCTGGCTCTTTCTGATTAACTGAAAATTCTCGAGGTGTTCAGTCACCCTATCCTTAATTATAGACTCCAGCATTTTCCCCACAACAGATGTTAGGCTAACTTGTCTATAATTCCCTGGTTTCCCTCTCTCTCCTTTCTTAAAAAGCGGAGTGACATGTGCAATTTTCCAATCTAGAGGGACGGTTCCTGAATCTAGAGAACTTTGAAAGATTATAGTTAGGGCATCTGCAATGGGCTCACCTACTTCCGTTAAAACCCAGGAATGGATACCATCTGGACCTGCGGATTTGTCACTCTTTAGTGCTATTATTTTCTTCGTTACTGTTGTTTTACTCTTGTTAATTTAATTGAGGCCCTGTCCCCGATTCAATATTAGTTTTCTTGGGATTTCCGGCATGCTATCCTCTTTTTCTACTGTAAATACTGACGCAACGTAATTATTCAACATGTCCGCCATTTCCTCATTGTCAATGACAATATCCCCACTTTCAGTTTTTAAGGGGCCAACACTGCTCCTGACCACCCTCTTTTTCCTAATATAACTATAAAAGTTCTTTGCATTGGTTTTGATATCCCTTGCAAGTTTCTTTTCATACTCTCTTTTTGTAGCTCTTACTGTCTGTTTTGTGACCCTTTGTTGATCTTTGTATATTTCCCATTCGCCAGGATCTGTGCCATTGTTTGCCTTTTTGTATGCCCTTTCCTTGTGTCTTATACTGTCCCTTGCCTCTTTAGTTGTCCAAGGCTGTTTTTTTTGGCAAGTAGTGTCCTTGCCCCTCAGGGGTATAAACCAGTTCTGTTTCTCGTTAAATGTTTCTTTAAACATTTCCCACTGATCATCAGTCGTTTTACCCATTAACAGATTTGCCCAGTTTACTGTGGACAGTCTCTGTCTAATCCCATTGAAGTCGGCTTTACCCAAGTCTAGAATCTTAGCAGCTGATTCACTTTTTTCCCTTTCAAACACTACATTGAACTCGATCATGTTATGATCGCTATTGGATAGATGTTCACGCACAGTTAAGCTGTAAACTAAATCTGGTTCATTACTCATTACTAAATCTAGTATGGCTTGTCTTCTTGTTGCCTCTAGGACATACTGCTGTAGAAAACTATCCCGGACACACTCAAGAAATTCACTACCTTTATGACAGTTGCTAGTCTGCTTTTCCCAATCTACGTGAAGGTTAAACTCCCCCATTAAGACCACTATGCATTTGTTACACGCTTGTCTAATCTCTGCATTTATACAATCTAGCACTTCAGAGCTGTTGCCAGGGGTCCGACACACAGCTCCCACTATAGTCTTAGATCCTTTCCTATTTCTTAATTCAACCCATAAGGTATCTAATGGCTGCTTACCCCTCATTATATCCTCCTTTATCATTGAAGTGATTTCATCTCTAATCACTAAGGCTACTCCTCCCCCTCTTCCATTTTCCCTACCTCTTCTGTAGACCTTATATTACCATTTCATTTCATTCACGAACCCTGGAGGAACATTACTGTTGAATAAACTGAAAATTATTTCTCCTTAAAACATAGATTGCAAGTTCCTAACTTGGTCCAAGTTATCAGTATATTTTTGTTTATTTTATTTCAATTTTTCTTGGACCTCTTTTTCCCCAAAATATCCGGCTATTTTGTGCCTGAGTCCATTGTATCATTACAATATTAACCAAATTCCAGAGGGCAGTCTAACATCCCTCATCCCCCAAGATGAGGGATGTTAGTTACCTTTAGCACAGCAGTCTCCCCACCCACGACCCGCCCCGACTTGACACCAGGAATAGGTTCAAATTGGACTGGTACATTTTGGACTGACAGGATTTGTCAATGTTTAATCTTATTTTTAAAAAAAATCACTAAGTGCACAGCATTGGACAGGAGCCACATAGACTGGACACATTAAAAAAATCATTATCCCCTTAAACTTCAGATAAATTTTCCCTTCTCAACTGCTTGAACAGCAACTCGTATCAACGTATCTTATCAATTTCAATTACAGGAACAAATTATGCCCATGTTTAATATTTTTGCATGAAGACAGAAATGCTTGCAGTTACTTTTGGATGTAATATCATATTTCCCTCCTTAAGCACTCTATCTTGGAAGGTAACAAGTGACCCTGAATGGGTTCAAGCCAATCCTTTGAGAAGATAAGCTTTACTCCACCGTGTCATCATGCTGTGGCATTTGATGGTATTCCTAACACGATTGCATCTCTTCCTTGCACCAACACCTTATCAACAAAGGCATCTTCGTAACTCTGTGAAGCTACTTTCATGTAAAAGAACTAATCTCGGTAATCCTGTGCCACCATCACTGATGTGGAACCCAGAAACCATGCTCACCTTTTAAAAATAACAAAGAACAGCCATTCTAGCTCTTTCTTGGAGCCCAATGGGTTAATTGTATTCGATGCAGTTCTCATTTCCTGATTTCCTTCTGTCACCGTGGGGAAATATAGACTCAAATTAAGAAACTTAAAATTAAATAAGCCTGTTATAAGTTTACATTCAGCAATGCAGAAGTTGTTGCTTATTGAAATTTAAACAGAGTTAATTTGATATAAGAAAGAATAAAACCAGCTGCCTGTGGAAAAGGTTAACATCTTTGTCCTGACAAAAAGTGCAGAGACTGCCAGCATCAGACAGTATCAGCCTGCGTCACGAAGCTTTCAAGTAAACTCAAAGAAACTTTGCCTAATGAAAAAGAATCAAGCCCCATTTTACATTGTTTTCAAAGTCTTTATGCCTTTAACAGTGAAATTGCACAAAGATCCTAATAGAATTATATTCTGGCAACTAAATTTTACACAATCCAGAATTTTAACACGTTCATCTCATTTTAAAATGTGCAGGCTAAGAGTAGATTAAAGCACGATTTTTGTTAAACCATTTCTCATTTATTTAAGAGGTATCCAAAACCCCTTACATTATTAACTCTTTGGTAGTTAGTACAGCCTAACCACGAAATGTCTCCAGTCAATCACCAAAGGGTGCTTTCAGCTTCCTGACTGGCCACTGCATTCTGGTACGACCAAGATGATTAGACAATTAGAATCACCTCCAATCTCCCAAAATTTTAGAGACGTCAAACCAATTCAAAATTGATGCCATGCACTGAACCAGCAACCTCCTCCCCACCCCGATAACAACAGTATGCACACTCTCTGATGCCCAACACACAACTCCAAGCAGATCAATTACATTCTGCATTAACTCCTAATCCACCTCACATCATTACCTTTGACACGGCTGAGAAATTTTAAAAATGCCATTTTTTCAATGTGATAATCTTAAGTCTGGAACTGGAGACTTTCAAATAATTTACAATAACCAGAATTTCACCGTGGCCAAAATAAAAGTCTGGTTTTCAAAAATTAATGGGCTAGTTAACATCAATAAATTTACCATATTAAATTCAGACCACAAAGCAGAAGGTCTCACTTCCCCAAAGTAACACAATACTTTGATAAAGTTATCAAAGTAGCACTAGTTTAAAAAAAATAATCTGTACATTATAAGTCATCTTCCTATTGTTCTTTCTTCAGGCGCCTTTTCAAATGATTGTAAAAAAATACTAAATATAACTGAAGAAAAAGTTCACTTTCACAGTTAAACAAAAGTTTAGTAACATTCTTACACAAAAGGGGTTAACACATAACAAATATTGAAAGGGGGCGGAGCCACAGCCAGAGGCACCAAAACATTCACATTCACATAGGCTTTTTAAAGAAACAGTCCATTGAAATATTTCAGCCTTTCACATTGTGTCCTTTTTTTCTCAAACCAATTTTTAATTTCTGATGTTTGCTTCTTAACCCCATACTGTACTGTTTCAAATCTCAAGATCACAGCCCATGTCATCACCCATGTCTGGTATGGTGAAGGTGCGGGCAATAGCATTGAGGACTTCTAATTTCTTCCTCTTTTCCTTAATTCATTTGTTACTCTTGGCTTGTCTAACCAAGGGAAGTTTTCGTGACTCCTTTACAGCCTCTCTATGCTGTGAGAGGATTGTTTCCTGTTGCACAATTCTGAACGCTCTTCTCCATTGGTATATGGGAGGGGTGCAATGACAGAGCAAAGGGGGAAGGAGACGCTGGGCATCCAGTCGAGAGTCCCAGTCCATTTCTTGGTTCACCCTCTGGAACCGATATCTCCATTTCTCTCACCACTGGTTTCAACATTCCAACTCTGATTCCGCACTCCATTAGACCATGTTTACAACTCCCACATTTTTCCTTTTCACTGAATATCTTATCAGTTTTGAGACGGTCCCTTCCTACAAAACAATAATTGCTTCTGAGCAAGCTGCTCCTATTGCTTTCATCTCTAACTGTTTATGCATCAATTTATCATTTGTTTTAACTGTAAGTGAAGCTGTTATTGGCTAGGCTATCTTTATCTGCCTATCCTTGAGTTTCCTTTTCTGTTTCAACTGCCCAAGCCAAATCTTTCACCTGCCTGCTGCTTTGAGTTCCCAAATCGTCTTGGGAATTTGGCAGACTCCACTTCTATAAGCTCCCTGAGCTTATCTCCTGTTTGGCTGGCTGAACCTTAAATGAGCTTAAATCTACTGTTCTCCCGTTTGCAAAACTGCTCAAAGCTCCCCAGGCTTTACTTATCCTCCTACTGCAGTTGCACTAGACAACTAGGCACTAATGTCAATCAATCCAACTAAACACTCAATTGTTCTCAATGCTCTGGTCCCTATGTATGGGCGCCATATCTGTAAGGAATTTCTCTTAACTCTTTTAACTCTTTGGGGTAATCAGCGCTAAGGATCAACCAACATCTGTGGAGAAAGAAACAGAGTTAATGTTTCAGATCGATGACCCTTCGTCAGAAATGGAAAAGTGTAAGATTAAACAGTTTTTAAGAAAGTACAGAGCCAGAGAAGGTGATGATGGTACAGCAGGGATGATGGTGCAAGGTAAGGAGGATGCTAATGGGACAAATTACCACTCACTGTCTCATTGCCACCCTCCTTGCTTTGCACCATTATCCCTTTTGTCATTTAATCACACCTGCCCTCCACCCTATCACAGACCTTCGCTTTTGTTCGTTCCTCCCTTCTCCTTCCTCCTTTCCCCTTCCTTCCGACACCCCCCCCCCCCCCCCGCCACCCCCTTTCCTGGCTCTGCACTTGGTTAAAAACGGTTCAATTTTCAACTTTTTCCATTTCTGACGAAGGGCCATCGACCTGAAACGTTAACTCTGTTTCTCTTTCCATTGATGCTGCCTGACTTGCTGAGTATTTCCAGCATTTTCAGTTTTTATTTCAGGTTTCCAGCATCCGCTGTATTTTGCTTTTGATTTTGAAGAATCAACCAAGGTTTATTACTTTTCTAACTATTGGTTTTATTAACATTAAAATGCACCAAGTTTTACAGGTAGAGATTCATACTACATTTAAGTCAGTAATACAACTCGAAACTCAGAATAGCCAATTCTTCTACTTCGGGAGACTAAGAGGTTGATAGTCCATTGACATCCTTTCCCTACTGGAATTGGCTCTGGACTGCTTCTGGTTGGTCTCGTGGATTGTCTCTACAAACTTACTAAAATACCTGGTTTTATTCCCTTTCTGCTGGTGTTTTACAAACTTCTAGTACTTTCCACAATCTTGTCTCTTTCCTGTGGGTTAAAACAAGTTGATATTACAGCATTTGATGTTCACATCAGACTTTCAAGGCCTCGCAACTGTCTTATCTTTAATCTTCTAGACAGTTTACTGAATAAAACTTTCCCAATGTGGCCAACCTTCCCAGCATACTGCCTTGAACGGTCAGTTTCAGGTAATTAATCCAGGTTTGTATCCAATCTTTTTAGTTTCCATAAAACTGGTATTTTGCTTTTAAATTGAAAAGCCCCAAATCCTTCATGTATCCAGTAACTTAACAACCACACTACCATACACTGGGGGCATGGAACTGATTAAGCAGTAACAGATCAAACGTAAAGTTAAAGTAACAGGGCTAAAGTTAAAGGGCTTTATAAATAGAGGCCTAGAGTACAAAAGTAATGAAATTATGTTGAACCTCTATAAAACACTGGTTTGGCTACAGCTGGAGCATTGTGTCCAATTCTGGGCTCTGCACTTTAGGAAGGATGTGAAGGCCTTAGAGAGGGTGCAGCAAAGATTTACGAGAATGGTTCCAGGGATGAGGGACTTAAGTTCCCTGGATAGACTGGAGAAGCTGGGGTTGTTCTCCTTAGAGCAGAGAAGGTTAAGAGGAGATTTGATAGAGGTATTCAAAATCATGAAGGGCTTAGATAAAGTAAATAAAGAAAAAGTGTTCGTATTGGTGGAAGGGTCGAGAACCAGAGGACACAGATTTAAGGTGATTGACAAAAGAACAAAGGCGACATGAGGATAAACTTATTTTCGCAGCGAGTTGTTATGATCTGGAATGCACTGCCTGAAAGGGTAGTGGAAGCAGATTCAATCATGTCTTTCAGAAAGGAGTTGGATAAATACTTGAAGGAAAAAAAATTGCAGCTCTACGGGGAAAGAGCGGTGAATGGGAATAACTGGATTGCTCTGACAAAGAGCCGGCACAGGCTCGATGGGCCGAATGGCCTCCTTCTGTGCTGTAACCATTCTACGATTCTATGATTCTAACATAATATACAATTACAGTAGCTGGTCCGATAATAGAAAAGAATAAATAATTCGGAAATCTTTTTAATTAAAATAGACTGCATTATAAGTACTGTTATACTTGCATGATATTTCCCTTTTCTCCCCGAAAGCAGATGATCTTCTTTGCTAAAAGCTCTTAGGAAGTTTCAGACAGGTTCCTTTCGAAGGCTGAAGACAGCTACTAGCTCGTTTCAAAGCTCTGCCGTGCATTCTCCACCCCAATCCCGTTTCAGCTGGGACCTCCGTGAAATTACCTTTCAGTTAACAAGTTGAGCAAGTAACACGAGGGGCTGTTTCATCATATTCTTCAGCTGCTCTCTGAATTTCGTTTGAGTCACTGCATAAATATAGGTGTTTGTACACGAGCTCAAGACCTGAAGCATGTACCCTGTTTCTAGCGCTATGTAAAAAGGGTCGTCCAAACTTTGGTAAGAAAAAGTCTGGGTGATGCGCCAATACAGGAAAACTGCGACGTGGGTGGTCCAGAGCAGAATGAAACTGCCCGACACAGTAAAAAGTAATATGATGGATTTTCTTCTGTTCTGTATCTCGGGGTCGAGGTGATTCTCGCCGTTGCTTTGTGCCAGGAGACCCCTGCGTACTTTACTGGCCATTAAGATATGTCTGACTGTCAGAGCATTGAGGCACAAAATCAGAAAAAACGGGACACACGGAGTTAAAATCGTGTCAACCCAGTCAAACATTACCCAGGCGGCCGAATCATAGAAGCTCAGTTTCACGTCACAAAACCAGGGAACATTATCAATTACATAGAGAGGTTGGTAGGTGAAGTACCAGCGGATGTTTTTTACACTGAACAGCACATACACCGTCCCTATAACCGCAGCCGCCGTTCTCTCGGTGCAATATTTCCATTTCCACTTCTGGCAACAAATGGCAACCAATCGGTCAAAGGTGAAAGCCACCGTTAACCAGACAGAACTGTCCAAGGCAGCGTAAATCAGGACAAATTTCAAACTGCAGAAAGGAGTGTAGTCCAGGAAGCAAGTGGGAAAAAAAAGATCGTTCACCCGATTGAGTATCACGTCGGTAATGACAACCAGGAGATCCGCCACCGCCATGGCCAACAGGTAGCGGGTGATGGCTTTGGAGAGGCCGCACTTACCCCGAGACAAAATCACAACTGTCACTAGGTTCGCTGTAAGAAAGAGAGGGTGAAACAGGGAAATGATCATTAGACTCCCAACCAATTAATTGGCTTGACGTGAAATCTGTGTGGAAATTAAGCCTCAATTTTAACCTAATCGATCTGGCGGGGTCGGCGAATTTTCGCATCCGATGCCCGTTTTACGCCTTGATTAATTTTACTCTCCACTGAGGTTAATTTTAACTTTGGCCAATAGCGTTAAACAGGCGATGGAGGAGCGGCCGCCAGTTAAACACCACATCAGATTTTCCCTACCAGCCTTCAGTGAAGAGTGAAATCGGACAGGGTGATAATCGGACCTCCAACCTGAATCTGCTCGTTCCTGCCGGTGGATTCAGTTAAAATCGGAGATTTAGATTATTTTTTCCCATTAAGTCGGGAAATGACTACTTTACAGTCCAGAAATTACTAAAATTCAAAGTAACAAATTGCACTCGAAGTGCTTTGTCTCATTTTAGAGACACAATAAATGATGAGATAAATACACGTCTCTGTTTCTGTTTCCGTCTTTTGCCTGATGTATGTGTGTATTGAATGAGCAGAGCCGTTCTTAGCTCATGCTTTGAACTGTGACCGCACCAGCTCTAAGTGTTTTAGTGCAACATTGTTCAGTCCCACATTTTCACACAAACCTTGTGGCTGAAATTCATCTATGGAAGTAGCGCAAAATGGGCGATAGCAAATCGCCAGCCCGTTTTACACTCGGCAGAGAGGCTTTACAATTGAAGTGTGTAACAGGCTGCAAATTCGCCAGTGCCCATTTCGCGAAGCGTCCCAAAATGAATTTCACTCGCTTAACCCACCACCCACTATTTGGAAGGAAACAACGAACCTCTTTCGTCCAGTAATATTGCAGTCAGGCAATATTGTTATCGGACTCCAGTGAGTTTCCGCGGGCATCCACTGGTAACTTTGTGAGAAGATCCGCGGAAATCCCCAAGAATGGAGCGTAAACCGTGGGTTTTGCATCATTTCCGCGGATGCTACAGCTGAAAGCTCTGAGAAAATACATCCCCAGGTCCTGGAGCAAGAATACACAATCTTCTCAATCACAGGCCAACCTGCTATCTAGTGATCTAAAATGATAACTAGGTAAAAGTTTAAAGGATTGTAATCCAAGTAAAGCTGTCGCATAAGGCGGGCAATTTTAATATCTAGCAATAGCGTAGAATAGACAATATTGGAGACACCGCCCGCTGGACACCTCGCTCGAAAATCAGGAGAGGCGTTTTATGCGATGGACAAATTTAAACTTACCTCCAAAAAGCAGTAAATCAGTGATTGATTAATTGAAAGGATGCAAAAAAAAGA
Organism: Heptranchias perlo; assembly: GCF_035084215.1. Classification (NCBI taxonomy): domain Eukaryota; kingdom Metazoa; phylum Chordata; class Chondrichthyes; order Hexanchiformes; family Hexanchidae; genus Heptranchias; species Heptranchias perlo. Next base: position 515,364 of record NW_027139215.1, on the reverse strand, counting down.
GGATTTGTTTTACAACAGCTAAAGCAAGACAACCACTTACATTACAGACAGCAAAGAGCAGCAGCGGGTAAACAGGAACCGGTTACAATCACCTACCGGGAAGTCCCACGGCTGCAAGAGTGGGATAGTAAACGGCTCCGACCTGCCCGATGGTCGATCGGTACATTTTCTGGGAGAAGCGGTGATGTCTGTCCATCCTGGAGGCCGTCACCAGTGACACACTGAAGTCACGCATTGAAGGGCCTCTTTTATTATACAGGAACGAACCCTCCAGAGACAAAACCGAGCTGCACAATTAATAATATCAGTTACAGGCGAAAGAACAAACATCTCACCACATTGCTGGCACTGCAATCCCATCAGGGAAAAGAGCAATTTTCATAAATACTGCAAAATGCAGAAACCAATTTTAATAAAACCCTAAATTGTGGCTACAAGAGCAGGTCAGAGGCTGGGTATTCTGCGGCGAGTGAGTCACCTCCTGACTCCCCAAAGCCTTTCCACCATCTACAAGGCACAAGTCAGGAGTATGATGGAATACTCTCCACTTGACTGGATGAGTGCAGCTCCAACAACACTGAAGAAGCTCGACACCAATACAGGACAAAGTAGCCCGCTTGATTGGTACCCCATCCACCACCCTAAACATTCACTCCCTTCACCACCGGCGCATAGTGGCTGCAGTGTGTACCATCCACAGGATGCACGGCAGCAACTCGCCAAGGCTTCTTTGACAGCACCTCCCAAACGCACGACCTCTACCACCTAGAAGGACAAGAGCAGCAAGCACAAGGGAACAACACCACCTGCACGTTCCCCTCCAAGTCACACTTCATCCTGACTTGGAAATATATCGCTGTTCCTTCATCATTGCTGGGTCAAAATCCTGGAAGTCCCTTCCTAACAGCACTGTGGGAGAACCTTCACCACACGGACTGCAGCGGTTCAAGTTGGCAGCTCACCACCACCTTCTCAAGGGCAATTAGGGATGGGCAACAAATGCTGGCCTTTCCAGCGTAGCCCAGATCCCATGCATTTCCCCAACGACTGATGTCAGGCTAACTGGCTTGAGGTTCCCTGTTTTCTCTCTCCCTCCTTTCTTGAAGAGTGGTGTAACACCACTCTTGCTAACTTCCAATCCACTGAGACCGTTATAGTATCTAGAGAACTTTGGAAGATCACAAACAATGCATGCACGATAGAATCATAGAAAATAGGAGCAAGAGTCGGCCATTCTGCCCTTCGGGCCTGCTCCGCCATTCAAAATGATCATGGCTGATCATCCAACTCAGGACCCTGTTTCTGCTTTTTCCCCATATCCCTTGATCCCATGAGCGGCTGCCCAGCTGCTGAGTGACCTGTCGGGACATTGTTGCTTGCTTCCCTTCACCTTTTGGTTCTGGGTTTTTGGTGCACTGTCCTTTTAAGAGCTGTGGTCTGCCTCATTTATCTGTGTGATTGTGGGGCTGACACACAAGCAAGAGAGGAAGCAGCAGCCACAGCCCGCACTGCAGGCAAATTTGGAGGCTGGGACTAAAAGCCTACCATTGCCACACAGGGATTCGAACTCCGGCCGCCTGAGTAAAAACCAGAAACCGGGAATCGAACCCCGGCCGCCTGAGTAAAAACCAGAAATGCTAATCGTTGGAGCATATGGGAACTGAAATAATAGGTTAACAGGAAGGGCTCTGAGAGGACACCCAAACGGTTGAGTGGCGATTTCATGGATGCATTCATAATTATGAGAGGTTTAAATAGAATAAATAAGGAGAAACTGTTTCCAGTGATGGAAGGGTTAATAACCAGAGGACACAGATTTATGGTAATTTGGCAAAAAAGCCACGGTAGGGAGGTGGGGGGAATGAGGAGAGTTTTTTTATGCAGCGAGTTGTTATGATCGGGAATGCACTGCCTGAAAGGGAGGTGGAAGCAGGTTCAATAGTAACTTTCAAAAGGGAATTGAATAAATATTTGACGTGAAAAAATTCACAGGGCTGTGGGGAAAGAGCCGGGGAGTGGGACTAACCCACTTTCTTCTGTGTTCATCCCTGGAAAAAAACTCTCCCCCAAGTCACTTACAACGGCACTTTCAAATTTCCCAACTGTCCAGCCTTTGGCCCTCCATTCACCACGGCATTTCTGCAGCTACTGATTTGTTCAATCACACCCTCACCTCCACCTTTGATGCCCTTGTCCCCATTAAAACCATTACTCTCTCTCTCACCCTGGTCGATCCCCATGGTACTGCCCTCATTTAGGAACATAGGACAAACGGAACAGAAGTCAGTAATTCAGCCCCTTGAGCCTACTCCGCAATTTGATAAGATCATGGCTGATCTGTGATCTGACTCCATATACCTGCCTTTGGCCCATACCACTTAATACCTTCGGTTGGCAAAAAGCTATCTATCTCAGATTTAAAATTAGCAATTTTGCTAGTATCAATTGCCGTTTGCGGAAGAGGGTTCCAAACTTCTACCACCCTTTGTGTGTAGAAGTGTTTTCTAAACTCACTCCTGAAAGGTCTGGATCTAATTTTTGGACTGTGCCCCCTCGTCCTAGAATCCCCAACCAGCGGAAATAGTTTCTCTCTATCCACCCTATCCGTTCCCCTTAATATCTTATAAACTTTGATCAGATCACCCCTTAACCTTCTAAACTCTAGAGAATACAACCCCACTTTGTGTAATCTCTCCTCGTAATTTAACCCTTGAAGTCCGGGTGTCATTCTAGAAAACCTACGCTGCACTCCCTCCAAGGCAAATACGTCCTTCCGAAGGTGCGGTGCCCAGAACTGCTCACAGTACTCCAGGTGCGGTCTAACCAGGGTTTTGTATAGCTTCCGCTCCCGTAAGCCAAAGGGACGCAGACTTGAACATTTATGGTGGACAACTGGTTCAGTCATTCATCACCAGATCTGGCTGGAACACATAAAGCACTATTGGGTCCTGCTCTCTGCCAAAACTGCTCTCTATTTCAGGAGCATCCTAGAATGTAACAATAACCCCCGGCTTCTCTTCACTACAAACCATCTTCTGAAAGCCCTCTCCCCTCCCCACTCCACCCTCACCTCCAACAACAATTGTGAGGAGCTCATGGACTTCTTTGTCACTAAGGTTGAGACCATCCGTTAAGCTGCCTCTGCCACTCCCCTCCCTTCACCTAGCCCACCAAGTTTCTCTCCTATCTCCTCTCATGCCCTCTCTGAGCTCATCTTGACCATGAGACCCACCTCCTGCTCCATCGACCCTATTCCCACCAAACTGCTGACCACCCAAACTCCCTTCCTGGCCCCCTGTCAGCTGGCATTGTTAAGAGTCCCCTCTCCTCAGGTACTGTCCGTCTCCTCTTCAAATCTGCCGTCAAACACCATGTTTGAATCCCTCCAATCAGGTTTCCAATCCTGCCGCAGCACTGAAACGACCCTTGTCAAAGTCACAAGTGACAACCTCTGTGACTGTGTAGAGGGAGATTTAATCTTGATCTAATCCATGGTGCACCTTCCCCAGGAGTATTTGATGGCACAGTGTAGAGGGAGCTTTACTCTGCTATGTACTGTACAGTATCAGTCTGTGATGGAGCAGAGCCCTGCTCTTTATTAGAAATCATTCTTTTGATGATCCACTGAGACCCTAAAGCAGCCTCCGAGAACCAAAGTTTGATTTCCATCCCACAGTTCCAGCAGTTTGCGAGGGCTGGGCCATGTTAACAGCAGCTCTCTGTTCCTGGTCTGGAACTGAGGTGTTGTGTATTGTCCCTGACACAGGGACCAGGCTGCTGGCTCCTATTGTTCCAGGATCATTCCCTGCTGCTCTGTTCTCACCTCTTCACTGGGTCTCAGATTATTACCACCCATCTTCCTGATCAATAAACAATCGGCAGTCTGACCGGGGAGATTTGAAATATGTGAAACATTTCAGAGAGACAGGAGATGTGTAACTGAGCCCATCCCCCAGGGTGTGTGGGACTCAGCACACTGACAAGAAACAGCCTGGGCCCTACCCAGTGTGTGGGAGTTCCCCGACCCTTCGTGTGAAGAAGTTTTTCCTGACATCACCACTGAACGGCCGAGCTCTAATTTTAAGGTTATGCCAACTTGTTCTGGACTCCCTCAAAGGAAATAGCCTCTCTCTATCTACCCTATCTTCTTAAACATCTCAATTAGATCACCCCTTAACCTCCTATACTCAAGAGTCTACAAGTCCAGTCTACAAGACCTGTCCCCATAATTTAACCCTTTTAGGCCCGATATCATTCTGGAGAATCTGTTCTACACCCCAATCAAGGCCAATATATCCCTCCTGGGGTACGGTGCCCAGATCTGAACGCAGTGCTCCAGATGTGGTCTAACCAGAGCTTTATGCATCTGAATCATAACTTCCACCCTTTGTATTCCAGCCCCTTGAGATGAAGGCTCACATTTCATTAATTATTTTTTGTACCTGTCGCTAGTTTTTAGTGATTTCTGGAGATGGACCCCTGAACCTCTCTGCTCCTCCATAGTTCCTAGTTTCTCGTCATTTAGAAAATACTCTGATTTATCTTTTTAAGTTTCTAAGTGGATTATATCACACTTCCCCACATTGAACTCCATCTGCCACAGTTTTACCCTCTCATTTAATCATCAATGTCCCTTCACTACTTCCTGCTCCCATCTGCACTATTTACTGCGCCACCTAACTTGCTCGTTTCAGGGTGAAAACTGCCCTCCGCTTCACTGTAAGTGCAAGAGACAACTTTGTCGATGCCGTGCAGTGTGACAGACCGGCTCGTTGGACCTGCTCGTTTCATCTCATCTCATTTTCAGCAAACCGGAATATTCCTGAAATAGAGGATGGTGAATCACAGCTCGAGAAACCGATCCCCTCGACCAATGGGGACTGCGCCTTCCAACAAATAGGCATTGATGGGGCAAGGTGAGTCTGCTGCTCAGAAATAATACAGCACAGATCATCACTCGTGCAAGCTTCATACCCTTTAGTTTGGAAAAGTAAACTGATGGGAGACAGCTGCTGTCGTGAATGGGTTTCCAAAACTCAAATCAAATGGATTTGTCCTGTGTTGTGAATTACTATTTGTCTGATTCAGGTCATCAGAGCAGTGGGGACTTTTTAAAAAATTATTATTATTCGTTCACGGGATGTGGGCGTCGCTGGCGAGGCCAGCATTTATTGCCCATCCCTAATTGCCCTCGAGAAGGTGGTGGTGAGCCGCCTTCTTGAACCGCTGCAGTCCGTGTGGTGACGGTTCTCCCACAGTGCTGTTAGGAAGGGAGTTCCAGGATTTTGACCCAGCGACAATGAAGGAACGGCGATATATTTCCAAGTCGGGATGGTGTGTGACTTGGAGGGGAACGTGCAGGTGGTGTTGTTCCCATGTGCCTGCTGCTCTTGTCCTTCTAGGTGGTAGAGGTCGCGGGTTTGGGAGGTGCTGTCGAAGAAGCCTTGGCGAGTTGCTGCAGTGCATCCTGTGGATGGTACACACTGCAGCCACAGTGCGCCGGTGGTGAAGGGAGTGAATGTTTAGTGTGGTGGATGGGGTGCCAATCAAGCGGGCTGCTTTATCTTGGATGGTGTCGAGCTTCTTGAGTGTTGTTGGAGCTGCACTCATCCAAGCAAGTGGAGAGTATTCCATCACACTCCTGACTTGTGCCTTGTAGATGGTGGAAAGGCTTTGGGGAGTCAGGAGGTGAGTCACTCGCCGCAGAATACCCAGCCTCTGACCTGCTCTCGTAGCCACAGTATTTATATGGCTGGTCGAGTTAAGTTTCTGGTCAATGGTAACCCCCAGGATGTTGATGGTGGGGGATTCGGTGATGGTAATGCCGTTGAATGTCACGGGGAGGTGGTTAGACTCTCTCTTGTTGGAGATGGTCATTGCCTGGCACTTATCTGGCGCGAATGTTACTTGCCACTTATGAGCCCAAGCCTGGATGTTGTCCAGGTCTTGCTGCATGCGGGCTCGGACTGCTTCATTATTTGAGGGGTTGCGAATGGAACTGAACACTGTGCAGTCATCAGCGAACATCCCCATTTCTGACCTTATGATGGAGGGAAGGTCATTGATGAAGCAGCTGAAGATGGTTGGGCCTAGGACACTGCCCTGAGGAACTCCTGCAGCAATGTCCTGGGGCTTAGATGATTGGCCTCCAACAACCACTACCATCTTCCTTTGTGCTCGGTATGACTCCAGCCACTGGAGAGTTTTCGCCCTGATTCCCATTGACTTCAATTTTACGAGGGCTCCTTGGTGCCACACTCGGTCAAATGCTGCCTTGATGTCAAGGGCAGTCACTCTCACCTCACTTCTGGAATTCAGCTCTTTTGTCCATGTTTGGACCAACGCTGTAATGAGGTCTGGAGCCGAGTGGTCCTGGCGGAACCCAAACTGAGCATCGGTGAGCAGGTTATTGGTGAGTAAGTGCCGCTTGATAGCACTTTCGATGACAACTTCCATCACTTTGCTGATGATTGAGAGTAGACTGATGGGGCGGTAATTGGCCGGATTGGATTTGTCCAGCTTTTTGTGGACAGGACATACCTGGGCAATTTTCCACATTGTCGGGTAGATGCCAGTGTTGTAGCTGTACTGGAACAGCTTGGCTAGAGGCGCAGCTAGTTCTGGAGCACAAGTCTTCAGCACTACAGCTGGGATGTTGTCGGGGCCCATAGCCTTTGCTGTATCCAGTGCACTCAGCCGTTTCTTGATATCACGTGGAGTGAATCGAATTGGCCGAAGACTGGCTTCTGTGATGGTGGGGATATCGGGAGGAGGCCGAGATGGATCATCCACTCGGCACTTCTGGCTGAAGATGGTTGCAAACACTTCAGCCTTGTCTTTTGCATTTTGGACATTCCGAATGCCAATGCCCTGTCACGTGAGCCTGTCGTTCTGTTCCCGTTCCAAGTCCGCTTTTAAATTTCGATGACTTCCCAGAAATTTGCTTGGAGGACTGTTCGAATCGCAGTCTAGCCCTTCCCACTGTCGCATCCTCTAAATCTCCACCCAGGATTTTCACTGGTGCAACTTTCATCAACTTGGGCTACTTTTTAATTTCAAAAGCAAAGTGCTGCGGATGCTGGAAATCTGAACTATAAACAGAAAATGCTGGATACACTCAGCCGGTCAGGCAGCATCTGTGGAGCGAGTTCTGATGAAAGGTCACCGACCTGAAACATTCCCTCTGTTTCTCTCTCCACAGATGCTGTCTGACCTGCTGAGAGTTCGCAACATTTTCTGTTTCTACTTTTTGATTTGTTCTTCATATCAACTGTGCCGATCCGTTCCTCGACCCACTGCGCGGCATCTGGTGGTTCGGATTCGGGGCTCTCACCGCCGCGGTGTGGGTTCGATTCCCGGTTAATGAAATAATTTTCACAAACAATTATGAACTTTATTAAATGAACACACAAAACTGATGAAACTCTATGAAAGTTGAATAATTGTTGTACTCGCCATTAATGAAGCGATAACTTTCTGCAGACTGACTGACGGAAATACTAACACGGTTACCGAGTGACAGTGACACGTGGGGAAGTTATTGTGTTTTGCATGTGATGAACTTTCATCCATTCTCATTTTAAAGACTGTATTTTAAGAGTGTGGTTAAAATGTTCAGTGTTTATGACACCAGAAATGTGGTTCAGCCGTTGTTAAATTTAAGAGGAAAAGCCAATTATCGCCCCCTTTGTCAAAGGAGAAGAAACTCACCCTGGAGATTCACCTGGAGCAAATTCCCAAATAATGTTCCGACACAGGATCGAACCGGGGACTTTTCATGTGTGTGGCAAACATGACAACCGCCACACTACGGTAACCGCTGCTCAATTTCTGGCATCGTGTGGCTTCTCCGTTAAACAACATCACTTCTGTCCCACACTAAAAGCTCTAAATCCTTCTCTTTCACAAACATTTCACTGATCAAAACTTCAGAAGTCACACAGGAAAAAGTCTTCATTTCCAAATCATTGAACTCCCGAAGGAGCTGCGGGGACAGACTGAGCAAACCTGCGTTCAGTCGTCAAAGGCGGTGTGTGAAGGGTGTGGGTGTGTTGTCATCCTGAGAGACAGCGACAGGCCCGTGACACAGAGCGAAGGCAGGAACTGAGAAATGTGGCCATTCAGGTCCAAAAATAGGCAGACACTCAGTCCCAGTCATTCATTCCGACACACGGTCCGGTAGTTAGTCAGTCAGTCGGGTCGGGAGGCCTGCAGACAGCAAACAAAGAGCCAGAGAGCAAAGCAGAGACTCAATCAGACGGATAGACCGGGAGACAGACAGACAGACAGTGAAGCGGGCAGGGACTCAGCCCTGGAGATAAGCAGACTGTATCCTTTGCCTTTGACGCTGATTTGTCAGTAATAATTTAAAACCGCTTCTGGTTCGGTCCCTTCCTTTAATCCTGGACAGCAGCAGTGACAAAAACTTTGTGGATTTGAGGGTTGAGCCGAATCCGAGTCAGTTCCCGGTCCCCGGGAGAAATTCCCTAATTCCTGGGCACTTTGTATCAATCAGCAGTTAGCAGCAAAAAGTGTTATTAATGGGAGTAATGGGACTGAGAAATACTTAAACAGCCGACACCCTGTAAAACAGAACACCAAGTATCGTTTTAAATAAAGTCCTGAACTGACAGAGCGGAGGGCAGATGAGGATTGAATTAAATCCCAATTCACTGAATCTAAACAAGGTTTAAAGAAGTGAATCTGTCCGGAGTGGGATTCCTGGTCCTGTGTGTGAGCTGCACCTGGATCGGTCCCGTTCAGTAAAGAGAGACCGGCAGGCGGCTCCCAGACACGGCTCAGGCCGGGACCGGCAGCTCTCGGCCGGCAGCGGCTGGATGAGAGAGCGGGGATCCTGAGCTGTTGTTGAGGCGGTCTGGCTCTGAATCGGAGATTCCCGGCGGCGGTCGGGACCGATTTTCTCTCCAATTGATCCGGCTCCACCCGCTCACTGTGGACATTGCGGCGCAACGGAGAGCGTCTGACTCCCGCTCTGAAAGCTGTGAATTCCAATCAGGTCGGGGTCACAGCGGCTCAGGGTCCTGGGACTGGTTTTATATCCAGACAGTGTTTGAGGGACGGGCTGTTTAGGGTTTGTAAAATAATAATAAAATTTGATACATTAAAGTGCTTTTTATCTGTTACTTTCGATTTACATCCTCACCAGTTTTATACATAAACAACGAACAATGTTTCCGGGATGTGGTTTGTTCAATGATTGTGCAATAACTCTGTCACCCAGTGTGAGAAATGAAACACAGACCGCCCAACGCAGGGCTCGAACCCATGACCACAGGATTACTTTATGGCTGATTCGTTCATTCGGTTCGAGCGTGGTGCCAATAACACCAAGAGCGTGGGCTCAATTCCCATACGAACCATCGGCTTATTATTTTCCGCGTTTTGCTGTCCTTTAAAATCCAAACTTCACAAACAAACAAATCCACACAAAATGTCACAGGATATATTTTTATCAATAACAGCCATTGCAATGTTTGATATACCTTTACCCCTGGGGCGGAGAAACACATCTTTATTTTAATTTTATAATCAAACCAGAAAATGCTGGTAATACTCAGCAAGAACATGAGAAATAGGAGCAGGAGTGGGCGATCCGGCCCCCCGAACCTGCTCCGCCATTCAACAAGATCATGGCTGATCTTCTACCTCAACGCCATTTTCCTGCACTATCCCCATATCCCTTGATGTTGTTAATATCTAGAAATCTATCGATCTCTGTTTTGAATGTACTCAATGACTGAGCCTCCACAGCCCTCTGGGGGAGAGAATTCCAAAGATTCACCACCCTCTGAGTGAAGAAATTTCTCCTCATCTCAGTCTAAATGGCCGACCCCTTATTCTGAGACTGTGACCCCTGGTTCTAGACTCGCCAGCCAGGGGAAACATCCTCCCTGCATCTACCCTGTCGAGCCCTGTAAGAATTTTGTATGTTTCAATGAGATCACCTCTCATTCTTCTAAACTCGAGAGAATACAGGTCCAGTCTACTCAATCTCTCCTCATAGGATAATCCCGCCATCCCAGGAATCAGTCTGGTGAACCTTCGTTACACTCCCTCCATGGCAAGTATATCCTTCAGCAAATCAGGCAGCATCTGTGGAGAAAGAAACAGAGTAAAGGGCCGAAATTTTAACCCCACGAATGGGTGGGTTGGGAAGGTAAAAATAGTAAAAATATCTAAACCCCGACCCCAACCCGCCCACTCCTGGTTTTAACGGAGGCGGGTCGGTCAGTGAAAGCTTTGAAGGAGGCTGTGGGCCTCCATTTTCACAGCTTTTTTATTTTTAACTCCTGGGGGGCCGGGATTCCTGGGCCTTTTCCTTCACACCACATGAGAGGGGGCGAGAAGGCCCGAAACAGCAGGTAAGTGCCTTTATAGCACAGCTTGTGGGCCCGGAGGAGCAGGAGTGCTTCCCCCAGGCCCAACAAGCCAACCTGCCGTGATCCCACACAGGCGATCGGCCGACCCCCTCCAAATCACCGACACCCCTGCACGAACTACGAACCCCATGATCTCCGACCCCCGCGATGACCACCGACCCCCGACCCCCGATGACTGAGTCCTCGCTCCGATGACTGACCCGTCAATGCCCCCGATGACTGACCCACCCATGACCCCTGACGACCTCCCATGACTCCCCCCCCCCCCCGCCCCCGGTAAAATCATGCCCAATGAGTTTGATTCCCGTTGTGTTCTCTCTCTGTCGGTTTGTTGATAAACGTTCAACTCGCGGCCTGTTCCCGTCAATTGTCACAAGTAGTAACAGACAGAGCGGGTCTGACCGCCCCGAGATGTGGAAAAGACATCAGTTTAGGACAAATTCCTCAAATCAAATGGTCTCCCGGCACCGAGAGAGACAAATTCCAGAGAAAAAGGCAGAAGAGAAAAGAGAAATAAAAGCTCAATAAAGACGCTATCAATATTTCCCATTCTTGATGCCTGTCTATTTCTTCCCCAATCTTTCTGTGCCGGTTAAAATTTCAGTGTAAATAAATGAGAGAATCGACTCAAAGAACGAGAACAAAGCAACAAAAATCACCGAACACAGAATCAAACCCAGAGACCTTTCGATCTTCAATCTCACGCTCTCCAAACTCAACTATTTCGGCTCCACTGTAAATTGGACTTTGTGACATCACCTTGTACAAAAATATAAACCGGGTGGAATTTCCCCTCCCGCTCATTCCTCACTCTGGGGGAATGGGACCCGGTCAGATCTCGGAGCTCAGATTATGTTAATATTCTGCTGATGACATCTTAATATTATCTTGTGTTTGGCCTCATTTAATCAGGTTCATGGGCACTTTCTTCCATCATCCCTTCTCCCTGGAAGGAATGTGGTGCAGCCGTTGCCAAATTTAACAGGAAAAGGAATTATTCCCCCATTCACAGGAGAAGAAACTCACACTGGAGATTCACCTGGAGTAAATTCCCAAATAATGTTCCCGCCCGGGATCGAACCGGGGACCTTTTGCGTGTGTGGGTTAATGTGGAAACCGCTGCTCAACATAACGCATCGTGTGGCTTCTCCATGAAACAACATCACTTCTGTCCCACACTAAAAGCTCTCAATCCTTCTCTTTCACAAACATTTCACTGATCAAAACTTCACAAGTCACACAGGAAAAAGACTTCATTCCAAAATCATTAAACTCCCGAAGGAGCTGTGGGGACAGACTGAGCGGGACAACTGAGTACAGAGATACAGAGAGACACCAGCAGAGGGAGGTAGAGAGCGGTGTAACTGAGTACAGAGATACAGAGAGACAACAGCAGAGGGAGGTCGAGAGCGGTGTAACTGAGTACAGAGATACAGAGAGACACCAGCAGAGGGAGGTAGAGAGCGGTGTAACTGAGTACAGAGATACAGAGAGACACCAGCAGAGGGAGGTAGAGAGCGGTGTAACTGAGTACAGAGATACAGAGAGACACCAGCAGAGGGAGGTAGAGAGCGGTGTAACTGAGTACAGAGATACAGAGAGACACCAGCAGAGGGAGGTAGAGAGCGGTGTAACTGAGAACAGAGAAATGCAGAGAATCTGACAACACCAGGTTATTGTCCAACAATTTTATTTGAAAATCACAAGCTTTCGGAGACTTTCTACTTCGTCCGGTGAGACACCAGCAGAGGGAGGTAGAGAGCGGTGTAACTGAGTACGGAGAAAGAGAGAGACACCAGCAGACCGTGCACCAAAGCAAGCTTTTATCTGAAATCTGAGGCAAGATCTAAACTGCACAGAGTAAAGGAAGCATTACTGTGTATCTAACCCGTGTTGTACCTGCCCTGGGAATGTTTGATTTGACAGTGTAGAGGGAGCTTCATTCTGCATATAACCCGTGCTGTACCTGTACTGCGAGTGTTTGATGGGGCAGTTCAGAGTGAACTTTAATCAGTCTCTCCACATAACTGAAGTCCCTCATCCCTGGCACCATTCTAGTAAATCTCCTCTGCACCCTCTCTAAGGCCATGACATCCTTCCCAATGTTTGGTGTCCAGAATTGAACACAATACTCCAGCTGAGGCCCAACCAGTGTTTTATAAAAGTTTAGTATCAATTCCTTGCTTTTGTATTCTGTGCCTCAATTAATAAAGGCAAGGGCCCCATTTGCTTTTTTAACAGCCTTCTCAACTTATCCTGCCACCTTCAAAGATTTGTGTAACTACACCTCCAGGTCTCTCTATTCCTCCACTCCCTTTTAAATTGCACCATTTAGTTTATATTGTCTCTCCTCATTCTTCCTACCATAATGTATCACTTCACAATTCTCTGCATTAAATTTCATCTGCCATGTTTCTGCCCATTTCACCAGTCTGTCGATGTCCTCCTGAAGTCTGTTACTATCCTCCACATTGTTTATTACATTTTCGAGTTTCGTGTCATCTGCAAACTATGAAATTAACCCTGTACTCCCAAGTCCCAGTCATTAATATATATCAAAAAGAGCAGTGGTCATAATACCGAGCCCTGGGGGACACCACTGTATACTTGCCTCCAGTCTGAAAAACAACCATTCACCACTACTTTCTGTTTTCTGCCCCTTAGCCAAATTTGGATCCACGCTGCCATTGTCCATTTAATCCCATGGGCTTCAATTTTGCGAACAAGTCTATTGTGTGATACTTTATCCTCCCTTAATCTCTCCCTGCATCGAAACTCCCCGACCCATATTCATGGCCACCCCCTCGACCTTTCCATCTCATGTGGCCTCTCTACTCCCGATCGTGTCAATCATGGATAAGGCCATCTCTGATCACTTCCTTGTATCCCTCTCCATCAACATCGAAACAAAGAATCATAGAAAGGTTACAGCACGGAAGGAGGCCATTTGACCCATCGAGTCCTTACCGGCTCTATGCAAGATCAATCCATGTAGTCCCACTCCCCCAATGCACATCACAGAATGAACTCAGGAATCCCACGCCACTTTCTATGAGCGGTAACAGGCTGCGGTTATGGTGAAGACCTGGACCCAGGGCTGAGGCTGTGGTCATCAGTTACTTTGGGAGTGGCACAGTCTGTTTCATGACTAGCCGGGGGTGAGAGTAACCCCAGGGAGTCAGGCTGGTGTTTAGAAGGGTGTGGGTTCCAGCTCCCGTTCCAGGACTGGGACACATGATCCAGACTGACTGTGTCGTTCTGAGAGGGAGCTGCATCGTGAGAGGTGCTGTCCTTTGAATGAAGTGTTTAATGGGGGTCCCTTCTTTCTGCTCCGAGGTTTTAAATGTCCCGTGGTAATTTGTGAAGAGCAGGGAGTTCTCCCGGTGCCCTGGCCAATATTCTTTCCACAACCATCAGCACCCAACAAACAGGAGGTCTGCTCAATATATCATCACTGTTTGTGGGATCTTGCTGTACACAACTTGGCTGCTACGTTCTCTTATGAAACGATAGTGAGTGAACTTCGAGTGAAGTGCGTTGGGATGTCCTGAGGATGTGCAAGGTGCCATACAAATGCAAGTTCCTTGTTTCTCACTGTGGGCCGTGTCTCTTTCCTCGTCTCATTGAGACTCTCAGTTAATTGGTCCGTTCTCTCCGCAGATGGGGCCCGACCCGCTGAGTGTTTCCAGATTGTTCTGTGCATGTTTCACTCAGACTCGGGTTTTACAGTAAATGATAAAACGATTGTAGTCAAACACTTGGCCATGAGCTGCTGAGTGACCTGTCGGGACATTGTTGCTTGCTTCCCTTCAGCTTGTGGGACTGGGTTTTGGGTGCACTGTCCCTTCAAGTGCTGTGGTTTGCCTCATTTCTCAGAGTGATTGTGGTGCGAATTCAGAAGGAGCAGCCACAGTCCGAACTGCAGGCAAATTGGGAGGCTGGGAATAAAAGTTTACGATTCCCACACCGGGAGTCGAACCCGGGCCGCTTGGGTGAAAACCAGGAATCCTCACCGCTAGACCACATGGGAACGGAAAGACAGACTAGCAGGAAGGGCACTGAGACTACAACCGGAAAGTTAACAGACGATTCAAATGAGGTATTCACAATTATGAAAGGTATTGACAGAGTATGTAAGGAGAAATTGTTTCCAGTGATGGAAGGGTTAATAACCAGAAGAGAAAGATTTAAGATAAATTGAAAGACAGTCATGGGGGGTGTGACTAAGATTGAGACCATTCATTCAGCTGCCTCTGCCGCTCCCCTCCATTCCCCAAGCCCACCAAGTTTCTCTCCTATCTCCCCTCATGCCCTCTCTGAGCTCTCTTGACCATGAGACCCACCTCCTGCTCCCTCAACCCTATTCCTACCAAACTGCTGACCACACAACCTCCCTTCCTGGCCCCATGTCAGCTGACATTGTTAATGGTCTCCTCTCCTCAGGTACGGTCCCCCTCCCCATCAAATCTTCCATCATCACCCTCCTTCATAAAAGACCCACCTTTGACCCCTGTGTCCTTGCAAACTACCACCCCATCTCCCACCTCCCTTTCCTCTTCAAAGTGTTGTCGCCTCCCAAATCCATGTCCATCTTTCCCACAACACCATGTTTGAATCCCTCCAATCAGGTTTCCACTCCTGCCACTGTCCTGAAACGGCCCTTGTCAAAGTCACAAATGACATCCTCTGTGACTGTGTAGAGGGAGATTTAATCTTGATCGAACCCTTGATGCACCTGTCCCCCGGAGTGTTTGATGGCACAGTGTAGAGGGAGCTTTACTCTGCCCTGTACAGTATCAGTCTGTGATGGAGCAGAGCCCTGCTCTTAAATAGAAATTATTCTTTTGATGAGCCACTGAGCCCCTAAAGCAGCTTCCAAGACCCAAAGTCTGATTTCCATCCCACAGTTCCAGCAGTTTGCGAGGGCTGGGCCACGTTAACAGCAGCTCTCTGTTCCTGGTCTGGAGCTGAGGTGTTGTGTATTGTCCCTGACACAGGGACCAGACGGTGAGCTGCTGGCTCCTATTGTTCTGGGATCATTCCCTGCTGCTCTGTTCTCACCTCTTCACTGGGTCTCAGATTATTACCAGCCATCTTCCTGATCAATAAACAATCGGCAGTCTGACCGCGGAGATTTGAAATGTGTGAAACATTTCATGTGTCTCATCCCTCTCCATGGACACAAATAAATAGACCGTCATGGAATGGTCACAGTCCGTTTCTTGAGCCTTCTCCTTCTTAGAAGAATCTTCTAAACTCCTTGCTAAAGTGACCATTGATCTTAATGTCTTGTTTTGCGGTATGTTCTGGATTGTTCCAGGTCAGCATTGTAATAATTCGGTGGTAGTTGAAAAGTGGGATCATTATATTAAATCTCGATATTTATCACAGCCCCGCCCCCCAAACATTCAAACCACCGTTCAGGAGGAGAACCCCTCTGCTCGCTGACCTACATTGGCTCCCAGTCCACCAACATCTCAAATTTTAAATTCTCATCCTCGTGTTCAAATCCCTCCATGACCTCGCCCCTCCCTATCTCTGTAACCTCCTCCACCCCGACAACCCTCCGAGATCTCTGAGCTCCTCCAATTCAGGCCTCTTGCGCATCCACGATTTTCATCGCTCCACCATTGGTGGCCGTGCCTTCAACCGTCTGGGCCCAAAGCTCTGGATTTCCCTCCCTAAACCTCCCCGCCTCTCTACCTCTCTTTCCTCCTTCATGACACTTAAAACCTACCTCACCAGTCCCAATATCTCCTTATGTGTCTCCGTGTCACATTTTGTTTGATAATCGCTCCTGTGAAGCGCCTTGGGACGTTTTACTCCGTTAAAGGCGCGATATAAATGCAAGTTGTTGTTGTTGTTGGGGTGGAGAAAGGGTTTTCTTTCTTTTTATGACTCTTTTCTATCTCTCTATTTCTTTCCTTTCTCGGACTCTGTTTTCCGGGTCTGTTTACTGACACACATTACAATCTGTGTCACTCGGTGTCTAACAATGTGAGGCAATGTGTTTTATTCCCGCTGTGTTATCTCTCTGGCGGTTTGCTGATAAATGTTTAACTCGCGGCCTGTTCCCGTTAATGGTCACAAGCAGTAACAGACAGACAGAGCGTGTCTGACCGCCCTGAGATGTGGAAAAGGCATCAGTTTAGGACAAATGCATCAAATCAAATGTTCATCGGGCACCGAGAGAGACAAAAACCAGAGAGAAAGGCAGAAGGAAATAGAGAAAAAAAAGCTAAATACAGATATCCTTGATGTCTCTCTATTCCATCCCCAACCGTTCAGTGTTGGGTCAAAATGTCAGTGTCAATCAATGTTCGAGAATCGACCCAAAGAAGAAGAAACAAAATAACCCGAAAACGGCCGAAACCCGGGATCGAACCAGGGACCTTTAGATCTTCAGCCTAACGCTCTCCCAACTGAGCTATTTCGGCCCCACATCAAACTAGATTTTGGGTCATCCTCTTGTAATAAAATATAACCCCGGGTGGAATTGCCCCTCCCGCTCATTCCTCACTTCGGGAGAATGAGACCGACCATCAAGGAGAGATTTTCTGATCCTGTCGTTGAATCTCATTTATATTAAACATTCCTTGAACTCTCTGCCGGGGGGATTCAGAGCTGGGGTTCGCCATGAACCAGCTTCCCCTCAATTCCCAGCTTTATCAGTGAATCGACCAACAAACGCTCGACAGAGCTCAGGTTATATTAATAATAAAAACAGAAAATGCGGGAAACACTCAGCAGGTCAGGCAGCATCAGTGGAAAGAGAAACATCCTTTCAGGTCAATGACCTTTCATCAGAACTCTCTCCACAGATGCTGCCTGACCTGCTGAGTATTTCCAGCATTTTCTGTTTTTACTTCAGATTTCCAGCATCTGCAGTATTTTGCTTTGCTTTTGTTTTACAGCTTGTATTAATGTTCTGCTGATGATATCTTAATATTATTTTATTTTTGGCCACTTTAATCCGGTTCATGGACAAATTCTTCCATCATCCCTTCTCCCACATCGCTTCTCTCTCTCATTCATTCTTTTCTCCTTTCAATCCAGAAGAGGGCGGGAATCAGAGCTCACCCCCCAAACCCTCCGCACACAGACCCCCGTCTACCACCCCGTGTGATCCAAGAGACAATTCAATACATTACACTGTATGAACACAGAAAGCTGACACACCAGGGGAGACCGCACGGTGTTGGACACGGAGTGAAATAAGCTGGTGTTTATAAAAAGTTACAGATCACAACAGGCGTCTCTGTCTCTCTCCGCCATCCGGGCCTGTGCTGTGTTATCCGTTCTCACCCAATGTGTTACTGGTAATTTTGTGGAAGTGCATGACGGGATACTTGACCATATTAACTCTTTATTAACTCACATGATAGGATTAGCCACAAACACAAAGTAAGCACAATTGTGTAATTGCGTTTGAGCCTTGGTATGTTGATAATTAGGCCTAGCACAGCCTGGCCTTCCTTGAGATAAGGACAGAATATATTAATAATAGAGCTGATGAATGGCCATGATGCCTTGAGACTGGCTCCAGCCTTACTGATAACAAGGAACAGGAATGCAGAGAGAAAGAAAAGAGCTGACATCTGCTCAGGCCTCCGTGATGGCTCTGGATGTTCGGGGGCTGGCTCACGACTTGATTGACCAACTACCTGAGCCAATAAAGAATGTACGTGTACGCCCATATTCTGTAACAGGTGGGCGTTGCCGAATGAATTGTATAAACATGAGCTGTTTCATTCACTCGGCGAAGTTGCACCCTCAACCATTGTATGAGGTGCACATCCACTTGTATACAAGTTGGGGTTCAATAAAGTTTCTCATTCTACTTCTTGTTTGGGTGTTAATGCATTTGTATAGTGTGAAGTTTCGACAGTTTTCAGCAACATCATTGAATGTGGCAGCACAAGTTGGTGAAGCCGTTAAAACAGCATCCGGTTTCTTGGCTTAATAATAGAGAAATAGAGCACAAAAGCAAGGAAGTTATGTTAAACGTTTATAAATCATTGTTCAGGCCTCATCTGAAGTATTGTGTCCAATTCTGGGCACTATAATTTATTAAGGAGCTCTAGGTCTTGGAGAGGATGGAGAGGAGATTTCCCAGAATTATACCAGGGATGGGGTTTAGTTGTGTGGAGAGACTCGAGAACCTGGGATTGTTCTGCTTCGAGCAATGAAGGTTAAGGGTAGAAGCAATCCACGTGTTCAAAATTAAGGGGGGTTTTGATCGAGTAAATAAGGAGAAACTTCACCCACTGGCGGGAGGGTCGGCAACCAACGGACGCAGATTTAAGATAATTGGCAAAAGAACTAGAAGGGAAATAAGGAGATTTTTTTTACACAGCGAATTGTTATGATCTGGAACGCACTGCCTAAAAGGATGATGGAGCTCGATTCAATCGTAACTTGAAAAGGAGAATTGGATAAATACTTGAGTATCTCTCCACAGATACTACCTGACCTGCTGAGTGTTGCCAGCAGTTTCTGGGTTCATTTTTGAGCTTTCACTATAGCAGTTTTCCTGACAACCTGCAACTTGCCTCAAGGGCGCAGCTTCAAGCACAACTTTCTTGTGCTCTTCTCACACACAAGATCGCACTTTACTTTCCTACACACGCGCTTTAAAATCTGCCGTTTCCGCACACAGCGTCCTGCGGCACGAGAATTTGAAAGACCTTTCGCTCATGGCCTGTAATCGCTCCTTTTTCCCCACAGGCGCTCTTTACATTTATCCTCTACTCGATTCAATCGCATGTTTCAACAGAACTATTAAGATCAAGGCGGAACATTTCCGATCTTCCTGCACCGCCCCAACTTGCCAAATGTGAACCTTTCAACCTCCATTCGCAGCTCTGTCGCGCTGCCCGTCGCTCACGCAACTCAACTGCTGAGAGAAAAGAGCCAACAAGCATCAAAACAAAAACAAGTTCTTCAGTTACCATCCCCTGGATCACAAGATTCCCCAAGTAAATTTCGTGCACATTCGGGCGGCTGTCTTTCCAGAGGCCAGCCCTGCTTTTTTTGTGTTTTTCTGTCGAGCGGTCACGCAGATTGAAATGTATCGACTGGTTTCAAGGGACAAATGAACATTGGTGTGAATGGGACATGTGCCCAATAGAAACAGCGGTCGGAGCAGAACAAACTTAAAGGCGTGAGATCGTGAAAGTGAATGTTAGAGTCGGCAATGGAGCAGGAAAGTGTCCATGAAATGGAAGGAGGAAAGGAAAGGCGGCCTATTGACTGTGGAAGGAAGAAAAAGCTGGGAGAAGAGGTGGGTTTGAACTGTGGAACATCAAGTACAGGCATGTGAGAGTGCTGGGATTTGATGGTTTTTCGCCACCAAAAAATTTTTTTTTTTCACGTATTAAGGATTGATAGATTGTTGCATTATATTTGCAAGCGCGGGAGAGAATAAAAGGAGCAGCGCACACTATGCCGTGACTCGGATTCGAACCGAGGTTGCTGCGGCCACAACGCAGAGTACTAACCACTATACGGTCACGGCGCCACATGTCAGTGGTTAGCGATCTGCCCGAACTATTTAAATAGCGCCTTTCAGGTAGCAAAACGTCCCAAGGCGCTTCACAGGAGCTTTTTAAAACAATATTTGACCCCGAGCCACAGAAGGAGATATTAGAAGCAAAATACTGCAGATGCTGGAAAGCTGAAATAAAAACAGAAAATGCTGTGAATAATCAGCAAGTCAGGCAGCGTCTGTGGAGAGAGAAACAGAGTTAACGTTTCAGGTCGATGACCCTTCGTCAGAACTGGAAAAGGTTGAAGATTAAACAGTTTTTAAGCAAGTAGAGAGCGTTTAAGGAGCATCTTAAGGGAGGAGAGAGAGGTAGAGAGGCGGGGAGGTTTCGGGAGGGAAATCCAGAGCTTTGGGCCCAGTCGGTTGAAGGCACGGCCGCCAATGGTGGAGCGATGAAAATCGTGGATGCGCAAGAGGCCTGAATTGGAGGAGCTCAGAGATCTCGGAGGGTTGTCGGGGTGGAGGAGGTTACAGAGATAGGGAGGGGCGAGGTCATGGAGGGATTTGAACACGAGGATGAGAATTTAAAATTTGAGATGTTGGTGGACTGGGAGCCAATGTAGGTCAGTGAGCAGAGGGGTTCTCCTCCTGAACGGTGGTTTGAATATTTGGAGGGGGAGGTGATAAGTCTCTCGATTTGATATAATGATCCCACTTTTCAACTCAGTTGGAGATGGGGGCAGTAGTTTGCAAGGACCGAGAGTCAAGGGTGAGATTTTTGAGGAGGGTGTGATGACGCCAGATTTGAAGGGGAGGGGGACAGTACCTGAGGAGAGGAAACCGTTAACAATATTGGGCTAACATGGTGGCCAGGAAGGGAAGTTGGGTGGTCAGTAGTTTGGTGTGAATAGGGTCGAAGGAGTAGGGGGTGGGTCTCATGGTCAAGATGAGCTCCGAGAGGGCAAGAGGGGAGATAGGAGAGAAACTGGAGAAAGATGTGAGTTCAGGGCTGGGGCAGGGGGAACCTTAGGGGAAGTTTAGCTTGTGGGTGGGGGAAGGGAGGGAAACGGCAGAGGCAGCTGAACGGATGGTCTCAGTATTAGTGACAAAGAAATCCATGAGCTCCTCCCACTTGTTGTTGGAGGTGAGGGGGGAGGGGCAGGGGAGAGGGGTTTAAGAAACCGGTTTGCAGTGAAGAGAAGCCGGGGTTATCTTTACATTCCAGGATGATCCTGGAATAGTGAGCAGTTTTGGCAGAGAGCAGGACCTGATGGTGTTTTAAGTGTTCCCGCCAGATCTGGCGATGAATGGCTGAACCAGTTGTCCGCCATAAATTTTCAAGTCTGCGACCTTGGACTTAAAGCATGGGAGATGAGGCTGCACATCACATCCCTTAAACATTGTTACCCGTTTCTGTCTGAAACTAGTGAGTGTGTAAATAGTAAGTAACAGAAAAAAAAAGTATTTTAAGCATCAAACTTAATTCTGATTATTATTATCGCATGAAACCTGAACAGCCCATCCCTCAAACACTGATATAAAACCAGTCCCAGGACCCTGAGCCACTGTGAAAATGCTGTGATCCCGACCTGATTCGAACTCGCAGTTTTCTGATCGGGAATCAGACGCTGTCAGTTGCGGCACGAGGTGGATCCGGATCCAGAGGAGGGAGATCGGTACCGACCGCCGCCGGGACTCTCGGAGGGCGAGAGGCGGAAGCAGCAGCAGCCAGACCGCCTCAACAACAGCTCAGGATCCCCGCTCTCGAATCCAGCCGCTGCCGGCCGAGAGCTGCCGGTCCCGGCCTGAGCCGTGTCTGGGAGCCGCCTGCCGGTCTCTCTTTACTGAACGGGACCGATCCAGGTGCAGCTCACACACAGGCCCAGGAATCCCACTCCGGACAGATTCACTTCTTTAAACCTTGTTTAGATTCAGTGAATTGGGATTTAATTCAATCCTCATCTGCCCTCCGCTCTGTCAGTTCAGAACTTTATTGAAACCGATACTTGGAGCTCTGTTTTACAGGGTGTCGGCTGTTTAAGTATTTCTCAGTCCCACTACTCCCATGAATAACACTTTTTGCTGCGAACTGCTGATTGATACAAAGTGCCCAGGAATTGGGGGATTTCTCCCGGGGACCGGGAACTGACTCGGATTCGGCTCAACCCTCAAATCCACAAAGTTTTTGTCACTGCTGCTGTACAGGATTAAAGGAAGGGACCGAACCAGAAGCGGTTTTAAATTATTACTGACAAAACAGGGTCAAAGGCAAAGGATACAGTCTGCTTATCTACAGGGCTGAGTCCCTGCCCGCTTCACTGTCTGTCTGTCTGTCTCCCGGTTTATCCGTCTGATTGAGTCTCTGCTTTATTCTCTGGCTCTTTGTTTGCTGTCTGCAGGCCTCCCGACCCGACTGACTGACTAACTACCGGACCGTGTGTCGGAATGAATGACTGGGACTGAGTGTCTGCCTATTTATGGACCTGAATGGCCACATTTCTCAGTTCCTGCCTTCGCTCTGTGTCACGGGCCTGTCGCTGTCTCTCAGGATGACAACACACCCACACCCTTCACACACCGCCTTTGACGACTGAACGCAGGTTTGCTCAGTCTGTCCCCGCAGCTCCTTCGGGAGTTTAATGATTTTGGAATGAAGAGTTTTTCCTGTGTGACTTGTGAAGTTTTGATCAGTGAAATGTTTGTGAAAGGGAAGGATTGAGAGCTTTTAGTGTGGGACAGAAGTGATGTTGTTTCATGGAGAAGTCACGCGATGAAATGAACATGAGCAGCGGTTTCCAGAGTGTGGCGGTTATCACATTCGTTTCGCACACGAAAGATCTCTGGTTCGACCCCAGGCGGGAATGTTATTTGAGAATTTGCTCTTGTGAAAAGTGGGAGATAATTGGCATTTCCTGTTGAATTTAACAACGGCTGTACCACATTCCTGTTTTCATAAACACTGAACATTTTAACCAGACTCTTAAAAAAGTCTTTAAAATGAGAACGGATGAAAGTTCATCACATGCAAAACACAATAACTTCCCCACGTGTCACTGGGTAACCATGTTAGTATTTCCGTCAGTCAGTCTGCAGAAAGTTATCGCTTCATTAATGGCGATTACAACAATTTTTCATCTTTCACAGTTTCATGTGTTCATTTAATAAAGTTCACAATTGTTTTGTGACAATTATTTCATTGACCGGGAATCGAACCCACACCGCGGCGGTGAGAGCCCTGAATCCAAACCACCAGGTGCCGCGCAGTGGGTCGAGTCACGGATCGGCACAGTTAATGCAAAGAACAAATTAAAAAGTAGAAACAGAAAATGTTGCGAACTCTCAGCAGGTCAGACAGCCTCTGTGGAGAGAGAAACAGAGGGAATGTTTCAGGTCGGTGACCTTTCATCAGAACTCGCTCCACAGATGCTGCCTGACCGGCTGAGTGTATCCAGCATTTTCTGTTTATAGTTCAGATTTCCAGAATCCACAGCACTTTGCTTTTGAAATTAGAAAGTAGCCCAAGTTGATGAAAGTTGCACCAGTGAAAATCCTGGGTGGAGATTTAGAGGATGCGACAGTGGGAAGGGCCGGACTGCGATTCGAACAGTCCTCCAAGCAAATTTCGGGGAAGTCATCGAAATTTAAAAGAGGACTTGGAACGGGAATAGAACGACAGGCTCACGTGACAGGGCATTGGTATTCGGAATGTCCAAAATGCAGTCCCCACTGCTCTGATTACCTGAATCAGACAAATAGTAATTCACAACACAGGACAAATCCATTTGATTTGAGTTTTGGAAACCCATTCACGACAGCAGCTGTCTCCCATCAGTTTACTTTTCCAAACTAAAGGGTATGAAGCTTGCACGAGTGATGATCTGTGCTGTATTATTTCTGAGCAGCAGACTCACCTTGCCCCATCAATGCCTATTTGTTGGAAGGCGCAGTCCCCATTGATCGAGGGGATCGGTTTCTCGAGCTGTGATTCACCATCCTCTATTTCAGGAATATTCCGGTTTGCTGAAAATGAGATGAGATGAAACGAGCAGGTCCAACGAGCCGGTCTGTAACACAACACGGCATCTACAAAGTTGTCTCTTGCACTTACAGTGAAGCGGAGGGCAGTTTTCACCCTTAAACCAACAAGTTAGGTGGCGCAGTAAGTAGTGTAGATGGGAGCAGGAAGTAGTGAAGGGACATTGATTATTAAATGAGAGGGTAAAACTGTGGCAGATGGAGTTCAATGTGGGGAAGTGAGATATAATCCACTTAGAACAATAAAAAGATAAATCAGAGTATTTTCTAAATGACGAGAAACTAGGAACTATGGAGGAGCAGAGAGGTTCAGGGGTCCATCTCCAGAAATCACTAAAGACTAGTGGACAGGTACAAAAAATAATTAATGGAATGTGAGCCTTCATCTCAAGGGGCTGGAATACAAAGGGTGGAAATTATGATGCAGATGCATAAAGCCCTGGTTAGACCACATCTGGAGAACTGTGTTCAGTTCTGGGCACCGTACCCCAGGAGGGACATATTGGCCTTGACTGGGTGTGGAACAGATTCACCAGAATGATACCGGGGCTAAAAGGGTTAAATTATGAGGACAGGTCTTCCAGACGAGACTTTTATTCCCTTGAGTATAGGAGGTTAAGGGGTGATCTAATTGAGATGTTTAAGAAGATAGGGGGGAAGGGGAGTGTAAGAAGATGGTTTGTAGTGGAGAAGAGAAGCCGGGGGTTATCTTTACATTCCAGGATGATCCTGGAATAATGAGCAGTTTTGTCAGAGGAGAGCAGGACCCGATAGTGCTTTATGTGGTCCAGCCAGATCTGGTGATGAATGGTTAACCAGTTGTCCACCATAAATGTTCAAGTCTGCGTCCCTCCGGCTCACAGGAGTGGAAATGAGGGCAGTACCAGGGAGATCGACCAGGGTGAGAGAAGAGTAATGGTTTTAATGGGGAGAAGGGCATCAAAGATGGAGGTGAGGGTCTGATCGAGCAAATCGGTAGCTGCAGAAATGTTGTGGTGAATGGAGGGCCAAAGGCTGGACAGTTAGGAATTTGAAAGTGCTGTTGTAAGTGACCTGGGGGAGAGTTTTTTCCAGGGATGAACACAGAAGGAAGTGGGTTCGTCCCACTCCCCTGCTCTTTCCCCATATCTCTCCAAATTTTTTCATGTCAACTATTCACTCAATTCCCTTTTGAAAGTTACGATTGAACCCACTTCCACCGCCCTTTCAGGCAGTGCATTCCCGATCACAAACACTCGCTGCGTTAAAAAATCTCTCCTCATTCCCCCGCCCGTGGCTTTTTTGCCCATTGATCTTAAATCTGTGTCCTCTGGTTATTAACCCTTCCATCACTGGAAACAGTTTCTCCTAATTTACTGTATCAAAACCTGTCATAATCGTGAACCTCCATTAAACCTTCTGGATGTAGTCTCAGTGCCCTTCCTGCTGACCATCCCTTCAGTTCTCATGTGGTCTAGCGGTTAAGATTCCTGGCTTTTACCCAGGCGGCCCGGGTTCGACTCCCGGTGTGGGCATAACAGCTTTTTAGTCCCAGCCTCGCAATTTGCCTGCAGTCCGGGCTGTGGCTGCTGCTTCCTCCCTCGCTTCTGTGTCAGACCCACAATCACACTGAGAAATGAGGCAGACCACAGCTCTTAAAGGGACAGTGCACTAAAAGCAACAATGTCCCGACAGGTCACTCAGCAGCTCATGGCCAAGTGTTTGACGACAATCCTTTTATCATTCACTGTAAAACACGAGTCTCAGTGAAACACTCACAGAATATTCTGGAAAAACTCAGCGAGTCAGGCCGAATCTGTGGAGAGAACAGACCAGTTAACTGAGAGTCTCAGTGAGACAAGGAACGAGACACGGCACTTCACAAATTGTCACGGGATCTTTTACACCTCGGAGCAGAAAGAAGGGACCGCCATTAAACACCTCATTCAAAGGACAGCACCTCTCACGATGCAGCTCCCTCTCAGCACGACACAGTCAGTCTGGATCATGTGTCCCAGTCCTGGAACGGGAGCTGGAACCCACACCCTTCTGAACACCTGCCTGACTCCCTGGTGTTACTCTCACCCCCGGCGAGTCATGAACCAGATTGTGCCACTCCCAGAGTAACTGATGACCACAGCCTCAGCCCTGGGTCCCGGTCTGCATCATAACCGCAGCCTGTCACCGCTCATAGAAAGTGGCGTGGGATTCCTGAGTTCATTCTGTGATGTGCATTGGGGGAGTGGGACGACATGGATTGCTCTTGCATAGAGCTGGTATGGACTCGATGGGCCGAATGGCCTCCTTCCGTGCTGTAACCTTTCTATGATTCTATGATTCCATGTGGGTGGAGAGGGATACAAGGAAGTGATCAGAGATGGCCTTATCCATGATTGACACGATCGGGAGTAGAGAGGCCACGTGAGATGGCAAGGTCGAGGGGGTGGCCATGACTATGGGTCGGGGAGTTTCTATGCAGGGAGAGATTAAGGGAGGATAAAGTATCACATAATAGACTTGTTGGCAAAATTGAAGCCCATGGGATTAAACGGACAATGGCAGATTGGATAGAAAATTGGCAAAGGAGCAGAAAGCAGAGAGTAGTGGTGAGCGGTTGTTTTTCAGACTGGAGGCAAGTATACAGTGGTGTCCCCCAGGGCTCGGTATTAGGACCACTGCTCTTTTTGATATATATTAATGACTGCGACTTGGGTGCACAGGGTATAATTTCAAAATTTGGAGATGACACGAAACTCAGAAATGTAATTAACAATGTTGAGGATAGTAACAGACTTCAGGAGGACATAGACAGACTGGTGAAATGGGCAGAAACATGGCAGATGAAATTTAATGCAGAGAATTGTGAAGTGATACATTTTGGTAGGAAGAATGAGGAGAGGCAATATAAACTAAATGGAACAATTTTAAATGGAGTGGAGGAATAGAGAGACCTGGGGGTGTAGTTACACAAATCTTTGAAGGTGGCAGGACAAGTTGAGAAGGCTGTTAAGAAAGCAAATGGGGCCCTTGGCTTTATTAATGGAGGCATTGAATACAAAAGCAAAGAATTGATACTAAACCTTAATAAAACACTGGTTAGGCCTCAGCTGGAGTATTGTGTTCAATTCTGGGCACGAAACTTTAGAAAGGATGTCAAGGCCTTAGAGAGGGTGCAGAAGAGAATTACTAAAATTGTATCAGAAATGAGGGACTTCAGTTATGTGGAGAAACTGGAGAAACTGGGGCTGTTCTCCTTGGAGCAGAGAACGTAAAGGGGAGATTTGATAGAGGTGTTTAAAATCATGAAGTGTTTTGATGGAGCAAGGGAGAAACTTTCCAGTTGCAGAAGGGCAGTTACAACACGGGTTAGATAGAGAGCAAAACTTCCTCTACATTGACATCAAACACTTCCAGGGAAGGGACAGCACGGGTTATATGCAGAATGAAGCTCCCTCTACACTGTCAAATGAAATACTCACAGGGCAGGTAAAACAGTAATGCTTCCTGTACTCTGTGCAGTTTATCGTAGCCATGATGTGGAGATGCCGGTGATGGACTGGGGTGGACAAATGTAAGGAATCTTACAACACCAGGTTATAGTCCAACAGTTTTATTTGAAAATCACAAGCTTTCGGAGCTTACCTCCTTCGTCAGGTGAGTGAAGGGTTCTAAAAACACTAAGAAACCTATCAAGCCCACCTGGATCCCATTCAGCTCGACCAAGTCTGGAGAAGGGCTTCTGTCATTCTCACTGCGTCTTATGAACGGTATGTGATGGGTGGATGGGGAGTGCTTTTCTGTTGTCTCCCACTGGGAGTTACATCCACTGTCTCCAACCCTTGTCCTCTTGTACTTCAGATGATTGGCTTACAGAGCGCACCTCGACTGTCTACTACCTGGGTGACCTCATTCACATTGAGGCCTCTGTTTCAATGACCAACCACATGCCCTTGAAGCTCTACATTGACAGCTGTGCAGCTACATTGAGCCCAGACAAGGATTCCACCCCAAGATACAACATCATTGACTACCATGGGTAAGGAGCTCTGTGTTCTCCAGCTGGTTATGTCTCAATAGGTTCACTTAATTCACTTTTTTTTCCTTTTTTTAATCGTTCTTCAGTTGCCTCCTGGACAGCAAAGCTGAGGACTCCTTTTCAACCTTTGTGTTGCCAAGAGGTGAACGTGAGCTGGACAAACTCCAGTTTGACCTGGATGCGTTCCGCTTCTTTGGAGATGACCGTTCCTTGGTAAGAGGAAGCCAAACATTGGGTTCCCCATGTTGGGAGGAGGTCACTAAATAACAACTTGTATTGAATGTGTCCCTCAGATTTTCATCACCTGTCACCTGAAAGTTGCTGCAGTGGATCGGAGAGATTCCATGAACAAAGCTTGTACTTTCCAGAATATGTAAGTTCCCTCTCTCTCAGGGATGTGTTGTATTAAAGGATGATGGACAACCTGGTTGATAAATGGATTCTCTGGTTCAGCTGGACCCCATTGGAAGAATCGACCAATGACGTGTGTGCCTGTTGTCATCTGGGCAAGTGCAGTGCCACGAGGGATTTCCGACCTGATTCCAGAGGAAGGAGGGATCTTGTATCTGGACCTGGTAGGACATTGATCCTCTTGATTGTTGGAGGTCACCCTTTACCCTCTCTAACTGGAATGTTTGATATTGCAGAGAGTGATGCTGAATTGAAGTGGGAGGGTGAGGCCTCACTTGGACCCCTGGTCATTCTGGATCCTGATGTGACAGAGCTGGCAACTGAGCCCCTTAATGAGGTTGAGCAAAGGATGCAGGAGAGGTCTCTGGGTGGTGAGTTGGCCGACTGCTGGTTTCCATTTTCCCTCCGTATTTCCTTCACTCACTGACCATTAGTTTTTTTGTTCCTTTTTTTTAGGTGTGGAGTCTGAGGTGGTCCTGATCCTGGCCCTGACTGTAACCGCTGTCTCTCTGATCTCTGCTTCTTTGATCGCCTTGTTCCTGTACAGGAAACACAAGCAAACCCAGTTCAACTAGTTATCAAATGACCAATAAAGCAGTGACTACTTGTATCTTCTAATGGCTGGTTGCTCATTTTTCATTATCTGGCTCCAATCAGCATGCAACGAGTGCTCAATACTGTTAGTAACACTCCGCACTCCTCCACAGTTCCTCCTGTTAGTGAAATGGGTTGAAATGGGTCCATGTCACTCGTGGCAGAATGGCTGGTAATAGTGTATCCAGGCCCAGTCCAGGGATGGCTGCAGCAATGGGTGAAGGCTTGCCAGGCCCTCATTGTACAAGTCAATGAACTTTGAAGGGACAGTGGGACTGGCCTGAGGTACTGGTGCCGGCTGGTTGATGGCCCAATCATTCCCTTG
The DNA here is from genome assembly GCF_035084215.1 of Heptranchias perlo. Lineage (NCBI taxonomy): Eukaryota > Metazoa > Chordata > Chondrichthyes > Hexanchiformes > Hexanchidae > Heptranchias > Heptranchias perlo. The sequence goes on along the minus strand of NW_027139215.1, from coordinate 486,097 downwards.
GTGCTCTGTGGCTATTGATCAGTTGAATCCCCACACAGGCTCCAAACTCCAGTTAAACTTTCCTGTTTGGAGCTAATTGTCCAAACACCAATAGGATTGAAAGTCAGTGGACTTGGAACTCTCTTCCAAGACTGAAGATCTCTGCCGCTGGTGCAAAGATTCTTGTTTAGTGGGGCTGGGACTCCAGGTAGATTTCAAACGCCCAGTGTAAAGATTAATGTACACGGGCCAATGATGTGCCCAGTGGGTACAGGCACAGAGTGCGAGGGACAGCGAGCCCAGCGGTTGTGATTTAACTCTGTTGGATTTGAATTTCACCTGTCTTTTGAGAAGACTGAAGTTTCTTTATGTTCAGCTTCTCCTCACGACAGGCCCTCGGGATTGTACTGTAAGTCGTTAGTCCTATTTTCAGATTACATTATTGTTTCATTCACTGTATTTGAGGGGTGGTCATAGGAACAGGAGTAGGTCATTTAGCCCCTCGAGCCTGGTCCACCATTCAATGAGATCATGGTTGATCTGTGACATAACTCCATATACCTGCCTTCGTCATACCCCTTACCTTCTTTGCATAAAAACAAAATTTTAAGCTGAGATAATAGATTTAACAATTGAGCTAGCATCAACTGCCCTTTGTGGAAGAGTGTTCTTAACTTCTCCCACTCTTTGCATGTAGAAGTGTCTCTTAACTTCACTCCTGAAAGTCCTGATTCTAATTTTTAGTTTATGTTCCCTGGTCGCTAAACTGGCTGTGTTTTTATAACTTTACAGTGAATTGGGTCCAATCCATGTCTGGGACACCCTTGCCTTGTGAAATACTGAAATTTGTTCATAAAATATTCAGATTAACAAGAGACTGTTTAACTTTACTGAGCTGGGTTTTTCTTTTTGGTAAATCAGACATTCAGGGGGTCTATTAAACAGGATGGGAGCTGTTAGCAGTAAACTCCCTCGCTTCAGACAACATTCTTTGGCAGGTGGAAACCATTCCTCCATTTAAATCAAATCATGGTAATATTTTACTTGAGCTATCGGCTCGTTCTGTTAAAGTAGAATAACAATAAGTTAGTGGGAACTTTTAACAATAGCAATTCATTCCTGCTCACTGTACACACTGAAGGTGATTTTTCCTCCAGTGGAAACTGCAGTCAGACGGCCCCTCCTCACTTTCACTCTGAGCTTCCTCACACTATTGATAAATAGTGTTCGGAAACTTTAAACCCAATAGATGACAATACATTCAAGTGTAGTGTCGGTCCATCCTACCCTCTTCTGACTGTTGTCTGATTTACATATAAACATTTCAGGGAGACTTTACAAAGTGCATACACTGGCCAGGTCACCAGGAGAACTACTTTGGGATATTTTTATAATGTTGCAAAAAAATACCATGTAGAAATGCTTCAAGAATTCATTTTCAATGAAGCTTTGGATCTTACAGGACAGAAACAGGTGACTTTCCTCTCTCCCCTCATCCAATTTAATGTTCCTCTGTTCCAAGGTCCTTATACTACTCCCATTAAAAATAATTCATGGAGTCTGTCTGAACAACACTTTCAGGCAGAACTCTACATTGTTTCTTCCCTCTCTGTAAAGATTTTTTTGGAACCATAAACATGTATCTTTTGCCATGTCACATTTGACCCGAGAAGTTATAGAATCATAGAAATTTACAGCACAGAAGGAGGCTATTCGGCCCATTGTGTCTGTGCCAGCTGAAAAAGAGCTATCCAGCCTGATCGCACTCTTGGTCTTGGTCCGCAGCCTTGTCGGTGACGGCACTTCAAGTGCACATCCAAGTACTTTTAAAAAGTGATGTGGGTTTCTGCCTCTACCACCCGTTCAGCCAGTAAGGTCCAAACCCACACCACCCTCTGGGTGAAAAAATTTATCCCCAGTACCCCTCTAATCCTTCCACCAATTACTTGAAATATATGCCCCCTGGTTATTGGCCTGTCTGCTGAGGGAAATAGGACCTTAATACCTTTAGAAAAAATTGTTTATGGGATGTGGGCGTTGCTGGCCAGGGCAGCATTTATTGCCCATCCCGAATTGCCCTTGAGAAGGGGGTGGTGAGCTGCCTTCTTGAAGTGATGCAGCCTGTGTGATCCCCAATAATTTTATACACTTCAATTAAATCCCCCCTCAGCCTCCTCTGTTCCAATGAAAACAACTCCAGCCGATCCAATCCTTCCTCACAGCTAAAATTCTCCAGTCCTGGACCATCCTTGTAAATCTCCTCTGGACCCTCTCTGGTGCAATCCCATCTTTCCTGTAATGTGGTGACCTGAACTGGACACGGGTTAAATTTATTAGTCCGCCTGTTCCCACAGGTCCCAGTCGAGTTTCTTCATTCCTTTCCTTGGTTCAATCCGTCATTCACCGATTGGGTTTATGACCGGTCACCACCTCCTGTGATTTCCCCAATTGGCTGCCCCTCTTCTCAGAGATTCTCTCGCTCCACAGACCACCTGCACTCTGTCGGTTCCACCAATCCGGGAAGCTTCACCTGTGATTGGATGAACTCGGTGACCCGGGCCCGTCATGGCGGCCGAATCTCCCACAATGCAGAGCGGCGGAGAAAAGGCCCCATCTGTGAGACAGGCCGCGCTGCCCTCTGGGAGAATGTTCGCACATGCGCACATCACCCGCCGGATCAGCGGCCGCTTCCTGTTGTGTCGCGAGACAAACTTTCCGTTTTTTCGGTTGAGAACGAGCGGTTTTTATTGTGACGGAAACTGACGTCACTTTTCCTTTGAATCGCGCGGTTTGATTTAAATAAACGGCGCACATGCGCAGTGTGGCGCGTCCCTCTTAAAGGGCCCTGGACCGGCCGAGAGTCCCCGAGCCCGGGGACAGGACCGAGAGACGGGCAATGGGATTAGAGCGGAGGGCGGCCCCGGGGAGGGGGAACTTGCATTTCTCCAGCGCCTGTCACATCCTCAGGACGCCCCGAAGCCTCGCAGCTAATGGGGGGGGCTTTGGAAATGAGGTCACTGTTGTAATGTGGGCAGCCATTTTGTGCAGAGCAAGATCCCACAAACAGCAATGTGATAAATGACCAGATAATCTGTTTATCGGTGTTGGTGAAGGATTAAATATTGGCCAGGACACCGGAGAGAACTCCCCTGCTCTTCTTCGTTGCTGGAGGCGACGGGGCGGGGGGAGGGCGGGGGGCCGTTGCTGGGGGTGACGGGCGAGGCCTGTGAGCCGCTGCGGCCCTGGGCGGAGAATGGCGACACCCGCCGACTCCAGTCTCACCGCCGACTCCAGTCTTTCGAGTTCGAGGCACCGTTAAACAAAGAAGAGAAAACTTCCGCCAAAACCATGAGGATCCGCGCCTGGGCCCTGACCTTCTGCGGCTCTGCACACGCAGCCTTCGACTGCAGGCTCCTGACAAACATCAGGTATGGGCAGAGCAGCAATCAATAATCAATCACTCAACAAATCACAGCAATCAATCAATAACACCCAACTAATCAATAATCAATCACTAAACAAATCACAGCAATCAATCAATAACACCCAACTAATCAATAATCAATCACTAAACAAATCACAGCAATCAATCAATAACACCCAACTAATCAATAATCAATCACTCAACAAATCACAGCAATCAATCAATAACACCCAACTGATTCACAAGGATGGTACCAGAACTGAGAGGATCGAGTTATCAGGAAAGATTGAACAGGCTGGGGCTCTTTTCTCGAGAAAGGAGAAGGCTGAGGGGTGACCTGATCGAGGTCTTTTCAGATAATGAAAGGATTTGATAGGGGAGATGTAGAGAAAATGTTTCTGCTTGTGGGGGAGACCAAAACAAGGGGTCATCAATATAAGATCGTCACTAATAAATGTAATTGGGAATTCAGGAGAAACCTCTTTTCACAAAGAATTGTCAGAATGTGGAACGTGCTGCCACAAGGAGCAGTTGAGGCAAATAACATAGATGCATTTAAAGAGCAGCTAAAGAAACACATGAGGGAGAAAGGAATAGCAGGTTATGCTGATCGGGTTCGATGAAGAGGCTCGTGTGGAGCACAACCGCCGTCATAGACCAGTTGGGCCGAATGGCCTGTTTCTGTGCTGTACATTCTATGTAATTCTATGTAAATTAACGGCACACATGCGCAGTGTGACCGTCACGCAAACATGGCCGTCACGCGGTGGATGACGCCACAATCCTTTCTGTGGCATCATGGGTCCCGTGATTGGCAGATTCTCACCTGGATTCAGGGTCAGAGGTTACAGACCGTCTCCATCCTCCACTCAGCGCTAAAGAGCCCAGTCGATGAACCCTGACTCAGGACCCTGACCCTGGAGATCGGCCCAAGGCCTCTTAAAGGGCCCTGCAGCGGCCGAGATTTGAGAGATGGGAAATGTGATTAAAGGGAAGGGCGGCCCCGGATAGGGGGAGGGGGATCTTGCATTTCTCCAGCGCCTTTCACATCCTCGTGTCCCAAATCTTCGCAGCCAGTCGGGGGCTTTGGAAATAATGTCACTGTTGTAAAGTAGGCAACCATTTCTTGCACAACAAGATCCCACAAACAACAATGTGATAATGACCGGATAATCTGTTTTAGTGATGTTGGTTGAGGGATAAATATTGGCCAGGACACTGGGGAGAATTCCCGTGCATTTCTTCCAAATAGTGTCATGGGATCTTTTACAGCCACCTGAGAGGGCAAACGGGGCCTCGGTTTAATATTTCATCTGAAAAACGGCACCTCCGACAGTGTAGCACTCCCTCAGTACTGCACTGGAGTGTGAGCCTAGATTTTGTGCTCAGGTCTCTGGAGGGGAGCTTTAACCCACAACCTTTATGATTTTAGAGTTGAGAGAGTGATACAAATGAGCCAAGGCCGACACCGAGTACTTCAGAAGGGTCGTTAATTCTTCCGTCCCGTAACACGATGTGACTTTCTTCCACAGGAGAATTCGTGCCTGAACTTCCAGGAGTTTTGAGGAAAACCGCACCGGATTTGAATCAATCTGTTGGAAAATACTTGAGGCCGACTGGAAACCTCTTTGGATGTTCACACGGCCGGGAGGCACCAAGACAATTCGATGAGACTGTGAAGGATGTCAAGTGAAATCAGGGACATGGCGAGCAACGGTGTGAAGGTAACTGGGGGATCCCCGGGGTAATGCCCAGTCTGTTCAGGTGGGCCGTTTAAAAGGAAATGGAACAGTGCGGGGAGAAAGTTATCTGGGGACCGGAAACAGAGGGTCCGGGTTAATGGGAGTTGCTGAGATTGGAGAAGGGTTGGAAGTGGTTACCCCAGGGGTCAGTGCTGGGCCCACTTTTATTCTCCGTATTTATGGACTATTTGGAATTACATAGAATTTACAGCACAGAAACAGGCCATTCGGCTCAACTGGTCTGTGCTGGTGTTTATGCTCCACACGAGCCTCCTCACACCTCTCTTCATCTGTCCCTATCTGTATATCCATCTATTCCTTTCTCCCTCATGTACTTATCTAGCTTCCCCTTAAATGCGTCTATGCTATTCACCTCAACAACTCCATGTGTTAGCAAGTTCCACATTCTAACCACTCTCTGGGTAAATAATTTCCTCCTGAATTGCTTACTGGATTTATTAGTGACTATTTTATTTTCATGGCCCCTAGTTCTGGTCTCCCCCACAAGTGGAAACTTCTTCTCCACCTCCACCCAATCAAACCCTTTCATAATCTTAAAAACCTCTATCAAGTGACCCCCCCCCCCCCCCCACCCCCAGCCTTCTCCTTTGTAGAGAAAAGAGCCCCAGCCTGTTCACTTTTTCCTGATAGGTTTAACCTCTCATTTCTGGTGGTATCCTAGTAAATCTTTTTTGCACCTTCTCCGGTGCCTCTGTATCATTTTTATATGAACCCAAGTGCCTTGTTTGCTTTTTTAATGCCTTATTAACCTGCTTTGCTACTTTTAATTATTTGTGTCCCTGTACCCCGAAATTCCTTTGCTCCTCTACCCCATTTAGACTCTTATTATCCAAGCAGTATGCGGCCTCCTTATTCTTCCGACCAAAATGTAGCACCTCACACTTATCTACATTGAAATTCATTTGCCAATTACACGTCCATTTTGCAAATTTATTAATGTCTTCCTGTATTTTGTCGTAGTCCTCTTCAGTATTAACTATACCTCCCAATTGGGTGTCGTCGGCAAATTTTGAAATTGTACTCCCGATTCCTGAGTCCAAATCATTTATGCAAATAGTGAACAACAGTGTTCCCAGCACCGATCCCTGTGGAACACCACTTCCCACCTTTTGCCAATCTGAGTAACTACCTTTAATCCCTACTGTCCGTTTTCTGTTTTGTAGCCAGCTTGCTATCCATTCTGCTACCTGTCCCCTGACTCCACAAGCTCTGACCTTGGTCATGAGTCTACTATGCGATACCTTATCGAAGGCCTTTCAAGGTTTTCTTTTTCAGATATTTATTCACTTTCTTTTTAAATTCTGCTTTCCTCGGTGTTTCTGGTTAGACATTCCATTGTCCGAACAACCCTCTGCATCAAAAAGAAAACCAACCTCTCACTTCATTCTTTTGGTCTTAATTTGATGCCCTCCAGTTACCGACTCACAAACTGGTGGAAATAGATTTCCCTCATTTACTTTATCAATATCCCCTCATAATTTTGATCCCCACCCTCTGATCTTATTTAAACTTCTCTGCTCTCATGAAAAGTTATGTGAAGACTCTCATCCTTGGGATCATCTTAGTGAATCTCTTCTGCCCCTCTCCATGGCCGCGACATTCTTACTAAAGTAATGCACCAAAAACTGGACACAATATTCTGACTGTGGCCTAACCAATGATTTGTCCAGGTGTAGCATTAACTCTTTCCTTTTATACTCTATGCCCCTATTTATAAATCCTCGGATCCCATGGGGGTTTTTGTAAAACAGCTTTATCAACTTGTCCTCCCACTTTTAAAGATTTGTGTATCTGAATCACTAAATCTCTCTGCTCCTCTACTCCTTTTACAGTTTTACAGTATAGTGTCTATTTCCTCTCCTTATTCTTCTCACCTCACATCTCTCCCCATTAAATTCTATCTCACATCTATCTGCCCAATCTGTCTGCCTCCTCCTGAAGTTGTTGACAATCATCTTCATGGTTAATCTCACTCCTAATCTTTGTGGCAGCTGCAAATTTTAACATTGTGCCTCCTACACCCAGGTCCAGATCATTTCTATCCACAGATATTGAGAAAAGCAATGGTGCCAACACTGACCCCGGGGATCACCACGGTTTGAACCCTTCCAGTGCAAGAAACATCTGTTAACCACAACTCTCAATTTTCTGTCCTTTACCCATCCCCTCTCTCTCATTTCTCCTCTCCAGCTTCTCATATTTCTATCCCTCAGTTCTCATACACAAACAGACTCTCTTCCCCTTTCCTCTCTTTCATACACACAGACTTTCTCTCCCATATCCTCTCTCACTCTTATATACACACACCATGGGGTCAATTTTAGGATGACCGAGCGGGTGCGTTCGTGGCGGGGGGGTTCCTAAAATTGGGGAATCCCGGAGCGGGTCCGGAGCCCGGCTCCAACCTGCCCACTTCTGGTTTCCCCAATGACGCGAATCGGTGCGTGCGCAGCCCCCGCGTGCGGGCCTCCCACCGCCAATTAAAGCTGGCGGGATGACAGTTTAGATAGTTAGGGAGGTACTTGAGGTCGTTGACACACCTCATTGGGAAGAGATTTTAGCAGGGATGTGATTTTGGACTCTCCTCAGCGTGTTTCCCATGCTGTGGGAAATACTCCCTGTTGTTGCAGACGTGTTTCAGTCAGCAGCCATTGGGAGATGCAGAGGATTCCTTGACAGTCGGGGGGAATACCTCATTCATTGCAGCAGGGCACTCTGTCACCTCAGACAAAGTTTTGTCTGCCACACCGTTGTCTCCACACTCAAAATTATTACATCATACCCTAAACTCTGCTGTCCAAACACATTTACCTACTTTGCGGACCCCCTCACACTCACAGCGTCAGGATGGGGGTGGGGGGTTCCATAGCTGCATTCATTCACTCCATTGGAGGATGACCAACATCACCAGCCTCGCCAGGCACGCCGTCCACCTCCGCCATGTGGAGCTACACAACACAGTGCTGCGCAACAGGCACCTGCACAAAGTAGTCATGCAACTGCACAGACACCCACTGTAGGGTGACCGAATGGGTGGCATCCAGGGTGTTCATGGAGAACCTCATGAAAGGGCCTTATTGGACAAGCCAGTCAGGAATGGCCAAGATGTAGCAGTAGTGATGACAATATAATATGTAATGTGAGTTGATCAGAAATCAAATGTAAGTAAAAACCATGACAAACCTTCAAACATCCTTGTGCATCCCCTTCATGCTCACGACACGTTTGCCTTATGCTTCCTGCTACACATACGTGATACATGCCCTGTAGCTGCAGCACAGGTCGTGGCAGGTGGGGTGAGACTGACCATGAAAGAGATGCATGAGAGGGTGAGTATGAGACAGAGCCATGAGATTGTTTATGGATTGGGTTGAGTGATAGTGGTGAGATAAATACTGGGGAAGTGAGGAAATGCATGTAAGATGAGGATGAGGGTTCAGTGGGTGTGAGGAGTGATGTGATTGAGAAGTGTTGGCAGTGCGGAAGGAGATGTGGGGTGGGGGCGGTGATGTGGCAGACGGAGTGTCGGGGAATGAGTAAGAGTACTCACTTCGGCTGACCTGGTTCGGTCACTGAAGCGCCTCCTGCACTGTATGGGGGTGGGCGATATGTTGGTGGTGCTGGTCACCTCCTCTGCTACCTTGAGCCAGGCCTTCGTGGTGGCAGAGGCAGGCCGCTTTTTCCCGTCCGACGGGTGGAAGATCTCCCTCCTCCTCCTCCTCCTCCTCCTCCCCCCATCCAGTCAGATCTGGAGTGAGGCATCATTAAACCTGGGAGCAGCCTTCCCCCTGGGCTGCTCCATGCTGTAATTTTGCCTATTTCCTGCAGTATCAGTCAGTGGAGGATTGCCCCTTTTAAATAGGGCTCCTCTAGCTGACAGCTTATGATGTGGGTGTGCAGTCCACCCACTGTGCAGCTTTCCAGCATGAAACCCAGAAGCCAAGGTAAGTTGCTTCAATTTACTTACGACCACGTGCCAAACCCACATATTTCACTGGGTGGGTTACCCACGCGCCCAGTCGACCCCCCACTGCCAACCCACCTCCTTTCTAATATCGGGCCCCATATCTCCCTCCCACTCTATCTCTCAGACTCTCCCTCATCCACATCCAGACTCTCTGAGAGTCTGCCTCACAGACTCACTCCCTCATACACAGACTCTGAGACTCACTCCCTCATACACAGACTCTCTGAGACTCACTATCTCACACTGTTGCACTCAGGCAGCTTGGTCTCCTCTTTTATACACAGATTCTCTCTCCCATGTCTTGCACAGACACCTAGGGGGATGATTTTAAAGCCCAAGAATCGGCCGGTTGGGGATTGGTGGGAGTTGAAAATAGTTGTTTTTTTGGGTCACAACCGCAACATTTTCGGACTTTGCATCCCCAATGGGAAGCCTGTACTTTTACACGCCGGCGCTCAACCCGGAAATAAAGCCGAGTTGAGGTCGCGACCCAAAAAACTACTTTCAACACCCACCCGCCCCCAACCCACCCGTTCTTGGGGTTTAAAATCACCCCCCTGCTTTCAACCTCCTCTTTCATACACCCTGACTTGTTCTCCCCTTCGCTCTGACACACAAGCTCTCTGTCTCTTCTTTCACTCATACACTGTCTCCCCTTCTCTCTCAGATTCTGCCTCCTCTTTTCTCTCTCTCTCACACACAGACTCTCTCTCCACCAATTCCGTTATACACACAGACTCTCTCTCTCCACCAATTCCATTATACACACAGACTCTCTCTCCACCAATTCCATTATACACACAGACTCTCTCTCCACCAATTCCATTGTACACACAGACTCTCTCTCCACCAATTCCATTATACACACAGACTCTCTCTCCACCAATTCCATTAAACACACAGACTCTCTCTCCACCAATTCCATTAAACACACAGACTCTCTCTCCACCAATTCCATTATACACACAGACTCTCTCTCTCCACCAATTCCATTATACACACAGACTCTCTCTCCACCAATTCCATTATACACACAGACTCTCTCTCCAATTCCATTATACACACAGACTCTATCCACCAATTCCATTATACACACAGACTCTCTCTCCACCAATTCCATTGTACACACAGACTCTCTCCACCAATTCCATTATACACACAGACTCTCTCTCCACCAATTCCATTATACACACAGACTCTCTCTCCACCAATTCCATTATACACACAGACTCTCTCTCCACCAATTCCATTATACACACAGACTCTCTCTCTCCACCAATTCCATTACACACACAGACTCTCTCTCCACCAATTCCATTATACACACAGACTCTCTCTCTCTCCACCAATTCCATTATACACACAGACTCTCTCTCTCCACCAATTCCATTATACACACAGACTCTCTCTCTCCACCAATTCCATTATACGCACAGACTCTCTCTCTCCACCAATTCCATTACACACACAGACTCTCTCTCTCCACCAATTCCATTATACACACAGACTCTCTCTCTCCACCAATTCCGTTATACACACAGACTCTCTCTCCACCAATTCCATTATACACACACTCTCTCTCTCCACCAATTCCATTATACACACAGACTCTCTCTCTCCACCAATTCCATTATACACACAGACTCTCTCTCTCCACCAATTCCATTATACACACAGACTCTCTCTCTCCACCAATTCCATTACACACACAGACTCTCTCTCTCCACCAATTCCATTATACACACAGACTCTCTCTCTCCACCAATTCCGTTATACACACAGACTCTCTCTCCACCAATTCCATTATACACACACTCTCTCTCTCCACCAATTCCATTATACACACAGACTCTCTCTCTCCACCAATTCCATTACACACACAGACTCTCTCTCCACCAATTCCATTATACACACAGACTCTCTCTCTCCACCAATTCCATTATACACACAGACTCTCTCTCTCCACCAATTCCATTATACACACAGACTCTCTCTCTCCACCAATTCCATTATACACACAGACTCTCTCTCTCCACCAATTCCATTACACACACAGACTCTCTCTCTCCACCAATTCCATTATACACACAGACTCTCTCTCCACCAATTCCATTATACACACAGACTCTCTCTCCATCTTTTCTGTTATCTGTGCCCATCTCTCCTGCAACCCCAGGACCCGATGGTTTCCATCCCAGTGCAGGTGAGGAAATTGTTGATGCTTCAAGATCTTCCAAAACTCTCTTGATTCAGGAATTGTTCCCTTGGATTGGAAAACTGCCAATATAACTCCATTGTTTAAGGGTAGGGGAAATAAACTAAGAAGTTACAGACCTATTAGTCTAATGTCAGTAGTGGGGAAGTTACTAGAATCTCTTGTTAGGGACAGAGTGACTGAGCATTTGAACAAGTATGAGCTGATCAGAGAGAGCCAGCATGGATTTGTAAAGGGTAAGTCATGTTTAATGAACTGAGTTGAGTTTTATGAGGCGGTAACAAAAGTGGTAGATAAAGGAGTCTCTGTTGATATTTAAATAGACTTCCAGAAGGCAATCAACAAGGTTCCACATAAGAGAAAGTTAACTAAAGTGAGAGCGCGTGGGATTGGTGGCAACTCATTGGCTTCGACAGGGAATAGGTCAGGAGGGAGGAGACAGAGATGGGATAATGGGTATGTGCTCAAATTGTCAGGATGTGAACAGTGCTGTCACCCAGGGATCTGTCCTGGGGCCTCAGCTTTTCCCTGTATTTATAAATGACTTGGATGAAGGAATACAGAGCCGTATATCAAAGTTTGCTGACGACACTAAGTTAGGTCGCACTTAATAGTGCAGATGGGAACAGAAAGTTGCAAAATAACATTGATAGATTAAGTGGGTGGGCAAAACTGTGGCAGATGGAGTTCAACATGGGAAAGTGCAGGGTCATCAATTTTGGCCCTAAGAAAGATAGATCAGAATATTATCTAAATGGTGAGAAGCTGGGAACTGGATGGGCGGAGAGAAAAAGGGATCCAAGTACGAAAATCACTAAAATCTAGCGGACAGGTATTAAAAATAATTTAAATGTTTGCTGTTATCTCAAGAGGGCTGGAATTCAAAGGGTTGGAAGTTATGTTATAGCTGTTGAGTGCTCTGGTTAGACCCCATCTGGAGGACTGCATTCAGCTTTGGGCGGTGCACCTCAGGAAGGATGTATTGACCTTGGAGGGGGTGCATTGCAGATTCACCAGAATGATACCGGGGCTAAAAAAGGGTTAATATTGAGGACAGGTTATATAGATTAGGCCTGTATTCTCTTAAGTATAGAAGATTGTAGGGTGATCTAATTGAGGTGTTTATGATGATCAAAGGAGTTGATAGTTTCTCTCTATCTACCCTATTTCCTCTGGTGGGGAGCGGGGCAGGCGGGGAGTCCAAAACAAGGGGTCATAACCTTTAAATTAGAGCTAGGCCGTTCAGGGCTGATGTCAGAAAGCATTTCTTCACATAAAGGGCAGTGGAAATTGGGAAATCTCTCCCCCAAAAAGCTGTTGAGGCTGGGGGTCAATTGAAAATGTCAAAACTGAGAGTGATAGATTTTTGTTAGGCAAGAATATTAAGGATTATGGAACTGATGCGGGTTTTTTTTTGTTTATTCATGGGATGTGGGCGTCGCTGGCGAGGCCGGCATTTATTGCCCATCCCTAATTGCCCTTGAGAAGATGGTGGTGAGCCGCCTTCTTGAACCGCTGCAGTCCGTGTGGTGAAGGTTCTCCCACAGTGCTGTTTGGTAGCGAGTTCCAGGATTTTGACCCAGCGACGATGAAGGAACGGCGATATATTTCCAAGTCGGGATGGTGTGTGACTTGGAGGGGAACGTGCAGGTGGTGTTGTTCCCATGTGCCTGCTGCTCTTGTCCTTCTAGGTGGTAGAGGTCGCGGGTTTGGGAGGTGCTGTCGAAGAAGCCTTGGCGGGTTGCTGCAGTGCATCCTGTGGATGGTACGCACTGCAGCCACATGCGCCGGCGGTGAAGGGAGTGAATGTTTAGGGTGGTGGATGGGGTGCCAATCAAGCGGGCTGCTTTGTCCTGTATTGGTGTCGAGCTTCTTGAGTGTTGTTGGAGCTGCACTCATCCAGGCAAGTGGAGAGTATTCCATCACACTCCTGACTTGTGCCTTGTAGATGGTGGAAAGGCTTTGGGGAGTCAGGAGGTGAGTCACTCGCCGCAGAATACCCAGCCTCTGACCTGCTCTTGTAGCCATGGTATTTATATGGCTGGTCCAGTTAAGTTTCTGGTCAATGGTGACCCCCAGGATGTTGATGGTGGGGGATTCGGCGATGGTAATGCTGTTGAATGTCAAGGGGAGGTGGTTAGACTCTCTCTTGTTGGAGATGGTCATTGCCTGGTAGATGGAGTTAAGATACAGGTCAGCCATGATCTAATTGAATGCTGGAACAGGCTTGAGGGGCTGAATGGCCTAATCCTGATCCTATGTTTAAACCCCTCCAATCAGGTTTCCACTCCTGCCGCAGCACTGAAACGGCCCTCATAAAGTCACAAATGACATCCTATGTGAGTGTGACCATGGTGAACTATCCCTACTCATCCTTCTCGACCTGTCTGCAGCCTTTGACACGGTTGACCACACCATCCTCCTCCAATGCCTCTCCTCCATTGTCCAGCTGGGTGGGACTGCCATTTTCTGGTTCCATTCCTATCTATCCAGTCATAGCCAGAGAATCGCCTGCAGTGGCTTCTCTTCCCACTCCCGAACCGTTACCTCTGGAGTCCCCCAAAGATCTATCCTTGGCCCCCTCCTGTTTCTCATCCATATGCTGCCCCTCGGTGACATCAACCGAAAACACAATGCCGATTCTTCACGTAAACTGACAACACCCACCTCTACCCCTAAACTTTGAAGGGTAGTGAACAGTGAGGAGGATAGTGATAGACTTCAAGAGGATATAGACAGGCTAGTGGCGTGGGCGGACACGTGGCAGATGAAATTTAATGCGGAAAAATGCGAAGTGATACATTTCAGTAGGAAGAACGAGGAGAGGCAGTATAAACTAGAGGGCACAATTCTAAAAGGGGTACAGGAACAGAGGGATCTTGGGTTTATGTGCACAAATCGTTGCAGGTGGCAGGGCCAGTTGAGAAAACGGTTAAAAAAGCATACGGGATCCTGTGCTTTATAAGTCGAGGCATAGAGTACAAAAACAAGGAAGTCATGATGAACCTTTTATAAAACACTGGTTCGGCCACAACTGGAGTATTGTGTCCAGTTCTGGGCACCGCACTTTAGGAAAGGTGTGAAGGCCTTAGAGAGGGTGCAGAAGAGATTTACTGGAATGATTCCAGGGATGAGGGACTTTAGTTACTTGGATAGACTGGTGAAGCTGGTGCTGTTCTCCTTGGAATAGAGAAGGTTGAGAGGAGATTTGATAGAGGTATTCAAAATCATGAAGGGTTTAGACAGAGTAGATACAGAGAAACTGTTGCCAATGGCAGAAGGGTCAAGAACCAGAGGACATAGATTTAAGGTGATTGGCAAAAGAACCAAAGGTGACATGAGGAAAAGCTTTTTTACACAGCGAGTGATTAGGATCGGGAATGCACTGCCCGAGGGGGTGGTGGAGGCAGATTCAATCATGGCCTTCAAAAAGGAACTGGATCAGTACTTGAAAGGAAAAAAAAATGCAGGGCTACGGGGATCGGGTGGGGGAGTGGGACTACTGGATTGCTCTTGCATCGAGCCGGCGTGGAATCGATGGGCTGAACGGCCTCCTTCCGCGCTGTAACCTTTCTATGATTTGATGACACCTCATAGAATCACAGAATGATAGAATAGTTACAGCGCAGAGGAGGCAATTTGGCCCATCGAGCCAGTGCCGGGTCTTTGTAAGAGCAATCCAGTTAGTCCCATTCCCCCGCTCTTTCCCCGTAGCCCTGCAATTTTTTTTACCTTCAAGTATTTATTCACTTCCTTTTTGAAAGCCACGATTGAATTTGCTTCCAACACCCTTTCAGGCAGTGCATTCCAGACCATAATCACTCGCTGCATTCAAAGAAAGATTTTCCTCATGTCGCCTTTGATTCTTTTGCCAATCACCTGATATCTGTGTGCACTGGTCTCGACCCTTCCGCCAATGGGAACAATTTCTCTTTATCTAAACTTTCATGATTTTGAACACTTCTATCAAATCTCCTCTCAACCGTCTCTGTTCTGAGGAGAACAACCCCAGCTTCTCCAGTCCATCCACATAACAGAAGACCCTCATCCCTGGAACCATTCCAGTAAATCTTTTCTGCACCCTCTAGAAGGCCTTCACACCTTTCCTAAAGTGCGGTGCCCAGAATTGGACACAATACTCCAGTTGTGGTCGAAGCAGTGTTTTATAAAGATTCATCATGACTTTGTTGCTTTTGTACTCCTAATGTATAAATAGAGGCATAATGAGGATTCTCACCTCTCCACGTTGGGCTAATCGGACGCCACAAAACCCACCACTGTGAAACCGATGACAGGCGCGTACGCAGTGGGGTGGGGTCACGTTCCCTGTTATGGGGGGGGGGGGGGATTCGGGGCGTGGGTGGCTCGGGGTGGGTGGAGGCGTTTGGGGTTAATATCGAGGGGGGGTGTGGGGGTGTTAATATCGAGGGGGGAGGTGGGGGCGTTAATATCGGGGGGAGAGGCCGTGGCAGGGGTTTAATATCGGGGGGGGGGGGGCAGGCGGGGTTTAATATCGGGGGGTGGGGGTTAATATCGAGGGTGGAGGTGGGGGCGTAATATTGGGGGGGTGAAGCCGTGGCAGGAGTTTAATATAGGGGGGGGCGGAAGGCGGGGTTTAATATCGGGGGTGGGGGTTAATATCGAGGGTGGAGGTGGGGGCGTTAATATCGGGGGGCAGGCGGGGGTTTAATATCGGGGGGTAGGGGTTAATATCGAGGGGGTAGGTGGGGTAGTTAATATCGGAGGTTGGTCGGCCGTGGTGGGGGTTTAATATCGAGGGGGTAGGTGGGGTAGTTTATGTCGGGGGGGTGGTCGGCCGTGGTGGGGGTTAATATCGGGGGCTGGGGGTTAATATCGCGGCCGATGGAACTGTATGTGGGGCGGGGCCTGGAACCGCTGGTTTTGAGCCACCGCTCGAGTGAATTTCTACTCCCATGATGTTTATAATGAAGTAAAATCTAATAATTATAACTGTGTTCTGTTACATTTCAATGAAACAAAACTGGTCTCTGCTGCAACAGATGTTCGAGACACTTGTAAAACCTCCAAAAACCCGTCACATCTTCAGCATAGGAGAGAAAAGGAGAAATAGTGAAACCCGCCTCTGACTAACGTCCCATCCTGTCTGACACTGTTCACTATCACACCGCCCCTCAACAATACAGCTTCACAGATGCTGCAGGCTGATCGGCGGAATGGAAGCTGATATCACTTATGCAGAACTGAGGTTCTCTCAATCTCCTCTGAAGCAACAACTTCCAGCACCTTCTCCCAGCAATGCAGGTACCTGACCCACCTGTTCAGTCAGTAGTAACGTAGCTTTAATGTGACCAGGCTGTTATTTTAGTTTCACTGCGGTGCTCTGCGGACAGGAATGTCCCATTTTATTTCTCACCTTTTGAACTCGTGCCAGTTTATCTCTGAGATTCTTGAGAGTTTCGGAGCGGCACCGAAGTCACAAAGGGCCACGGAGGTTCCAGGTAGGAAGCCTGTTCTCCTCAGAGTTTGCTGATCCGGGACACGGTCCTGACAGCGAAATATTAAGGATCGGAGGGCTCTCGTTTTAGGGAGGAGGGTGAGCGATGATTGGAGCTGCGGGTTTGCCATCCAGTTACTCTGGCAGGAAACAGTGGGTGAGAGGCCCTAATGGGAGCTGCATTGGACGGGATTCCCTCAGGCTTAAATATTCAGACAACGCTCACTGACCGGCTCCTACAGGAAGAATGACCGCTCGGGCCAGCGACCAGAAACATCACCGATGTCAATAAAACAATGTTCAGATCTGATTGAGCTGAGGGTAAAGGAGGGTTTATGGGTGGTGGGGTATTTTAAGTATATTAAATATATATGTTTGTGTGTAAATAGTTACTCAATCTGGCACTATATTTCAAGCAGTGATTATTCTCACTGAGACATTGCTGTCCCTGCATTGCTGTCCTGTTGCAGTTCACCATGACCTTTGTTAATTTCGGCACTGGAACAAAAGAACACGGGAACATTGGAAACAGGAGTAGGCCATTCAGCCCCTCGAGCCTGCTCCGCCATTCAATTAGATCATGGCTGATCTGCGCCTCCACTCCATTTACCTGCCTTTGATCCATGTGCCTTGATACCCTTACCTAACAAAAATATCAGTCTTCAAATCCCCGTTTGTCCGAGCATCAACAGCCTTTTGGGGGAGAGAGTTCCAGATTTCTACCACCCTTTGTGTTAAAAGGTGCTTCCTGATTTCACTCCTGAATTGCCGAGCTCTAATTTTAAGATTGTCTCCTTGTTCTTGATTTCCCTCATCAGAGTAAATAGTTCCTCCGTATCTACCCTATCAAATCCTCTTAATATTTTAAACACCTCGATCTGATCACCCCTCAATCTTCTATACTCCAGGGAATACAAGCCTAGTTGATACAACCTGTCGTCATAATTTAACCCTCTAAACCCCGGTATCATCCTGAGCCTCGGTATCATTCACAGCCAGGAACAGTAGCCACAGCCTTTTGTGACTGAAGTGAACCTTATCTTGGTGACGATCTTGTTTTGGACGTTAATTTTGTACAGAACCAGGAACTTGCGGCAATCGGTGTTTCCCCTAACTCTCTTGTGGGCTGCAGTGACTTCCTGATTTAATTGTATGTTCATGGTTTAAAACAGAAGTTTCCTGGGACACAGCAGAACAAAGGGAAGTTGCAGCACATTTACTATAAACGTTCTATAATTTGCTTACCAACTGCTCATTATTTCACAACTGGCTTAGAAAAGAATCCTAATTTGCAAATAGAATCATAGAATGGTTACAACACAGAAGCCCCACTCCACCAATCCAGATAGCCCCACTCCACCGCCCTTTCCCCGTGGCCCTGCAATTTTTTTTCCTTCAAGTACTTATCCAATTCCCTTTTGAAAGCCATGATTGAATCCGCCTCCACCACCCATTCAGGCAGTGCATTCCAGATCATAACCAATCGCTGGGTAAAAATGCTTTTCCTAATGTCGCTTTTGGTTCTTTTGCCAATTACCTTAAATCTGTGTCCTCTGGTTCTCAACCATTCTGCCAATGGAAACAGCTTTTCTCTACCTACACTGTCTAGACCCCTGATGATTTTGAACACCTCTATCAAATCTCCTCTCAACCTTCACTGCTGTAAGGAGAACAAACCCAACTCCTCCAGTCTATTCATGTAACTGAAGTCCCACATAGAAACATAAGAAATAAGAGCAGGAGTAAGCTGGGTGTCACCATTGACCAGAAACTTAACTGGACCAGCCACATAAATACTGTGGCTACAAGAGCAGGGCGGAGACTGGGTATTCTGCGGCGGCTGACTCACCTCCTGACTCCCCAAAGCCTTTCCACCATCTACAAGGCGTGTGATGGAATACTCTCCGCTTGCCTGGATGAGTGCAGCTCCAACAACACTCAAGAAGCTCGACACCATCCAGGACAAAGCAGCCCGCTTGATTGGCACTCCATCCACCACCCTAAACATTCACTCCCTTCACCATCAGTGCACCGTGGCTGCAGTGTGTACCATCCACAGGATGTACTGCAGCTATTTGCCAAGGCTTCTTCGACAGCACCTCCCAAACCCGCGACCTCTACCACTTAGAAGGACAAGGGCAGCACGCACATGGGAACAACACCACCTGCATGTTCCCCTCCAAGTCACAGACCATCCCGACTTGGAAATATATCGCCGTACCTTCATCGTCGCTGGGTCAAAATCCTGGAACTCCCTCCCTAACAGCGCTGTGGGAGAACCGTCACCGCATGGACTGCAGCGGTTCAAGAAGGTGGCTCACCACCACCTCCTCAAGGGCAATTAGGGTTGGGCGTTAAATCCTGGCCTTGCCAGCGACGCCCACATGCCATGAACGAATAAAAAAAGAGCCATACAGCCCCTCGAGCCTGCTCCGCCGTTCAATCAGATCATGGCTGATCTTCGACCTCAACTCACGTTCCTGCCTGATCCCCACATCCCTTGATTCCCGTAGAGTCCAAAAATCTATCCATCTCAGCCTTGACTATGTTCATTGACTCAGCATCCGCAGCCGCTCGAGGGTCAAGTAACTATTTAGCATGAAGGAGTCTCATTCGTTATCGGAATTAACCAGTCAAATCGCTCCACCAACTAAGAACGGCCATGCACCACCGCCCACAGAATTGAGAAAGAGCAATCAATCTGTCAATCCTTTCCATATCCGGGCCGGCTGAGGTTTCCCGTTTTTTTTCCCCCCGTGTTTCATCTCTGGAACCATTGTGGTAAATCTTTTCTGCACCCTCACTCAGGCCGTCACATCCTTCCTAAGGTCTGGTGCTCAGAATGGGACACAAAACTCCAGATGTGGCTGAACCTGTGCTTTATAAAGGTTCATCATAACTTCCTTGCTTTTGTACTCTATGCCTCTATTTACAAAGCCTAGGATCCCCTATGGTTTTTTAACCACTTTCTCAACGTGCCCTGCCACCTTCAGCGGTTTGTGCACATACACCCCCAGGTCTCTCTGTTCCTGCACCCTCTTTCGAATTGTATCCTTTAGTTTATATTACCTCTCCTCGTTCTTCCTACCAAAATGTATCACTTTGCACTTCTCTGCGTTAAATTTCATCTGCCACGTGTCCGCCCATTCCACCAGCCCGTCCATATCCTCTTGAATTCTATCACTATCCTCCTTACTGTTCACTACCCTTCCAAGTTTTGTGTCATCTGCAAATTTTGAAATTGTGCCCTGTACACCCAAGTCCAAGTCATTAATATATATCAAGAAAAGCAGTGGTCATAGTACCGACCCCTGGTGAACACAGCTGTATACCTTCCTCCAGTCTGAAAAACAACCGTTCACCACTACTATCTGTTTCCTGTCACTTAGCCAATTTCATATCCATGCTGCCATTGCCACTTTGATTCCATGGTCGTCAACTTTGCTGACAAGCCCATTATGCGGCACTTTATCAAACGCCTTTTGGAAGTCCATATACACTACATCAACCGCATTGCCCTCATCGACCCTCTCTGTTACCTCATCAAAAAACTCAATCAAGTTAGTTAAACACGATTTGCCTTTAACAAATCCGTGCTGGCTTTCCTTAGTTAATCCACACTTGTCCAAGTGACTGTTAATTTTGTGCCAGATTATCGCTTCTAAAAGTTTCCCCACCACCGAGCTGAAACTGACTGGCCTGTAGTTGCTGGGTTTATCCTTTGCAAATCTCCAGTCCTGTGGCACCATTCCATATCTAAGGATGATTGGAAGATTATGGCCAGAACCTCTGCAGTTTCCACCCTTACTTTCCTCAGCAACCGAGGATGCATCCCATCTGGACTGGGTGACTTATTTACTTTAAGTACAGCTAGCCTTTCTAGCATCTCCTTTTGATCAATTTCTAGCCCATCCAATATCTCTACTACCTCCTCTTTTGCTGAGACTTTGGCAGCATCTTCTTCCTTGGTAAAGACAAATGCAAAGTACCTATTTAGTACCTCAGCCATGCCCTCTGCCTCCATAAGTAGGTCTCCTTTTTGGTCCCTAATCGGCCCCAGCCCTCCTCTGACGACGTGTTTACTATTTATATGCCTATAGAAGACTTTTGGATTCCCTTTTATGTTAGTTGCCAGTCTATTCTCATACTTCTCTTTGTCCCTCTTATTTCAGAGGGGAAGTGAAAAAGGAACTTTCTATATTCAGCCTGGTTCTCACTTGTATTATCAGCCTGACATCTGTCATACTCCCCCTTTTTCTGCTTCATCTTTCTCTCTCTCTCTCTTTCGTCATCCAGGGAGCTCTGACTTTAGTTGCCCTACCTTTTCCCCCTCGTGGGAAAGTACCTGAACCATCTGCTCTTTAAAGGCTGCCCACTGTTCAATTACAGTTTTACCTGCCAATCTTTGATTCCAATTTACCCGGGCCAGATCCGTTCTCAAACCACTGAAATTAGCCCTCCTTCAATTCAGTATTTTTACCCTAGATTGCTCCTTGTCCTTTTCGATTGATAATCTAAACATTATGATACTATGGCCACTGTTCCCCTCCCGACACTTGCTCCACCTCATTCCCCAGAACCAGATCCAGCAATGCCTCCTTCCTCGTTGGGCCGGAAGCTTACTGATCAAGAAAGTTCTCCTAAACACACTTCAGAAATTCTTCCCCCCTCTCTGCCCTTCACACTGTTACAGGCTTTATTAGGATAATTGAAGTCCCCCATTATCACTGCTCTATGGCTCTTGCACCTCTCTGTAATTTCCCTGCAAATTTGCTTCTCCATATCCTTCCCGCTGGTTGGTGGCCTATAGAATACACCCAGTAGTGTAATGGCACCTCTACTGTTTCTTAACTCTAACCAAATAGATTCTGTCCTTGACCCCTCCAGGACATCCTCTCTCTCCAGCACTGCAATATTCTCCTTAATGAATACTGCCACTCCCCTCCTTTCTTTCCTGAACACTTTGTATCCCGGAGTATTTAGTACCCAATCCTGCCCTTTATTGAACCAGGTCTCCGTTATCGTCACAACATCATATTCCCACGTGGCTATTTGTGCCTGTAGCTCACCAACCTTGTGGTGTGTTTACACACATGCACTGCAAACCTATCTTAGACCTTCTTGTATTCTCTCTTAGTCTGATCCTATCTAATACTGTACTATTTCTTAACCTAGTGCGATCTGTCGCTCCCAATCCTTTGTGCACCTTGTTTCTCCTTTCCAGTTCTACATCCTGGTGCCCATCCCCCTGGCAAATAAAAACAAAAATGCTGCTGCCCGCTAATCGACCAGCTAAAGCCCTGTCTGATGTGACACTGAAAAATACAGGTGAATAGGCGAACGAGACAGCTGAGATGGTGAACGAGACTAATGTAGACGGTGAACATGATGACGATTGCAGAAGGCTCCTCGGGTCATTGCTTGCTAAATCATTCAACTCCACCTATCACGGTCTGCGGCTCTCCTCATGGCGGAGAAGATCCCCATATTCTGGGACCTGAGGTAAACTGTGACCGATGAGAACCAAATGCTTCTTCTAGGGGGGCCTTTCCGGGTCTTTATACAACAGGCTGAGTGTCCTCGAGGTGTCGTGTGCCGTCAAACCTGGACATGTGCCCAAACAGCGATTAACGCCTTATGACACCTAGGGAAGGTCATATTACTGACCTGACTATTTGTGACATGGTCACACCACCAATTATGCCACTGGCCCACTGCATCAATGTTTGCCTGGTGGGCTTGTGAAACGGTTCAAGTCTCTGATGTATACAGGAGAACTGGTGTGATGCAGATTTGATACAGGCCAAGCTTTGTTGGAAGTGGAAGATGCGATGACCATATTTTCTTGACCATGTCCACCATCACCTGGCACATCAGAACAGTTCTGCATCGTATTTGATATAATATAGGTCTTTATAATTATGAAGGGGTTTGATAGGGTGGTCGTAGAGAAGATGTTTCCACTTGTGGGGGCCATAAATATAAGATAGTGTCTAATAAATCCAATAAAGAATTCAGGAGAAACTTCTTTACCCAGAAAGTGGTTAGAATGTGGAACTTACCACCACATGGGATAGTTGAGGCGAATAGCATGGATGCATTTAAGTGGAAGCTAGATAAATACATGAGGGAGAAAGGAATAGAAGGACGTGCTGATAAGGTTAGATGAAATAGGGTGTGAGAGGGGGTCGTGTGGAGCATAAACACCAGCACAGACCAGTTGGACCAAATGGCCAGTTTCTGTTTTGTAAATTCTATGTAATATTTCTGGGATGCTTCAACATGACTCATGGATCAGTGATCCTGGATACGGGAATCGCTCCACCCAATCCACAGTCTTACCTGAAATCTCTAGATTAGGTGGAGGTGGGAGAAAGTGGCTGAGTGACTGGATCTGTGTCGTCATCCAGTTAACTTGTAAGCCCAAGGAACCAGTTATAAAGTCAACTGGAGAATGAGAAGTTGAACAAGGCAAGTGAGAAAGTGAATGAGCCAGGTAAGAAGGTGAACTGGACAAGAGATAAGATTGAATAGGCTGGTGAAATGATGAACTAAGCAGGTGAGAAGGTGAATTAACAGGTGAGTATGTGAACTGTTCAGGTGAGTCGATAAACTGGACAGTAAAAAGGTGAATTAGCAGGTGAGAAGGTGAAGAAGACGAGTGCGATGGTGAACAGGGCAGTTGAGAAGGTAAACGGGAGCCCAGTGGTTGTGGTTCTGAGCTAGCAACCGAGAGACCAGGAATTAAAATCTCACCAGGATAAAATGTTTCAATTCAATTCAATCAATCTGGGAATTTGTGCAACAGGCCCAGAACAAATAGCCAGGAAAGCATCCAGATTGTCGTAAAAAAACAATCTTTTCACAGAAGGACCCTGCCCACAAATCAGTCTGGACTACACGTCAGATATTGAATTAGTAAATTGAGAAGGTGAAGAAATAGACACGTGAAGGTGAAATAGACGAGGGAGGAGGAGGCCTATACAGGTGAGATGTTGAACTGCACAAGTGAGAAGGTGAATTTGAGAGTCTGGAATCTGAACTGGTGATGAGGTGAATTCGATAGATGAGAAGGTGAGGAGGACAAGGGCAGGAGAACAAGACAATTGAGGAGGTGAACTGGATAGATGAGAAGGTGAGGCATAAATGTTCAGAAGGTGAACTAGACAAGAGAGAATATGCACTGGACAGGGGAGAGGGTGCACTGGACAGGGGAGGTGGTGCACTGGACAGGGGAGGTGGTGCACTGGACAGGGGAGGTGGTGCACTGGACAGGGGAGAGGGTGCACTGGACAGGGGAGAGGGTGCACTGGACAGGGGAGAGGGTGCACTGGACAGGGGAGAGGGTGCACTGGACAGGGGAGAGGGTGCACTGGACAGGGGAGGTGGTGCACTGGACAGGGGAGGTGGTGCACTGGACAGGGGAGGTGGTGCACTGGACAGGGGAGGTGGTGCACTGGACAAGGGAGGTGGTGCACTGGACAAGGGAGAGGGTGCACTGGACAGGGGAGAGGGTGCACTGGACAGGGGAGAGGGTGCACTGGACAGGGGAGAGGGTGCACTGGACAGGGGAGGTGGTGCACTGGACAGGGGAGGTGGTGCACTGGACAGGGGAGGTGGTGCACTGGACAGGGGAGGTGGTGCACTGGACAAGGGAGAGGGTGCACTGGACAGGGGAGGTGGTGCACTGGACAGGGGAGAGGGTGCACTGGACATCCCTGAACGGCGACTATTACAAGAGAGAAAATAACCTTGATATGAGATGAACTCGGAAAGTGACAATATTCCTTGGTGGGTGAGAAGCAGATCTAGATGAATGAGGTGGTGTAGTGGACAGATGTGAAGATAAGCCAGATGAGTGAGAATATGATGTGCACAGCTGGGAAGATGAACCAGACAAGGGAGAGCGTGAGCTTGGCTTTTGAGAAATTGCAATAGAAAGGTAATGGTCCAGAATTTACTGCCCAAATAACGGTGAGGCTAATGACGCTCACCATTATTTATGCATTTTTTTTATTCGTTCATGGGATGAGGGCGTCGCTGGCAAGCCCAGCATTTATTACCCATCCCTAATTGCCCTTGAGAAGGTGGTGGTGAGCCGCCTTCTTGAACTGCTACAGTCCGTGTGGTGAAGGTTCTCCCACAGTGCTGCTAGGTAGGGAGTTCCAGGATTTTGACCCAGCGACGATGAAGGAACGGCGATATATTTCCAAGTCAGGATGGTGTGTGACTTGGAGGGGAATGTGCAGTTGGTGATGTTCCCATGTGCCTGCTGCCCTTGTCCTTCTCGGTGGTAGAGGTTGTGGGTTTGGGAGGTGCTGTCGAAGAAGCCTTGGCGAGTTGCTGCAGTGCATCCTGTGGATGGCACACACAGCAGCCACTGTGCGCCGGTGGTGGAGGGAGTGAATGTTTAAGGTGGTGGATGGGGTGCCAATCAAGCGGGCTGCTTTATCTTGGATGGTGTCGAGCTTCTTGAGTATTGTTGGAGCTGCACTCATCCAGGGAAGTGGAGAGTATTCCATCACACTCCTGACTTGTGCTTTGTAGATGGTGGAAAGGCTTTGGGGAGTCCAGAGGTGAGTCACTCACCACAGAATACCCAGCCTCTGACCTGCTCTTGGAGCCACAGTATTTATATGGCTGGTCCAGTTAAGTTTCTGGTCAATGGTGACCCCCAGGATGTTGATGGTGGGGGATTCGGCGATGGTAATGCGTTGAATGTCAAGGGGAGGTGGTTCGACCCTCTCTTGTTGGAGATGGTCATTGCCTGGCACTTGTCTGGTGCGAATGTTATTTGCCACTTATCAGCCCAAGCCTGGATGTTGTCCAGGTCTTGCTGCATGCAGACTCGGACTGCTTCATTATCCGTCGGGTTGCGAATGGAACTGAACACTGTGTAATCATCAGCGAACATCCCCATTTCTGACCTTATGATGGAGGGAAGGTCATTGATGAAGCAGCTGAAGATGGTTGGGCCGAGGACACTGCCCTGAAGAATTCCTGCAGCGAAGTCCTGGGGCTGATTGGCCTCCAACAACCACTGCCATCTTCTTTTGTGCTTGGTATGACTCCAGGCATTGGAGATTTTTCCTCCGATTCCCATTGACATCAATTTTACTAGGGCTCCTTGGTGCCACACTCGGTCAAACGCTGCCTTGATGTCAAGGGCAGTCACTCTCACCTCACCTCTGGAATTCAGCTCTTTTGTCCATGTTTGGACCAAGGCTGTAATGAGGTCTGGAGCCGAGTGGTCCTGGTGGAACCCAAACTGAGTATCAGTGAGCAGGTTATTGGTGAGTAAGTGCCACTTGATAGCACTGTCGACGACACCGACCATCACTCATCCATAAATCGCACGGCAACTTCAGGCGAGGGGCAGATGCGTGGTGAAATGGGAAAATCGGGAAGTTGCTGTCTGAGATGCGCCGCTCCACCGTTGACTTCACGAAACAGAATCTCGCTGTCTGACTCACCATTCAAATACATTGAACAGTGTGAAGTTCCTGTATTTGTGTGGGTGATAGGAACTAAACTCACCACAGAAAGTTAGGGCTTGTCCATTTCAGTCTAAGTACCGATTTTAATGGCATGATAAGTCTTAATTACTGCCAAACAACCTCTCTGGCACTGAAAATTAACTTTTACCAGTGTGGAGTCTCAGTCCTTCAGCTTTTAATTGTTGGAGATTTTTTCAAAAAAAGTTAAATTAAAACTTTTTGTTTTAATTTTTCTTTGTCTCTTTTTTCTCTCTCTTAATTCATTCTTTCATTTCCCTCTCTTGATTTTGCTTTCTGTAACTGATTTGACATTGAATTCACTATTCTCACTTACATTTCCTGGTTCAGACTCTGGTCTGTTCATTAACGATGCTTCAATTTGATTGATGAAGGAGATACACAGTTGCTTGTCCTGTTCACAGAGGTCCCAGATGCCCTGTAGAGGGCGCCGCGCTGTTTGGATCTCTTACAGCAACTTGCTGTTCAAAAGCTCATGGAAACTGAACGGGCACAGGCAAGTCCAACGAACGATGGGCGCCGTTTGTTCGCTGGCTACAGTGAATTGTGGCCCATTACGGTGAACTGGGAAGGGGAGAAGGTGACTGAGGCAGGTAAAGAGGTTAAGCAGAGAGGACAGAAGATGAACTACGCCGGGTGGGGTGGGTTAAAATCGCCTCTTTTTAACTTGCTGCCCGAGCATAAAACTGGGATTGTGAATCGGCACCAATTATAGAAACCTCCTGATTTCCATTTCCACCGATTTCAGATTTACCCCCGAGGGGCAAATTGAAAATGTCCCTCAATATCTGGGGGGTCATTTTAAATTTCAGCGATGATGTAAAATGGCCGGGAGTATAATGGGCGGTGGATCTGATATCACCTGTTTTACACCATCGCTGAAAGTTAAAATTACCCCCTGGGATTTACTTTCCAAACAGAACAAGCCCAGTATCCCCGGCATTCCCGAAAAACATAAACTCCTCACACACAAATACTGCAACTGTCCTTCATCAAATTCTCTGTCTCTCAACACGGGACAAAACATTTCCTGATCACCAAATCCATGGCCTTAAAATGATCAATTCAGTGCTCCTTTCTTTCTTTATATAAATGTTTTGTGATTTGTGTCATCAACAAATTAAATTTGTTGCGAATTATTTTTTTGCTCTTGAAAGTTTCCTAAACTCCTCTGATTTAAATGATCAGCCCAGAGCCGTGTACATTCCAGTGCTTTTGTTCCATTTTTTCATTCGCCAAATTATTTCTCATTTTAGATACCAAGAAACCTGCCTCCTGGAAGGTGCCGGCGATAGTCCTTCTGGTCATCTGCTTTGTTCTAATTGCAGCAATTGTTTCGCAAATAACAACTGGTTGGTAAAATTAATTTTATTATTTTTCTCTTCATCACTTATTCCGAACTTGTCCTGGTTCACGTTGGTGACCCAACGGGGGAGGATGGTTCATTAGAGCTGTCTCTGTCCCATCAAAATAATCCTAGGAAATGTACAACAAGGTTAGATACAGAGTAAAGCTCCCTCTATACTGTCCCATCAAACACTCACAGGGGCAGATACAGCACGGGTTAGATACAGAGTAAAGCTCCCTCTATACTGTCCATTGAATACTCCCAGGGCAGGTACAGCACGGGTTAGATACAGAGTAAAGCTCCCTCTATACTGTCCCATCAAACACTCACAGGGGCAGATACAGCACGGGTTAGATACAGAGTAAAGCTCCCTCTATACTGTCGTATCAAACACTCACAGGGGCAGATACAGCACGGGTTAGATACAGAGTAAAGCTCCCTCCATACTGTCCATTGAACACTCCCAGGGCGGGTACAGCATGGGTTAGATACAGAGTAAAGCTCCCTTTACACTGTCCATTGAATACTCCCAGGGCAGGTACAGCACGGGTTAGATACAGAGTAAAGCTCCCTCTATGCTGTCCCATCAAACACTCCCAGGGGCAGATACAGCACGGGTTAGATACAGAGTAAAGCTCCCTCTATACTGTCCATTGAACACACCCAGGGCAGGTACAGGGTTAGATACAGAGTAAAGCTCCCTCTGCACTGTCCCATCAAACACTCCTAGCTCAGCTGCAGCATACATTCGATCCAGACGGTTTCCCTGTGAAATACGACCCAGACTGATACACTTCAGATTTAATATGGAATAAATTTCCTCAACAATCGTTCCTAATCAGGTAGAGCAGGGGTTAAATGCAGATTATCTTCTTCATTACAGTGTCCCAAAAAGCAGGTTGGAAGCAATATAAAGTCTCGAGATACAGTTTTTCCCCACAATATTTCAAAACTCTTGCTATCGTTTTATTGAAGTCCACTGATGCCTGTCAGTATTTGTAGTTTTATATAATTTCAAATGATTTCAGAAGCAGTGAAAGAATATATCACCAGCTGTGTTTTATAGTTTATCCCAGGTTACTTGTTTATTTCACATTAATTGTGTGTTGTCCTTTTCACATTGTAAAGAGTTTCTCTTATTTTAAGGATATTTCACCCGCAAGGAACTTGAGACGACATTTACGACCCTGGAGAACCTGAACCACAATTTTACACACCTCCAGGAAAAATATACACAACTTTGGATAAGGTTTTGTGATCAGAATCGTGCTCCGGGTATGTATAATAATTATTCATATTTCAGGAATCTATTCATCCATCCACCTATTTCCATAACCACCCACTCATCCAGGTCCCCACCGATTCATTCCATTATCCATACATACACACCCATCCATCCATTTGGTTATTTACTTCTCTGTATATCTATCTACAACAACAATTTGCATTTAAAAAACACCTTTAATGTAGTAAAATGTCCCAAGGTGTTTAGTTCCACCCTCGGAGGTGAAATTAAACTTCAGTTTGTGCAGATAAACAGGCCGTAGAGGATTGGCCGCCCGCCCCCTATTGAAGTCCACAGAAGGGAAATCGGGCGTGTGTATAACGGGCGGTCGATCCGCTCCCGTCAGTCGCACCCCCCGCCCTGGTTTAATTTTACCCTCTATGTATCCATTCTCTGTCTCTCTCATTATCCTTTTATCTATCCAACTAGCAATCCATCAATTTGTCTATTGATTCATCTCTCTGTTTGTGTTTCTATCTGCCCATCTATTTCTCTCTCTATCCATCCCTCTAAATAATCCAATTATTTCTCTATCTCTGGTGAAATATGCCAACAAAATCTGTTGTCTTACAGAGTGTGATGAGATCTTTTGTCCGAAGGAATGGAAGTTTTTTAATGGAAGTTGTTACTTTTTTTCAACTGAACAACGAAATTGGACTGAAAGTGCGAAGTATTGCAGTGGGAACAAATCCCATCTTGTGGTGATCACGAGTCAAAAGGAACAGGTGAGAGTTCATCGTACCGTGAGAATATAATATCACTTTAATTAGACCAATGATTATGGGGTAGATATTTCGATCCTGCACTCGTCATTAAATAAATGGATGAAGAACTGTGTGCAGAGGAGCAAAGAAGTGGAATTTCCCCCCCGGGGTAGATTTTGTCTTCACCACCTGAGGGGTATCGGGCGGTGTCAATAACGGGCGCTCGATCTGCAATGCCAATTCTACGGGACTCCCCCGGCATGGTGAGGGATAAATTCGGCGCAGCAGTGGCGCAAAATGGGCGAGAGAGAATCGGCCGCCCATTTTATACTCCACCTGATTTTCATTTTCATTGACTTCAATGGCGGGGATGGAACGGGTGGGGGGGGCGGGGGGGTGAAATGGGCAGCCGATTTACTATCACTCGGTTTATGCCACAGTGCAAGATGAATTTATACCCCATATTTCCATACTCCCAACAGATTAGCTATCAGATTTCCTGTAGGAATCAGACAATTCTGGAATGCTGGAAATACTGAGCAAGTCAGGCAACATCTGTGGAGAAAGAAACAGATCGTTTCAGGTCGAAGACCTTTCCTGTAGGACTGTACAAAACGAAGTTAAGAGTTCCAGTGTTACACACGGTCGCCACACTCTCATTCAGACACACACAGGTCAGACACACACAGGTCAGACACACAGGTCAGTTTCGAATAAACCAATGAGAGGATGCTAGCAGGAGCCCATTCTCTTATAAAGAGACCATTCCGATGTGCACTCTATCTGCCACTGTCTCTATTTCTACCTCCTTTTCTTTCTCTGCCTCTCTCTGCGTTGTAACCATTCTTTTGTCTTCTATTGTTACAATATATTTACAGTTATTCATCTCTTCTTCCTCTTACCTCGATGCCCCGTACATTCATCCCCCCCCGCCCCACCCCGCTCTATGAATCCGCTCTGCATTTAAATCCAGGGTCATCACCTCCTTGTGGTCACGCTCATTAACCCCAAGATCTAAAACTGTGGACTTCTCAGCTCTCTCCATATTTTAGGTGCCAGCCTTAGCTCAGAGTTAGCACAATCACCTTGGAGTCGAAAGGTCATGGGTTTAAGTCCCACTCCAGAGATGTGAGCACGGAATCCAGTCTGATACTCCAGTACAGTACTGAGGGAGTGTTGCACTGTCAGAGGTAACGGCTTTCGGATGAGACGTTAAACCAGAGGAGATCTGAAAATGGCCATAAGAGGGGCAAAGAGAGTGTATGAGAATAGATTAGCGGGAAACATAAAAAGGAACTCAAAAGTCTTTTATAAACATATAGATACTAAAAGGGCAGTCAAGGGAAAGGTAGGGCCGATTAGGGACCAAAAAGTAGATCCTCTTGTGGAGGCAAAGGGCATGGCTGAGGTACGAAGTTGATACTTTGCGTCTGTCTTCACTAAAGAAGATGCTGCCAATGTCACGGTAAAGAGGAAGTAGTAGAGAAATCGGATAGGATAAAAATAGATAAAGAGGAGGTGCTAAAAAGGTTGACAGCGCTGAAAGTAGGAAAGTCACCCGGTCCGGATGGGATGCATCCTAGATTGCTGAGAGAAGTAAGGGTAGAGAAGCTGAGGCTTTGGCCACAATCTTCCAATCCTCCTTAGATATAAGAGTGGTGTCAGAGGACTGGAGGATTGCAAATGTTACACGTCTGTTCAAAAGAGGGGCGAGGGATAATCCTGGTAACTGCAGCCAGTCAGCCTAACGACAGTGGTGGGTAAACCTTTAGAGACAATAATCCAAGAAAAAATTAATAGTCACTTGGAAAAATATTGGTTAATAAATGACAGCCAGTGTGGATTTGGTAAAGATAAATCGTGTTTGACTCACTTGATTGAGTTCTTTGATGAAGTAACGGAGAGGGTTGATGAGGGTAGTGCGGTTGATATTGTGTAAATGGACTTTCAAATGCTGTTTGTTAAGTACCACATGATAGACTTGTTAACAAAATTGAAGTCCATGGGATTAAAGGGGCAGTGGCTGCACAGATACAAAATTGGCTAGGGGACAGAAGGCAGAGAGTCGTGGATAACGGTTGTTTTTCAGACTGGCGGGAAGTATACAGTGGTGTACCCTTGGCCAGGAAAATTCTATCGATCTCAGATTTAAAATTATTCATTGAGCTAGCATCTACTGCTTTTTGTGGGAGAGAGTTCCACACTTCTCCACCCTTTCTGTGAAGAAGTGTTTCTAACTTCTCTCCTGAATGGCCGTGCTCTGATTTTAAGGTTATGTCCCCTTGTCCTAGATTCTCACCAGCGGATAAAGTTTCTCTCTATCTGCCCTATCCTTTCAAATCCTAAAAACCTCAATCACATCACCCTTTAACCTTCTATATTCCAGGGAATACAAGCCTAGTGTCTGTAATCTCTCCTCATAATGTAATCCTTGGAGCCCTGGTAACATTCTGGTGAATCTACGCTGCACCCCTTCCAAGGCCAATATATCCTTTCTTAGATGTGGTGCCCAGAACTGTACACAGTGCTCCAGATGTGGTCTAACCAGGGCTTTTATAGCTGTAGCAAAACTTCCTCCCTTTTATATTCTAGCCATCCAGTTAAAAAGGCTGACATTCCATTATCATTTATGATTTTTTTTTACCTGACTGCTACATTTTAGTGATCTGTGCACATGGACACCTGAATCTCTTTGAACCTCCACTGTTCCTAGATTTTCACCATTTTAAAAAGTACTCTGATCAATCCTTTCTTGGTCCAAAATGGATGACCTCACATTTTCCTGCGTTGAAATCCATCTGCCACAGTTTTGCCGACTCACTTAATCAATCAATGTCTTTGTAATTTTAAGCTCCCATCTACACTAATAACTATGCCACCAATCTTTGTGTCATCGGCAAACTCGAATGTATGGCTCTCTATTGTGTTATCCAAGTCATTAATAAAATAGTGAATATTTGAGGCCCCAGCACAGATCCTTGTGGGACACCACTAGTTACTTTCTTTCAATTCTAGTACATACCCATTATCCCTACACACTGTCTTCTCCTGCCTAACCAATCCCCTAACCAGGTCAATTATTTGCCTTCAATTCCATGAATTTTAATTTTAGCTAACAGTCTCTTATGTGGAACCTTATCAAATGCCTTCTGGAAGTCCATATAACCCACATCCATAGACATTCCCCTGTCTACTACTTCAGTTACTTCCTCAAAAAATTCAATTACCTTTATTACACATGAGCTACCCTTTATAAATTCATGTTGGCTCTCTCTAATCAGCTCAAATTTCTCTAAGTGTTCAGTCAATCTGTCATTAGTTAATTATATATTCCAATAACTTCCCCACAACAGATGTTAGACTAACAGGTCTATTATTTCCTGATTTCTCTCTCTCACCTTTCTTAAATAATGGAGCTACATTTGCAATTTTTCAATCTAAAGGGACAATTCCTGAATTGAGAGAGTTTTGGAAGATCACGGCTAAAGCATCTGCAATTTCCCCACCTACTTCCTTTAAAACCCTGGGGTGGAAACCATCAGAACTTGGGGATTTGTCAGCCTTTAGTGCTATTATATTTTCCAATACTGTTTTCTTGCTTATGTTAACTTTAGTGAGTTCCAGTCCTTGACTTATTATTAGTTTCCCTGGAATGTCAGGTATATTATCCTCTTCCTCTACTGTGAAGACTGACACAAAGTAACCATTTAACAAGTCTGCCATTTCCTTATTTTCATTTGCAATATTACCCACATCTGTTTTTAAAGGACTCACATTACCCTTGACTACCCTTTTTCTTGTAATATAGTTGTAAAATCTTTTTGTGTTAATCTTGTTACCCTTAAAGTTTCTTTTCGTATTCCATTTTTGCGGCTCTTACTATCTTTTTTGTCTTCCTTTGCTGTTCTTTATATCTCTCCCAGTCCCCTGGATCTACACAATTGTTTACACTTTTGTACGCTCCCTCCTTTAGAGTTATCTTATCTCTCACCTCTTTTGTCCACCATGGCTGTTTTATTTGGGAAGTAGAGCTCTTGTCCCTTATGAGTATACTCTACTTGTGTATTAAGCTAAATTATTTTTGAACAACTCCCACTGTTCATCGGTAGTTTTACCTGATAACACTTTCGACAAGTTTTCTGCCGTCAGTCTCCATCTCATCCCTTTGAAGTTAGCAAAATCTAGAATCTTAGTAATGGTGTTACATTTCTCCTTCTCAAACCTAACATTGAATTCGATCATATTATGATCCCCTGTCAGATAAATTTTCCATTACTGTTAGATTATTAACCAAGTCTGGCTCATTGCTCATTACTAAATCTAGTATATCCTGCCCTCTCGAACACATTGTTCCAGAAAACTCTCTTGAATGCACTCTAAAAATTCACGACCTTTCTGACTTGAGCTACTCTGCTCTTCCCAATCAATATGAAAATTAAAGTCTCCCATTAAAACAACTCTGCTTTTGCGACATGCCTCTCTAATCTCTGAATTAATACATTCTACCACTTCATTGCCGCTGTCAGGATGCCTGTAGACAACTCCCATTATAGCTTTAAGTCCTCTCTGATTCCTCAATCCTTTTTGAGACTGGGATTGTTCTCCTCAGAGCAGAGAAGGTTAAGGGGAGATTTATTAGAAGTGTTCAAAATTATGCAGGGTTTTAATACAGTAAACAAGGAGAAACTGTTTCCAGTGGCAGAACGAGATTTAAAGTAATTGGCAAAAGAGCCACAGGGGAGATGAGGAGAAATTGTTTTAAGCAGTGAGTTGTTATGATCTGGAGTGCACTGCCTGAAAGGGTGGTGGAAGCAGACTCAATAATAACTTTCAAAAGAGAGTTGGATAAATACTTGAAGGGGAAAAATTTGCAGAGCGATGGGGAAAGGGCAGGGGAATGGGACGAATTGGATAGCTCTTTCAAAGGCACAATGGACCGAATGGCCTTCTTCTGTGCTGTATCTTTCTATGATTCTATGATGCTATGAAACCAAGGCTCTATCTGCCCTCTCAGGTGGGTGTAAAAGATCCCATGGCACTATTCGAAGAAGAGCAGGGGAGATCTTCCGGCACCCTGGCTATTACTTATTCTCAACCAACATCACTAAACCAGTTGATCTGGTCATTATCTAATTACTGTGGTGTCCTGCTGTGCTCAAACTAGCTGCTGCGTTTCCCCTCATTTCAAAAGTCACTAATCTTTAAATGGCTGTGAAATGTTTTGGTGCGTCCTGAGGTCGTGAAAGGCGCTGTATAAATGCAAGGTCTTTCTTTATTTAGGAACATAAGAACATAAGAAATAGGAGCAGGAGTGGGCCATACGGCCCCTCGAGCCTGCTCCGTCATTCAATCAGATCATGGCTGATCATTGACCTCAACTCCTCTTTCCTGTCTGATCCCCATATCCCTTGATTCCCCTAGATTGCAAAAATCTACCTATCTCAGCCTTGAATACACTCAATGACACAGCATCCACATCCCTCTGTGGTAGAGAATTCCAAAGATTCACAACTCTGAATGAAGAAATTCCTCCTCATCTCAGTCTTAAATGGCCGACCACTTATCCTGAGACTATGCCCCCTAGTTCTAGAATCTCCAGCCAGGGGAAACAACCCCTCAGCATCGACCCTGTCAAGCCCCCTCAGAATCTTATATGTTTCAATGAGATCACCTCTCATTCTTCTAAACTCCAGAGAATATAGGCCCATTCTACTCAATCTCTCCTCATAGAACATCCCTCTCATCCCAGGAATCAATCTGGTGAACCTTCGTTGCGCTGCCTTTAAGGCAAGTATATCCTTCCTTAGATAAGGAGACCAAAACTGTACACAGTACTCCAGGTGTGGTCCCACCAAAGCCCCATACAATTGCAGTAAGACTTCCTTACTCTTGTACTCCAGCTCCCTTGCAATAAAGGCCAACATGCCATTTGCCATCCTAATTGCTTGTTGTACCTGCATGTTAACTTGGTGTTTCTTGTACGAGGACACCCAAGTCTCTCTGAACACCAACATTTAATAGTATCTCACCATTTTAAAAATATTCTGTTGTTCTATTCTTCCGACCAAAGTGAATAACCTCACATTTCCCCACGTTATACTCCATCTGCCACCTTCTTGCCCGCTCATTTAACCTGTCTATAATCCCTTTCCTCCTCACTGCTTACTTTCCCACCAGCTTTGTATCGTCAGCAAACCTGGATACATTACACTCAATCCCTTCATTTAAGTCATTAATATAGTTTGTAAATAGCTGAGGCCCAAAACTGATCCTTGTGGCACCTCATTCATTACAGCCTGCCAATCTGAAAATGACCCGTTTATCCCTACTCTCTGTTTTCTGTCCATTAACCAATCCTTTATCCTTGCTAATATATTACCCCCAACCCCATGAGCCCTGACCTTGCGTAAGAACCTTTTATGTGGCACCTTATTAAATGTCTTTTGAAAATCCAAATATACTACATGCACTGGTTCCCCTTTATCGACCCTGCTAGTTACATCCTCAAAAAACTCTAATAGATTTCTCAAACATGATTTCCCTTTCATAAAACCATGTTGACTCTGCCTAATCATCTAATGATTTTCTCAGTGCCCTGTTACCACTTCCTCAATAATGGATTCCAGCATTTTCCCGATGACTGATGTCAGTCTAACTGGCCTGTAGTTCCCTGTTTTCTCTCTCCCTCCTTTCTTGAACAGCGGGGTTACTTTCCTTTCTTTCTTTTTTCTCTTCCTCCTACAATCAACATATTTTAAAAACACAAGTTAAACGTCACACACTCACTGTTATTTAATTGCCTTGTCTCCTTCCTTATTGTCTATAACCATTGAGCAGTGTTACACAATAAGCACTGACCCTGCTCCTAGTTTTTCAATTAATAATAATCTTACAATCTGTGTAATATTTTCACATTCCCTGAAGGATTTTGTTAAGGGCGGATATTATGCACATTGGATTGGATTGACGGACGAGGAAAAGGAAGGCACCTGGCAATGGGTGGATGGTGCAGGCCCGCTCTCTGAACCTGAGTGAGTACTGAGAGGTGTGAGTGAATGGAGGGGACGCAGAACAATATTCCCGGGAAACTGGGTGGTGAGACCTCGGCTCAGTGATCTTCGGAGCTCGACCTCAAATCCAATCAGATTCCCGGGATAAAATCCCGTGTGTTTGTCGGTTCTAATGTTCACTGTGTGATTAGTCTGCACAGTCTGACTGTACAAGGAACAGTCTGGGCTTCATTTTAACTTCAGGCGATAGTGTAAAACGGGCGATATCGGATCGGCCGCCCGTTCTACACCTCCCACCATTTTCCTTTCCAATTGTCTTTGTGAAAATGTTAAAATTCGCCCCTGGGCCGGGGGTGGGGCCTGAAAAACCATTCTGGGCTGAATGTTCACTTTTACCGTCGGGATAAAACGGGCGGGAGCGAATCGGCCGGTGGTTTTACATTCTGTACGATTTTAATCTCCACTCACTTCGATGGGAACGACTATCGAGCGGAATGTCAGCCGGGCGGCGGATCTCCTGTCACCCGTTTACCGTCGGGCGGGAAGAATGAAAATGAACCGCACGGCGTGTAGTTCCCGACTGAATTATCAACTGCAGTAGGAAATGATAAAAGGATATTTAACTCTTCACTACCGAACACTATAACCCGTGCACTATTTTACCTGTAACACCCGCGCCCCCGCGGCCCGCGCACTACCGTACCCCCGCGGCCCGCGCTCTACCGTGCCCCCGCGGCCCGCGCACTACCGTACCCCCGCGGCCCGCGCTCTACCGTACCCCCGCGGCCCGCGCTCCACCGTGCCCCCGCGGCCCGCGCACTACCGTACCCCCGCGGCCCGCGCTCTACTGTACCCCCGCGGCCCGCGCTCCACCGTGCCCCCGCGGCCCGCGCTCCACCGTACCCCCGCGGCCCGCGCTCTACCGTACCCCCGCGGCCCGCGCTCTACCGTACCCCCGCGGCCCGCGCTCCACCGTACCCCCGCGGCCCGCGCTCCACCGTACCCCCGCGGCCCGCGCTCCACCGTACCCCCGCGGCCCGCGCTCTACCGTGCCCCCGCGGCCCGCGCTCCACCGTGACCCCGCGGCCCGCGCTCTACCGTACCCCCGCGGCCCGCGCTCTACCGTACCCCCGCGGCCCGCGCTCCACCGTACCCCCGCGGCCCGCGCTCCACCGTACCCCCGCGGCCCGCGCTCCACCGTATTCTATAACCACTGTAACTTATAAGTTGAGTAGCGTGGGAGAGCGGACCTGAGCGGGAGGCCCAGGAAACGCTCCCTATTAAAGGCTGAAATCAAAACCAAAAACTAATGGAGGAGTGAGGCCACGGGACAGCGGGCAGGTGGTTGGTTGGTGAGTGTTGCCGCTTTTTTTGCTCTCTGATCTCGGGCAGTGGTTCAAACCAAGAGCTTGGAAACTATAACTCGCTGTTATTTTATTAAATTCAGAACTTAAACTAGATAAACTAACTGTTAATAGAACTAACAATATCGAGTGAATAAAGACTTTATCTAATTAACGATATAAATCAAGGTTAGAAAGAGATGGCAGGACAGGTGGTGGTTTGTCGTCACTGCAGTATGCGGGAGTTGGTGGAGACCAGCAAGATCCTGAGCAACCACATCTGCAGTCAGTGTTCACAACTCGAGGAACTTCGGCTCAGAGTTGTTGAGCTGGAGTCTGAGCTGCAAACATTGCGATGCATCAGGAGGGGGAGAGTTATCTGGACACTTTGATCCAAGAGGCAGTCACACCCCTTAGTTTAGATCGTAGTTTAGATTTGGTCAGTGGTCAGGGATAGGAGGATGTGACTGTGAGTCAGGCAGGTATGGGGACCCAGGGTGTAGTGAGGGAGGAGCCTCAGCCCTTGACCTTGTCCAAGAGGTACAAGGTACTTGCTACCTGTGTGAATGAGAAGAAAGACTGTGGGGAGGATGGGCAAACTGACCACGGCACCGTGGTACAGGAGGCCATTCAAGCAGGGGGAGTAAAAAGGAATGTGGTAGTGGTGGGGATTAGTATAGTCAGGGGATGGCGACTGTTCTCTGCAGCCGCGACCGGGAGCCCGAAGGCTGAGCTGTCCACCAGGTGCCAGGGTTAAGGATATCTCCTCGTGTCTGGAGAAGAACTTGGAGCATGAGGGGAGGATCCAGCTGTCGCGGTCCACGT
This sequence comes from Heptranchias perlo, assembly GCF_035084215.1. Lineage (NCBI taxonomy): Eukaryota > Metazoa > Chordata > Chondrichthyes > Hexanchiformes > Hexanchidae > Heptranchias > Heptranchias perlo. Next base: position 447,243 of record NW_027139215.1, on the reverse strand, counting down.
AGGAACCAACAACATAGGTAGGACTAGGAATGAGGTTCTGCTGAGGGAGTTTGAGGAGCTAGGGTCCAAATTAATAAGCAGAAGCTCAAAGGTAATAATCTCTGGATTACTACCTGAGCCACACACAAATTGGCAGTAGGTCGAACAATTCAGAGAGTTAAATGCGTGGCTCAAAGAGTGATGTGGGAGACAGGGGTTTCAATTCATGGGGCACTGGCACCAGTACTGGGAACAGAGGGAGCTGTTCCATTGGAATGGGCTCCACTTAAACCGGGCTGGGACCAGTGTCCTGGCGAATCGAATAACTAGGGCGGTAGATAGGGCTTTAAACTAAAAAGTTGCAGGAGGGCGGGATGGTTTCAGGAAAGGGTAAATTTATAAATCTAAAGAGAAAAGTCAGATGTAGCGATTTGGCTGAAGATAAGCAGAGTGTGTCAGGAAGAGACAGAGAGTTTTGAGGTAATAATGCGTCAGTGAATAAGGTCACATCAGAGAAAAATGTTAAAAAGTTAAAATTAAAGACGATTCATTTGAATGCATGAAGCATTCGTAACAAGATAGAAGAATTAATGGCACAAATAGAGATAAATGGGTTTGATAATGGCCATTACTGAGACGTGGTTGCAAGGTGACCCAGGTTGGGAAATGAATATTCCGGGTACTTGACTTTTGGAAAAGAGAAACAAAATGGAAAAGTTGGGGGGTGGGGTAGCCCTGATAATAGAGGATGACATTAAGATAGCAGTGAGAAAGGATCTTGGCTCAGAAGATCAGGAAGTAGAATCAGTATGGGTGGAGATAAGAAATAACAAGCTGCAGAAAATATTGGTGGGAGTTGTTTATAGGCCGCGCTACAGTAGTTATACTGTTGGACAAAATATTAATCAAGAAATGAGAGGAGCTGGTAACAAAGGTAATGCAATAATCGGGGGGACTTTATCATCTCAATGTGGATTGGGCAAATCAAATTGGCAAAAGTAATTTGGAGGACTAGCTCATAGAATGCATTCGAGACGGTTTCCTAGAACAATACATAAGAACATAAGAAATAGGAGCAGGAGTAGGCCAATCGGCCCCTCGAGCCTGCTCCGCCATTCAATAAGATCATGGCTGATCTGATCCTAACCTCAAATCTAAATTCATGTCCAATTTCCTGCCCGCTCCCCGTAACCCCTAATTCCCTTTACTTCTCGGAAACTGTTGATTTCTGTTTTAAATTTATTTAATGATGTAGCTTCCACAGCTTCCTGGGGCAGCAAATTCCACAGACCTACTACCCTCTGAGTGAAGAAGTTTCACCTCATCTCAGTTTTGAAAGAGCAGCCCCTTATTCTAAGATTATGCCCCCTCGTTCGAGTTTCACCCATCCTTGGGAACATCCTTACCGCATCCACCCGATCAAGCCCCTTCACAATCTTATATGTTTCAATAAAATCGCCTCTCATTCTTCTGAACTCCAATGAGTAGAGTCCCAATCTACTCAACCTCTCCTCATATGTCCGCCCCCTCATCCCCGGGATTAACCGAGTGAACCTTCTTTGTACTGCCTCGAGAGCAAGTATGTCTTTTCTTAAGTATGGACACCAAAACTGTATGCAGTATTCCAGGTGCGGTCTCACCAATACCTTATATAACTGCAGCAATACCTCCCTGTTTTTATATTCTATGCCCCTAGCAATAAAAGCCAACATTCCGTTGGCCTTCTTGATCACCTGCTGCACCTGCGTACTAACTTTTTGATTTTCTTGCACTTGGACCCCCAGATCCCTTTGTACTGCAGTACTTTCCAGTTTCTCGCCATTAAGATAGCCCTGATACGTGGTGGAATCAACCAGGGAACAGGCCATTTTAGATCTTGTCTTGTGTAATGGACCAGGGTTAATTAGTAATCTCATTGTAAGGGATCCTCTGCGGCAGGGTGATCATAATATGATAGAATTTCACATTTAATTCCAGAGTGATGAACTCAAGTCCGAAACTGAAGTCTTAAACTTAAACAAAGCCATTTGAATAGGTATGAGGGGTGAGTTGCCTCAGGTTACTTGGGAAATTAGATTAAAAGATATGATGGGACATCAACGATGGTGAACATTTAAAGAAATATTTCATAATTCTCAACAAATATACATTCTATTGAGGAATAAAAACTCCATGGGAAAAGTGATCTGTTCATGGCTAACTAAAGTTAAGGATAGCAGTAGATTAAAAGAAGAAGCTTATAATGTTGCGAAGAAGCGTAGTAAGCCTGAGGATTGGGAGAGTTATAGAAATCAGCAAAGGATGAGCAAAAAAATTGATAGAGGGAGAAAATCTTATTTGAGAGTAAATTAGCAAGTAATATAAAAACAATTGTAAGAGCTTCGACAAGTATATAAAAAGTAGGAATAAACGGATCATTTTCAGGTTGGCAGGCTGTAACTAGTGCTGCATAATCACTAACAAACCATTAACTCCCATACTTCAGTACCCTAGAACCCCTACATTACCGTACTCTTATAACCACTACAAGGCCATACCCTATAACCTCTGCACTAACATATACAGGTTATAGGGTACCTACAGAACCGTACCCTATAACCCCTACACTACCGTACCCTATCAACCTATATCCTTTAAACTACTGTACCATATAACCCCTAAACTACTGTACCCTATAATCCAGACACTACCATACCCTATAACCCTTAATCCTGGGTACCCTATAACCCTTAATTCCCCTTACCCTATAACCCTCAATCCCCCGTACTCTATAACCCCTACACCAAGCCCTATAATCCCTACATTACCGTTCCCTATCATCACTGCACCAGTGTATCCTTTAACCCCTACACTAACATCCCCTATAAACCCTGTACTTCTGTACCAATGAGAAATGCTCGTTACTATTGGCCAGTAATTCCCTCTGTGGTTCTCCCCATTGGCCGACAGTAACCTCGGAGAAGATCCGCAGAAACCCCCAGATATTCGGTAATTCCTCGGACCTGCTCCCAATTCACTACCGCCCGTTTTGTGCCACGGCCCATGGTGAATTCACCCCCAATGAGCTTTGACAGGCTCTGTCCGTAGGACCCAGCAGAGCAGATCCTTCCCTCTCCTGTACTGATGGCCCGAAGACGTGCGGGGCTGAATTTCCTCCGGACTCTCCCACTCTGCTGCTGTAACTTTGCCTGACGTCCATTTAGACACGTGAATGGGGTTTCCGCCGAAATCCCACCAAAGTTACGGCAGCGCAGTCGGAGAACCTCAAACATTCACCTCATTGGTTTGCAGCCGAGGCCACTGGACAGCGATTGGGATTGGGTCAGGGGTCTGAATCCACCCTGTGCTCAGGGATGACTGAGGATAAATCCATCACCCACCACCAACCTTTCCAATCAGCTGACTCCAGACAAGCCAGCACTGGAACCCAGGGCCTTCTGTTCCTGTGCAGCACATTAGTCCCTGGAAAGGGGACTGAGCCCCTGAGACACCTGTGCCGAGTGATTGAGGTTATGAGGAGGTCAATTTCTATAACTGAGGAACTGGATTCCAATCGGAGACAACTAAATATTCACTTCCATTTAACTAAAAGGAATATTTACCCCGCACTTATTTGTGTGGATCTTTGATTGGTCCCTACAGATTTTGGCGCAGAGGTGAACCGAACAACAACAAGAGCGCACACTGTGAGGATGAGAACTGCGCCACCACCGATTACTGGGGCTGGAACGACGATTGCTGCGTCACGCGTTGGAAATGGATTTGTGAACGAAAATCAACCGCTCTTGTGCAGCGTTAGTTTTGTGGACGTCGCTGTGAGTTGAACAGAATCAGACAAAGAGACGAACAGCGGAAGTGCCCGACTCGCCTGATGATTTCTGTCCTTTTTTCATTAAAACCCGAGAATGCCAGAAATGTACAGCAGGTCAATCAGAGAGCTGAATGTTCCTGGAGAGCCCCTTCCACAATATCCTGAGTCGGGCACTTTCTCCTGCAGGCACTGACTGATCAGCTCCACATTCCCAAGACACTTGCTCTATTTCAAGATTGCACAATTTAAAAACTTTCCCTTTGGTTATTTTAGTCTCTATAAACTTTCGGGTTTATTGAACCAGATTGACCCAAATCAGAGCCCCTCTCTGTATTAGTGAGGCTCGGTTGGATGCAGGCTGATTGTGAAGGATTTATGGAGAGTGTTGTCTACACAACCGTTTGGATAACTGATGTCGACTGACTCCACTTTGATGATCAACGGCTGCTCCTGAAAGTGTCTCAGATTCACTTATTTTGGAGATTTAAGTGATATTGTCACCAAACACCTTCCACATTAACACATCACTGGCAGAATTCAAATAAATCAATTTTGTTAATGTCAAGAAAATTGAGAAGTTTTTATATTCAAGAAAAATAATTTGTGTTGAGCTGTCCAATAAAGTCTTGGTTACTTTCTGCAAACACCGTATAAGGATGTCCTAAATACCCGTCAATGTTCTCCTGTAAATGGTTCATCCGTCAAATTACCAGAGAATATTTAAGACAGAATCTGCTTTATTAATGTTTCTGATGGTGAATGTGTGTACTTGATGCAGCGAGTGACGCAGAGAGACAGTGGATGAGGGATTTGGAGATGCACAACTGAGTAGAGTGGGTGATATAGAGAGACACCAACAGAGGGAGAGAGTGAGTCATAACCGACAATAATGAGTGATACAGAGAGAGGCAGCAGGAGATGGAGGTAGAGAGGGATGACTGAGAATAATGAGTGACACAGAGAGACACTGCGAGAGAGGTCGGCAGAGTGATGGAGAGAGGGGTGACTGAGAATAATGAGTGACACAGAGAGGGGCCGGCAGAGTGATAGAGAGAGGGGTGACTGAGAATAATGAGTGACACAGAGAGGGGCCGGCAGAGTGATAGAGAGAGGGGTGACTGAGAATAATGAGTGAAACGGAGAAACACCAACAGTAGGAGAGAGAAAGGTGCAACTGAGTTGTAACTTGAATTAGAGCCACTTTTAACCACAGATCTTTCTATTACACTTTTGCAACCTTTCAACAAGCGGGAATTCTGCTTCAGCTTCTGAGTTCCTGTACGAACACGGCCATTTACACAGTGACCCAGAGTAAGTTCAGAGAGGAGCTGCTCAATGCGATTAAATATCCGTTTACTCTAATTGGTAAATTAGTCAAAAGAGGAAAACGGCTGCCGTGGAGCTGGAACTGACTTCCCAACATCACAATTCAATTCAATCTGAAGTCACCGCCTAAATTTGCTCATCGTACGTTATGGAAATTCATTGATGATCACAGGTCCGGGTAGATGAACAGTTTTAATCCCCTGCGTAAAACTGGCGTTCTGGATCCACTATTCGTTATAGAAACTGCTCAATTTCCCATTTCAATTTCGATCAGTGGGAATGAAAATCCGGCAGTTTCTCGGAGGGGCGGCGGATCCGTAACGCCAGTTTTACACCCGGGCAAATTGAAAATCCAAGACCTCGCCCGAGTCTCCTTTCTATTGAAGTGAATGAAAAGGAAAGTGAGGCGGGTGTAGAACGGGCGGCCATTCCCATAGAGCCCGTTTTATACAATTGCCGAAAGTTAAAATGACCCCAAGAAAATAAATGGCAGAATGTAAAATGGCTGCAATTGCTCTAACGCCCGTTTTGTTCTAATGCTCGATTTGAGCTACCGCCTGCTTAGCTCTAACGCCCGTTTCGCGCTACCGCCTGCTTAGCTCTAACGCCCGTTTTGCGCTACCGCCTGCTTAGCTCGAACACCCGTTTCGCGCTACCGCCTGCTTAGCTCTAACGCCCGTTTTGCACTAACGCCTGCTTAGCTCTAACGCCCGTTTTGCACTAACGCCTGCTTAGCTCTAACGCCCGTTTTGCACTAACGCCTGCTTAGCTCGAACACCCGTTTTGCTCTAACGCCCGTTTTGCACTAACGCCTGCTTAGCTCGAACACCCGTTTTGCTCTAACGCCCGTTTTGCTCCAACGCCCGTTTTGCACTAACGCCTGCTTTGCTCGAACGCCCGTTTTGCTCCAACGCCCGTTTTGCACTAACGCCTGCTTTGCACTAACGCCTGCTTTGCTCTAACGCCCGTTTTGCTCCAACGCCTGCTTTGCTCTAATGTCCGTTTTGCACGAACGCTTTCCTCCCTCTCCTCTGGATCTCCCCGACAACTGCCACCAACCACAATCTCCTGTCGCACTTCTCGAAGGGAAAGTTCCGAGCGTCAGTTTTCAAATAAAATAACGCCCGTCTCTTCAGCCAGCGACAGCCGGGAGAGAGATTCTCAGTTTCAGCTCCCACTTGCCCCAAATCCTCCTTAAATACCATGAAAAAAGTGTTAATTAAGAAGCCGAAATTGAAGGTGTCTGACGGGAGCACTGGTGTCAGAGAACGTGTCCGGTCCCAGTCAGCAAACAAAAATAAACAGAGAATAAGACAGAGACTCAATCAGACGGATAGACCGGGAGACAGACAGACAGACAGTGAAGCGGGCAGGGACTCAGCCCTGCAGATAAGCAGACTGTATCCTTTGCCTTTTACCCTGATTTGTCAGTAATAATTTAAAACCGCTTCTGGTTCGGTCCCTTCCTTTAATCCTGTACAGCAGCAGTGACAAAAACTTTGTGGATTTGAGGGTTGAGCCGAATCCGAGTCAGTTCCCCGGTCCCCGGGAGAAATTTCCCAATTCCTGGGCACTTTGTATCAATCAGCAGTTCGCAGCAAAAAGTGTTATTAATGGGAGTAGTGGGACTGAGAAATACTTAAACAGCCGACACCCTGTAAAACAGAGCTCCAAGTATCGGTTTAAATAAAGTCCTGAACTGACAGAGCGGAGGGCAGATGAGGATTGAATTAAATCCCAATTCACTGAATCTAAACAAGGTTTAAAGAAGTGAATCTGTCCGGAGTGGGATTCCTGGGCCTGTGTGTGAGCTGCACCTGGATCGGTCCCGTTCAGTAAAGAGAGACCGGCAGGCGGCTCCCAGACACGGCTCAGGCCGGGACCGGCAGCTCTCCGCCGGCAGCGGCTGGATTAGAGAGTCATAGAGTCATAGAGTTATACAGCACGGATAGAGGCCCTTCGGCCCATCGTGTCCGCACCGGCCATCAGCCCTGTCCACTCTAATCCCATATTCCAGCATTTGGTCCGTAGCCTTGTATGCTATGGCATTTCAAGTGCTCATCCAAATGCTTCTTGAATGTTGTGAGGGTTCCTGCCTCCACAACCCTTTCAGGCAGTGAGTTCCAGACTCCAACCACCCTCTGGGTGAAAAAGTTCTTTCTCAAATCCCCTCTAAACCTCCCGCCTTTTACCTTGAATCTATGTCCCCTTGTTATAGTACCCTCAACGAAGGGAAAAAGCTCCTTAGTATCCATCCTATCTGTGCCCCTCATAATTTTGTACACCTCAATCATGTCCCCCCTCAGCCTCCTCTGCTCCAAGGAAAACAAACCCAATCTTCCCAGTCTCTCTTCATAGCTGAAGCGCTCCAGCCCTGGTAACATCCTGGTGAATCTCCTCTGCACCCTCTCCAAAGCGATCACATCCTTCCTGTAGTGTGGCGACCAGAACTGCACACAGTACTCCAGCTGTGGCCTAACCAGTGTTTTATACAGCTCCATCATAACCTCCTTGCTCTTATATTCTATGCCTCGGCTAATAAAGGCAAGTATCCCATATGCCTTCTTTACCACCTTATCTACCTGTTCCGCCGCCTTCAGGGATCTGTGAACCTGCACACCAAGATCCCTCTGACCCTCTGTCTTGCCTAGGGTCCTCCCATTCATTGTGTATTCCCTTGCCTTGTTAGTCCCTCCAAAGTGCATCACCTCGCACTTTTCCGGGTTAAATTCCATTTGCCACTGTTCCGCCCATCTGACCAACCCATCTATATCGTCCTGCAGACTGAGGCTATCCTCCTCGCTATTTACCACCCTACCAATTTTTGTATCATCAGCGAACTTACTGATCATACCTTTTACATTCATATCCAAGTCATTAATGTAGACCACAAACAGCAAGGGACCCAGCACCGATCCCTGTGGTACCCCACTGGCCACAGGCTTCCAGTCACAAAAACAACCTTCGACCATCACCCTCTGCCTTCTGCCACTAAGCCAGTTTTGTATCCAAAGTGCCAAGGCACCCTGGATTCCATGGGCTCGTACCTTCTTGACCAGTCTCCTGTGGGGGACTTTATCGAAGGCCTTACTGAAATCCATGTATACCACATCCACTGCGTTACCCTCATCCACACGCCTAGTCACCCCCTCAAAAAATTCAATCAAATTAGTCAGACATGATCTTCCCTTGACAAAGCCATGTTGACTATCCCTGATTAATCCTTGCTTCTCCAAGTGGAGACTAATTTTGTCCTTCAGAATTTTTTCCAATAATTTTCCTACCACTGATGTTAGGCTCACTGGCCTGTAGTTCCCCGGTTTTTCCCTACTCCCCTTCTTGAATAATGGTACTACATTAGCGGTTCTCCAGTCCTCTGGCACATCCCCTGTGGCCAGAGAGGTTCTGAATATATGTGTCAGAGCCCCCGCAATCTCCTCCTTTGCCTCACACAGTAGCCTGGGATACATTTCGTCCGGGCCTGGGGATTTATCCATTTTTAGGCCTGCAAAAACCGCCAATACCTCCTCCCGCTCGATGTTAATATGTTCGAGTATATCACAGTCCCCCTGCCGTATTTCTATGTCTACATCGTCCTTCTCCATAGTGAAAACAGATGCAAAAAATTCATTTAGAACCCCTCCTACATCTGCCGGCTCCACACACAGATTGCCATTTTTGTCCCTAATGGGCCCTATTTTTTCCCTAGTCATCCTCTTACCCTTAATATACTTATAAAACATCTTAGGATTTTCCTTTATTTTGCTCGCCAGTGTTATTTCATGGCCCCTCCTTGATCTCCTAATTTCTTTTTTAAGTATCCCCCTGCACTTTTTGTACTCCTCTAGGGCTTCCTCCGTCTTTAGCCTTTTGTATCTGCCAAAAGCCCTCCTTTTTTTCCTAATCCATTCTCGTATAGCGGGAATCCTGAGCTGTTGTTGAGGCGGTCTGGCTGCTGCTGCTTCCGCCTCTCGCCCTCCGAGAGTCCCGGCGGCGGTCGGTACCGATCTCCCTCCTCTGGATCCGGATCCACCTCGTGCCGCAACTGACAGCGTCTGATTCCCGATCAGAAAGCTGCGAGTTCGAATCAGGTCGGGATCACAGCATTTTCACAGCGGCTCAGGGTCCTGGGACTGGTTTTATATCAGTGTTTGAGGGATGGGCTGTTCAGGTTTTATGCTATAATAATAATCAGAATTAACTTTGATGCTTAAAATACTTTTTTTCTGTTACTTTCTATTTACACACTCACCAGTTTCAGACAGAAACGGGTAACAATGTTTAAGGGATGTGATGTGCAGCCTCATCTCCCATCCTTTAAGTCCAAGGTCGCAGACTTGAACGTCTATGGCAGACAACTGGTTCAGCCATTCATCGCCAGATCTGGCGGGAACACTTAAAGCACCATCAGGTCCTGCTCTCTGCCAAAACTGCTCACTATTCCAGGATCATCCTGGAATGTAAAGATAACCCCGGCTTCTCTTCACTACAAACCGGTTTCTTAAACCCCTCTCCCCTGCCCCCTCCACCCTCACCTCCAACAACAAGTGGGAGGAGCTCATGGATTTCTTTGTCACTAAGACTGAGACCATCCGTTCAGCTGCCTCTGCCGTTTCTCTCCCTTCCCCCAGCCCACAAGCCAAACTTCCACTCAGGTTCCGTCCTGCCCTAGCCCTGAACTCACATCTTTCTCTAGTTTCTCTCCTATCTCCCCTCTTGCCCTCTCGGAGCTCATCTTCACCATGAGACCCACACCCTGCTCCTTTGACCCTATTCATACCAAACTGCTGACCCCCCAACTTCCCTTCCTGGCCACCATGTTAGCCCGATATTGTTAACGGTTCCCTCTCCTCAGGTACTGTCCCCCTCCCCTTCAAATCTGGCGTCATCACCCCCTCCCAAAAAACTCACCCTTGACTCTCGGTCCTTGCAAACTACTGCCCCCATCTCCAACCTAGTTGAAAAGTGGGATCATTATATCAAATCCAGATACTTATCACAGCCCCCTCCAAACATTCAAACCACCGTTCCGGAGGAGAACCCCTCTGCTCACTGACCGACATTGGCTCCCAGTTCACCAACATCTCAAATTTAAAATTCTCATCCTCGTGTTCAAATCCCTCCATGACCTCGCCCCTCCCTATCTCTGCAACCTCCTCCACCCCAACAACCCTCCGAGATCTCTGAGCTCCTCCAATTCAGGCCTCTTGCGCATCCACGATTTTCATCGCTCCACCATTGGCGGCCGTGCCTTCAACCGCCTGGGCCCAAAGCTCTGGATTTCCCTCCCTAAACCTCCCCGCCTCTCTACCTCTCTCTCCTCCCTTAAGATGCTCCTGAAACGCTCTCTACTTGCTTAAAAACTGTTTAATCTTCAACCTTTTCCAGTTCTGACGAAGGGTCATCGACCTGAAACGTTAACTCTGTTTCTCTCTCCACAGACGCTGCCTGACTTGCTGATTATTTACAGCATTTTCTGTTTTTATTTCAGATTTCCAGCATCTGCAGTATTTTGCTTCTAATATCTCCTTCTGTGGCTCGGGGTCAAATATTGTTTAAAAAAGCTCATGTGAAGCGCCTTGGGACGTTTTGCTACCTTAAAGGCGCTATTTATATAGTTCGGGCAGATCGCTTACCACTGACATGTGGTGCCGTGGTCGTTTAGTGGTTAGTACTCTGCGCTGTGGCCGCAGCAACCTCGGTTCGAATCCGAGTCACGGCATAGTGTGCGCTGCTCCTTTTATTCTCTCCCGCGCTTGCAAATATAATGCAACAATCGATCAATCCTTAATACGTGAAAAAAAAAATTTTTGGTGGCGAAAACCTATTTATTTCATCAAATCCCAGCACTCTCACATGCCTGAACTTGATGTTCCACAGTTCAAACCCGCCTCTTCTCCCAGCTTTTTCATCCTTCCACAAGGCCGCCTTTACTTTCCTCCTTCCATTTCATGGACACTTTCCTGCTCCATTGCCGACTCTAACATTCACTTTCACGATCTCACGCCTTTAAGTTTGTTCTGCTCCGACCGCTGTTTCTATTGGGCACATGTCCCATTCGCACCAATGTTCATTTGTCCCTTGAAACCAGTCGATACATTTCGATCTGCGTGACCGCTCGACAGACAAACACAAAAAAAGCAGGGCTGGTCTCTGGAAAGACAGCCGCCCGATTGTTCACGAAATTTACTTGGGGAATCTTGTGATCCAGGGGATGGTAACTGAAGAACTTGTTTTTGTTTTGATGCTTGTTGGCTCTTTTCTCTCAGCAGTTGAGTTGCGTGAGCGACGGGCAGCGCGACAGAGCTGTGAATGGAGGTTGAAAGGTGCACATTTGGCAAGTTGGGGCGGTGCAGTAAGATCGGAAATGTTCCGCCTTGATCTTAATAGTTCTGTTGAAACATGCGATTGAATCGAGTAGAGGATAAATGTAAAGAGCGCCTGTGGGGAAAAAGGAGCGATTACAGGCCATGAGCGAAAGGTCTTTCAAATTCTCGTGGCGCAGGACGCTGTGTGCGGAAACGGCAGATTTTAAAGCGCGTGTGTCGGAAAGTAAAGTGTGATCTTGTGTGTGAGAAGAGCACAAGAAAGTTGTGCTTGAAGCTGCGCCCTTGAGGCAAGTTGCAGGTTGTCAGGAAAACTGCTATAGTGAAAGCTCAAAAATAAACCCAGAAACTGCTGGCAACACTCAGCAGGTCAGGTAGTATCTGTGGGGAGATACTCAAGTATTTACCCAATTCTCCTTTTAAAGTTACGATTGAATCGAGCTCCACCATCCTTTAAGGCAGTGCGTTCCAGATCATAACAATTCGCTGTGTCAAAAAAATCTCCTTATTTCTCTTCTAGTTCTTTTGCCAATTATCTTAAATCTGCGTCCGTTGGTTGCCGACCCTCCCGCCAGTGGGTGAAGTTTCTCCTTATTTACTCGATCAAAACCCCTCTTAATTTTGAACACGTGGATTACTTCTACCCTTAACCTTCATTGCTCGAAGCAGAACAATCCCAGGTTCTCGAGTCTCTCCACACAACTAAACCCCATCCCTGGTATAATTCTGGTAAATCTCCTCTCCATCCTCTCCAAGACCTTGACCTCCTCAATAAATTATAGTGCCCAGAATTGGACACAATACTTCAAATGAGGCCTGAACAATGATTTATAAACGTTTAACATAACTTCCTTGCTTTTGTGCTCTATTTCTCTATTATTAAGCCAAGGAACCGGATGCTGTTTTAACGGCTTCACCAACTTGTGCTGCCACATTCAATGATGTTGCTGAAAACTGTCGAAACTTAACACTATACAAATGCATTAACACCCAAACAAGAAGTAGAATGAGAAACTTTATTGAACCCCAACTTGTATACAAGTGGAAGTGCACCTCAAACAATGGTTGAGGGTGCAACTTCGCCGAGTCAATGAATCAGTTCATGTTTATACAATTCATTAGGCAACGCCCACCTGTTACAGAATATGGGCGTACACGTACATTCTTTATTGGCTCAGGTAGTTGGTCAATCAAGTAGTGAGCCAGCCGCCGAACATCCATAGACATCACGTAGGCCTGAGCAGATGTCAGCTATTTTCTTTCTCTCTACATTCCTGTTCCTTGTTATCAGTAAGTCTGGAGCCAGTCTCAAGGCTTCATGGCCATTCATCAGCTCTATTATTATTATATTCTGTCCTTATCTCAAGGAAGACCAGGCTGTGCTAGGCCTAATTATCAACATACCAAGGCTCAAACGCAATTACACAATTGTGCTTACTTTGTGTTTGTGGCTAATCCTATCATGTGAGTTAATAAAGAGTTAATATGGTCAAGTATCCCGTCATGCACTTCCACAAAATTACCAGTAACACATTGGGTGAGAACGGATAACACAGCACAGGCCGGGATGGCGGAGAGAGACAGAGACACGTGTTGTGATCTGTAACTTTTTATAAACACTTCAGCTTATTGCACTCCGTGTCCAACACCGTGCGGTCTCCCCTGGTGTGTCAGCTTTCTGTGTTCATACAGTGTAATGTATTGAATTGTCTCTTGGATCACACGGTGTGGGAGACGGGGGTCTGTGTGCGGAGGGTTTGGGGGGTGAGCTCTGATTCCCGACCTCTTCTGGATTGAAAGGAGAAAAGAATGAATGAGAGAGAGAAGCGATGTGGGAGAAGGGATGATGGAAGAATTTGTCCATGAACCGGATTAAAGTGGCCAAAAATAAGATAATATTAAGATATCATCAGCAGAACATTAATACAAGCTGTAAAACAAAAGCAAAGCAAAATACTGCAGATGCTGGGAATCTGAAGTAAAAACAGAAAATGCTGGAAATACTCAGCAGGTCAGGCAGCATCTGTGGAGAGAGTTCTGATGAAAGGTCATCGACCTGAAAGGATGTTTCTCTCTCCACAGATGCTGCCTGACCTGCTGAGTGTTTCCCGCATTTTCTGTTTTTATTATTAATATAACCTGAGCTCTGTCGAGCGTTTGTTGGTCGATTCACTGATAAAGCTGGGAATTGAGGGGAAGCTGGTTCATGGCGAACCCCAGCTCTGAATCCCCCCGGCAGAGAGTTCAAGGAATGTTTAATATGAATGAGATTCAACGACAGTATCAGAAAATCTCTCCTTGGTGGTCGGTCTCATTCTCCCGAAGTGAGGAATGAGCGGGAGGGGCAATTCCACCCGGGGTTATATTTTATTCCAAGAGGATGACCCAAGAACCAGTTTGATGTGGGGCCGAAATAGCTCGGTTGGGAGAGCGTTAGACTAAAGATCTAAAGGTCCCTGGTTCGATCCCGGGTTTCGGCCGTTTTCGGGTTATTTTGTTTCTTCTTCTTTGGGTCGATTCTCGAACATTTATTTACACTGACATTTTTACCCAAAACTGAACGGTTGGGGATGGAATAGAGAGACATCAAGGATGTCTGTATTTAGCTTTTATTTCTCTATTTCCTTCTGCCTTTCTCTCTGGTTTTTGTCTCTCTCGGTGCCCGATGAACATTTGATTTGATGCATTTGTCCTAAACTGATGCCTTTTCCACAAATCAGGGCGGTCAGACACGCTCTGTCTGTCTGTTACTGCTTGTGACCATTAACGGGAACAGGCCGCGAGTTAAACATTTATCAGCAAACCGCCAGAGAGATAACACAGCGGGAATAAAACACATTGCCTCACATTGTTAGACACCGAGTGACACAGATTGTAATGTGTGTCAGTAAACAGACCCGGAAAACAGAGTCCGAGAAAGGAAAGAAATAGAGAGATAGAAAAGAGTCATAAAAAGAAAGAAAACCCTTTCTCCACCCCAACAACAACAACTTGCATTTATATCGCGCCTTTAACGGAGTAAAACGTCCCAAGGCGCTTCACAGGAGCGATTATCAAACAAAATGTGACACGGAGCCACATAAGGAGATATTGGGACAGGTGAGGTCGGTTTTAAGTGTCTTAAGGGAGGAGAGAGAGGTAGAGAGGCGGGGAGGTTTCGGGAGGGAAATCCAGAGCTTTGGGCCCAGTCGGTTGAAGGCACGGCCGCCAATGGTGGAGCGATGAAAATCGTGGATGCGCAAGAGGCCTGAATTGGAGGAGCTCAGAGATCTCGGAGGGTTGTCGGGGTGGAGGAGGTTACAGAGATAGGGAGGGGCGAGGTCATGGAGGGATTTGAACACGAGGATGAGAATTTAAAATTTGAGATGTTGGTGAACTGGGAGCCAATGTAGGTCAGCGAGCAGAGGGGTTCTCCTCCTGAACGGTGGATTGAATGTTTGGGGGGCGGGGCTGTGATAAATATCTCGATTTAATATAATGATCCCACTTTTCAAATACCTCGAATTATTACAATGCTGACCTGGAACAATCTAGAACATACCGCAAAACAAGACATTAAGATCAATGGTCACTTTAGCAAGGAGTTTAGAAGATTCTTCTAAGAAGGAGAAGGCTCAAGAAACGGACTGTGACCATTTCATGACGGCCTATTTATTTGTGATGTGGAGATGCCGGTGATGGACTGGGGTTGACAATTGTAAACAATTTTACAACACCAAGTTATAGTCCAACAAATTCATTTAAAATTAAATTCCACAAGCTTTCAGAGCCTCCGAAAGCTTGTGGAATTTAATTTTAAATGAATTCGTTGGACTATAACTTGGTGTTGTAAAATTGTTTACTATTTATTTGTGTCCATGATGTGGAGATGCCGGTGATGGACTGGGGTTGACAATTTTAAACAATTTTACAACACCAAGTTATAGTCCAGCAATTTTATTTTAAATTCACAAGCTTTCGGAGATTTTCTCCTTCCTCAGGCAAATGTTTCAAGATCTCCTTGAAACATTTTTCAAGATGTTTCAAGATCTCCTTGATCTCCAAGATCTCTTTGTGTCCAGGGAGAGGGATGAGACACATGAAATGTTTCACACATTTCAAATCTCCGCGGTCAGACTGCCGATTGTTTATTGATCAGGAAGATGGCTGGTAATAATCTGAGATGGCTGGTAATAGGCTTCAAGGAGATCTTGAAACATTTGCCTGAGGAAGGAGAAAATCTCCGAAAGCTTGTGAATTTAAAATAAAATTGCTGGACTATAACTTGGTGTTGTAAAATTGTTTACAATAATCTGAGACCCAGTGAAGAGGTGAGAACAGAGCAGCAGGGAATGATCCCAGAACAATAGGAGCCAGCAGCTCACCGTCTGGTCCCTGTGTCAGGGACAATACACAACACCTCAGCTCCAGACCAGGAACAGAGAGCTGCTGTTAACGTGGCCCAGCCCTCTCAAACTGCTGGAACTGTGGGATGGAAATCAGACTTTGGGTCTTGGAGGCTGCTTTAGGGGCTCAGTGGCTCATCGAAAGAATGATTTCCATTAAAGAGCAGGGCTCTGCTCCATCACAGACTGATACTGTACAGTACATGGCAGAGTAAAGCTCCCTCCACAATGTGTCATCAAACACTCCGGGGGCAGGTGCATCAAGGGTTAGATCAAGATTAAATCTCCCTCTGCACAGTCACAGAGGATGTCATTTGTGACTTTGACAAGGGCCGTTTCAGTACTGTGGCAGGAGTGGAAACCTGATTGGAGGGATTCAAACATGGTGTTGTGGGAAAGATGGACACGGATTTGGGAGGCGACAACACTTTGGAGAGGAAAGGGAGGTGGGAGATGGGGTGGTAGTTTGCAAGGACACAGGGGTCAAGGGTGGGTCTTTTATGAAGGAGGGTGATGATGGAAGATTTGATGGGGAGGGGGACCGTACCTGAGGAGAGGAGACCATTAACAATGTCAGCTAACATGGGGCCAGGAATGGAGGTTGTGTGGTCAGCAGTTTGGTGGGAATAGGGTTGAGGGAGCAGGAGGTGGGTCTCATGGTCAAGAGAGCTCAGAGAGGGCATGAGGGGAGATAGGAGAGAAACTTGGTGGGCTTGGGGAATGGAGGGGAGCGGCAGAGGCAGCTGAATGAATGGTCTCAATCTTAGTCACATCCCCCCATGACTGTCTTTCAATTTATCTTAAATCTTTCTCTTCTGGTTATTAACCCTTCCATCACTGGAAACAATTTATCCTTACATACTCTGTCAATACCTTTCATAATTGTGAATACCTCATTTGAATCGTCTGTTAACTTTCCGGTTGTAGTCTCAGTGCCCTTCCTGCTAATCTGTTTTTTAGTTCCCATATGGTCTAGCGGTGAGGATTCTTGGTTTTCACCCAGGCGGCCCGGGTTCGACTCCCGGTGTGGGAATAGTAAACTTTTAGTCCCAGCCTCCCAATTTGCCTGCAGTCCGGACTGTGGCTCCTTCTGAATTCGCACCACAATCACACTGAGAAATGAGGCAAACCACAGCACTTGAAGCGACAGTGCACCAAAAACCCAGTCCCACAAGCTGAAGGGAAACAAGCAACAATGTCCCGACAGGTCACTCAGCAGCTCATGGCCAAGTGTTTGACTACAATCGTTTTATCATTTTCTGTAAAACCCGAGTCTGAGTGAAACACGCACAGAACAATCTGGAAACACTCAGCGGGTCGGGCCCCATCTGCGGAGAGAACGGACCAATTAACTGAGAGTCTCAATGAGACGAGGAAAGAGACACGGCCCACTGTGAGAAACAAGGAACTTGCATTTGTATGGCACCTTGCACATCCTCAGGACATCCCAACGAACTTCACTAGAAGTTCAGTCACTGTCGTTTCATAAGAGAACGCAGCAGCAAAGTTGTGTACAGCAAGATCCCACAAACAGTGATGCTATATTGAGCAGACCTCCTGTTTGTTGGGTGCTGATGGTTGTGGAAAGAATATTGGCCACGGCACCGGGAGAACTCCCTGCTCTTCACAAATTACCACGGGACATTTAAAACCTCGGAGCAGAAAGAAGGGACCCCCATTAAACACTTCATTCAAAGGACAGCACCTCTCACGATGCAGCTCCCTCTCAGAACGACACAGTCAGTCTGGATCATGTGTCCCAGTCCTGGAACGGGAGCTGGAACCCACACCCTTCTAAACACCAGCCTGACTCCCTGGGGTTACTCTCACCGTTGGCTCGTCATGAAATAGACTGTGCCACTCCCAGAGTAACTGATGACCACAGCCTCAGCCCTGGGTTCCGGTCTGCACCATAACCGCAGCCTTTCACCGCTCATAGAAAGTGGCGTGGGATCCCTGAGTTCATTCTGTGATGTGCATTGGGGGAGTGGGACTAGCTGGATTGATCTTGCATAGAGCCGGTATGGACCCGATGGGCCAAATGGCCTCCTTCCGTGCTGTAACGTTTCTATGATTCTATGATTCTATGTGGGTGGAGAGGGATACAAGGAAGTGATCAGAGATGGCCTTATCCATGATTGACACGATCGGGAGTAGAGAGGCCACGTGAGATGGCAAGGTCGAGGGACTGGCCATGAATATGGGTCGGGGAGTTTCTATGCAGGGAGAGATTAAGGGAGGATAAAGTATCACATAATAGACTTGTTAGCAAAATTGAAGCCCATGGGATTAAACGGACAATGGCAGCGTGGATCCAAATTTGGCTAAGGGGCAGAAAACAGAAAGTAGTGGTGAACAGTTGATTTTCAGACTGGAGGCAAGTATACAGTGGTGTCCCCCAGGGCTCGGTATTAGGACCACTGCTCTTTTTGATATATATTGATGACTGGGACTTGGGAGTACAGGGTATAATTTCAAAGTTTGCACATGACACAAAACTCAGAAATGTAATAAACAATGTGGAGGATAGTAACAGACTTCAGGAGGACACAGACAGACTGGTGAAATGGGCAGAAACATGGCAGATGAAATTTAATGCAGAGAATTGTGAAGTGATACATTATGGTAGGAAGAATGAGGAGAGAAAATAAAAAGTAAATGGTGCAATTTTAAAGGGAGTGCAGGAATAGAGAGACCTGGAGGTGTATGTACACAAATCTTTGAAGGTGGCAGGATAAGTTGAGAAGGCTGTTTAAAAAAGCAAATGGGGCCCTTGGCTTTATTAATTGAGGCACAGAATACAAAAGCAAGGAATTGATACCAAACCTTCACAAAACACTGGTTGGGCCTCAGCTGGAGTATTGTGTTCAATTCTGGACACCAAACATTGGGAAGGATGTCAAGGCCTTAGAGAGGGTGCAGAGGAGATTTACTAGAATGGTGCCAGGGATGAGGGACTTCAGTTATGTGGAGAGACTGATTAAAGTTCACTCTGAACTGCCCCATCAAACACTCGCAGGACAGGGACAGCATGGGTTATATGCAGAATGAAGCTCCCTCTACACTGTCAAATCAAACATTCCCAGGGCAGGTACAACACGGGTTAGATACACAGTAATGCTTCCTCTACTCTGTGCAGTTTCGATGTCGCCTCAGATTTCAGATAAAAGGTTGCTGTGCTGCACAGTCTGCTGGTGTCTCTCTCTTTCTCTGTACTCAGTTACACCGCTCTCTACCTCCCTCTGCTGGTGTCTCACCTGACGAAGGAGAAAGCCTCCGAAAGCTGTCATTTTCAAATAAAATTGTTGGACAATAACCTGGTGGTGTCAAATTCTCTGCATTTCTCTGTTCTCAGTTACATCGCTCTCTACCTCCCTCTGCTGGTGTCTCTCTGTATCTCTGTACTCAGTTACACCGCTCTCTACCTCCCTCTGCTGGTGTCTCTCTGTATCTCTGTACTCAGTTGCACCGTTCAATCTGTTCCCGCAGCTCCTTCGGGAGTTTAATGATTTTGAAATGAAGACTTTTTCCTGTGTGACTTGTGAAGTTTTGATCAGTGAAATGTTTGTGAAAGAGAAGGATTGAGAGCCTTTAGTGTGGGACAGATGTTGTTTAACAGAGAAGCCACACGATGCGATAAATTGAGCAATGGTTTCTGGAGTGGAGCGGTTATCACATTTCTCTCACACGCGAAAAGTCCCCGGTTCGATCCCAGATGAGAACGTTATTTGGGAATTTGCTCCGCTTGAATCTCCAGGGTGAGCTTTTTCTCCTGTGGGAAGCAGGCGATAATTGGCTTTTCCTGTTAAATTTGGCCACGGCTGCACCACATTGCTTCAGGGAAGAAACGATTTGGGAGAAGGGATGAGGGAAGAAAGTGCCCATGAACCTGATTAAATGAGGCCAAACACAAGATAATATTCAGATGTCATCAGCAGAACATTAACATAACCTGAGCTCCGAGATCTGACCGGGTCCCATTCCCCCAGAGGGAGGAATGAGCGGGAGGGGAAATTCCACCCGGTTTATATTTTCCTCCAAGGTGATGTCACAAAGTCCAATTTCCAGTGGAGCCGAAAAAGTTGAGTTTAGAGAGCGTGAGATTGAAGATATAAAGGTCTCTGGGTTTGATTCTGTATTCGGCAATTTTTGTTGCTTGGTTCTCGTTCTTTGAGTCGATTCTCGCATTTATTTACACTGAAATTTTAACCGGCACAGAAAGGTTGGGGAAGAAATAGACAGGCATCAAGAATGGGAAATATTGATAGTGTCTTTATTGAGCTTTTATTTCTCTATTCTCTTCTGCCTTTTTCTCTGGAAATTGTCTCTCTCGGAGCCGGGAGACCATTTGATTTGAGGCATTTGTCCTAAACTGATGTCTTTTCCACATCTCGGGGCGGTCAGACCCGCTCTGTCTGTTACTACTTGTGACCATTGACGGGAACAGGCCGCGAGTTAAACGTTTATTAGCAAACCGACAGAGAGATAACACAACGGGAATCAAACTCATTGGGCATGATTTTATCGGGGAGGGGGGTCACGGGGTCATGAGGTCATGGGTGGGTCAGTCATCGGAGGGAGGGCTCAGTCATCGGGGGTCGGGTTCGGGAGTCATTGCAGGGGTCGGAGATCATGGGGTTCGTAGTTCGTGCAGGGGTGTCGGAGATTTGGAGGGGGTCGGCCGATCATCTGTATGGGATCACGGCAGGTTGGCTTGTTGGGCCTGCGGAAAGCACTCCTGCTCCTCCGGGCCACCAGCTGTGCTATAAAGGCATTTACCTGCTGTTTCGGGCCTTCTCGCCTCCTCTCATGTGGTGTGAAGGAGAAGGCCCAGGAATCCCGGCCCCAAGAGGTTAAAATAAAAAAGCTGTAACAATGGAGGCCCACATTCTAGCTACAAAAACACTCACACACAGACATATACAGACCAACATACACACACCAATAACATGAAAGTAACACAGGACGACTTGACAAACAGTGGAAGCAGCATGCTGCAGATAGAGCTAAGCGATCCCACAAACAACGGATCAGATCAAAGCTCTGCAGTCCTGCCACACCCATTTGTGAATGATGGTGGATAATTGAACAACTAACGGGAAGATGCTCGATGAACATCCCCATCCTCAATGATGGTCAAGCCCAGCACTTGAGTGCAAAGTTTTAGAAACCGTCTTCAGCCAGAAGTGCCGAGTGGATGATCCATCTCGGCCTCCTCCCGAAATCCCCACCATCGCAGAAGCCAGTCGAACATCGAGGTGAAGAGTGAAGCTGAGAGCAGATTTTAAAACCGCAGGAATATCAGTGAAATTAAATTGGGGAAAGTGGGAAACTCCGAATCAGTTTGACACTGTCCATTCCGCATCCAATATTGGAAATGGATGAGAGAAAAGCTTCGAAAGGCGGCGGAAGTTTAATCCCCCCGTCGGGGAATTGAACCCCGGTCTCCCGCGTGACAGGCGGGGATACTCACCACGATACTAACGAGGAACTGCTGCACCCACCGTGCACTCATCCCAGATGGTGTTGGACATGCTTCATGTATCAGTGCATTTCTTTTAACTATTTATTTGATGATAGTTTGTTTCATTTTCCACGGGCCACTCTTGAAAGAACCTTTTACATTTCCATCTCTTTGTTAGACAACGACAACTGACTCTGTCTTTCTTTCGTTCTTTCTATCTCTCTTCTCGTGGTGAGTTGCCCCGCCTCAGTCCGGGGTTTAATTCCCCGACGGGGAGGAAGCATTTATAAGACGCCAACTTTTAATTTTATGTCTTCGCCGAGCTTCTTCCTAAAAAAAAACTACAGCGAAAAAAAACAGGTGATTGTCACTTTCAGAATATTAATGTACGGAGACTATTTGAGGACTGGATGCAGAGCAATTGTGATTTTGACTTCCTCGTGGTTCAGGTGACAGATTAAAATTTCATTCATTTCCCTCGCGCAGGTTCAAATCTGACAGACTTCAGATCCCGTCATTTATCGACGTGTTCATCTCTGCGTTTCAAAATTCAACAAGTTTCTTGTAGAATTAATAATTCTGAAGTGAATTAAAATTCCACGGCATTGAACACCTCGAGTTTTATGCTCATTGATCTTTGAGATTCCTCGAAATCTACGACAGAAATAGAACAAAAATCAGCCAAATTATCCATGTTCTGTCTCTCCATATTTCTGAGTCACTCCATGTGTATGCGTGTCTGTGTCTATCTGTCTGTGTTTGTGCCTCATATTTTCTTTGTTTTCTTGAGTCGGTCTTTCTCTGTCTCACTCTCTCCCGCACTCCCCACATCATGATCCAACATGAGATGGAAAAGTGGTCGGTAATTCTTCTTTCAACAGTGGTCCGTGGAAATTTAAACAAACTGTCACCAAAAGAATAGCTCAAACAGATTTCCTGAAACGTGAAGCATCTGTGGTGAACGTACATCCCCTTCCGGCACCAGTTCCTCGTTAGTGTCGTGGTGAGTATCAGTGTCTATCACCCTGGAGACTGGGAGCAATTCCCCGACGGGAAGGTCTGCCTTGAGAAGCTTCACTTTCATTTATCAGCAACATCGAATGAAGAAAATACAGTGAAAAACTGACTCGGACTTTTTCACTTTCTACGATTTAATTTCACTGATCTCCGAGCAGATTTTAAAATCCTCATCTCGATATCAGAACCACAATAATGAGGAAGAAATAAAACGCAGAATCGCCCTGTGAACAGACCCGGGCTAATTCACCAGCCCGAAACAGAGAGAGACAGAAAACTGCTCATTATTCCAGGATTATCCAGGAATCCAAAGATACCCCCGGTATCTCTTCTCGACCACAAACCGACTTCTTGCACCCCGTGCCTCCTCCACCCTCACCACAAAATTTGCGAGGAGCTCCTGGACTATTTTGTCACAAAGATTGAGACCATCCGTTCAGCTGCCGCTTCAGTGGAAAACTCTCCAGTGGCTGGAGTCAGAAGGAGCACAAAAGAAGATGGTAGTGGTTGTTGGAGGCCAATCATCTCAGCCCCAGGACATTGCTGCAGGAGTTCCTCAGGGCAGTGTCTTTGGCCCAACCATATTCAGCTGCTTCATCAATGAGCTTTCCCCCATCATAAGGTCAGAAATGGGGATGTTTGCTGATGATTGCGCAGTGTTCAGTTCCATTCGCAACCCCACAGATAAGAAGCAGTCCGTGCCCACATGCAGCAAGACCTGGACAATATCCAGGCTTGGGCTCATAAGTGGCAAGTAACATTGATGCCAGACAATTGCCAGGCAATGACAATCTCCAACAAGAGAGAGTCTGACCACCTCCCCTTGACATTCAACGGCACTACCATCGCCGAATCCCCCACCATCAACATCCTGGGTGTCACCATTGACCAGAAACTGAACTGGACCAGCCATATAAATACTGTGGCTACACGAGTAGGCCAGAAGCTGGGTATTCTGTGGTGAGTGACCCACCTCCGGACTCCCCAAAGCCTTTCCACCATCTACAAGGCACAAGTCAGGAGTGTGATAGAATACTCTCCAGTTGCCTGGATGAGTGCAGCTCCAACAACATTCAAGAAGCTCGACACCATCCAGGAAAAAGTAGCCCACTTGTTCGGCACCCCATCCACCACCCTAAACATTCACTCCCTTCACCACCGGCGCACTGTGGCTGCAGTGTGTACCATCCACAGGATGCACTGCAGCAACTCGCCAAGGCTTCTTCGACAGCACCTCCCAAACCCACGACCTCTAACATCTAGAAGGACAAGGGCAGCAGGCACATGGGAACAACACCACCTGCACGTTCCCCTCCAAGTCACACACCATCCCGACTTGGAAATATATCACCGTTCCTTCATCGTCGCTGGGTCAAAATCCTGGAACTCCCTACCTAACAGCACTGTGGGAGAACCTTCACCACATGGACTGCAACAGTTCAAGAAGGCGGCTCACCACCACCTTCTCAAGGGCAATTAGGGATGGGCAATAAATGGTGGCCTCGCCAGCGACGCCCACATCCCATGAACGATTAAAAAAAGGCAGTAATGGCGCGGCTGGGATGCAAAACCATGCTGGCAAAGCTCAATGGATCAGCAGTCCATCACCTCAACCACTCAGCCACCTGGTCGCAAGAACAGTGCAAAGAAAGCCCTTTTATTTGATTCTTTCAAGGCAAAAATCTTGGACTCAAAGGTCAGAGTCGGAAAGCCGCTTTTCAATCACCAGTTCCGAGATTCTGGACAACACTCTTGTGATGCGGTAGCGTGGCAGGGCGGTCCAAGGCGCTGGATTTAGGCTCCAGTCTCTGCGCTGCCATAATCTGAGCTGTTGAACATTTTAGCCTCATCACCAAAATCTTTCTTTTCTCAGCAGTGTCATGCGTGCCATTAATGTTGTTGGGGCACAACTGCCACACCTCATGTGCTGCGTCGTGATCGTTTTGAGGTTAACACTCTGCGTTGTGGTCGCAGTAACATCGGAGCGAATCCGAGTCTCCACAGAGTTTCATTTACCGATTTTTTCCTTTCCCACATGTGCTGAGAGGATGCAGCAAGAAATCAATCTTCAGAACATGAAAGAAAAATGTTTTGGTGAAAACCTTTCAATTCCGTCAAATCCCACCTCTCTCACATGCCTGGACTTGATGTTCCACAGTTCAAACCCGCCTCTTCTCCCAGCTTTTTCTTCCTTCCACAGTCAATAGGCCGCCTTTCCTTTCCTCCTTCCATTTCATGGACACTTTCCTGCTCCATTGCCGACTCTAACATTCACTATCACGATCTCACTCCTTTAAGTTTGTTCTGCTCCGACCGCTTTTTCTATTGGGCACATGTCCCATTCACACCAATGTTCATTTGTGCCTTGAAATCAGTCGACACATTTCGATCTGCGTGACCGCTCGACAGACAAACACGACGAAAGCAGGGCTGGTCTCTGGAAAGACAGCCGCCCGATTGTTCACGAAATTTACTTGGGGAATCTTGTGATCCAGGGGATGGTAACTGAAGAACTGGTTTTTGTTTTGATGCTTGTTGGCTCTTTTCTCTCAGCAGTTGATGTGCGTGAGTGACGGGCAGCGCAACAGAGCTGCGAATGGCGGTTGAAAGGTTCACATTTGGCAAGTTGGGGCGGTGCAGTAAGATCGGAAGTGTTCCGCCTTCATCTTAATAGTTCTGTTGAAACGTGCGATTGAATCGAGTAGAGGATAAATGTAAAGAGCGCCTGTGGGGAAAAAGGAGCGATTACAGGCCATGAGCGGAAGGTCTTTCAAATTCTCGTGGCGCAGGACGCTGTGTGCGGAAACGGCAGATTTTAAAGCGCGTGTGTTGGAAAGTAAAGTGCGATCTTGTGTGTGAGAAGAGCACAAGAAAGTTGTGCTTGAATCTGCGCCCTTGAGGCAAGTTGCAGGTTGTCAGGAAAACTGCGATAGTGAAAGCACAAAAATAAACCCAGAAACTGCTGGCAACAATCAGCAGGTCAGATAGTATCTGTGGAGAGATACTCAAGTATTTATCCAATTCTCCTTTTAAAGTTACGATTGAATCGAGCTCCACCATCCTTTAAGGCAGTGTGTTCCAGATCATAACAATTTGCTGTGTAAAAAAACCTGCTTATTTCC
Organism: Heptranchias perlo; assembly: GCF_035084215.1. Classification (NCBI taxonomy): domain Eukaryota; kingdom Metazoa; phylum Chordata; class Chondrichthyes; order Hexanchiformes; family Hexanchidae; genus Heptranchias; species Heptranchias perlo. The sequence goes on along the minus strand of NW_027139215.1, from coordinate 421,813 downwards.
CTCTCGTTCTTTTGCCAATTATCTTAAATCTGCGTCCGTTGGTTGCCGACCCTCCCGCCAGTGGGTGAAGTTTCTCCTTATTTACTCGATCAAAACCCCTCTTAATTTTGAACACGTGGATTACTTCTCCCCTTAACCTTCTTTGCTCGAAGCAGAACAATCCCAGGTTCTCGAGTCTCTCCACACAACTAAACCCCATCCCTGGTATATTTCTTGTAAATCTCCTCTCCATCCTCTCCAAGACCTTGACATTCTTAATAAATTATAGTGCCCAGAATTGGACACAATACTTCAGATGAGGCCTGAACAATGATTTATAAACGTTTAACATAACTTCCTTGCTTTTGTGCTCTATTTCTCTATTATTAAGCCAAGGAACCGGATGCTGTTTTAACGGTTTCACCAACTTGTGCTGCCACATTCAAAGATGTTGATGAAAACTGTCGAAACTTAACACTATACAAATGCATTAACACCCAAACAAGTAGTACAAGGAGAAACTTTATTGAACCCCAACTTGTATACAAGTGGATGTGCACCTCAAACAATGGTTGAGGGTGGAACTTCGCCGAGTCAATGAATCAGTTCATGTTTATACAATTCATGAGGCAACGCCCACCTGTTACAGAATATGGGCGTACACGTACATTCTTTATTGGCTCAGGTAGTTGGTCAATCAAGTAGTGAGCCAGCCGCCGAACATCCATGGACATCACGTAGGCCTGAGCAGATGTCAGCTATTTTCTTTCTCTCTGCATTCCTGTTCCTTGTTATCAGTAAGGCTGGAGCCAGTCTCAAGGCTTCATGGCCATTCATCAACTCTATTATTATTATATTCTGTCCTTCTCTCAAGGAAGGCCTGGCTGTGCTAGGCCTAATTATCAACATACCAAGGCTCAAACGCAATTAAACAATTGTGCTTACTTTGTGTTTGTGGCTAATCCTATCATGTGAGTTAATGAAGAGTTAATATGGTCAAGTATCCCGTCATGCACTTCCACAAAATTACCAGTAACACATTGGGTGAGAACGAATAACACAGCACAGGCCGGGATGGCGGAGAGAGACAGAGACACGTGTTGTGATCTGTAACTTTTCATAAACACTTCAGTTCATTTCACTCCGTGTGCAACACCGTGCGATCTCCCCTGGTGTGTCAGCTTTCAGTGTTTTACAGAGTGTAATGTATTGAATTGTCTCTTGGATCACACGGAGTGGTAGACGGGGGTCTGTGTGCGGAGGGTTCGGGGGGTGAGCTCTGATTCCCGCCCTCTTCTGGATTGAAAGGAGAAAAGAATGAATGAGAGAGAGAAGTGATGTGGGAGAAGGGATGATGGAAGAATTTGTCCGTGAACTTAATTAAAGTGGCCAAAAATAAGATAATATTAAGATATCATCAGCAGAACATTAATACAAGCTGTAAAACAAAAGAAAAATACTGCAGATGATGGAAATCTGAAGTAAAAACAGAAAATGCTGGAAATACTCAGCAGGTCAGGCAGCATGTGTGGAGAGAGTTCTGATGAAAGGTCATCGGCCTGAAAGGATGTTTCTCTCTCCACAGATGCTGCCTGACCTGCTGAGTGTTTCCCGCATTTTCTGTTTTTATTATTAATATAACCTGAGCTCTCTCGAGCGTTCATTGGTCGATTCACTGATAAAGCTGGGAATTGAGGGGAAGCTGGTTCATGGCGAACCCCAGCTCTGAATCCCAACGGCAGAGAGTTCAAGGAATGTTTAATATAAATGAGATTCAACGACAGTATCAGAAAATCTCTCCTTGATGGTCGGTCTCATTCTCCCGAAGTGAGGAATGAGCGGGAGGGGCAATTCCACCCGGGGTTATATTTTAGTCCAAGAGGAAGTCTCAAAGTGCAGTTCACAGTGGGGCTGAAACAGCTCAATTGAGCGAGCGTTCAACAGAAAATCTAAAGGTTCCTGGTTCGATCCCGGGTTTCAGCAGTTTTCTGTTATTTTGTTTCTTCTTCTTTGGGCCGATTCTCAAACATTTATTTGCACTGACATTTTTACCCGACACTGAACGGTTGGGGATGGAATAGAGAGACATCAAGGATGTCTGTATTTAGCTTTTTTTTCTCAATTTCCTTCTGCCTTTCTCTCTGGTTTTTGTCTCTCTCGGTGCTCGATGAACATTTGATTTGATGCATTTGTCCTAAACTGATGCCTTTTCCACATCTCAGGGCGGTCAGACACGCTCTGTCTGCCTGTTACTGCTTGTGACCATTAACGGGAACAGGCCGCGAGTTGAACATTTATCAGCAAACCGCCAGAGAGATAACACAGCGGGAATAAAACACATTGCCTCACATTGTTAGACACCGAGTGACACAGATTGTAATGTGTGTCAGTAAACAGACCCGGAAAACAGAGTCCGAGAAAGGAAAGAAATAGAGAGATAGAAAAGAGTCATAAAAAGAAAGAAAACCCTTTCTCCACCCCAACAACAACAACAACTTGCATTTATATCGCGCCTTTAACGGAGTAAAACGTCCCAAGGCGCTTCACAGGAGCGATTATCAAACAAAATGTGACACGGAGCCACATAAGGAGATATTGGGACAGGTGAGGTAGGTTTTAAGTGTCTTAAGGGAGGAGAGAGAGGTGGAGAGGCGGGGAGGTTTATGGAGGGAAATCCAGAGCTTTGGGCCCAGTCGGTTGAAGGCACGGCCGCCAATGGTGGAGCGATGAAAATCGTGGATGCGCAAGAGGCCTATTTTTTCATGCCCTCTCTTTGCTTTCCTATTTTCCTTTTTAATTTCACCAACGTTTAATGATTTCTCACCATTTAAAACATATTCTGATCTTTTATTCTTCCCATCAAAGTGAATAACCTCACATTTCCACACATTATACTCCATCTGCCACCTTCTTGCCCACTCACTTAACCTGTCTATATCCCTTTGCAGAGACTTTGTGTCCTCCTCACAGCTTACTTTCCTGTCTATCTTTGTATCGTCAGCAAACTTGGACACATTGCACTCGGTCCCTTCATTTAAGTCGTTAATACAGATTGAAAATAGCTGACGCCCAAAAACGGCCGGCATTGCTCTCTGTTCAGTCAAGAGGAACTTCCCTGCCTGGAAATTGGTCCCAGCCTTGTTGAGGTGCAACACGTCCATCTTGTGCAGGTGTTTAATATTAATCAATGCACAATGAGGCCCTGGGAAAGCGAGTATCTCTCCACAGATACGACCTGACCTGCTGAGTGTTGACAGCAGTTTCAGGGTTTATTTTTGTGCTTTCACTGGAGCAGTTTTCCTGACAACCTGCAACTTGCCTCAAGGGCGCAGCTTCAAGAACAACTTTCTTGTGCTCTTCTCACACACAAGATCGCACTTTACTTTCCGACACATGCGTTTAAAATCTGCCGTTTCCACACACAGCGTCCTGCGCCACGAGAATTTGAAAGACCTTCTGCTCATGGCCTGTACTCGCTCCTTTTTCCCCACAGGCGCTCTTTACATTTATCCTCGACTCGCTTCAATCTCACGCTTCAACAGAACTATTAAGATCAAGGCGGAACACTTCCGATCTTCCTGCACCGCCCCAACTTGCCAAATGTGAACCTTTCAACCGCCATTCGCAGCTCTGTCGCGCTGCCCATCACTCACGCAACTCAACTGTTTAGAGAAAAGAGCCAACAAGCATCAAAACAAAAACCAGTTCTTCAGTTACCATCCCCTGGATCATAAGATCACCCAAGTGAATTTCGTGAACATTCGGGCGGCTGTCTTTCCAGAGACCAGCCCTGCTTTCGTCGTGTTTGTCTGTCGAGCGGTCACGCAGATCGAAATGTGTCGACTGATTTCAAGGCACAAATGAACATTGGTGCGAATGGGACATGTGCCCAATAGAAACAGCGGTCGGAGCAGAACAAACTTAAAGGCGTGAGATCGTGAAAGTGAATGTTAGAGTCGGCAATGGAGCAGGAAAGTGTCCATGAAATGGAAGGAGGAAAGTAAAGGCGGCCTATTGACTGTGGAAGGAAGAAAAAGCTGGGAGAACAGGCGGGTTTGAACTGCGGCACATGAAGTACAGGCATGTGAGAGTGCTGGGATTTGATGGAATATTTGGTTTTATTCCATGTGTTAAAGATTGAAATATTACTGCATTCGATGAGCAAGAGAGGCAGAAGACAAAAACTATGCCGTGACTCGGATTCGAACCGAGGTTGCTGCGGCCACAACGCAGAGTACTAACCACTATACGATCACGGCACCACACCACAGCTAGAACTGCTCGGCCTGTAGTATTTATAAAGCTCCTTTAAGGTAGCAAAAGATCCCAAGGGGCTTCACAGTCACGTTTTCAAACAAAATTTGACACAACCACAGAAGGAGATATTGGAAGCAAAATACTGCCGATGCTGGAAATTTGAAAAAAAAAACAGAAAATGTTGTAAATAATCAGCAAGTCAGGCAGCATCTGTGGAGAGAGAAACAGAGTTAACGTTTCAGGTCGATGATCCGTCGTCAGAACTGGAAAAGGTTGAAGATTAAACAGAAATTGTGAACTTTGACTGATACTTCACGTTATTCACATCTTACACTCGCAACACCTCCGGCCGCCAATCAGGACTTTGCTGATTTGAGCAGAGTTCAGCGAGCAATGCAAAATTCATCCACAGTGGCTTCGGATTGGACTGAAACCCAGGACTTCTGGATGAATATAATGAAGGAACCAACACATCAAACGGTAAATGCAATAATGGCGCGGATGGGATAAAAACCATGCGTGGAGAGAGAGGTCGAGAGTGAGCATGTGACGGTGCGTGGCGTTGAGCGTGGATCTCAGGAAGCGGCGGGAGCAGTGGTTGGAGGAACGCTGAATATCATGGAGATATCTGGAATCATGGGCGGATCCGAAACATGAAGGGTGGAATTTAAGTTGGAATCCACGTGGAATAAGTCGGAGCCGGACACAGTTGCTGAGGAAGGAGATGTGTCTGTGAAAGTGAGTTTTAGTAGAAACCTGATCAAACACTCTGTCTTCAGCAGCACCGACTCTCTCTACTTCAGAGCTGTCCTGGTCCGCAGTTCCATTTCATCCTTCGCCTCATCCGGAGCTTCAACAAAAAACTTTTTTCTTCCTTTTAGGTGTCAAGGACCACAAGTTTCAACAACTCTTAGATACCAACACCCCTCCCGATCCTTCTTCCCCTTCACTTTCCTCTGACCCCACCCCTCCCTCCAATCTCTTTGTCGTGTTTTCACCATTCCCTCTGACCATACCCTCTCTGAGCCCGAACGTCAGTCCTCAGTAAAAGCCTCAGTTTCATCCCCTTACGCCCACACCTCAATGGGTTTCGAGCTCGACACGATGCTGAGCTCTTCTTCCGTCGCCTTCACCTCCGCGCCCATTTCTTTGTCCAGGAGTCTTCCCCCCGCACAGCGGACCCTGTCTCCCATCTTCAGATTTCTCATTCCACCTGGACCCCTCCCTCTATCCTCTTACCCTCTCTTGATCTTTCCATTGGGAACTGCCAGCGTGACATCGGCCGTCTCAATTTCTTTACTCCCCTCACTCACTCTGACCTCCCTCCCTCTGAACTCGCAGCACTCCGTTCTCTCAGGTCCAACCCTGACATTGTCATTAAACCTGCTGACAATGGCGGCGCTCTTGTTGTTGTGAGGCGAACAGACCTCTACCTAGCGGCGGCTGAACGCCAACTCTCCGATACCTCCTCCTACCTTCCTTTGGAGCGTGATCCCACCACCGAACATCAAGCCATAGTTTCCCAGACCGTCAATGACCTCATCTCCTCTGGAGATCTTCCTCCCCAAGGCCTCCACCTCATTGTCCCCCAACCCCGCTTCTAACTCCTTCCAAGATCCACATGCAGAACAGACCCATGAGATCCATCGTCTCAGCCTGTTCGTGCCCCCGGATAATTATTTCTTCCTAGTTTGACTCTACTTTCTCTCCCCTCGTCCAGTCTATTCCGACCTATATCCACGAATCTTACAACTCCATGCGTCACTTGAACAATTTCCAGTTCCCCGGCCCGAACTGTCTCCTTTTCACCATGGACTTCCAGTCCGTCTACACCTCCACCACCACCAGCCCCCCCCACCCCCCACAACAGGACGGCCTGCGGGCCCTCCGCCTATTCCATGAACGAAGGCCCAACCTATCCCCATCCTCCACCACTCTCCTCCGTCTGGCTGAACTTGTTCTTACTTTGGACAACTTCTCCTTTGACTCCACTCACTTTCTCCAAATGAAAGATGTCACTATGGGAACTCATGTGGGTCCGAGCTATGCCTGACTTTTTCTGGGGGATACGTGGAAGATTCTTTGTTCCAGTACTACTCTGTTCCCCTCACCTCTTTTTCTGGTACATCGATGTCACTTCCTGCTCTCGCCCCAATCAAGTTCGCTTCCAATTTCCACCCTCCCCTCGCCTTCACACGGTCCATCTCTGAACCTTCCATTCCCTTCCTCGACTTCTCTATCTCCATTTCCGGGGATGGTCTGTCAACCAATATCTGTTATAAGGCCACCGACCCCAACAGCTACCTTGATTACACTTCATCCCACCCCGCTTCCTGTAAGGACTCTATTCTGTTCTCCCAGTTTCTCCATCTCCGTCGTGTCTGTTCTGATGATGCCACCATCCACACAAATGCTTCCGATCTGTCTTCCTTTTTCCTCAATCGAGGATTCCCCTCCACTGCAGTTGACTGGGCCCTCGACTGTGTCGGTCCTATTGACTCCACTTCTGCCCTTGCCTCTTCCCCTCCCTCCCTCCCAGAACCATGATAGGGTCCCCCTTGTCCTTACCTTCCACCTCACCAGCCTCCACATTCAATGTATGAACCTCCGCCATTTCCTCCACGTACAAGCGCGATGCCACCATCAAAAACATCTTCCCCTCCCCTCCCTTTTCAGCCTTCATAATGGACCGCTCCCTCCACAACACCCTGGTCCACTCTTCCATCACCCCAAACACCCGCTCTCCTCCCCACGGTACCTTCCGACTCGAGCGCAGGAGATGCAACACCTGCCCTTTCACCTCCTCCCTTCCCACCTTCCAGGGCCCCAAACATTCCTTCCAGGTGAAACAGTGATTTATTTGTAATAGCTTTGCTGAACACCTCCGCTCGGTCCACAAGCGTGAACCTGAGCTTCCGGTCTGTTGCCATTTTAATTCCCCGTCCCAATCCCACTCTGACCTCTCTGTCCTCGGCCTCCGACTCCATTCCAATGAAGCTCAACATAAGCTCGAGAAACAGCACCTCATCTTTCGATCAGGCTCTGTACAACCTTCTGAACTCAACATGGATTTCAATAACTTCAGATCATAAACACTGATCACATTTTTTCGGAGATCAAGTGCTGGTTATGGTTCTAATGTTGCCATTTACAGCTCCTCTTGACCCATCTTTTGTTTCTTTACTTGTCCCATTCCCACCCTCCTTGACTTGCACCATCATCCCTTTTGTCATTTAATCATTCCTGCCCTCCACCCTATCAGAGACCTTCCCTTTTGTTATTTCCTCCCCTTCCCTTCCTCCCCCATCCCTTTTCCTGACTCTGTACTTGCTTAAAAACTGTTTCATCTTCAACCTTTTCCATTTCTGACGAAGGATCATCGACCTGAAACGTTAACTCTGTTTCTCTCTCCACAGACGCTGCCTGACTTGCTGATTATTTACAGCATTTTCTGTTTTTATTTCAAATTTCCAGCATCTGCAGTATTTTGCTTCTAATATCTCCGCATGTGGCTCGGTGTCAAATTTTGTTTAAATACGCTGCTGTGAAGCGCCTTGGGACGTTTTGCTACGTTAAAGGTAAATAGTACAGACTACGTTTGCACAGGTGGGATGTGGTGCCGTGATCGTATAGTGGTTCGTACTCTGTGTTGTGCGCTGCTTCTTTTGTCTTCTGCCTCTCATGCTAATAGAATGCAGTCATCTTTGATACGTGAAAGCAAATCTAATATTCCATCAAATCCCAGCACTCTCACATGCCTGTACTTAATGTTCCACAGTTCAAACCCGCCTCTTCTCCCAGCTTTTTCTTCCTTCCACAGTCAATAGGCCGGCTTGACTTTCCTCCTTCCATTTCATGGACACTTTCCTGCTCCATTGCCGACTCCAACATTCACTTTCACGATCTCACGCCTTTAAGTTTGTTCTGCTCCGACCGCTGTTTCTATTGGGCACATGTCCCATTCACACCAATGTTTATTTGTGCCTTGAAACCAGTCGATACATTTCGATCTGCGTGACCGCTCGACAGACAAACACGACGAAAGCAGGGCTGGTCTCTGGAAAGACAGCCACCCGGATGTTCACGAAATTTACTTGTGGAATCTTGTGATCCAGGGGATGGTAACTGAAGAACTGGTTTTTCTTCTGATGTTTGTTGGCTCTTTTCTCTCAGCAGTTGAGTTGCGTGAGTGACGGGCAGCGCTGCAGAGCTGCGAATGGCGGTTGAAAGGTGCACATTTGGCAAGTTGGGGCGGTGCAGTAAGATCGGAAGTGTTCCGCCTTGATCTTAATAGTTCTGTTGAAATTTGTGATTGAATCGAGTAGAGGATAAATGTAAAGAGCGCCTGTGGCGAAAAAGGAGCGATTACAGGCCATGAGCGAAAGATCTTTCAAATTCTCGTGGCGCAGGACGCTGTGTGTGGAAACGGCAGATTTTAAAGCGCGTGTGTCGGAAAGTAAAGTGCGATCTTGTGTGTGAGAAGAGCCCAAGAAAGTTGTTCTTGAAGCTGCGCCCTTGAGGCAAGTTGCAGATTGTCAGGAAAACTGCTGCAGTGAAAGCTCGAAAATAAACTCAGAAACTACTGGCAACACTCAACAGATCAGGCAACATCTGTGGAGAGATATTCGCTTTCCCAGGGCCTCATTGTGTATTGATTAATATTAAAGACCTGCACAAGATGGACGTGTTGCACCTCAACAAGGCTGGGACGAATTTCCAGGCAGGGAAGTTCCTCTTGACTGAACAGAGAGCAATGCCGGCCGTTTTTGGGCGTCAGCTATTTTCAATCTGTATTAACGACTTGGATGAAGGGACCGAGTGCAATGTGTCCAAGTTTGCTGACGATACAAAGCAAGATGGGAAAGTAAACTGTGAGGAGGACACAACGTGTCTGCAAAGGGATATAGACAGGTTAAGTGAGTGGGCAAGAAGGCGGCAAATGGAGTACAATGTGTGGAAATGCGAGGTTATTCACTTTGATGGGAAGAATAAAAGAACAGAATATGTTTTAAATGGTGAGAAATAATTAAACGTTGGTGAAATTAAAAAGGAAATTAGGAAAGCAAAGAGAGGGCATGAAAAAATACTGGCAAGTAAAATTAAGGAAAACCCAAAAATGTTATATAAATACATAAAGAGCAAGAGGATAACTAAGGAAAGAGTAGGGCCTATTAGAGGCCAAAAAGATAACCTATTCGTGGAGGTGGAAGACGTGGGAATGGTTCTCAATGAATAATTTGCGTCTGTCTTCGCAAAAGAGGGGGACGATGCAGAGATTGTAGTTAAGGAGGAGGAATGTGAAATATTGGATGGGATAAACATAATGAGAGAGGAAGTATTAAGGGGTTTAGCATCTTTGACAGTAGATAAATTGCCAGGCTCGGATGAAATGTATCACAGGCTGTTGAAAGAAGCAAGGGAGGAAATAAGGGAGGCTCTGACCAACATTTTCCAATCGTCCCTGGCTACAGGCATGGTGTCGGAGGATTGGAGGACTGCTAAAGTTGGCCGTTCTTTAAAAATGGAGAAAAGGACAGACCCAGTAAATACAGGCCAGTCAGTCTAACCTCGGTGGTGGGCAAATTATTGGAATCAATTCTGAGAGACAGCATGAACCGTCATTTCGAAAGGCACGGATTAATCAAGGACAGTCAACATGGATTTGTTAAGGGAAGGTCTTGTCTGACTGACTTGATTGAATTTTTTGAGGAGGTGACAAGGAGGGTCGACGAGGGTCGTGTGTTTGACGTCGTCCACATGGATTTTAGCAAGGCTTTTGACAAGGTCCCACATTGCAGACTAGTCAAAAAAATTAAAGCCCATGGGGTCCAAGGGAAAGTGGCAAATTGGATCCAAAATTCGCTGAGTGGCAGGAAGCAAAGGGTTGACGGATTGTGACTGGAAGGCTGTTTCCATTGGGGTTCGCAGGGCTCAGTACGAGGTCCCTTGCTTTTTGTGGTATATATTAATGATTTAGACTTAAATGTAGCGGGCATGATTAAGAAGTTGGCAGATGATACAAACATTGGCCGTGTGGTTAATAGTGAGGACGAAAGCTGTGGAATGCAGAAAGATATCAGTGGACTGGTCAGGAGGGCAGACAAGTGGCAAATGGAATTCAATCCAGAAACGTGTGAGGTAATGCATTTGGGGAGGTCAAACAAGGCAAGGGAATACACAATAAATGGGAGAATACTGAGAGGTGTGGAGGGAGAGAGAGACCTTGGAGTGCGTGTCCACTGATCCCTGAAGGTAGCAGGACAGGGAGATAAGTTGGTCAAGGAGTCATACGGGATACTTTCCTTTATTAGCCGAGGCATAGAATATTAGAGCAGGGAAGTTATGCTAGAACTGTATAAAACACTAGTTAGGCCACAGCTTGAGTGCTGTGCACAGTTGTGGTCACCACATTACAGCAAAGATGTGATTGCACTTGAGAGGGTACAAAGGAGATTTATGAGGATGTTGTCAGGACTGGAGAATTTTAGCTATGAGGAAAGATTGGACAGGCTGGGGTTGTTTTCTTTGGAACAGAGGAGCCTGAGGTGTGGTTTCATTGAGGTGTATAAAATTATGAGGGGCCTGGATAGAATGGACAGGAAGGACCTATTTCCCTTAGCAGAGGGCCCATTTAGCAGGGGATTGGTCGGAGGATTAGAGATAAACTGAGGAAAACAAAATTCACTCAGAGGGTGGTGGGGTTCTGGAACTCACTTCGTGAAAGGGTGGTAGAGGCAGAAACCATCATCACATTTAAAAAGTACTTGGATATGCACTTGAATTGCCGTAACCTAAAGGGCTACGGACCAAGTGCTGGAAAGTGGGATTAGGCGGGGTGGCTCTTTTACGACCTGTAGAGACATGATGGCCTGAATGGCCTCCATCTGTGCCATAAATTATCCATGTTTCCATGTTGATGTTCATTTTGCTGTCTTGTACATGAAATACAAGAAGTTAACATGCAGGTACAGCAAGCAATTAGGAAGGCAAATGGTATGTTGGCCTTTATTGCAAGGGGGTTGGAGTACAAGAGTAAGGAAGTCTTGTTGCAATTATACAGGGCTTTGGTGAGACCACACCTGGGGCATTGTGTGCAGCTTTGGTTTCCTTATCTAAGAAAGGACATACATGCCTTAGTTGTGGTGCAATGAAGGTTCACTAGATTAATTCCTGGGATGAGAGGGTTGTCCTATGAGTGGAGATTGCGTAGAATGGGCCTATACTCGCTGGAGTTAAGAAGAATGAGAGGTGATCTCATTGAAACATGAAAAATTCTGAGACGGATCGACAGGGTAGATGCTGAGAGGCTGTTTCCCCCGGCTGTGGAATCCACAACTAGGGGTCTTAGTCTCAGGGTAAAGGATCAACCATTTAGGACTGAGGTGAGGACGACTTTCTTCATTCAGAGGGTTGTGAATCTTTGGAATTCTCTATCCCAGAGGGCTGTGGATATTGAGTGTATTCAAGTCTGAGATCGATAGATTTTTGCACTCTAAGGGAATCAAGGGACATGTGGATCGGGTGGGGAATGTGGAGTTGAGGTCGAAGATCAGCCATGATCTGAGTGAATGGTGGAGCAGGCTCGAGGGGCCGCATGGCCTCCTCCCGTTCCTATTTCTTATGTTCTTAGAATGTGGAACTCGGTACCACAAGGAATAGTTGAGGATACCAGCATATCTGCATTTAGGGAAAACTAGACAAACACATGAGGGAGAAAGGAATAGAGGATATGTTGATAGGGTGCGGTGAAGAAGGGTGGGAATGTGGAGCATGAACACAGTCATGGAACATTTGGGCAGAATGGACCGTTTCTGTGCTGTAAATTCTATGTAATTCTACTATAGACAAGTTAATAGAAGGTGCAGACAGTTGATAAATTGAATTTAATGTGGAAATTATGAGATAATATATTTTATGAGGAAAAACAAGGAATGGAAGTGCACACTCAACAGAACGGCACAGACGCTGTGAATGAACATAGAGACCTCGCGTTTCAAATATATATTCCATGAAAGTGCAGATCCAGGTCGATAATGCCCATCTCCAACCTCCCTTTCCTCTCCAAAGTCCTTGAACGTGTTGTCGCCTCCCAAACCCGTGCCCATTTCAACCGCAATTGCATGTTTGAATCCCTCCAATCAGTTTTCCGCCCCTGCCACAATACTGAAAAGACCCTTATCAAAGTCACAATTTACGTCCTCTGTGACTGTGACCGTGGTGAACTATCCCTCCTCATCCTTCTCGACCTGTCTGCAGCCTTTGACATGGTTGACCACACCATCCTCCTCCAGTGTCTCTCCTCCGTCTTCCAGCTGGGTGAAACTGAGCTCGTCTGGTTCCATTCCTATCTCTCCAATCGTAGCCAGGGAATCAAATGGAATGGCTTCTCTTCCCGTTCCTGCACCATTACCTCTGGAGTTCTCTAAGGATCTATCCTTGACTCCCACCTATTTCTCATCCACATGCTGCCTCTTGCGATATCATCCGAAAACATAATGTCAGGTTCTACATGTACGCTGATAACACCCACCTCGACCTCACCACCTGTCTCGACCCCCCCACTGTCTCTGATTTCTCACACTGCTTTTTCAACATCCAGTAATGGATGAGAAAAACATTCCTCCAACTAAATATTGGCACAAACTCCGTTCCCTCGTCACCGACTCCATCCCTCTCTCTGGCCACAAATAAATAGACCATCATGAAATGTTCACAGTCCGTTTCTTGAGCCTTCTCCTTCGTAGAAGAATCTTTTAAAATCCTCGCACAAGTAACCATTGAACTTAATGTCTTGTTTTGCGGTATGTTCTAGATTGTTCCAGGTCAGCATTGTAATAATTCGGGGTAGTTGAAAAGTGGGATCATTATATTAAATCTCGATATTTATCACAGCCCCGCCCCCCAAACATTCAAACCACCGTTCAGGAGGAGAACCCCTCTGCTCGCTGACCTACATTGGCTCCCAGTCCACCAACATCTCAAATTTTAAATTCTCATCCTCGTGTTCAATTCCCTCCATGACCTCGCCCCTCCCTATCTCTGTAACCTCCTCCACCCCGACAACCCTCCGAGATCTCTGAGCTCCTCCAATTCAGGCCTCTTGCGCATCCACGATTTTCATCGCTCCACCATTGGCGGCCGTGCCTTCAACCGACTGGGCCCAAAGCTCTGGATTTCCCTCCCTAAACCTCCCCGCCTCGCTACCTCTCTCTCCTCCCTTAAGTCACTTAAAACCTACCTCACCTGTCCCAATATCTCCTTATGTGGCTCCGTGTCACATTTTGTTTGATAATCGCTCCTGTGAAGCGCCTTAGGACGTTTTACTCCGTTAAAGGCGCGATATAAATGCAAGTTGTTGTTGTTGTTGGGGTGGAGAAAGGGTTTTCTTGCTTCTTATGACTCTTTTCAATCTCTCTATTTCTTTCCTTTCTCGGACTCTGTTTTCCGGGTCTGTTTACTGACACACATTACAATCTGTGTCACTCGGTGTCTAACAATGTGAGGCAATGTGTTTTATTCCCGCTGTGTTATCTCTCTGGCGGTTTGCTGATAAATGTTTAACTCGCGGCCTGTTCCCGTTAATGGTCACAATCAGTAACAGACAGACAGAGCGTGTCTGACCGCCCTGAGATGTGGAAAAGGCATCAGTTTAGGACAAATGCATCAAATCAAATGTTCATCGGGCACCGAGAGAGACAAAATCCAGAGAGAAAGGCAGAAGGAAATAGAGAAATAAAAGCTAAATACAGACATCCTTGATGTCTCTCTATTCCATCCCCAACCGTTCAGTGTCGGGTAAAAATGTCAGTGCAAATAAATGTTTGAGAATCGGCCCAAAGAAGAAGAAACAAAATAACCCAAAACTGCTGAAACCCGGGATCTTTAGATCTTCAGTCTAACGCTCTCCCAACTGAGCTATTTCGGCCCCACATCAAACTGGCCTTTGGGTCATCCTGTTGGAATAAAATATAACCCCGGGTGGAATTGCCCCTCCCGCTCATTCCTCACTTCGGGAGAATGAGACCGACCATCAAGGAGAGATTTTCTGATACTGTCGGTGAATCTCATTTATATTAAACATTCCTTGAACTCTCTGCCGGGGGGATTCAGAGCTGGGGTTCGCCATGAACCAGCTTCCCCTCAATTCCCAGCTTTATCAGTGAATCGACCAACAAACGCTCGACAGAGCTCAGGTTATATCAATAATAAAAACAGAAAATGCGGGAAACACTCAGCAGGTCAGGCAGCATCTCCAGCCGGTACTGAGTTAGCTGATCTCACGAGGTGTGCTACTGAGCCACGGAGCAAGAAAAGCCGAGGCTCAGTCCAGGGCCTGAGCCGAGTGAGCTGACTCAATGTGTTCCTGGTAATTTTCATCAACATCTTTGAATGTGGCAGCACAATTTGTTCAAGCCGTTAAAACAGCATATGTTTCCTTGGCTTAATAATAGAGAAATCGAGTACAAAAGCAAGGAAGTGATGTTAAACGTTTTCAATCATTGTTCAGGCCTCATCTGAAGTATTGTGTCCAATTCTGGGCACGATCATTTATTAACGATGTCAAGGTCTTGGAGAGGATGGAGAGATTTACCAGAATTATATCAGGGGTGGGGTTTAGTTGTGTGGAGAGACTCGAGAACCTGGGATTGTTCTGCTTCGAGCAATGAAGGTTAAGGGTAGAAGTAATCCACGTGTTCAAAATTAAGAGGGGTTTTGATCGAGTAAATAAGGAGAAACTTCACCCACTGGCGGGAGGGTCGGCAACCAACGGACGCAGATTTAAGATAATTGGTAAAAGAACTAGAAGGGAAATAAGGAGATTTTTTTGACACAGCGAATTGTTATGATCTGGAACGCACTGCCTTAAAGGATGGTGGAGCTCGATTCAATCGTAACTTTAAAAGGAGAATTGGATAAATACTTGAGTATCTCCCCACAGATACTACCTGACCTGCTGAGTGTTGCCAGCGGTTTCTGGGTTTATTTTTGAGCTTTCACTCTAGCAGTTTTCCTGACAACCTGCAACTTGCCTCAAGGGCGCAGCTTCAAGCACAACTTTCTTGTGCTCTTCTCACACACAAGATCGCACTTTACTTTCCGACACACGCGCTTTAAAATCTGCCGTTTCCGCACACAGCGTCCTGCGCCACGAGAATTTGAAAGACCTTTCGCTCATGGCCTGTAATCGCTCATTTTCCCCCACAGGCGCTCTTTACATTTATCCTCTACTCGATTCAATCGCACGCTTCAACAGAACTATTAAGATCAAGGCGGAACACTTCCGATCTTACTGCACCGCCCCAACTTGCCAAATGTGCACCTTTCAACCGCCATTCGCAGCTCTGCAGCGCTGCCCATCACTCACGCAACTCAACTGCTGAGAGAAAAGAGCCAACAAGCATCAAAACAAAAACCAGTTCTTCAGTTACCATCCCCTGGATCACAAGATTCCCCAAGTAAATTGCGTGAACATTCGGGCGGCTGTCTTTCCAGAGACCAGCCCTGCTTTCGTCGTGTTTGTCTGTCGAGCGGTCACGCAGATCGAAATGTGTCGACTGGTTTCACGGCACAAATGAACATTGGTGTGAATGGGACATGTGCCCAATAGAAACAGCGTTCGGAGCAGAACAAACTTAAAGGCGTGAGATCGTGAAAGTGAATGTTAGAGTCGGCAATGCCGCAGGAAAGTGTTCATGAAATGGGAGGAGGAAAGGAAAGGCGGCCTATTGACTGTGGAAGGAAGAAAAAGCTGGGAGAAGAGGTGGGTTTGAACTGTGGAACATCAAGTACAGGCATGTGAGAGTGCTGGGATTTGATGGAATAAATAGGTTTTCGCCACCAACAAAAAATGTTTTTCTCATGTGTTCAATATTGAGAAATTGTTGCATTATATTCGCAAGCGCGGGAGAGAATAAAAGAAGCAGCGCACACTATGCCGTGACTCGGATTCGAACCGAGGTTGCTGCGGCCACAACGCAGAGTACTAACCACTATACGATCACGGCGGCACACGTCAGTCAGTGAGTTTTTGCCCGAACTATTTACGTAGCGAAACGTCCCAAGGCGCTTCACAGGAGCGTTTTTAAACAATATTTGACACCGAGCCACAGAAGGAGATATTAGAAGCAAAATACTGCGGATGCTGGAAATCTGAAATAAAACCAGAAAATGCTGTAAATAATCAGCAAGTCAGGCAGCGTCTGTGGAGAGAGAAACAGAGTTAACTTTTCAGGTCGATGACCGTTGGTCAGAAATGGAAAAAGTTGAAGATTAAACAGTTTTTAAGCAAGTCCAGCGTCAGGAAAAGGGATGGGGGAGGAAGGGGAGGGGAGGAAAGAACAAAAGGGAAGGTCTCTGATAGGGTGGAGGGCAGGAGTGATTAAATAAAAAAAGGGGTGATGGTGCAAGGCAAGGAGGGTGGTAATGGGACAAGTAAAGAAACAAAAGATGGGTCTCGAGGAGCTGTAAATGGCAAAATTTGAACCACAATCAGCACTTGCTGTCCGAAAAAATGTGATCAGTGTTTATGATCTGAAGTTATTGAAATCAATGTTGAGTTCAGAAGGTTGTAAAGAGCCTGATCGAAAGATGAGGTGTTGTTTCTCGAGCTTATGTTGAGTTTCATTGGAACGGAGTAAGAGGCCGAGGACAGAGAGGTCAGAGTGGGAGTGGGACGGGGAATTAAAATGGCAAGCGACCGGAAGCTCAGGGTCACGCTTGTGGACTGAGCGGAGGTGTTCAGCAAAGCTATTACAAATAAATCGCTGTTTCACCTGGAAGGAATGTTTGGGGCCCTGGAAGGTGGGAAGGGAGGAGGTGAAAGGGCAGGTGTTGCATCTCCTGCACTCGCATGGGAAGGTGCCGTGGGGAGGAGAGCGAGTGTTGGGGGTGATGGAAGAGCGGACCAGGGTTTCCTGGAGGGAGCGGTCCCTTCGGAAGGCTGAAAGGGGAGGGGAGGGGAAGTTGTTTGTGGTGATGGTGGAAGTGGCGGAGGATGATACGTTGAATGTGGAGGCTGGTGGGGTGGAAGGTAAGGACAAGGGGACCTACCGTGGTTCTGGGAGGGAGTGGAATGGATAAGGACAGAAGTGCAGGAAATAGGACGGACACAGTCGAGGCCAAGTCAACTGCAGTGGAGGGGAATCCTCTGTTGAGGAAAAAGGAAGACATATCAGAAGTAGTGTTGTGGAAAGTGGCATCGTCAGAACAGACGCGACGGAGAAAGAAAAACTGTGAGAATGGGATAGAAACAGCGGTCGTAGCAGAACAAATAAGATCGTGAAAGTGAATGTTAGAGTCGGCAATGCCGTAGGAAAGTGTCCCTGAAATGGAAGGAGGAAAGGAAAGCCGGCCTATTGATTATGGAAGGAAGAAAAAGCCTGGAGAACAGACCGTTTTGAACTGTGGAACATCAAGTCCAGGCATGTGAGAGTGCTGGGATTTGAAGGAATGGATAGGTTTTCACCAGCAACAAAAAAAATTTCTTTCATGTGCTGAAGATTGATTTCTTGCTGCATTCTATTCACAAATGTGGCAGAGGACAAAAGAGGTAAACAAAACTGTACTGCAACTCGGATTCCTGCGACCACAACGCAGAGTATGGACCAGGATACGATCACGGCGACGCACATCAGCTGTGGCAGTCGTGCCCGAACAACAGCAATGTCGCGCACGGTGCTGGTTGGAAAAGAAGGATGTTTGGTGATGTGGTTAAAGTGTTAAGCACTTTAAATTCTGGCAGCGGTGGGATCGGAACCCATATCCCTTCAGAGACTGGAGTTTTAATCCAGCGCCTTAGATCGCTCGGCCACGCTACCAGTTGATTATATTTCCTCATAATTTGCTATCTAATGATTGAAATGCGGCTTTCTTGCTTTTTGACCTTTGAGTCGAGGATTTTCCATTGAACGAATAAAATAAATGGGCTTTCTGAGCAATGTTCATGCGACGAGGTGACCGAGTGGTTGAGGTGATGGATTCCTAATCCACTGTGCTCTGCACGCATGGTTTTTATCCTATCCGCGCCATTATTACATTTACCGTTTGATGTGTTGGTTCCTTCCTTGTCTTCATCCAGAAGTCCTGGGCCTCGGTCCAACCCGAAGCCACGGTGGATGAATTTTGCATTGCTCGCTGAACTCTGCTCAAATCTGCAAAGTCCTGAGGTGTTGCGAGTGTAAGATGTGAATAACGTGAAGTATCAATCAAAGTGCACAATGACACCCCGGGAAAGCGAGGATCTCTCCACAGATACTGCGATTTATTTATTAATCCAACTGTCTTTTGCGAAATGACCGAATGTGTTTATTTATATATCTGTATGGGTAAGGAAAACCCCATTTTGATCATTTCCAGGAACCAGTCAAGTACATAAATTAGTTTGTCAAACTCAAAGCAACCGCTGGGATTTGCTGATTGAAAATTTCAATGGAAATTGAGACCGTCACGAAGTATCGGAACAAATATACCCGCTGGGGTTTCGGGGTTGTTATCGGTTTATTGATATCACTGAGGAACCCATTTTAAACTAGGTGTAGGTGCAAATCTAACGATGGATTTCAAATTTATCACCTTAACCACTGCTTTGTTAAAATCGCAATGAGTGATCGCTCGGTAACACACCGTGCATCCAGCCCCCAACCCGTCTCCGTTCAATCATGTTCTGAAAGTGACAATCACCTGTTTAATTTTTTCTTCTGTTCTATTTTTCTCTGTAGTTTTGTAAGAAGAAGCGAGCCGAAGACATAAAATTAAAAGATGGTGTCTTAAAAATGCTTCCCCCCTGCCGGGGAATTAAACCCCGGACTAAGATGGGGCAACTCACCACGATAAGAGAGAAAGAAAGAACGAAAGAAAGACAGAGTCAGTTGTCGTTGTCTAACAAAGAGATGGAAATGTAAAAGATTCTTTCTCGAGTGGCCCGTGGAAAATGAAACAAACTGTCATCAAGGAAATAGTGAAAAGAAATGCACTGATACATGAAGCATGTCTAACGCCATCTGGGATGAGTGCACAGTCAATGAAATAGTTCCTCGTTAGTATAGTGGTGAGTATCCCCGCCTGTCACGCCGAAGACCGGGTTTCAATTCCTCGACGGGGAGATTAAACTTTCGCCGCCTTTAAAAGCTTTTTCTCTCATTCATCTCCAATATTGGATGCGGAATATACAGTGTAAAACTGACTCGGAGTTTCCCACTTTCCCCAATTTAATTTCACTGATATTCCAGCGGTTTTAAAATCTGCTCTCACCTTCACTCTTCACCTCGATGTTCGACTGGCTTCTGTGATGGTGGGGATTTCTGGAGGAGGCCGAGATAGATCATCCACTCGGCACTTCTGGCTGAAGACGGTTTCTAAAACTTTGCACTCACACGCTGGGCTTTACCATCATTGAGGATGGGGATGTTCATAGAGCCTCTTCCCATTAGTTGTTTAATTATCCACCATCATTCACAAATGGGTGTGGCAGGACTGCAGAGCTTTGATCTGATCCGTTGTTTGTAGGATCGTTTAGCTCTGTCTACAGCATGCTGCTTCCACTGTTTGTCAAGTAGTCCTGTGTTACTTTAAGGTTATTGGTGTGTGTATATGTCTGTGTGCGAGTGTTTATGTAGCTCGGAATGTGTGTGTTTGTGTATGTGTGAATATGACTATGTCTGTCTCACTTGTTATATGCGTTTCTGAGTGTCCCTCTCTTTCTTTCTATCTGTCACTTTTAACCTGCTCCCCAAATAATTTTTCTCTGGACCTTGACTAACAAAGAGATAGAAAGTAAGTCTTCTTTCAACAGTGGCATGTGGAAAGTTAATCAAATTGTCATCAAAGAAGTAGTTAAAATAGATTCACTGAAACATGCATCCTTTTCATTGCTGTATGTGAGATATTTCATGTCTGCGCCTGTTCCGAGACCTGTCTCTCTCTGTTTCGGGCTGGTGACAGCGCGATTCTGCGTTTCATTTCTTGCCCATCATTGTGGTTCTCACATCGAGCTGAAGCGTGAGGCAGAGAGCAGATTTTTAAAATCGCTGTGAAATCAATTTGTGGAAGTGGGAAAGGCCGAGTCAGTTTTTCATTGTATTTTCAACATCCAATATTGCAGATAAATGAAAGTGAAGCTTCGAAAGCAGCAATAACCTCCTCGTCGTGGAATTGAACCCCGGTCTCCCGCGTGACAGGCGGGGATACTCACCACTATACTAACGAGGAATTCGTGCAGACATTTGCCGTATATTCACCACAGATGCTTCACGTTTCAGTGAATCTGTTTGAACTGTTCATTTGATGACAGTTTGTTTCACTTTCCACGGACCACTGTTGAAAGAAGAATTACCGACCACTTTTCCATCTCATGTTGGATCATGATGTGGGTAACGCGGGAGAGAGTGAGACAGATCTTCTCAGGAAAATATAGAAAATATGAGGCACATACACAGACAGACAGACACAGAGACACATATACATGGATTGACTCAGAAATACTGAGAGTCAGAATATGGATAATTTGGCTGATTTTTGTTCCATTTCTGTCGTAGATTTCGTGAAATCTTGCAGATCAATTAAAATGAGCATAAAACTCGAGGTCCTCAATGCTGTGGAATTTTAATTCACTTAAGAATTATTAATTCTACAAGAAACTTGTTGAATTTTGAAACGCAGAGATGAAACAGGTTGATGAATGACGGGATCTGAAGTCTGTCAGATTTGAACCTGCGCGGGGGAAATGAATGAATTTCGAATCTGTCACCTAACCCACCAGTTAGTAAAAATCACAATTGCTCTGCATCCAGTCCTCAAATAGTCTCCGTACAATAATATTCTGAAAGTGACAATCACCTGTTTTTTTGCTCTGTAGTTTTTGTTTAGGAAGAAGGTCGGCGAAGACATAAAATTAAAAGTTAGCGTCTGAAAACTGCTACCTCCCAGTCGGGGTATTAAACCCCGGACTAAGGTGGGGCAACTCACCACGATAAGAGAGAAAGAAAGAACGAAAGAAAGACAGAGTCAGTTGTCGTTGTCTAACAAAGAGATGGAAATGTAAATGGTTCTTTCAAGAGTGGCCCGTGGAAAATGAAACAAACTGTCATCAAATAAATAGTTAAAAGAAATGCACTGATACGTGAAGCATGTCTAACACCATCTGGGATGAGTGCACAGTAAATGCAGCAGTTCCTTGTTAGTATAGTGGTGAGAATCCCCGCCTGTCACGCGGGCGACCGGGGTTCAATTCCCCGACGGGGAGATTAAACTTTTGCCGCCTTTTAAGGCTTTTTCTCTCATTTATCTCTAATATTCGATGCGGAATATACAGTGTAAAACTGACTCAGAGTTTCCCACTTTCCCCGATTTAATTTCACTGATATTCCAGCGGTTTTAAAATCTGCTCTCAGCTTCACTCTTCACTTCGATGTTCGACTGGTTTCTGTGATGTTGGGGATTTCGGGAGGAGGCCGAGATGGATCATCCACTCGGCACTTCTGGCTGAAGACGGTTTCTAAAACTTTGCACTCACACGCTGGGCTTTACCATCATTGAGGATGGGGATGTTCATAGAGCCTCTTCCCATTAGTTGTTTAATTATCCACCATCATTCTCAAATGGGTGTGGCAGGACTGCAGAGCTTTGATCTGATCCGTTGTTTGTGGGATCGTTTAGCTCTGTCTACAGCATGCTGCTTCCACTGTTTGTCAAGTAGTCCTGTGTGACTTTCAGGTTATTGGTGTGTGTATATGTCTGTGTGCGAGTGTTTATGTAGCTCGGAATGTGTGTGTTTGTGTATGTGTGAATATGACTATGTCTGTCTCACTTGTTATATGCGTTTCTGAGTGTCCCTCTCTTTCTTTCTATCTGTCACTTTTAACCTGCTCCCCAAATAATTTTTCTCTGGACCTTGACTAACAAAGAGATAGAAAGTAAGTCTTCTTTCAACAGTGGCATGTGGAAAGTTAATCAAATTGTCATCAAAGAAGTAGTTAAAATAGATTCACTGAAACATGCATCCTTTTCATTGCTGTTTGTAAGATCTTTCATGTCTGCGCCTGTTCCGAGACCTGTCTCTCTCTGTTTCGGGCTGGTGACAGCGCGATTCTGCGTTTCATTTCTTGCCCATCATTGTGGTTCTCACATCGAGCTGAAGCGTGAGGCAGAGAGCAGATTTTTAAAATCGCTGTGAAATCAATTTGTGGAAGTTGGAAAGGCCGAGTCAGTTTTTCATTGTATTTTCAACATCCAATGTTGCAGATAAATGAAAGTGAAGCTTGGAAAGCAGCAAGAACCTCCTCGTCGGAGAATTGAACCCCGGTCACCCGCGTGACAGGCGGGGATACTCACCACTATACTAACGAGTAATTCATGCAGACATTTGCCGTATATTCACCACAGATGCTTCACGTTTCAGTGAATCTGTTTGAACTGTTCATTTGATGACAGTTTGTTTAACTTTCCACGGACCACTGTTGAAAGAAGAATTACCGACCACTTTTCCATCTCATGTTGGATCATGATGTGGGTAACGCGGGAGAGAGTGAGACAGATCTTCTCAGGAAAATATAGAAAATATGAGGCACATACACAGACAGACAGACAGACACACATACACATGGATTGACTCAGAAATACTGAGTCAGAATATGGATAATTTGGCTGATTTTTGTTCCATTTCTGTCGTAGATTTCGTGAAATCTTGCAGATCAATTAAAATGTGCATAAAACTCGAGGTCCTCAATGCTGTGGAATTTTAATTCACTTAAGAATTATTAATTCTACAAGAAACTTGTTGAATTTTGAAACGCAGAGATGAAACAGGTTGATGAATGACGGGATCTGAAGTCTGTCAGATTTGAACCTGCGCGGGGGAAATGAATGAATTTCGAATCTGTCACCTAACCCACCAGTTAGTAAAAATCACAATTGCTCTGCATCCAGTCCTCAAATAGTCTCCGTACAATAATATTCTGAAAGTGACAATCACCTGTTTTTTTGCTCTGCAGTTTTTGTTTAGGAAGAAGCTCGGCGAAGACATAAAATTAAAAGTTGGCGTCTGATGAATGCTTCCTCCCCGTCGGGGAATTAAACCCCGGACTAAGGCGGGGCAACTCACCACGATAAGAGAGAAAGAAAGACAGAGTCAGTTGTCGTTGTCTCACAAAGAGATGGAAATGTAAAAGGTTCTTTCAACAGTGGCAAGTGGAAAATGAAACAAACTGTCATCAAATAAATAGTTAAAAGTAATGCACTGATACGTGAAGCATGTCTAACACCATCTGGGATGAGTGCAAGATCAATGTAACAGTTCCTCGTTGGTATTGTGGTGAGTCTCCCCGCCTGTCACGCGGGAGACCGGGATTTAGTTCCCCTACGGGGGGTTTAAACTTTCGCCGCCTTTAAATGCTTTTATCTCCAATATTGGATGCGGAATATACAGTGTAAAACTGACTCGGAGTTTCCCACTTTCGCCAATTTAATTTCACTGATATTCCAGCGGTTTTAAAATCTGCTCTCAGCGTCACTCTTCACCTCGATGTTCGACTGGCTTCTGTGATGGTGGGGATTTTGGGAGGAGGCCGAGATGGATCATCCACTCGGCACTTCTGGCTGAAGACGGTTTCTAAAACTTTGCACTCACGTGCTGGGCTTTACCATCATTGAGGATGGGGATGTTCATAGAGCCTCTTCCCGTTTGTTGTTTAATTATCCACCATCATTCACAAATGGGTGTGGCAGGACTACAGAGCTTTGATCTGATCCGTTGTTTGTGGGATCGCTTCGCTCTATCTGCAGCATACTGTTTGTCAAGTAGTCCTGTGTTACTTTCATGTTATTGGTGTGTGTATGTTTGTGTGTATATGTCTGTGTGTGAGTGTTTATGTAGCTAGCATGTGGGCCTCCATTTTTACAGCTTTTTTATTTTAAACTCTTGGGGGTCTCGATTCCTGGGCCTTCTCCTTCACACCACATGAGAGGAGGCGAGAAGGCCCGAAACAGCAGGTAAATGCCTTTTTCGCACAGCTTGTGGGCCCGGAGGAGCAGGAGTGCTTCCCCCTGGCCCAACAAGCCAACCGGCCGTGATCCCACACAGGCGATCGGCCGACCCCCTCCAAATCAACGACACCCCTGCACGAGCGACAAACCCCATGATCTCCGACCCCCGCGATGACCCCCAACCCCGACCCCCGATGACTGACTCGCCGATGCCTCCGATGACTGACCCACCCATGACCTCATGACCCCCGTGACCCCCCTCCCCGATAAAATCTTGCCCAATGGGTTTGATTCCCGTTGTGTTATCTCTCTGTCGGTTTGCTGATAAACGTTTAACTCGCGGCCTGTTCCCGTCAATGGTCACAAGTAGGAACAGACAGAGCGGGTCTGACCGCCCCGAGATGTGGAAAAGACATCAGTTTAGGACAAATGCCTCAAATCAAATGGTCTCCCGGCACCGAGAGAGACAAATTCCAGAGAAAAAGGCAGAAGAGAAAAGAGAAATAAAAACTCAATAAAGACACTATCAATATTTCCCATTATTGATGCCTGTCTATTTCTTCCCCAACCTTTCTGTGCCGGTTAAAATTTCAGTGAAATAAATGCGAGAATCGACTCAAAGAACGAGAACAGAGCAACAAAAATCACCGAACACAGAATCAAACCCAGAGACCTTTAGATCTTCAATCTCACGCTCTCCAAACTCAACTATTTCGACTCCACAGTAAATTGGACTTTGTGACATCACCTTGGACAAAAATATAAACCGGGTGGAATTTCCCCTCCCGCTCATTCCTCACTCTGGGGGAATGGAACCCGGTCAGATCTCGGAGCTCAGGTTATGTTCATGTTCAGCTGATGATATCTTAATATTATCTTGTGTTTGTCCTCATTTAATCAGGTTCATGGGCACTTTCTTCCATCATCCCTTCTCCCTGAAAGGAATGTGGTGCAGCGGTTGCCAAATTTAACAGGAAAAATCAATTATCGCCCGCTTTTCACAGGAGAAGAAACTCATCCTGGAGATTCACGCGGAGCAATTTCCCAAATAATGGTCCCGCCCGGGATTGAATCAGAGACCTTTCATGAGTGATGTAAACATGATAACCGCTGCACGAGGGAAACCACTGCTCAATTTAAGGCATCGTGTGCCTTCTCCGTTAAACAACTTCTGTCCCACACTTAAAGCTCTCATTCCATCTCTTTCTCAAACATTTCACTGATCAAAACTTCACAAGTCACAGAGGAAAAAGACTTAATTTCAAAATCATTAAACTCCCGAAGGAGCTGCGGGGACAGACTGAGCGGTGTCACTGAGTACAGAGATACAGAGAGACACCAGCAGAGGGAGGTAGAGAGCGGTGTAACTGAGTACAGAGATACAGAGAGACACCAGCAGAGGGAGGTAGAGAGCGGTGTAACTGAGTACAGAGATACAGAGAGACACCAGCAGAGGGAGGTAGAGAGCGGTGTAACTGAGTACAGAGATACAGAGAGACACCAGCAGAGGGAGGTAGAGAGCGGTGTAACTGAGTACAGAGATACAGAGAGACACCAGCAGAGGGATGTAGAGTGCGGTGTAACTGAGTACAGAGGTACAGAGACACACCAGCAGAGGGAGGTAGAGAGCGGTGTAACTGAGTACAGAGATACAGAGAGACACCAGCAGAGGGAGGTAGAGAGCGGTGTAACTGAGTACAAAGATACAGAGAGACACCAGCAGAGGGAGGGAGAGAGCGGTGTAACTGAGTACAGAGATACAGAGAGACACCAGCAGAGGGAGGTAGAGAGCGGTGTAACTGAGTACAGAGATACAGAGAGACACCAGCAGAGGGATGTAGAGTGCGGTGTAACTGAGTACAGAGGTACAGAGACACACCAGCAGAGGGAGGTAGAGAGCGGTGTAACTGAGTACAGAGATACAGAGAGACACCAGCAGAGGGAGGTAGAGAGCGGTGTAACTGAGTACAGAGATACAGAGAGACACCAGCGAGGGAGATCGAGAGCGGTGTAACTGAGTACAGAGATACAGAGAGACACCAGCAGAGGGAGGTAGAGAGCGGTGTAACTGAGTACAGAGATACAGAGAGATACCAGCAGAGGGAGGTAGAGAGCGGTGCAACTGGGTACAGAGATACAGAGAGACACCAGCAGAGGGAGGTTGAGAGCGGTGTAACTGAGTGCAGAGAGACAGAGAGACACCAGCAGAGTGTCCAGGAAACCAACCTTTTATCTGAAATCTGAGGCGAGATATAAACTGCACAGAGTAGAGGAAGCATTACTGTGTATCTAACCCGTGTTGTACCTGCCCTGGGAGTGTTTGATTTGACAGTGTGGAGGGAGCTTCATTCTGCATATAACCCGTGCTGTACCTGTCCTGGGAGTGTTTGATGGGGCAGTTCAGATGGAACTTTAATCAGTCTCTCCACATAACTGAAGTCCCTCATCCCTGGTACCATTCTAATAAATCTCCTCTGCACCCTCTCTAAGGCCTTGACATCCTTCTTCATGTTTCGTGCCCAGAATTAAACACAATACTCCAGCTGAGGCCTCACCAGTGTTTTATAAAGGTTTTGTATCAATTCCTTGCTTTTGTATTCAATGCCTCAATTAATAAAGCAAAGGGCCCCATTTGCTTTTTTAACTGCCTTCTCAACTTGTCCTGCCACCTTCCAAGATTTGTTTAACTACACCCCCAGGTCTCTCTATTCCTGCACTCCCTTTAAAATTGTGCCATTTCGTTTAAATTGCCTCTCCTCATTCTTCCTACCAAAATGTATCAATTCACAATTCTCTGCATTAAATTTCATCTGCCCATTTCACCAGTCTGTCTATGTCCTCCTGAAGTCTGTTACCATCCTCAACATTGTTTATTACATTTCTGAGTTTCCTGTCATCTGCAAACTTTGAAATTATACCCTGTACTCCCAAGTCCCGGTCATTAATATATATCTAAAAGAGCAGTGGTCCTAATACCGAGCCCTGGGGGACACCACTGTATACTTGCCTCCAGTCTGAAAAACAACCGTTCACCACTACTCTCTGTTTTCTGCTCCTTAGCCAATTTTGTATCCATGCTGCCATTGTCCGTTTAATCCCATGGGCTTCAATTTTGCTAACAAGTCTATTGTGTGATACTTTATCCTCCCTTAATCTCTCCCTGCATAGAAACTCCCCGACCCATATTCATGGCCACCCCCTCGACCTTGCCATCTCACGTGGTCTCTCTTCTCCTGATCGTGTCAATCATGGATAAGGCCATCTCTGATCACTTCCTTGTATCCCTCTCCACCCACATGGAATCAGAGAATCATAGAAAGGCACATCGAGTCCTTACCGGCTCCATGCAAGATCAATCCAGCTGGTCCCCCTCCCCCAATGCAC
Organism: Heptranchias perlo; assembly: GCF_035084215.1. Classification (NCBI taxonomy): domain Eukaryota; kingdom Metazoa; phylum Chordata; class Chondrichthyes; order Hexanchiformes; family Hexanchidae; genus Heptranchias; species Heptranchias perlo. Next base: position 394,216 of record NW_027139215.1, on the reverse strand, counting down.
ATCATAGAATGAACTCAGGAATCCCACGCCACTTTCTATGAGCGGTATCAGGCTGCGGTTATGGTGCAGACCGGGACCCAGGGCTGAGGCTGTGGTCATCAGTTACTCTGGGAGTGGCACAGTCGGGTTCATGACTCGCCGGGGGTGAGAGTAACACCAGAGAGTCAGGCTGGTGTTTAGAAGGGTGTGGGTTCCAGCTCCAGTTCCAGGACTGGGACACATGATCCAGACTGACTGTGTCGTGCTGAGAGGGAGCTGCATCGTGAGAGGTGCTGTCCTTTGAATGAGGTGTTTAATGGGGGTCCCTTCTTTCTGCTCCGAGGTGTAAAAGATCCCGTGGCAATTTGTGAAGAGCAGGGAGTTCACCTGGTGTCCTGGCCAACATTCTTCCCTCGACCATCAGCACCCAACAAACAGGAGATCGGCTCAATATCTCATCACTTTTTGTGGGATCTTGCTGTACACAACTTGTCTGCTACCTTCTCTTAAAAACGATAGTGACTGATCTTGAGAGAAGTGCGTTGGGATGTCCTGAGGATGTGAAAGGTGCTATACAAATGCAAGTTCCTTGTTTCTCACAGGGGGCCGTGTCTCGTTCCTCGTCTCATTGAGACTCTCAGTTAATTGGTCCGTTCTCTGCGCAGATGGGGCCCGACTCACTGAGTGTTTCCCGAATGTTCTGTGTGTGTTTCACTCAGACTCGGGCTTTACAGTAAATAATAAAAGGACTGTAGTCAAACACTTGGCCATGAGCTGCTGCCCAACCTGTCGTGACATTGTTGCTTGCTTCCCTTCAGTTTTTGGTGCACTGTTGCCTCATTTCTCAGTGTGATTGTGGGACTGACACAGAAGTGAGAGAGAAAGCAGCAGCCACAGCCTGGACTGCAGGCAAATTGGGAGGCTGAAACTAAAAGTTAACTATTCCCACACCGGGAATCGAAGCCGTGCCGCCTGGGTGAAAACCAAGAATCCTAACCGCTAGACCACATGGGAACTGAAATAAAACACCAGCAGGAAGGGCACTGAGACTACAACCGGAAAGTTAACGGACGATTCAAAGGAGGTATTCACAATTATGAAAGGTTTTGACAGAGTGTGTAAAGAGAAATTGTTTCCAGTGATGGAATGGTTAATAACCAGAGGACACAGATTTCAGATAAATTGAAAGAAATCATTGGGGGATTTGGAGAGATTTTTTTACACAGCGAGTTGTTGTGATCTGGAATGCACTGCCTGAAAGGGAGGTGGAAGCAGGTTCAATAGTAACTTTCAAAAGGGAATTGGATAAATAGTTGACGTGTAATAAATTGCAGGGCTGTGGGGAAAGAGCCAGGGAGTGGGACTAACCCACTTCCTTCTGTGTTCATCCCTGGAAAAAACCCTCCCCCAGGTCACTTACAACGGCACTTTCAAATTCCCAACTCTCTGGACTTTGTCCCTCCATTCACCACGACATTTCTGCAGCTACTGATTTGCTCAATCACACCCTCACCTCCACCTTTGACGCCCTTGTACCCATTAAAGCCATCACTCTCCCTCACCCTGGTCAATCCCACTGGGTCTGCCCTCATTTCTGCTTCCTTAAGTCCAAGGGACACAGCTTTGAAAGTTTATGGTGGACAACTGCTTTGGCCATTCATCGCCAAATCTGGCTGGACCACATAAAGCACTATCGGGTCCTGTCTCCTCTGACAAAACTGCTCACTATTCCAGGATCATCCTGGAATGTAAAGATAACTCCCGACTTCTCTTCTCCACTACAAACCATCTTCTTAAACCCCACTCCCCTCACTCCTCCACCCTCAACTCCAACAAAAAGTGCGAGGAGCTCACGGACTTCTTTGTCACTGAGATTGAGACCATCCATTCAGCTGCCTCTGCCGCTCCCCTCCCTTCCCCGAGCTCAACAAGTTTCTCTCCTATCTCCCCTCATGCCCTCTCTGAGCTCATCTTGACCATGAGACCCACCTCCTGCTCCCTCGACCCTATTCCCAACAATCTGCTGACCACACAACCTCCCTTCCTGGCCCCATGTTAGCTGACATTGTTAATGGTCTCCTCTCCTCAGGTACTGTCCCCCTCCCCATCAAATCTGCCGTCATCACTCTCCTTCTCAAAAGACCCACCCTTGACCCCTGTGTCCTTGCAAACTACCACCCCATCTCCCACCTTCCTTTCCTCTCCAAAGTCTTGTCACCTCCCAAATCCATGTCCATCTTTCCCACAACACCATGTTTGAATCCCTCCAATCAGGTTTCCACTCCTGCCACTGTACTGAAACGGCCCTTGTCAAAGTCACAAATGACATCCTCTGTGACTGTGTAGAGGGAGATTTAATCTTGATCGAACCCTTGATGCACCTGCCCCCGGAATGTTTGATGGCACAGTGTAGAGGGAGCTTTACTCTGCCATGTACGATACAGTATCAGTCTGTGATGGAGCAGAGCCCTGCTCTTTAATAGAAATCATTCTTTCGATGAGCCACGGAGCCCCTAAAGCAGCCTCCGAGACCCAAAGTCTGATTTCCATCCCACAGTTCCAGCAGTTAGCGAGGGCTGGGCCACGTTAACAGCAGCTCTCTGTTCCTGGTCTGGAGCTGAGGTGTTGTGTATTGTCCCTGACACAGGGACCAGACGGTGAGCTGCTGGCTCCTATTGTTCTGGGATCATTCCCTGCTGCTCTGTTCTCACCTCTTCACTGGGTCTCAGATTATTACCAGCCATCTTCCTGATCAATAAACAATCGGCAGTCTGACCGCGGAGATTTGAAATGTGTGAAACATTTCATGTGTCTCATCCCTCTCCCTGGACACAAATAAATCGGCCATCATGAAATGGTCACAGTCCGTTTCTTGAGCCTTCTCCTTCTCAGAAGAATCTTTTAAACTCCTTGCTAAAGTGACCATTGATCTTAATGTCTTGTTTTGCGGTATGTTCAAGATTGTTCCAGGTCAGCATTGTAATAATTCGGGGTAGTTGAAAAGTGGGATCATTATATTAAATCGAGATATTTATCACAGCCCCGCCCCCCAAACATTCAAACCACCGTTCAGGAGGAGAACACCTCTGCTCGCTGACCTACATTGGCTCCCAGTCCACCAACATCTCAAATTTAAAATTCTCATCCTCGTGTTCAAATCCCTCCATGACCTCGCCCCTCCCTATCCCTGTAACCTCCTCCACCCCTACAACCCTCCGGGATCTCTGAGCTCCTCCAATTCAGGCCTCTTGCGCATCCACGATTTTCATCGCTCCACCATTGGCGGCCGTGCCTTCAACCGACTGGGCCCAAAGCTCTGGATTTCCCTCCCTAAACCTCCCCGCCTCTCGACCTCTCTCTCCTCCCTTAAGACACTTAAAACGTACCTCACCTGTCCCAATATCTCCTTATTTGGCTCCGTGTCACATTTTGTTTGATAATCGCTCCTGTGAAGCGCCTTGGGACGTTTTACTCCGTTAAAGGCGCGATATAAATGCAAGTTATTGTTGTTGTTGGGGTGGAGAAAGGGTTTTCTTTCTTTTTATGACTCTTTTCTATCTCTCTATTTCTTTCCTTTCTCGGACTCTGTTTTCCGGGTCTGTTTTCTGACACACATTACAATCTGTGTCACTCGGTGTCTAACAATGTGAGGCAATGTGTTTTATTCCCGCTGTGTTATCTCTCTGGCGGTTTGCTGATAAATGTTTAACTCGCGGCCTGTTCCCGTTAATGGTCACAAGCAGTAACAGACAGACAGAGCGTGTCTGACCGCCCTGAGATGTGGAAAAGGCATCAGTTTCGGACAAATGCATCAAATCAAATGTTCATCGGGCACCGAGAGAGACAAAAACCAGAGAGAAAGGCAGAAGGAAATAAAGAAATAAAAGCTAAATACAGACATCCTTGATGTCTCTCTATTCCATCCCCAACCGTTCAGTGTCGGGTAAAAATGTCAGTGCAAATAAATGTTTGAGAATCGGCCCAAAGAAGAAGAAACAAAGTCACCCAAAACTGCCGAAACCCGGGACCTTTAGATCTTCAGTCTAACGCTCTCCCAACTGAACTATTTCGGCCCCACTGTAAGCAGTACTTTTGCGTCATCCTCTTGGAATAAAATCTAACCCCGGGTGGAATTGCCCCTCCCGCTCATTCCTCACTTCGGGAGAATGAGACCGACCATCAAGGAGAGATTTTCTGATCCTGTCGTTGAATCTCATTTATATGAAACATTCCTTGAACTCTCTGCCGGGGGGATTCAGAGCTGGGGTTCGCCATGAACCAGCTTCCCCTCAATTCCCAGCTTTATCAGTGAATCGAACAACAAACGCTCGACAGAGCTCAGGTTATATTAATAATGAAAACAGAAAATGCGGGAAACACTCAGCAGGTCAGGCAGCATCTGTGGAGAGAGAAACATCCTTTCAGGTCGATGACCTTTCATTAGAACTCTCTCCACAGATGCTGCCTGACCTGCTGAGTATTTCCAGCATTTTCTGTTTTTACTTCAGATTTCCAGCATCTGCAGTATTTTTCTTTTGTTTTACAGCTTGTATTAATGTTCTGCTGATGATATCTTAATATTATCTTGTTTTTGGGCCACTTTAATCAGGTTCATGGACAAATTCTTTCATCACCCCTTCTCCCACATCGCTTCTCTCTCTCATTCATTCTTTTCTCCTTTCAATCCAGAAGAGGGCGGGAATCAGAGCTCACCCCCCGAACCCTCCGCACACAGACCCCCGTCTACCACCCCGTGTGATCCAAGAGACAATTCAATACATTACACTCTGTATAAACACAGAAAGCTGACACACCAGGGGAGATCGCACGGTGTTGGACACGGAGTGCAATAAACTGAAGTGTTTATAAAAAGTTACAGATCACAACCCGTGTCTCTCTCTCTCTCCGCCCTCCCGGCCTGTGCTCTGTCATCTGATCTCACTCAATGTGTTGCTGATCATTTTCATCAACATCTTTGACTGTGGCAGCACAAGTTGGTGAAACCGTTAAAACAGCATCCGGTTCCTTGGCTTAATAAAAGAGAAATAGAGCACAAAAGCAAGGAAGTTATGTTAAACGTTTATAAATCACTGTTCAGGCCTCATCTGAAGTATTGTGTCCAATTCTGGGCACTATAATTTATTAAGGAGGTCAAGGTCTTGGAGAGGATGGAGAGGAGATTTACCAGAATTATACCAGGGGTGGGGTTTAGTTGTGTGGAGAGACTCGAGAACCTGGGATTGTTCTGCTTCGAGCAATGAAGGTTAAGGGTAGAAGTAATCCACGTGTTCAAAATTAAGAGGGGTTTTGATCGAGTAAATAAGGAGAAACTTCACCCACTGGCGGGAGGGTCGGCAACCAACGGACGCAGATTTAAGATAATTGGCAAAAGAACTAGAGGAAAATAAGCAGGTTTTTTTACACAGCAAATTGTTATGATCTGGAACGCACTGCCTTAAAGGATGGTGGAGCTCGATTCAATCGTAACTTTAAAAGGAGAATTGGATAAATACTTGAGTATCTCTCCACAGATACCACCTGACCTGCTGAGTGTGGCCAGCAGTTTCTGGGTTTATTTTTGTGCTTTCACTATCGCAGTTTTCCTGACAACCTGCAACTTGCCTCAAGGGCGCAGCTTCAAGCACAACTTTCTTGTGCTCTTCTCACACACAAGATCGCACTTTACTTTCCTACACACGCGCTTTAAAATCTGCCGTTTCCGCACACAGCGTCCTGCACCACGAGAATTTGAAAGACCTTCCGCTCATGGCCTGCAATCGCTCCTTTTTCCCTACAGGCGCTCTTTACATTTATCCTATACTCGATTCAATCGCACGTTTCAACAGAACTATTAAGATCAAGGCGGAACACTTCCGATCTTACTGCACCGCCCCAACTTGCCAAATGTGAACCTTTCAACCGCCATTCGCAGCTCTGTAGCGCTGCCCGTCACTCACGCACATCAACTGCTGAGAGAAAAGAGCCAACAAGCATCAAAACAAAAACCAGTTCTTCAGTTACCATCCCCTGGATCACAAGATTCCCCAAGTAAATTTCGTGAACAATCGGGCGGCTGTCTTTCCAGAGACCAGCCCTGCTTTCGTCGTGTTTGTCTGTCGAGCGGTCACGCAGATCGAAATGTGTCGACTGATTTCAAGGCACAAATGAACATTGGTGTGAATGGGACATGTGCCCAATAGAAACAGCGGTCGGAGCAGAACAAACTTAAAGGAGTGAGATCGTGATCGTAAATGTTAGAGTCGGTAATGCCGCAGGAAAGTGTCCATGAAATGGAAGGAGGAAAGGAAAGGCGGCCGATTGACTGTGGAAGGAAGAAAAAGCTGGGAGAAGAGGCGGGTTTGAACTGTGGAACATCAAGTACAGGCATGTGACAGAGGTGGGATTTGACGGAATTGAAAGGTTTCACCAAAACATTTTTCTTTCATGTTCTAAAGATTGATTTCTTGCTGCATCCTCTCAGCATATGTGGCAAAGGAAAAAATCGGTAAATGAAACTCTGTGGAGACTCAGATTCGCTCCGATGTTACTGCGACCACAACGCAGAGTATGAACCACAAAACGATCACGACGCAGCACATGAGGTGTGGTAGTTGTGCCCCAACAACATTAATGGCACGCATGACACTGCTGAGAAAAGAAAGATTTTGGTGATGAGGCTAAAATAATTAACAGCAGCGGTGGGATTCGAACCCACGCCCTCGCAGAGACTGGAGCCTAAATCCAGCGGCTTTGACCGCTCGGCCACGCTACCGCTTCACAATGGTGTTGTTCAGAATCTCGGAACTGGTGATTGAAAAGCGGCTTTCCGACTCTGACCTTTGAGTCCAAGATTTTTGCCTTGAAAGAATCAAATAAAAGGGCTTTCTTTGCACTGTTCTTGCGACCAGGTGGCTGAGTGGTTGAGGTGATGGACTACTAATCCATTGAGCTTTGCCAGCATGGCTTTGTATCCCAGCCGCGCCATTATTGCCTTTTTTTAATCGTTCATGGGATGTGGGCGTCGCTGGCGAGGCCACCATTTATTGCCCATCCCGAATTGCCCTCGAGAAGGTGGTGGTGAGCCGCCTTCTTGAACCGTTGCAGTCCATGTGGTGAAGGTTCTCCCACAGTGCTGTTAGGTAGGGAGTTCCAGGATTTTGACCCAGCGACGATGAAGGAACGGTGATATATTTCCAAGTTGGGATGGTGTGTGACTTGGAGGGGAACGTGCAGGTGGTGTTATTCCCATGTGCCTGCTGCCCTTGTCCTTCTATATGTTAGAGGTCGTGGGTTTGGGAGGTGCTGTCGAAGAAGCCTTGGCGAGTTGCTGCAGTGCATCCTGTGGATGGTACACACTGCAGCCACAGTGCGCCGGTGGTGAAGGGAGTGAATGTTTAGGGTGGTGGATGGGGTGCCAATCAAGTAGGCTACTTTGTCCTGGATGGTGTCGAGCTTCTTGAGTGTTGTTGGAGCTGCACTCATCCAGGCAAGTGGAGAGTATTTCATCACACTCCTGACTTGTGCCTTGTCGATGGTGGAAAGGCTTTTGGGAGTCCGGAGGTGGGTCACTCACCACAGAATACCCAGCTTCTGGCCTACTCGTGTAGCCGCAGTATTTATATGGCTGGTCCAGTTAAGTTTCTGGTCAATGGAGACACCCAGGATGTTGATGGTGGGGGATTCGGCGATGGTAGTGCCGTTGAATGTCAAGGGGAGGTGGTCAGACTCTCTCTTGTTGGAGATTGTCATTGCCTGGCAATTGTCTGGCATGAATGTTACTTGCTACTTATGAGCCCAAGCCTGGATATTGTCCAGGTCTTGCTGCATGTGGGCACGGACTGCTTCTTATCTGTGGGTTTGCGAATGGAACTGAACACTGCGCAATCATCAGCAAACATCGCCATTTCTGACCTTATGATGGGGGAAAGGTCATTGATGAAACAGCTGAAGATGGTTGGGCCAAAGACACTGCCCTGAGGAACTCCTGCAGCAATGTCCTGGGGCTGAGATGATTGGCCTCCAACAACCACTACCATCTTCTTTTGTGCTCCGTCTGACTCCAGCCACTGGAGAGTTTTCCACTGGAGCGGCAGCTGAACGGTGGTCTCAATCTTTGTGACAAAATAGTCCAGGAGCTCCTCGCAATTTTTGTGGTGAGGGTGGAGGAGGCAGGGGGTGCAAGAAGTCGGTTTGTGGTCGAGAAGAGATACCGGGGGTATCTTTGGTTTCCTGGATAATCCTGGAATAGTGAGCAGTTTTCTGTCTCTCTCTGTTCAGGGCTGGTGAATTAGCCCGGGTCTGTTCACAACGCGATTCTGCGTTTTATTTCTTCCTCATTATTGTGGTTCTGACATCGAGGTGAGGATTTTAAAATCTGCTCGGAGATCAGTGAAATTAAATCGTAGAAAGTGAAAAAGTCCGAGTCAGTTTTTCACCGTATTTTCTTCATCCAATATTGCTGATAAATGAAAGTGAAGCTTCTAAAGGCAGACCTTCCCGTCGGGGAATTGACCCCAGTCTCCAGGGTGACAGACACTGATACTCACCATGATACCAACGAGGAACTGGTGCCGGAAGGGGATGTACGTTCACCACAGATGCTTCACGTTTCAGTAAATCTGTTTGAGATATTCTTTTGATGACAGTTTGTTTAACTTTCCACGGACCACTGTTGAAAGAAGATTTACCGACCACTTTTCCGTCTCATGTTGGATCATGATGTGGGGAGCGCGGGACAGAGTGAGACAGAGAAAGACCGACTCAAGAAAACATAGAAAACATGAGGCACATACACAGACAGATAGACACAGACACGCATACACATGGAGTGACTCAGAAATATGGAGAGACAGAACATGGATAATTTGGATGATTTTTGTTCTATTTCTGTCGTAGATTTCGTGAAATCTCACAGATCAATGAGCATAAAACTCGAGGTGTTCAATGCTGTGGAATTTTAATTCACTTCAGAATTATTAATTCCACAAGAAACTTGTTGAATTTTGAAACGCAGAGATGAACACGTTGATAAATGACGGGATCTGAAGTCTCTCAGATTCGAACCTGTGCGAGGGAAATGAATGAAATTTTAATCTGTCACCTTAACCACGAGTAAGTTAAAATCACAATCGCTCTGCATCCAGTCCCCAAACAGTCTCTGTTCAATAATATTCTGAAAGCGACAATCAGCTGTTTATTTTTCTCTGTAGTTTTTTTTAGGAAGAAGCTCGGCGAAGACATAAAATTAAAAGTTGGCGTCTTATAAATGCTCACCACGATAAGAGAGAGAAAGAACGAAAGAAAGACAGAGTCAGTTGTTCGTTGTCTAACAAAGAGAAGGAAATGTAAAAGGTTCTCTCAACAGTGGCCCGTGGAAAATTAAACAAACTGTCATCAAATAAATCGTTGAAGAAATTCACTGACATTTTTAACACCATCTGGGGTGAGTGTAGCATCAATGCAGTAATTCCTCGTTAGTATAGTGGTGAGTGTCCCCGCCTGTCACGCCCGAGACCGGGGTTCAATTCCCCGACGAAGAGGTTAAATTTTCGCCGCCTGTCAAAGTTTTTATCTGCAATATTGGATGTGGAAAATGCAGTGTAAAACTGACTCGGAGATTCCCACTTTCCTCAATTTAATTGAACTGATATTCCAGCGGTTTTAAAATCTGCTATCCGCGTCACTCTTCACCTCGATCTAAGACTGGCTTCTGTGATGGTGGGGATATCGGGAGGAGGCCGAGATGGATCATCCACTCGGCACTTCTGGCTGAAGATGGTTGCTCACAGTTCAGCCTTGTCTTTTGCACTCACGTGCTGGGCTTTACCATCATTGAGGATGGGGATGTTCACAGAGCCTCCTCCCCTTAGTTGTTTAATTGACCACCACCATTCACAACTGGGTGTGGCAGGACTGCAGAAGATCCGTTGGTTATGGGATCGCTTAGCTCTGTCTGCAGCATGCTGCTTCTGCTGTTTGGCAAGTAGTCCTGTGTTACCTTCAGGTTATTGGTGGGTGTGTGTTTGTGTGTACATGCGGTGTGTGTGAGTGTGTATGTATCTATGAATGTGTGTGTTTGTGTATGTGTGAATATGTCTGCGTGTGTCTCACTTTTTCTACCCGTTTCTGAGTGTCTCTCTCTTTCTTTCTTTCTGTCACTTTTTCCCTGTTCCCCACATAATTTTTCTCTGGACCTTGACTAACAAAGAGATAGAAAATAAGTCTTCTTTCAACAGTGGCATGTGGAAAGTTAAACAAACTGTCATCAAAGAAGTCGTTAAAATCGATTCACTGAAACATGCATCCTTTTCATTGCTGTATGTGAGATCTTCCGAGTCGGTTTTCTCATCTGCGCCTGTTCCGAGACCTGTCTCTCTCTGTGTCTCCGTCCTTTTTCTTTCTGTCTGTCTCTCTCTCTCGGGCTGGTGACTCAGACCCGGTCTGTCCACAGTGCGATTCTGCATTTTATTTTTTGTCGATCATTGTGCTTCTGACATCGAGCCGAGGCAGAGAGCAGATTTTAAAATCACTGTGGAATCAAATTGTGGAAGTGGGAAAGGCCGAGTTAGTTTTTCATTGTCTTTTCAACATCCAACATAAATTAAAGTGAAACTCCTAAAGCAGCAATAATCTCCTCGGTGGGGAATTGAACCCCGGTCTCCCGCGTGACAGGCGGGGATACTCACCACTATACTAATGAGGAATTGCTGCTGGTTATGACCGTACATTCACCACAGATGCTTCATGTTTTACTGACTCTTTTTGAACTACTATTTGATGACAGTTTGTTTAATTTTCCACGGGCCACTGTTGAAAGATGGAGATACAGAGAGGGACAGGTCTCGGAACAGGCGCAGATGAGAAAGCAGACTCGGAAGATCTTCTCTTTGTTCGATTATGTCCAGAGTAAAATTATGTGGGGAGCGCGGGAGAGAGTGGGAGAGAAAGAAGGAGAAACAGATGCATTCAGGAAAACATGGAAAATGTGAGACACACACAGACACACGCATGCATCGACAGACAGATACATACACACAGAAAGACACACCTACACAAAGAAACAGACACACACGCATACATATGAACATACAGTGACTTCGACATACGGAGAGACAGACCATAGGTAATTTGGACGATTTTTAAAATTCTTTCATGGGATGTGGGCATTGCTGGCAAGGCCAGCAGGTATTGCTCATCCCTAATTGCCCTTGAGAAGGTGGTGGTGAGCCTCCTTCTTCAACCGCTGCAGTCTGTGTGGTGAAGGTTCACCCACAGTGCTGTCAGATGGGGAGTTCCAGGATTTTGACGCAGCGGCGATGTACTTCCAAGTCAGGATGGTGTGTGAATTGAAAGGGATGTGCAGGTGGTGTTGTTCCCGTGCACCTGCTGCCCTTTTCCTTCTCGGTGGTCGATGTCGCGGGTACTTTTGTGCTCGGTATGACTCCAGAAACTGGAGAGTTTTCCACTGGAGCGGAAGCTGAACAGATGGTCTCAATCTTAGTGACAGAATAGTCCATGAGCTCCTCGCAATTTTTGTGGTGAGGGTGGAGGAGGCAGGGTGGAGGAGGCAGGGGGGGGGGGTCCAATAAGTCGTTTTGTCTCGAGAAGAGATACCGGGGATATCTTTACAGTCCAGGATGATCCTGGAATAATGAGCAGTTTTCTGTCTCTCTCTGTTTTGGGCTGGTGAATTAGCCCGGGTCTGTTCACAGCGATTCTGCGTTTTATTTCTTCCTCATTATTGTGGTTCTGACATCGAGGTGAAGAGTGAGGCAGAGAACAGATTTTAAAATTGCTGGAATATCAGTGAAATTAAATCATGGAAAGTGGAAAAGTCCGAGTCAGTTTTTCACTGTATTTTCCTCATCCGATGTTGCAGATAAATGAAAATGAAGCTTCTAAAGGCAGACCTTCCCGTCGGGGAATTGACCCCAGTCTCCAGGGTGAGAGACACTGATACTCACCATGATACTAACGAGGAACTGGAGCCGGAAGGGGATGTACGTTCACCACAGATGCTTCACGTTTCAGTGAATCTGTTTGAACTGTTCATTTGATGACAGTTTGTTTAACTTTCCACGGACCACTGTTGAAAGAAAAATTACCGACCACTTTTGCATCACATGTTGGATCATGATGTGGGTAACGCGGGAGAGAGTGAGACAGAAAGAGACAGAGATCTTCTCAGGAAAATATAGAAAATATGAGGCACATACACAGACAGACAGACACACACACAGAAACAGACACACATACACATGGATTGACTCAGAAATACTGAGAGACAGAATATGGATAATTTGGATGATTTTTGTTCTATTTCTGTCGTAGATTTCGTGAAATCTTGCAGATCAATTAAAATGAGCATAAAACTCGAGGTGTTCAAAGCCGTGGAATTTTAATTCACTCTGTTTGTGTGTATATGTCTGTGTGTGAGTGTTTATGTAGCTAGGAATGTGTGTGTTTGAATATGACTATGTCTGTCTCACTTGTTATACGGGTTTCTGAGTGTCTTTCTGTCACTTTTTCCCTGCTCACCACATCATTTTCCTCTGGACCTTGACTAACAAAGAGATGGAAAGTAAGTCTTCCTTCAACAGTGGCATGTGGAAAGTTAAACAAATTGTCATCAAAGAAGTAGTTAAAATAGATTCACTGAAACATGCATCCTTTTCATTGCTGTATGTAAGATCTTTCATGTCTGCGCCTGTTCCGAGACCTGTCTCTCTCTGTTTCGGGCTGGTGACAGCGCGATTCTGCGTTTTATTTCTTGCCCATTATTGTGGTTCTCACATCGAGCTGAAGCGTGAGGCAGAGAGCAGATTTTTAAAATCGCTGTGAAATCAAATTGGAGAAGTGGGAAAGGCCGAGTCAGTTTTTCATTGTATTTTCAACATCCAATATTGCAGACAAATGAAAGTGAAGCTTCGAAAGCAGCAATAAACTCCTCGTCGGGGAATTGAACCCCGGTCTCCCGCGTGACAGGCGGGGATACTCACCACTATACTAACGAGGAAGTGGTGCAGGCTTTTACCGTACATTCACCACAGATGCTTCACATTTCAGTGAATCTGGTTCGATCAAGGGTTCGATCAAGATGAAATCTCCCTCGACACAGTCACAGAGGATGTAATTTGTGAATTTGACAAGGGTCGTTTCAGTACTGTGGCAGGAGTGGAAGCCTGATTGGAGGGATTCAAACATGGTGTTGTGGGAAAGATGGACACGGATTTAGGAGGCATTGAAGGACTTTGGAGAGGAAAGGGAGGTGGGAGATGGGGCGGTCTTTTGAAAGGACAGAGGGTCAAGGGTGTGTCTTTTGAGAAGGAGGGTGATGACGGCAGATTTGATGAGGAGGGGGCAGTACCTGAGGAGAGGGGACCGTTAACAATGTCAGCAAACATGGGGCCAGGAAAGGAGGTTGTGTATTCAGAAGTTTGGAGGGAATAGGGTCGAGGGAGCAGGAGGTGGGTCTCATGGTCAAGATGAGCTCAGAGAGGGCATGAGGGGAGATAGGAGAGAAACTTGGTGGGCTAGGGGAAGGGAGGGGAACGGCAGAGGCAGTTGAATGGATGGTCTCAATCTTAGTGACAAAGAAGTCCATGAGCTCCTCGCACTTGTTGTTGGAGGTGAGGGTGGACAGGGGATGGCAGAGGGGCTTAAGAAGATGGTTTGTAGTGAAGAGAATCCGGGGGTTATCTTTACATTCCAGGATGATCCTGGAATAGTGAGCAGTTTTGTCAGAGGAGACAGGACCCGATAGTGCTTTATGTGGTTCAGCCAGATCTGGCGATGAATGGCCAAAGAATAGACAGTTGGGAATTTGAAAGTGCCGTTGTAAGTGACTTGGGGGGAGAGTTTTTTCCAGGGATTAACACAGAAGGAAGTGGGTTAGTCCCACTCCCCGGCTCTTTCCCCACAGCCCTGTGAATTTTTTCCGGTCAAGTATTTATCCAATTCCCTTTCGAAAGTTACTATTGAACCTGCTTCCACCTCCCTTTCAGGCAGTGCATTCCCGATCATAAAAACTCGCTGCGTAAAAAAATCTCTCCTCATTCCTCCCGCCCGTGGCTTTTTTTCCCATTTATTTTTAATCTGTGTCCTCTGGTTATTAACCCTCCCATCACTGGAAACAGTTTCTCCTTATTTCGTCTGTCAAAACCTTTCATAATTGTGAACACCTACATTAAATCGCGCCTTAACCTTCTGGGTGTTGTCTCAGTGCCCTTCCTGTTGATTCCTCCTTCCATTCCCATGTGGTCTGGTGGTTAGGATTCCTGGTTTTCCTGCAGGTGGCGTGGGTTCAACTCCCGGTGTAGGAATAACAGCCTTTTAATCCCAGCCTCCCAATTTGCCTGCAGTCCGAGCTATGGCTGCTGCTTCCTCCCTCGCTTCTGTGTCAGTCCCACAATCACACTGAGAAATGAGGCAGACCACAGCTCTTAAAGGGACAGTGCACCAAAAACACAGTCCCACAAGCTGAAGGGAAGCAAGCAACAATCTCCCGACAGGTCACTCAGCAGCTCATGGCCAAGTATTTGTCTACAATCCTTTTAATATTTACTGTAAAGCCCGAGTCTCAGTGAAACACACACAGAACATTCTGGAAACACTGGGAGCTGGAACCCACACCCTTCGAAACACCAGCCTGACTCCCTGGTGTTACTCTCACACCGGGCGAGTCATGAACCAGATTGTGCCACTCCCAGACTAACTGATGACCACAGCCTCAGCCCTGGATCCCAGTCTGCACCATAACCGCAGCCTGTTTTGCTGACAAGTCTATTATGTGATACTTTATCCTCCCGTAATCTCTCCCTGCATAGAAACTCCCCGACCCATAGAAAGTGGGGTGGGATTCCTGAGTTCATTCTGTGATGTGCATTGGCGGAGTGGGACTGCATGGATTGATCTTCCATAGAGCCGGTAATCACTCGATGGGCCGAATGGCCTCCTTCCGTGCTGTAACCTTGCTATGATTCTATGATTCCATATGGGTGGAGAGGGTTACAAGGAAGTGATCGGAGATGGCCTTATCCATGATTGAGACGATGGGAGTAGAGAGGCCACGTGAGATGGCAAGGTCGAGGGGGTGGCCATGAATATGGGTCGGGGAGTTTCTATGCAGGGAGAGATTAAGGGAGGATAAAGTATCACATAATAGACTTGTCAGCAAAATTGAAGCCCATGGGATTAAAGGGACAATGGCAGCGTGGATACAAAATTGGCTAAGGAGCAGTAAACAGAGAGTAGTGGTGAACGGTTGTTTTTCAGACTGGAGGCAAGTATACAGTGGTGTCCCCCAGGGCTCGGTATTAGGACCACTGCTCGTTTTGATATATATTAATGACCGGGACTTGGGTGTACAGGGTATAATTTCAAAGTTTGCAGATGACAGGAAACTCAGAAATGTAATAAACAATGTTGAGGATAGTAACAGACTTCAGGAGGACATGGACAGACTGGTGAAATGGGTAGAAACATGGCAGATGAAATTTAATACAGAGAATTGTGAAGCGATACATTTTGGTAGGAAGAATGAGGAGATGTAATGTAAACTAAATGGAACAATTTTAAATGGAGTGGACGAATAGAGAGACCTGGGGGTGTAGTTACACAAATCTTTGAAGGTGGCAGGACAAATTGAGAAGGCTGTTAAAAAAATCAAGTGGGGCCCTTGGCTTTATTAATTGAGGCAATTAAGGAATTGATACAAAATCTTGATAAAACACTGGTTAGGCCTCAGCTGGAGTATTGTGTTCAATTCTGGGCACCAAACATTAGGAAGGATGTCAAGGCCTTAGAGAAGATGCAGAGGAGATTTACTAGAATGGTGCCAGGAATGAGGGACTTCAGTTCTGTGGAGAGACTGGATAAACTGGGGATGTTCTCCTTCGAGCAGAGAACATAAAGGGGAGATTTGATAGAGGTGTTCAAAATTGTGAAGGGTTTTCAAAGAGTAAAGAAGGAGAAACTTTCCAGTTGCAGAAGGGCAGTTACAGGTCAGATCGGGAGCAAAGCTCCCTCCACACTGTGACATCAAACACTCCCAGGGAAGGTACAGCACGGGTTATATGCAGATGTAGCTCCCTCTACACTGTCAAATCAAACACTCACACGGCAGGTACAACACGCGTTAGATACACAGTAATGCTTCCTCTACACTGTGCAGTTTAGATCTCGCCTCAGATTTCAGATAAAAGGTTGGTTTCCTGGACACTCTGCTGGTGTCTCTCTGCATCTCTGTACCCAGTTACACCGCTCTCTACCTCCCTCTGCTGGTGTCTCTCTGTATCTCTGTACCCAGTTACACCGCTCTCTACCTCCCTCTGCTGGTGTCTCTCTGTATCTCTGTACTCAGTTGCACCGCTCTCTCCCTCCGTCTTTTTTCTTTTCTTTTTTTCTTTTTTTCTAAAGAAACTTATGAAATAGGACAATGGAAGTGATTGAATGAAAGGAGGATCAGAAAGATATTGAGTTTTTTTCTGAAAGACATCCAATCGTATCACAACAGCGACTCATTGAATTGGAGTCAGGTGACTGCAGTGTATAAAAGGTGCTGGTTGGTGGGTAAAGTGATAGTTCAGTTGTTTGGTATCATGGGGGATTTTGTAGTGAGAGGTTTGTTCCTGGTGCTGGTGTTAGTTGGAGTGGTTTGTTGCTCTGATATTTGGGAACAGTTTAGAGGCCAGAGAGTCCCTCCTCATGTCCCTCCCTTTGGTTCCCATTTCAGTGTGTCTGAGGGGAGAAGTCTGTCCCCACTGCAGACTGTGATGGTGCAGTGTGGAGAGCAGAACCTGCTGGTGAGGGTAGACATGGATTTATTTGGAACCAGGCATCTGATTAAAGCTACTGACCTGACCCTGGGGACAGCAGGTTGTCGGCCAACTGGGATCTACTCTCAGAACCACACTGTCCTCTTTGACTATGGGCTCCATGAATGTGGCAGCAGATTGCAGGTAATGTGATTCCTCAACTCTTGCTCCAATTTCACTGTGTAGATTACTGCCCACTTTGAACTCATTAACATCGGGTGAAACTCCAGCCACTGAGGAGATCCCTGAATGAAATCTGTGTATAAATTCTTGCCCACTGTTAAATATCACCGTGTGAAACTAATTCTTTATATTGACATGTCAATCTTAGCTTTATATTTGAAAAGAACTTCAACTTGTCACTGAGGGACTGCATCTTTCTTAAATGGGTCATTGCTACTCTCTAACTCTGAGATTCAATTCTATTGACATTGAACCTTCACCTATATTTCTCCAAACCACTCTGTTCTTTTGTGCCTCAATTGATTTATCTTTTCTGTGCCTTCTCGTGGATATTCAGGCCTCTTGCATCAACTTGTGGTCAATCAATGTTTAGTGTGGAAGTTCCTGTTGAGACTTCTCTTGAAAGATGAAACAAGTGGAATAATAATTGGGATACAATGAATTAAAGGGGAACTCCACCTTTGGTTATTACACCTGCCAATCCCCTTGATTCCACAGACAGAGATGAGGTTTAAAAGTGGTGATGTTTTGTGCTCCATATTAAGGTTAACTTGAAGCCCCTTAAGGTGAAAGCTCTATTCTATATGGAAAGAATGCTCATCAATTCCGACAGTGCCAATCATTTCAGGGTTTCTGACTGCAGGCCTGAAGTCCCCTGAAATAGAAGGTGGACTGAGCAGAGTAACAGAGGCTGCTCCAGGCAACTTCAACCAATGGTGGAGCTGCTTCAATCATGTGTCATTGAGGAGCAGCTGAAACCCCTCAAACTGCTGCTTAACAGGGCAGGAAAATGACCAGAAATAGCTTTTGTCCAATGAGACCAGCTCTTCATTCCTTAACCTGATGTCTTTCAGATGGCTGGAGATTTCCTGGTCTACACCACCCACCTGAACCACACCCCAAATGCTCGTGGATCTGTCATTGTGAGAACTAATAGAGCAATCATTCCCATTGAGTGCCACTATTTTCGGTAAGAATCTTTACTCTATTGCAAATAATGTCTACAGCAGGTGCAGTTCTCTGAAGTTGTCCTGAAATTACACTCCTGTCCTTCCAGGAAGGGCAATGTGAGCAGTGACCCTATCAAGCCCACCTGGATCCCATTCAGCTCGACCAAGTCTGGAGAAGGGCTTCTGTCATTCTCACTGCGTCTTATGAACGGTATGTGATGGGTGGATGGGGAATGCTTTTCTGTCGTCTCCCACTGGGAGTTACACCCACTGTCTCCAACCCTTGTACTTCAGATGACTGGCTTACAGAGCGCACCTCGACTGTCTACTACCTGGGTGACCTCATTCACATTGAGGCCTCTGTTTCAATGACCAACCACATGCCCTTGAAGCTCTACATTGACAGCTGTGCAGCTACATTGAGCCCAGACAAGGATTCCACCCCAAGATACAACATCATTGACTCCCATGGGTAAGGAGCTCTCTGCTTTCTCCAGCTCGTTGTGTCTCAATAGGTTCACTTAATTCACTTTGTCCTTTTTTAATCTTTCTTCAGTTGCCTCCTGGACAGCAAAGCTGAGGACTCCTTTTCAACCTTTGTGTTGCCAAGAGGTGAACGTGAGCTGGACAAACTCCAGTTTGACCTGGATGCGTTCCGCTTCTTTGGAGATGACCGTTCCTTGGTAAGAGGAAGCCAAACATTGGGTTGCCCATGTTGGGAGGAGGTCACGAAATAACAACTTGTATTGAATGTGTCCCTCAGATTTTCATCACCTGTCACCTGAAAGTTGCTGCAGTGGATCGGAGAGATTCCATGAACAAAGCTTGTACTTTCCAGAATATGTAAGTTCCCTCTCACTCAGGGATGTGTTGATTAAAGGGTGATTGACAACATGGTTGATAAACTGATTCTCTGGTTTAGCTGGACCCCATTGGAAGAATCGACCAATGATGTGTGTGCCTGTTGTCATCTGGGTAACTGCGGTGCCACGAGGGAATTCCGACTTGATTCCAGAGGAAGGAGGGATCTTGTATTTGGACCTGGTAGGACATTGATCCTCTCTCCATGTTGGAGGTCACCCTTTACCCTCTCTAACTGGAATGTTTGATATTGCAGAGAGTGATGCTGAATTGAAGTGGGAGGGTGAGGCCTCACTTGGACCCCTGGTCATTCTGGATCCTGATGTGACAGAGCTGGCAACTGAGTCCCTTAATGAGCTTGAGCAAAGGATGCAGGAGAGGTCTCCGGGTGGTGAGTTGGCCGACTGCTAGTTTCCATTTTCCCCTCAGTATTTCCTTCACGAACCATTGGTTTCTTGTTGCTTTTTAGGTGTGGAGTCTGAGGTGGTCCTGATCTTGGCCCTGACTGTGACCGCTGTCTCTCTGATCTCTGCTTCTTTGATCGCCTTGTTCCTGTACAGGAAACACGAGCAAACCCAGTTCAACTAGTTATCAAATGACCAATAAAGCAGTGACTACTTGTATCTTCTAATGGCTGGTTGCTCATTTTTCATTATCTGGTTCCAATCAGCATGCAACGAGTGCTCAATTCTGTTAGTAACACTCCGCACTCCTCCACAGTTCCTCCTGTTAGTGAAATGGGTTTTAATGGGTCCATGTAAGTAGTGGCAGAATGGCTGGTAATAGTGTATCCAGGCCCAGTCCAGGGATGGCTGCAGCAATGGGTGAAGGCTTGCCAGGCCCTCATTGTGCAGGT
Source organism: Heptranchias perlo (assembly GCF_035084215.1). NCBI lineage: Eukaryota > Metazoa > Chordata > Chondrichthyes > Hexanchiformes > Hexanchidae > Heptranchias > Heptranchias perlo. Next base: position 374,573 of record NW_027139215.1, on the reverse strand, counting down.
CAATGAACTCTGAAGGGACAGTGGGACTGGCCTGAGGTACTGGTGCTGGCTGGTTGACGGCCCAATCATTCCCTTGGTGTCCCGTGGCCATTGATCACTCGAATCCCACACGGGCTCCAAACTCCAGTTAAACTTCCCCTTTTGGAGCTAATTGTCCAAACACCAATCGGATTGAAAGTCAGTGGACTTGGAACTCTCCTCCAAGATTGAAGATCTCTGCCCCTGGTGTAAAGATTCTTGTTTAGTGGGGGTGGGGCTCCAGGTAGATTTCAAATGTTCAGTGTAATGGTTAATGTACACAGGGGGCAATGTTGTGCCCATTGGGTGCAGGCACAGTGAGAGTGTGAGGGTCGGGGAGCCCAGCGGTTGTGATTTAACTCTGTTGGATTTGAATTTCACCTGTCATCTTGTGAGCACAGATTGAAGTTTCTTTATCCTCAGCTTCCCCTCACGACAGGCCCTCAGGATTGTCTTGTAAGTAGTTCGTCCTATTTTCAAATTACATTGTTTGTCATTCACTGTATTTGAAGGGTGGTCATCGGAACAGGAGTTGGCCATTTAGCCCCTCGAGCCTGGTCCACCATTCAATGAAATCATGGTTGATCTGTGACATAACTCCATATACCTGCCTTAGTCATATCCCTTACCTTTTTTTGGTTAACAAAATTTTAAGCTGAGATAATAGATTTAACAATTGAGCGAGCATCAACTGCCATTTGTGGCAGAGTGTTCTTAACTTCTCCCACTCTTTACGTGTCGAAGTGTCTCTTCACTTCACTCCTGAAAGTCCTGATTCTAATTTTTCGGTGATGTCCCCTGGTCGCTAAACTGGCTGTTTTTATAACTTTACAGTGAATTGGGTCCAATCCATGTCTGGGACACCCTTGCCTTGTGAAATACTGAAATTTGTTCATAAAATATTCAGATTAATAAGAGAATGTTTAACTTTACTGAGCTGAGTTTTTCTTTCTGGTAAATCAGACATTCAGGGGGTCTATTAAACAGGATGGGAGCTGTTAGCAGTAAACACCCTCGCTTCAGACAACATTCTTTGGCAGGTGGAAACTACGCCTCCATTTAAATCAAGTCATGGTAATATTTTACTTAAGCTATAATCACTGAACATAGCAGGAGATCCAGGCTCGTTCTGTTAAAGTAGAATAACAATAAGTTAGTGGGAACTTTTAACAACAGCAATTCATTTCTGCTCACTGTACACACTGAAGGTGATTTTTCTTCCAGTGGAAACTGCAGTCAGACGGCCCCTCCTCACTTTCACTCTGAGCTTCCTCACACTATTGATAAATAGTGTTCAGAAACTTTAAACCCAATAGATGACAACACATTCAAGTGCAGTGCAGGTCCATCCTACCCTCTTCTGACTGTTTGATTTACATGTAAACATTTCAGGGAGACTTTACAAAGTGGCCGGGTCACCAGGAGAACTACTTTGGGATATTTTTACAATGTTGCAAAAAATACCATGTAGAAATGCTTCAAGAATTCATTCTCAATGAAGCTTAGGATCTTGCAGTACAGAAACAGGTGACTTTCCTCTCCCCTCATCCAATTTAATGTTCCTCTGTTCTAAGGTCCCTATACCACTCCCATTTAAAATAATTCATGGAGTCTGTCTGAACAACACTTTCAGGCAGAGCTCCACATTGTTTCTTTCCTCTCTGTCAAGATTTTTTTTGAATCATGAACAAGTATCTTTTGCCATGTCACATTTGACACTAGGAGTTATAGAATCATAGAAATTTACAGCACAGAAGGAGGCTATTCGGCCCATTGTGTCTATGCCAGCTGAAAAAGAGCTATCCAACCTAATCGCACTCTTGGTCTTGGTCCGCAGCCTTGCAGGTGACGGCACTTCAAGTGCACATCGAAGTACTTTTTAAAAAGCGATGTGGGTTTCTGCCTCTACCACCCTTTCAGCCAGTAAGGTCCATACCCACACCACCCTCTGGGTGAAAAAAATTATCCAGAGATCCCCTCCAATCCTTCTACCAATTACTTGAAATATATGCCCCCTGGTTATTGGCCTCTCTGTTGAGGGAAATAGGACCTTAATATCCTTTTTTTATTTGTTCATGGGATGTGGGCGTCGCTGGCAATGGCAGAATTGATTGCCCATCCGAAATTGCCCTCATGAAGGTGGTGGTGAGCTGCCTTCTTGAAGTGATGCAGTCTGTGTGGCCCCCAATAATTTTATACACTTCAAATAAATCCCCCCTCAGCCTCCTCTGTTGCAATGAAAACAACTCCAGCCGATCCAATCCTTCCTCACAGCTAAAATTCTCCAGTCCTGGACCATCCTTGTAAATCTCCTCTGGACCCTCTCTGGTCCAATCCCATCTTTCCTGTAATGTGGTGACCTGAACTGGACACGGGTTAAATTTATTAGTCCGCCTGTTCCCACAGGTCCCAGTCGAGTTTCTTCATTCCTTTCCTTGGTTCAATCCGTCATTCACCGATTGGGTTTATGACCGGTCACCACCTCCTGTGATTTCCCCAATTGGCTGCCCCTCTTCTCAGAGATTCTCTCGCTCCACAGACCACCTGCACTCTGTCGGTTCCACCAATCCGGGAAGCTTCACCTGTGATTGGATGAACTCGGTGACCCGGGCTCGTCATGGCGGCCGGATATCCCACAATGCAGAGCGGCGGAGAAAAGGCCCCATCTGTGAGACAGGCCGCGCTGCACTCTGGGAGAATGTTCGCACATGCGCACATCACCCGCCGGATCAGCGGCCGCTTCCTGTTGTGTCGCGAGACAAATTTTCCGTTTTTTCGGTTGAGAACGAGCGGTTTTTATTGTGACGGAAACTGACGTCACTTTTCCTTTGAATCGCGCGGTTTGATTTAAATAAACGGCGCACATGCGCAGTGTGGCGCGTCCCTCTTAAAGGGCCCTGGACCGGCCGAGAGTCCCCGAGCCCGGGGTCAGGACCGAGAGACGGGCAATGGGATTAGAGCGGAGGGCGGCCCCGGGGAGGGGGAACTTGCATTTCTCCAGCGCCTGTCACATCCTCAGGACGACCCAAAGCCTCGCAGCCAATGAGGGGCTTTGGAAATGAGGTCACTGTTGTAATGTGGGCAGCCATTTTGTGCAGAGCAAGATCCCACAAACAGCAATGTGATAAATGACCAGATAATCTGTTTATAGGTGTTGGTTGAGGATTAAATATTGGCCAGGACACCGGGGAGAACTCCCCTGCTCTTCTTCGAATGGTGTCACGGGATCTTTTACATCCACCTGAGAGGCCGGACTGGTTTAACGGCTCGTGCAAAAGACGGCCCCTCCGACAGTGCAGCACTCCCTCAGTACTGCACTGGAGTGTGAGCCGAGATTTTGTGCTCAGGTCTCTGGAGGGGAGCTTTAATCCACAATCTTTATGATTCTGGAGGTGAGAGAGTGCTACAAATGAGCCAAGGCCGACACCGAGTACTTCAGAAGGGTCGTTAATTCCTCCGTCCCGTAACACGACGTGACTTTCTTCCACAGGAAAATTCGTGCCTGAACTTCCAGGAGTTTTGAGGAAAACCGCACTGGATTTGAATCAATCTGTTGGAAAATACTTGAGACCGACTGGAAACCTCTTTGGATGTTCACACGGCCGGGAGGCACCAAGACAATTCGATGAGACTGTGAAGGATGTCAAGTGAAATCAGGGACATGGCGAGCAACGGTGTGAAGGTAACTGGGGGATCCCCAGGGTAATGTCCAGTCTGTTCAGGTGGGCTGTTTGAAAGGAAATGGAATAGTGCGGGGAGAAAGTTGTCTGGGGACCGGAAGCAGAGGGTCCGGGTTAATGGGAGTTGCTGAGATTGGAGAAGGGTTGGAAGTGGTTACCCCAGGGGTCAGTGCTGGGCCCACTTTTATTCGGCTCAACTGGTCTGTGCTGGTGTTTATGCTCCACACGAACCTCCTCACACCTCTCTTCATCTGTCCCTATCCGTATATCCTTCTGTTCCTTTCTCTCTCATGTACTTATCTTGCTTCCCCTTAAATACATCTATGCTATTTGCCTCAACTACTCCATGTTTTAGCAAGTTCCACATTCTAACCACTCTCTGGGTAAATAAGGTCCTCCTCAATTCCATACTGGATTTATTAGTGACTATCTTCCATTCATGGCCCCTAGTTCTGGTCTCCCCGACAAGTGGAAACATCTCGATGCCGAATCTATCAAACACCTTCATAATTTTAAAGATCTCCACCAGGTCACCCCTCAGCCTTCTCCTTTCGAGAGAAAAGAGCCCCAGCCTGTTCAGTCTATCCTGATCGTTATAATGTCTTAGTTCTTGTGTTATCCTTGTCAATCTTTTTTGCACCTTCTCCAGTGGCTCCACATCCTTTTTGTAACATGGAGACCAGAACTGTGCACAGTACTCAGTGTGGTCTAACCAAGGTGCTGGACAAATTTAACATAACTTCCCTGCTTTTCAGTTCTATTCCTCTGGAAATGAATCCCAGTGCTTTGTTTGCATTTTTATGGCCTGATGAACCTGAGTCACTACATTTAATGATTTGTATATCTACCCCTAGACCCCACTTTGCTCCTCTATCCCATTTAGACTCTTATTATCCAGGAAGTATGTGGCCTCCTTATTCTTCCTACTAAATTTGTACCACCTCACACTTATCGATATAGAAATTCATTTGCCGATTACACGCCCATTCTGCAAGGTTATTAATGTCTTCCTCTATTTTATCGCAGTCCTCTTCAGTATTAACGATATCCCTCAATTTGTCCGCAAATTTTGAAATTGTTCTTCCGATTCCCAAGTCCAAACCGTTGATGCAAATGGTGAACAACAGTATTCCCAGCACCGATCCCTGTGGAACACCACTTCCCACCTTTTGCCAGTCTGAGTGACTATCTTTAACCCCTGCTCTCTGTTTTCTGTTTTGTTATCAACTTGCTATCCATTCTGCTACCTGTCCCCTGTCCCCACACGCTCTGACCTTGGTCATGAATCTACCATGCTGTACCTTATCGAAGGCCTTTCAAGATCTTTCAAGATTTTCTTCTTCAGATATTGATTCACTTCCCTTTTAAATTCTGCTTCCCTCATTGTTTCTGGTCGGACATTCCATTGTCCTAACAACCCTCTGCATCAAAAAGAAAACCAACCTCTCTTAATTTGATGCCCTCCAGTTACCGACTCACGAACTGGGATGTGGGCATCGCTGGCAAGGCCAGCATTTATTACCCTTCCCAGTTGCCCTTGAGAGGGTGGTGGTGTGCCACCTATCTTGAACAATTGAGTGACTTGCTAGGCCATTTCAGAGGGCGATTAAGAATCAGCCACATTGCTGTGGGTCTGGAGTCACATATAGGCCAGACCGGGTAAGGACGGCAGGTTTCCTTCCCTAAAGGACATCAGTGAACCAGATGGGTTTTTACGACAATCCGGTAGTTTCATGGCCACCATTACTGATACTAGTTTTTTTTAAATTCCAGATTTTATTTAATTAATTGAATTTAAATTTCCCAGCTGCCGTGGATTTGATCTCATGACTCCGGAATATTAGTCCGAGCCTCTCGGATTACTAGTCCAGTAACATAACCACTGTGCTCCCGTACCCGTACTAGTGGAAATAGTTTTCCCTCATTTACTTTATCAAAGCCCCCTCATAATTTTGATCCCTCTCTCTGATCTTATTTAAACTTCTCTGCTCTCATGAAAAGTTATCTCATCCTTGCGATCATCTTAGTGAATCTCTTCTGCCCCTCTCCATGGCTGCGACATTCTTACTGAAGTAATGCACCAAAAACTGGACACAATATTCTGACTGTGGCCTGACCCATGATTTGTCCAGGTGTAGCATTAACTCTTTCCTTTTATACTCTATGCCCCTATTTATAAATCCTAGGATCCCATGGGGGTTTTTGTAAAACAGCTTTATCAACTTGTCCTCCCACTTTTTTTAAGATTTGTGTTTCTGAATCCCGAAATCTCTCTGCTCCTCGACTCCTTTTACAGTTTTACAGTATAGTGTCTATTTCCTCTCCTTATTCTTCTCACCTCACATCTCTCCCCATTAAATCCCATCTCACATCTCCCTGCCCAATCTGCTCACCTGTCTGCCTCCTCCTGAAGTTGTCGATAATCCTCTTCATGGTTAATCTCACTCCTTATCTTTGTGGCAGCTGCAAATTTTGATATTGTGCCCCCTACACCCAGGTCCAGATCATTTCTATCCACAGATATTGAGAAAAGCAATGGTGCCAACACTGACCCTGGGGATCGCCACTGTTTAAATCCTTCCAGTGCAAGAAACATCTGTTAACCACAACTCTCAGTTTTCTGTCCTTTTATCCATGCAATCTCTCATTTCTCTCCAACTTCTCACATTTCTATCCCTTAGTTCTCATGCACAAACAGGCTCTCTTCCCCTTTCCTCTCTCTCTTACACACAGACTGTTTCTCTTTCCTGTCTCCAATATTCTCTCTTGCCCGTTCTCACAAACCCTTTCTCCCTCTGTCTCCCTCCCACCCTACCTTTCAGACTCTCCTTCATCCAGATGCAGACTCTCCGAGACACACTCTCAGACTCTCCGAGACTCATTCCCTCTCTCACACAGATTCTCCGAGACTCATTCCCTCTCTCACACTATTTTACCCACTTTTCAGAGAAACTTACAGAACAGAAGGAGGCCATTCATCGTGCCTTTGAAAGAGCTGTCCAATTTAGTCCCACACTCCAGCTCTTTCCCCATAACCCTGCATATTAGTCCTCTTCAAGTATATGTCTAATTGCCCTTTCAAAATTCCCATGGAATCTGATTCCACCACCCTTTCAGGGAGTGCGTTTCAGATCTTAACAACTCTCTGTATGAAGAAAAACTTCTCCTCATTTCCTCTCTAGTTCTTTTGCCAATTATTTTAAATCTACGACCTCTGGTTACCGACCCGCTTGCCAGAGGAAACAGAGCAAGTCGGGAGAAACTATCAAAACCCCTCTTGATTTTGAACACCTCTATTAAATCTCCCCTTATCCCCGGCTCCAAGGAGAACAATCCCAGCTTCTCCAACCTCTCCACATAACTGATGTCCCTCATCCCTGGTACCATACTGGTAAACCTCCTCTGTACCCTCTCCATGACCTTGACATCCTTCCTAAAGTGTGGTGCCCAGAATTGTCCACAATACTCCAGCTGAGGCCTAACCAGTGATTTGTAAAGGTTCAGCATGACTTCCTCGTTTTTGTATTCAATGCCCCTATTTACAAAGCCAAGTTTCCCATACCCTTTCTTAACCACCTTATCAACTTGCCCTGCCACCTTCAAAGATTTGTGACTATGTACCCCAGGTCCCTCTGTTCTTGCACTCCCCTCAAAATAGTCCCATTTAGATTATACTGCCTGTCCGCTTTGTTCCTCCCAAAGTGCATCACTTCACACTTGTCCGTCTTAAATTGCATCTGCCCTGTGTCTGCCCATTTTACCAGTCTGTCTATGTCCTCCTGAAATCTGCTACTATCCTCCTCACTATTTACTACGTTGCTAAGTCCTGTATCAGTCGCAAACTTTGAAACTGTGCTCCCGAAACCCAAATCCAGGTCATTTTGATATAACAAGAAAAGTAATGGTCCTAATACTGACCCCTGGGGGACCCCACTGCATACTTCTGTCCAGTCAGAAAAACATCCATTCACCACGACTCTCTGCTTCCTTTCCCCTAGCCAATTACGTACCCAAGTTACCACCAATTTTTTCCTTTAATCCGATGGGCTTCTGTTTTCCAAATAAGTCTGTTATGTGATTCTTTATCAAATGCCTTTTGAAAGTCCATATATACAACAGCGACTGCACTACCTCCATCGACCCTCTCTGTTACTTCATCGAAGAATTCAATCAGGTTAGTCAGACATGGTTTGCCTTTAAGAAATCCGTGCTGGCTGTTCCTTCTTAACCCATGCCTCTCCAAGTGAGAATTAATTTTGTCCTTGACAATGGTCTCAAGTAGTTTTCCCACCACTGATATCAGACTGACCGGCCCGTAGTTACCAGTTTTATCCCTCTCTCCTTTTTTGAACAGGGGAGTAACATTTGCAATCCTCCAGTCCTCTGGCACCACTCCCATATCCAAGGAGGATTGAAAGATTGTGGTCAGAGCTTCTGCTATCACCACTCTTGCTTCCCTCAGCAGCCTGGGATGCATCCCACCTGGACCGGGGGACTTGTTCACTTTGAGTGATGCCAACCTATTTAGCACCTCCTTTCTATCTATTTTGATCCGATCCAATATCTCTCCTCCCTCCTCCTCTACTGTGACATTAACTTCATCCTCTTCTTTTGTGAAGACAGATGCAAAGTCCTCATTCAGTACCTCAGTCATGCCCTCTGCCTCCACAAGCAGATTTCCTATTTTATCCCTAACCGGCCCCACCATTCCTTTTATCCTTTTCCTTTTTATATTTTTATAAAAGTTTTTGGGTTCCCATTTATGTTACTTGCTAATCTTTTCTCATATTCTCTCTTTGCCCTTCTTATATCCTTTTCAATTTCCCCCTGCACACTCTCCTGGTTGTGTACTGTATTCTGTACCTGACAGTGGTCATAAACCTTTTTCTGTTTTATTTTAAGCTCTATTTCCTTTGTCATCCAGGGAGCTCGAGCTTTGGATGCCGTATCTTTCCTCCTTATGGGAAAATCCTTGGTTTATACCCGAACTATCTCCACCTTGAAGACCTGCCATTGCTCATTTACTGTTTTTTGGCCAATCTTTGTTTCCAGTCCACCTGCCCTCGATCCCTTCTCAAATCACTGAAATTGGCTCTCTTTCAGTTGGATATTTTCACCTTTGATTTTTCTTTGTCCCTTTCTGTAATTACTTTAAACCTAATTATATTATGATCACTATTACCCAGATGTTCTCTCACTGAAATACACTCCACTTGCCTTACATCATTCACTAAAACTAGATCCAGCACTGCTTCCTTCCTCGTTGGGCTAGAAATATACTAATTAAGAAAGTTCTCCTGTACAAATTTTTCAAATTCTTCACCCTCTCTCCCTTTCAATTACTATAATCCCCTGCGTCTGTCTTTAAGGGACCACATTACTCTGAGTCACCTTCTTTCTCTTAATATACTTGTAAAAACCTTTAGTGTTGTCCTTGATATCCCTCACAAACTGGAGTTGGCAGCTGATATTGTGAGTGAATTTAATCCATGTAAAGAGCGGAAAGAAAAGAACAATTTAACGTTAAAGTAAATCAATCAAATGCCATTAATGACAAATATATTCAAATTAAATATAATCATCGTCTCAAAAATAGTCCTGTTGTATTCCAGTGACAGATTCTGGAATCTAATCAGCCGCGAGGAGATGTCGGACAGCTGCCCAGTGAGACTCGGCCTGTGATGGTTCCTTCCTTCCTCGGGGTAAGCACCTTGGCCAATATCGCCTTTAATGTCGTAAAACACCCTCAGGTGATTCACAGGCGTGATTATCAATCAGAATTTAACACCGAGCCATATAAGGAGGTATTAGGACAGGTGACCAAAAGCTTGACCAAAGAGATAGGCTTAAGGGACGTCTTAGAGGAGGAGAGAAAGAGAAGGAATTCCAGAGCTGAGGATCAATGCAGCTGAAGACACGGCCGCCAATGGTGGAACGATTAAAATCGTCGATGCGCGTGAGGCCAGAATTAGAGGAGCGTGGAGATCTTGGAGGGTTGTAGGGCTGGAGGAGGTCACAGAGATAGGCAGGGGCGAGGCCATGGAGAGATTTGAAAAGAAGGATGAGAATTTTAAAATCAAGGTGTTGCCGGACTGGGAACTAATGTAGGTCAGCGAGCACAGGGGTGATGGGGTGAACGGGACTTGGTGCGAGATAAAATACGGGAGTTTTGGACGAGCTGAAGTTTATGGAGGATGGAAGATGGGAGGCCAGCCAGGAGAGTATTGGAATAGTCAAGTCTAGAGATAACAAAGGCATGGATAAGGGTTTCAGCAGCAGATGAGCTGAGGCAGGTGTGGAGACGGGCGATGTTATGGAGGAGGAAGTGGGCGGACTTCGTGATGGAGCGGATATATGGTCAGAAACTCATCTCGGGGTCAAATAGGACACCAAGGTTATGAATGGTCTGGTTCAGCCTCAGACAGTGACCGGGGAGAGGGATGGAGTCGGTGACCAGGGAAACGGTGTTTTTGGTGGGGACCAATTGAGCCAAGTGTTACTGTGGACGCTGCACGTGATCTGCGACAGAAAATGGATCAACTGATTTAGCAAATGAGATCACCTACAATTCAACATAATAAATGCCCTGAATCTCAATAAAATGAATAATCTGTGAATCAAAATAGCTGAGATAATCTTAAAGAATGGCTGACCTGCAGCATGAACACAGCTGTCTGTGGGCCTGTCTGTCTATCTACCTGTCTGTCTCCCTTTCTGTCTCCAACCTGCCTGTTTGCTTCACTCGCTCACCCACGGTCGGTCCGTTCCTTGACCTCTCTCGCTATTCCTGTTTCCCCTGCTTTTGTACCGCCCAGTCTCTGCATGCTGGTTTCTCTCACTTCCTCCCTGTCCCATTTCACTTGCTCCACATCCCTCTCCCTTGCTCCCCATCTCCTATTCTCTCCCAACCGAGTTCTCATCTCTGCGTCCACCTTACTCTGTTTTCTTACCCCTCCCTCTCTCCATTCCTTCTCATCCCTCTCTGTCATCCCCATCAATCGCTCTTTACCCTCTCTCTTCCCTCCCGCTCCGTCCCCATCCACTTTCTCTCTGTGCCTGACCCTGCTCTCCTTTTAATTTCTCGGACACATTTTCTACCCAATCCCCGTGTTTTGCCCCGTCCCTAGATCTCTCTGTCTGCAGTCCATCCCTTTCTGGAGGAGGGCCAATTTCAGTGGGATGAGAACAGATCTGGCCCGGGTAAATTGGAATCATAGATTGGCAGGCAAAACTGTAATTGAACAGTGGGCGGCCTTTAAAGAGGAGATAATTCGGGTACAGACAAAGTACATTCCAACGAGGGAGAAAGGTAGGGCAACGAAAGCCAGAGCTCCCTGGATGACAAAGGAAATAGAGAATAAGATGAAGCGGAAAAAAGTGGTGTATGGCAGGTATCAGGTTGATAAAACAAGTGAGAACCAGGCAGAATATCGAAAGTTTAGAGGGGAAGTGAAAAGGAAATAAGAGGAGCAAAGAGAGAGTATGAGAATAGACTAGCGACCAACATAAAAGGGAATCCAAAAGTCTTCTACAGATATGTTAACAGTAAACAGGTAATAAGAGGAGGGGTGGGGCTGATTATGGACCATAACGGAGATCTACTCATGGAGGCAGTGGGCATGGCTGAGGTATTAAATGAATACTTTGCATCTGTCTTTACCAAGGAAGAAGATGCTGCCAGAGTCTCGGTAAAGGAAGATATTGTTAAAATACTGGATGGGCTAAAAATTGATCAAGAAGAGGTACTAGAAAGGCTGGCTGTACTTAAAGTAGATAAGTCAACTGGTCTGGATGGGATGCACCCGAGGATGCTGAGGGAAGTAAGGGGGGAAATTGCTGAGGTACTGGCCATAATCTTCCAAACAACCTTGGATACGAGGGTGGTGCCAGAGGATTGGAAAATTGCAAATGTTACACCCTTGTTCAAAAAAGAGTGTAAGGATAAACCCAGCAATAACAGGCCAGTCAGTTTAATCTCGGTGGTGGGGAAACTTCTGGAAACAATAATACTGGACAGAATTAACAGTCACTTCGACGATTTGTTAAAGGCAAATCGTGTTTAACTAACCTAATGGAGTTTTTTGATAAGGTAACAGAGAGGGTAGATGAGGGAAATGCAGTTGATTTTGTGTATATGGACTTTCAAAAGGCGTTTGATAAAGTGCCACATGGTAGGCTTGTCATCGAGGTTGTGGCCCATGGAATAAAGGGGGCAATAACAACATGGAGACAGAATTGGCTAAGTGACAGGAAACAGAGAGTAGTGGTGACCGGTTGTTTTTCAGGCTGGAGGGAGGTGCATAGTGGTGTTCCCCAGGAGTTGGTTCTGGGATCACTGCTTTTCTTGATATATATTAAGGACTTGGACTTGGATGTACAGGGCACATTTTCAAATTTGCAGATGACACGAGACTTGGAAGGGTAGTGTACAGTGCAGAGGATAGTGATAGACTTCAAGAGGATATAGACAGGCTGGTGGCATGGGCGGAAACGTGGCAGATGAAATTTAACCCAGATATATGTGAGGTGATACATTTCGGTAGCAACGAGGAGAGGCAATATAAACTAGAGGGCAAAATTCTAAAAGGGGTACAGGAACAGAGAGATCTGGGGGTATATGTGCACAAATCGTTGAAGGTGGCAGGGCAGGTTGAGAAAGTGGTTAAAAAAGCAGATGAGCCCTGGGCTTTATAAATAGAGGCATAGAGTACAAAAGTAAGGAAGTCATGATGAACCTTTATAAAATACTGGTTCGACCACAACTGGAATATTGTGTCCAGTTCTGGGCACTGCACTTTAGTAAAGATGTGAAGGCCTTCGAGAGGGTGCAGAAGAGATTTACTAGAATGATTCCAGGGATGAGAGACTTTAGTTACGTGGATAGACTGGAGAAGCTGGGGTTGTTCTCTTTGGAACAGAGAAGGTTGAGAGGATCATAAAGGGTCCAGACAGAGTGGATAGAGAGAAACTGTTCCCATTGGCTGAAGGGTCAAGAACCAGAGGGCGTAGATTTAAGGTGATTGGCAAAAGAACCGAAGGTGATATGATGTGAAACTTTTTTACACAGCGAGTGGTTATGATCTGGAATGCGCTGCCTGAGGGGGTGGTGGAGGCAGATTCAATCATGGCCTTTAAAAGGGAACTGGATAAGTAGTTGAAAGTAAAAAATTTTCAGGGCTGTGGGGATAGGGCGGGGGAATGGGACTAGCTGGATTGCTCTTGCACGGAGCCGGCGTGGACTAGATGTGCTGAATGGCCTCCTTCCATGCTGTAATCTTTCTATGATTCGAAGAGTAAACCGTATGACTCTGCCTAATCATATTATGATTTTCGAGGTGCCCTGTTACTACGTCCTTAATAATAGATTCTAGCATTTTCCCTACTATTGATGTCAAGCTAACTAGCCTGCAGTTCCCTCTTTTCTCTCTCACTTCTTTCTTAAATGGCGGGGTTACATTTGCTACCTTGCAATCCACGGGGACCATTCTAGAATCTGGGGAATTCTGGAAGATCACAACCAATGCATCCACTATCTCTGCAGTCACCTCTTTTAAAACCCGAGGATGTCGGCCATCAGGTCCAGGGGGTTTCTCGGCTTTTAGTCCCATTAATTTCTCCAGTATTTTTTCTTTACTAATATTAATTACTTTAAGTTCCTCACTCTCATTAGGCCCTTGGTTCCCCACTGTTTCCGGTATGTTTTTTGTGTCTTCTACTGTGAAGACAGATATCAAATATTTGTTTAACATCTCTGCCATTTCCTTACTCCCCATTATAATTTCTTCTGTCTCTGCCTCTAAGGGACCCACGATTATTTTCACTCATCTCTTCCTTTTCAACATACTTGTGGAAGCTCTTACAATCTGTTTTTATATTTCCTGTTGGTTTACTGTCAGATTCAATTTTCTCCCTCTTTATGAATTTTTGGTCATCCTTTGCTGATTTCTAAAACTCTCCCAATCCTCAGGCTAACTACGCTTTTTGACTACATTGTAAGCCTCTTCTTTTAATCTAATATTATCCTAAATTCTCTAATTAGCCACAATTGTACCACTTTTCCCGTGGAGTTTTATTCCTCAAGGGAATGTATATTAGTTGAGAATTATGAATTATTTCTTTAAATATTTGCCATTGTTTGTCTGCCGTTATATCTTTTAATCTAATTTCCCAATCGACCTCAGCCAACTCGCCCCTCAAACCTACATAATTGACTTTATTTATATTTAAGACCCTAGTTTCGGACTTAACCACATCACTCCCAAACTGAATATGAAATTCTATCATATTATGTTCACTCTCCTCCAGAGGATCCTTTACTATAAGTTTACTAATTAACCCTGTCTCATTACACAATACGAGATCTAAAATAACCTGTTCCCTCGGTGGTTCCTCTACCAATTAAGTACTTTTGAAGTGTAGTTGCTGCTTTACTGTAGGAAACACGGCAGTACATTGCACACAGCAAGGTCCCACAAACAGCAATGTGATAATGACCAGATCATCTGTTTTAGTGATGTTGGTTGAGGGATAAAAATTATAATTGAATTTAAAAGACCGGTCCAGCAGTAAGATACGGGTTTTCACCCACCTGCAATGTTTCTAAACCCGACCTTACCACCGGGGAAGATACCAAGCAAAGGCTGGGCCAGGGAGGCAGGGACTCTCCACAGGTGGTGGGGGGAGATCAAGGGAGAATTGCCCAGGTTGCTCTTACATCCTCTTCCAGTGGCTGGATTCAGACCAGAAATGGTGGAGGTCGAAGACCCAGAGAAGGGGAGAAATGGCCTCAGATATAGAAATGACCGAGGCTCAGTTTTAATCACTGTCGAATAGTTTACAATTCAGCAAATATATTGTCCACACAGAGAAAATTGTCCACCGCAGCCAACGTATCAGGCGGGTAGAAGTGGGCTCTTCGAGGAGTCGAATTTCTCTTTAAAAACTCTCCAGCCAAATGGTAATGTCCCTTTAAATTTACAATCCTGCCACACCAGTCATCACCAGCTTTAATGTGCTGTGTCAGATCCTCGATCCAAGCAGTTTTCTGCTCCTGTCACTGTGACTCATTTCTATTATACACGAGAGAGAGAGAGAGAATGTACTGCAAGTCTATTTATAAATCTCAGCCCATCTCCCCATCACTCACTGAAACATTGTTGGTGCAGAGGGGTGATTGAGCAACACATATTTCTCCCTGTACCTTTCTGCCAGCTGAAATGTGTCCATTATAACGAGAACGGATGATGTGCCACATAAGTACAGTGCCTGGCATGTGATCCTTGGCACATTTATACACAGAGGCACCCTCAGAAAAGGTGGCAAATACCATGGCACTATTTTGGATGGAGAGGGCCTGAGGCTTAATTGCGACAGGCCTTTCCCCACAATATATGTGTGAGTGACAGGAGACACAGACGGCGACACGGGAGAGACAGACGGGAAGAGAGAGAGAGGGAGAGACAGACACAGACATTAAAACGTACCCTTGTTTTAGATGGAGTATGACTTAAAAGCAAAGTAATGCATTGTTTCATTGACTAGTAATGAGGTGAATAGTTACTAATAGACCCCAAACTCATTCATAACACCTGCAAGAATAACTTGCAGTTATAGCTTTCCCTCCAGTGGCACATGTGGACTATCATGCAATGTGAAACAGGGTGATTTTAACTCTCCCTGATCGCAGGAGCAGGAAAGGATTGGGGAGCAGTTAAAATAGAGCAGCTCCATTTCCCGCTCCATTCCCGTCGATCGGCCGTTTTAACGCCACTCATCTTGGCTTTTAATGAGTCTCCCGCTGGACTCCTTGGTCACATCATAACCCCTGAAATTTAACCCACTTCTGAGCAGGGAGGCCACCCCGCAGGGGGAACCTGTCGAGAAGCCTGCAAGGCACACTGAGGTAAGTTTAAAAAATAAACCGACCTTTGAGTAAATAAGGAGAAACTGTTTCCACTGACAGGAGGGTTGATAACCAGAAAAAAACAGATTGAAGATAATTGACATCTAATCCAAATACATTATACACAAGATGGGTAAAAAGAGTTAAGATACAGATTAGCCATGATCTAAATGAATGGCAGAACAGAATCGAGGGAATGAATGATCTACTCCTGAGGGTGTGAGAGTGCAGTTCAATGGGCCCTTACTCTCACTTGATTCAGTTCTCTGGGCGCCTACATTCACAGGGGGACAGTTCGATGGACCCTGACAGTCACTGGGGAACAGTTCCATGGGCGATGATTCTCACTGGGTACATTTCCATGAGCACCTACTCTCACTGGGGTACAGTTCCATGCACCCTGACTCTCACTGGGGTACAGTTCCATGCACCCTGACTCTCACTGGGGAACAGTTCCATGAGGCCCTACTCTCACAGTTCCATGGATATTGTCTGTCACTCGAAGACTATTCCATGGATCCTGACACACTCTGCGAACAGTTCCGTGGACACTGTCACTCACTGGGGTACAGTTCCACGGACACTGTCACTCACTGGGGTACAGTTCCACGGACACTGTCACTCACTGGGGTACAGTTCCACGGACACTGTCACTCACTGGGGTACAGTTCCACGGACACTGACACCCACTGGGATACAGTTCCACAAACACTGACTCTCACTAGATACAGTTCCATGGACACTGACACTCACTGGGATACTGTTCCACGGACACGGTCTCTCACTGGGATACAGTTCCATGGACACTGACTCTCACTGGGATACAGTTCCATGGACACTGACTCTCACTGGGATACAGTTCCATGGACACTGACTCTCACTGGGATACAGTTCCATGGACACTGACACTCACTGGGATACTGTTCCACGGACACTGACACCCACTGGGATACAGTTCCACGGACACTGACACTGACTGGGATACAGTTCCACGGACACTGACACTCACTGGGATACAGTTCCATGGACACTGACACTCACTGGGATACAGTTCCATGGACACTGACACTCACTGGGATACTGTTCCACGGACACGGTCTCTCACTGGGATACAGTTCCACGGACACTGACTCTCACTGGGATACAGTTCCATGGACACTGACTCTCACTGGGATACAGTTCCATGGACACTGACACTCACTGGGATACTGTCCCACGGACACTGACACCCACTGGGATACAGTTCCACGGACACTGACACTAATAATGAAATACCATGGATGAAGAAAGAGATAAGTTCAGAATTGAAACTAAAGAAAAAGGCATACACTCAGCACCTGGACAATAAAGAAGAGGATGACAAAAGGGAATATGAAGAGGTTAGGAAATAAGAAAAAAAAACCTATTCAGAAGGCAAAGAGGAATTACAAAATTAAATTATCAAAAACTAGGGAAGGTGCAAACAAGATTTCCAAGAATAATATGAGAACTGAGATTTTAACTATGGGGAAAGACTGAACAGGATCGCTATATTTTGTCTAGAAAAGAGAAGGCAGAGGGTGATCTAATCGAGATCTTTAAAGTTATGAAGGGGTTTGATAGGGTCGATGTAGAGAAGATGTGACCACTTTTGAAGAGTCCAAAACTAGGTGACATAAATATAAGTTAGTCACTAATAAAATCAATAAAGAATTCAGGAGAAACTTCTTTACCCAGAGAGTGGTTAGAATATAGAACTTGCTATCATATGCTGTAGTTGAGGCGAATAGCAAAGATGCATTTAAAAGGAAGCTAGATAAATACATGAGGGAGAAAAGAATAGAAGGATATGCTGATAGGGTTAGATGAAGTACCTGAACTATCTCCTCCTTGAAGGCCTCCCTTTGCTCTTTAACTGTTTTACCTGATAATCTTTGTTCCCATCCCATAAGGGCCAGATCTCTTTTCAACTCACTGAAATTAACCCTCTTCCAGTTAAGTATCTTCAACTTTCATTGTCCTTGTACTTTTCCATAATTACTATAAACCTAATCATATTGTGTTCACTGTTTCCAAAACACTCTCCCATTGAAACTTGCCCCACTTCATTCCCCAGAACTAGATCCAGCACTGCTTTCTTCCTCGTTAGGCTGGAAACATACTGATCAAGAACCTCAGACATTTACAAAAGCTTAAACTATCCCAGCAGCTCAATCTAATACCACAGCTCCAACTAACCCAGTAACTTAATCTGAAACTGCACTTGCAGTAAATAGATTACCTCAAACTAAAGCTGCCGCCCTAAGTAATCCAGCACCTCAACATAAAATAATATCTCAAGCAAAAACAGTACCTCAAAAAGGCAGTACCTCAGACCAGCCCAGAACCTCAAAATAACTTAATACTTCAAAATAATACAACCTCCAAACTAATCCAACACCTCAAGCTAACCGAGCACCTCAAGTTAGTCCAGCACCTTAACCTAACCTAGCTCTTCGGGCAGTACAGTACCTCTAACTGGCCCAGCACTTCAGACTGATATAGCACCTCAAGCTAATACCATGTATCTCTAAAACTGACCACAGCACCCTGAAACTGTCTCTGGTACTGCAAACTGGGTTCAGGGACCATAACTGAGGCAGTGTTCAATGACTGACTATCCCATCTCCCCAAATGAGTCAGCATCCTGAAGCTGTCCACAATACGCCCCAAACCAATCACATCATCCGCTATAAAACACAATACCCAGAAACTGACCCAGTCCCCACACACTTACCTCACCATCCACACATTGATCAAACACCCAAAGCTAATGATGGCACCACACATTGGGCTTCTGCATCCTGTAAAATGATAACTGCACTGTCACAGCAAACCACAGCATCTGTAAACAGACCTTAAACAGTGCACATTACCCCAATACTGAGCAGAGAAACCCCAAACCACAACACCCACAAACTGACACAGAACAACAAACATAGACAACGATCTCTGATGATTCAACACGCCCAGACTGATGCCAACACTGGGATTGTAGAAACCCCTGACGCTCAGCCTTCGGTGTCAGCCTCATCATGTGGGTTCATTCTGGATTCGAGATATGTTTCGTGCATTGAATATTTTTAGGCTTATGAGTCAGTGTAAGACTTGGATCCTGGGCTTGTTTTGAGTTTCAACACAAATTTGGGTTCTTGGCTTTTCTTTATGTTTATAATTCATTTTATATGAGTTGGTCACTTTAGAATTGGGATTGGCTCAGGCTCCCAGTTTAGTTTTATATTCTGGGTCAGTTTGGTCAATTTGAGATTCTGTGTTGTTTTGAGTTTCTGGCTCAGTATCTGGTTGTAACATACTCCACACAAACTGACCACAAGAGCTCCAATTAACTCAGGACCCTCAAGACTAACATTCTCCACGCATCCAAAAACACCCAGCACTGCAAAATATTCCACAGGACCCCGGCAAAGACTGATCCTCACAGACTGATCTCAATGATCCCTAACATTACATCATATCTTAAAACAGCAGAAGAGCCTTAAACAAACGACAGAACTAACAAGTGAACCAGTGGAGTGAGCGAGGGTTCTGGGCCAGGTCGGGTTTCCAGGTCTGCTTGGTGTTACGGGTCTGTTTCGGGTTTGCCGTGTTTTAATATTCTGAGTCCGTTTAGGATAGTGGATCAGTTTAGGGTTTGGATCAGCTTGTGATTCTGAGTTGGTTGCAGTTTTGCTTTGGTTCCAGGTTCCAGGTCGGTTTCGGATTCTGGAACAGTTTAACGTTCTTCCACTCTGAGAGGGGAATCCAGAGGACCGGAGCTCTTGGATTGACTCGAGTTCCATTGGAGCTTTAACAATTTAGGCCACAAAGTGTCAGTTTGAGGGTCTGGGTCAGTTTTGCTTTCTGTATAGGTTTAGGGTTTTATGTCGATTTCGGGTTCTGGGTCACTGTGTTTTGGATTGTTTTGGGTATCCAGTCATTTCAATTTACATTTTCATTTGGGGCTTAATGTGAGTTTGGAATTCTGGGTTACTCTTAATTATGGTCAGTGTAAGGTTCTGGGTCAATTTGAGGTTCTGACTCAATGCTCGGTTGATGGCCAGTTAAGGTTATCTGGTCCCTTTTTGGATTCTGGATCAGTTTCGAGTTTCAGGTCAGTTTAAGTTTCTAAGTCACTGTGGGATTGTCAGCTAATTTAAGGTTCAGCTCAGCTTAGTGTTCTTGGTCTCTGAAATGCTTTGGATCAGAGGTTTTTAAGAACAGCGATGGGCTCTTATTCATAGAGAGTTCTGCATATCTTCAGGGTTCCAGGGCACTTTTAACTTTAAGATCAGGTTGAGGTTGTTCAGAGGTTTGGGCGTTCATGTTCAGTTCAGTTTAGTTTGGGTTCAGGTAGAGTTTTTGTCTGTGGGTCATTTTACAGTTCCTGGTTTATTTGAGGTTTGTATGTGAGTTTAGGGTCTTCCAGTGTTGGGCACCATGTTGTTTAGGTTTGAGGATCAGATTGAGAGTTGTTGCTTGTTTTGTTCAGAGTCATTGTTGGGTTCTGGTTAAGTTTAGGTTTGTGACTTGCTCTAGTTCTGCTTCAGTTTGGGGAAATGGTTGGGTGTCTGATTAAGGGTTAGTTTGGGGATTTAGTTCAATTTGTGTTTCAGTGTCAGTTTAGGATTGTATCATTATATGTTTGCCTTGTAGTACAAGTGTCTCCATGAGTTTCGAGTTCTGGGTCATTTTGTAGTTATGGTCAGTTTCGGGTTCAGGTTCAGTTTGGAAATCTTCAATATCATTTCCACCTCAATATTTATCCAGTTAATCTTCACAGCTTTAACTGAGGATTTATTTCACATATCACTACACAATGGGGAAATCCTTCCAATCGAACACTAAGGATTATTAATGTTGTATCCACGTCACATAGTGTTGTGACACACAATCTATTTCTCTTGTTGTATTTTAGACTATTACTGTGTGAGTTTCTGTTCTTGTGGAGGTGTCTGTGGGTTCCTGTGGGCTGGATGTTGGTAATTTCAGCCTCTAATGCCTGTGTTTGGACACAGTCCACACTGACAGGAGGCAGATCTGTTCTACCTGCTGCTTGTAAGGATCCCACATTAAACAGTCTGGGCAGCATCAATCCATTACTTACTGGGAATGGGCCCACAGCAAATATTGTTTTTATCTAATGATCTCACTCAGACAGGCTGGAGTATGGCCGGTGTTAAAAGTGAATGAGTGTCAGACTGATGAAAATATTGGTGCTATTGGAATGTATGGTAACAACAGTAATGAAACTTCACTCACTTAATCTTCTAATATACACAGCAAATCTTTGTTTAGTTGATAAATAATGAACCCAGGCCCTGCGGTTACAATTGCAACTTACTGTCCATAGAATTTAATGGAAACTGAGCAACTTGTGTTGATGTATCACCGGCCTGAAAATATAACCTCTGAACACCAACCATGGAGTGGAGTGAACCAATAGGTGGCAGCTGCAGTTAAAGGCAGAGAAATGGAATATGTAGAGAGAGACAGGTAGGGAGAGGGAGGAATGTGGAGAGACAGAAACGGAAAGTCAGAAAGAGGGAGGGTGGAAAAAGAAAGGGAGTGACTTAAGCAGAACGGGATGGACGGGCCAAAATGAGGGGATTGCATCGAAAAAAATGTCCGTGAAATTAGAGAGAGCAGGGCCAGGCACAGAGAGAAAGTGTATCGGGATGGAGCGAGGGGGAAGAGAAAGGATAGACAGCGATTGATGGGGATGATCGAGAAGGACGAAAAGAAATGGAGAGAGGGAGGGATAGGGACTCATTGAAGTGGACACAGAGAGGAGAACTGGGTTGGGATAGAGTAGGAGATGGGGAGCAAGGTCGAGAGGGATGACGTTTGAGTGAAACGGACAAGGAGACAGGGAGTTGGAGGCAAGAAAGCAGTGGAAACAGGAATAGTGAGATAGGTAATGGGAACTAGAGAGAGACAGGGAGGGATGAAGACAGGTATAGGCCGCATCAGAGAGAGAAAGAGAAGCAAACGGGAAGGTCATAGACAGACAGAGAGATAGACAGGCAGACACGCAGACAGTTGTGCTCATGCTGCAGGTCAGCCATTCTTTAAGATTATCTCAGCTATTTTGATTCACAGATGATTCATTTTATTGAGGTACAGGGCACTTATTATGTTGAATTGCAAGTGATCTCATTTGCTAAATTAGGTTCATCGATTTTCTGTAGCAGATCATGTGCAGTGTCCAGAGTCCAGATAATCTTAAAGAATGGCTGACCTGCAGCATGAGCACAGCTGTCTGCGTGTCTGCCTGTCTGTCTATCTCTGTCTGTCTCCGACTTGGCTCAATCGATAGGGTGACAGGATCTGGGATTTAGTTGGGAGGATCTGCAATTTTGCTTAGAGGACATGGAATGTAGTTTACAGGGTCTGGGGTGTAGTTTCGTTCTGTGTACACATTTGTAAAACATTTTTGAAAACAACAGTGAGCGAGCCCCAGTTGGAGCGAGATGGAGAGTTTCATTAACCCAGTACGGGGTGTGTCAGCACCTGGAGATTTATTATAGTAAATGGAGAGCAGGTCCCCAGTGACACTAGAAGCAGAATTTTATTAACACAGAACATGGAGATTTCTTACGCAGATCAAACCCTTACTGGTAAAGTCACACATTGTACAAAAGGGATCCAACAAATTCCTGAAATTCGTCATTTCGTAACTAAGCGGGTTATTCATATATCAGTGATAACGCCCAGTGTGTGCAACCTGCTGTCTACAGGATCTGAGCTAACGAGAGCTTTGTTTATTTTTTAAAAATCTGTGTGTCTGGCTCTGTATCCCCATGTCCCTGGCCCTGTACCCCCGTGTCCCTGTCATCATCACCCCCTCCTCAAAAACCCACCCTTGACCCCTATGTCCTTGAAAACTACCACCCCATCTCCAACCTCCCTTTCCTCTCCAAAGTCCTTGAACATGTTGTTACTTTCCAAATCCGTGTCCATCTTTCCTGCAACTCATTGAAACCCTCCAATCAGGTTTCCGCCTCTGCCACGGTACTGAAATGGCCCTTATCAAAGTCACAAATGACATCCTGTGTGACTGTGACTGTGGTAAACCATCCCTCCTCATCCTTCTCCACCTGTTTGCAGCCCTTGACAGGGTTGATCACACCATCCTCCTCCATCGCCTCTCCTCCACCATCCAGCTGGGTGGGACTGCCCTCTCCTGGTTCCATTCCTATCTAACCACTTGTACCCAGAGAATCACCTGCAATGGCTTCTCTTCTCGCTCCCGCACCGTTACCTCTGGAGTCCCCCAAGGACCTATCCTTGGCCAATCCCCTTTCCTCAACTACATGCTGCTGCCCCTCGGCAACAACATCCGAAAACACATCAGGTTCCACATGTACGTTGACGACACCCAGCTCTACCTCACCACCAACTCCTTCGACCCCTCCACAATCTCTGATTTTTCATACTGCTTGTCCGACATTTAGTACTGGGTGAGCAGAAATATCCTCCAACTAAATATGGGGAAGACTGAAGCCATTGTCTTTGGTCCCCACCACAAACACCATTCCCTAGCCACTGACTCCATCCTTCTTCCTGGCCACTGTCTGAGGCTGAACCAGAGCGTACACAACCTTGGCGTCCTATTTGAGCCTGAGATGAGTTTCCAACAGCATATCCGCTCCAACTCCAAGACCACCTACTTCCACCTCAGTAACATCGCCCGTCTCCGCCCCTGCCTCAGCTCATCTGTTGCTGAAACTTTCATCCATGCCTTTGTTATCTCTCGACTTGAATATTCCAATAATCTCCTGGCCAGCCTCCCATCTTCCACCCTCCATTAACTTGAGCTCATCCAAAACTCTGCTGCCCGTATCCTAACTCGCACCAAGTCCCGTTCAGCCATCACCCCTGAGCTCGCTGGCCTACATTGGCTCCCGGTCCAGCAACGCCTCGATTTTGAAATTCTCATCCTTGTTTTGAAATCCCTCCATGGTCTCACCCCTTCCTGTCTTTGACCTCCTCCAGCCACACAACCCTTTGGGATCTCTGTGCTTCTTCAATTTTGGCCTTTTGCGCATCCCCAATTTTAATCGCTCCAGCATTGGCAGCTGTGTCTTCAGCTGCCTCGGCCCTTAGCTCTGGAATTCCCTCCCTCAACCTCTCTACCTCTCTTCCTTTAAGCCGCTCCTTCAAACCTACCTCTTTGGCCAACCTTTTGGTCACCTCTCCTAATATGTCCTTATGTGACTCGGTGTCAAATTTTGTTTGATAATCGCTCCTGTGAAGTGCTCTGGGACATATAATTACATTAAAGGCGCTGTAGGGTATTTCGAATGACATCACTCTTTAACTTCCGGTGGCCATGTTGGTTATTTTCCAACTCCTGCGAAAGATGTTACATATTCACCAATTGCTGACATTGATTGTACATCTGTCAAAGGCAAAAAGAGATTTGATGCTGCAATGAAAGCTGTGCAGAGCCCGGATGCAACTTTCCCTACCAACAGTACCACACCCAGTTGCACAGAGACGACGGCAAACTCACAATATCCCACCACCAAATGATGCAGATGTTCCAAGATTTTTTGAGCATTTTAGTCAGACTGGAACAAAGACTGCCATTCTCAGCATAATGGAACCATGCAATGCAGATTTTATACCTAAACCTGTGCAGCCTCATTTCCTTAAGCCATTGAAGTAACTCAGGGACAGCAAAGGATATGGGCCCCGGCAACATCCCGGCTGTAGTGCTGAAGAATTATGCTCCAGAACTAGCCGCGCCTCCAGCCAAGCTGTTCCAGTACAGCTACAACACTAGCATCTACCCGACAAAGTGGAAAATTGCCCAGGAATGTCCTGTCCACAAAAAGCAGGACAAATCCAATCCGGCCAATAACCACCCCATCAGTCTACTCTCAAGCAAATTAATGGAAGGTGTTGTTGACAGTGCTATCAAGCAGCACTTACTCACCAATAACCTGCTCACCGATGCTCAGTTTGGCTTCCACCAGGACCACTTGGCTCCAGACCGCATTACAGCCTGGTCCAAACGTGGACAAAAGAGCTGAATTCCAGAGGTGAGGTGAGAGTGTCTGCCCTTGACATCAAGGCAACATTTGACCGAGTGTGGCACCAAGGGGCCCTAGTAAAATTGAAGTCAATGGGAATCGGGGAAACCTCTCCAGTGGCTGGAGTCATACCTAGCACAAAGGAAGATGATAGTGGTTGTTGGAGGCCAATCATCTCAGCCCCAGGACATTGCTGCAGGAGTTCCTCAGGGCAGTGTCCTGGACCCAACAATCTTCAGCTGCTTCATCAATGACCTTCCCTCAATCATAGGGTCAGAAATGAGGATGTTCGGCTGATGATTGCATAGTGTTCAGTTCCATTCGCAACCCCTCAGATAATGAAGCAGTCTGTGCCCGCATGCAGCAAAACCTGGACAACATCCAGGCTTGGGCTGATAAGTGGCAAGTAATATTTGCGCCAGACAAGTGCCAGGCAATGACCATCTCCAACAAGAGAGAGTCTAACCACCTCCCCTTGACATTCAACGGCATTACCATCGCCGAATCCCCCCCCATCAACATCCTGGGGTCACTATTGACCAGAAACGTAACTGGACCAGCCACATAAATACTGTGGCGACAAGAGCAGGTCAGAGGCTGGGATTTCTGCAGCAAATGACTCACCTCCTGACTCCCCAAAGACTTTCCACCATCTACAAGGCACAAGTCAGGAGTGTGATGGAATACTCTCCACTTGCCTCCACTCAAGAAGCTCGACACCGTCCAGGACAAAGCAGCCCATTTGATTGGCATCCCACCCACCACCCTGAACATTCACTCCCTTCACCGCCGGCGCACAGTGGCTGCAGTGTGTACCATCTACAGGATGCACTGCAGCAACTCGCCAAGGCTTCTTTGACAGCACCTCCCAGACCTGTGACCTCTACCACCTAGAAGAACAAGGGCAGCAGGCACATGGGAACAACACCGCCTGCATGTTCCCCTCCAAGTCACACACCATCCTGACTTGGAAATATATCACCGTTCCTTCATCGTCCTGGGTCAAAATCCTGGAACTCCCTTCCTAACAGCACTGTGGGAAAACCTTCACCACACGGACTGCAGCGGTTCAAGAAGGCGGCTCACCACCACCTTCTCGAGGGCAATTAGGGATGGGTAATAAATGCTGACCTTGCCAATGATGCCCACATCCCATGAACGAATAAAAGAAGACTGGAAGTATATCAGAACTGGATGTGATGAACTTCGCAATGAGTGTCAGATCATTCAGATCTGTCACACAAGAAGCAAACACTGCAGAGCAGAATACCAGGACTCAGGCAGACTCTAGACTTCGGTTTATGTATCGAAGTGGTCGCATACCGGCCTCCAGAATGAAGACAGCATGCCTCAACCGTGTTGATAAACCATCACGCAGTTTGATTAAAGCCATATGCTACCCAGAGACTGTCAAGCTCTCCACCAAAGCTATTGCTGGGGATGTGACCACGAGAAAGCTGCTCGAGAAGATTACACAGACTTTATGTTCCTGTCTGACGAACATTTCAACGTGGAGGATTCGTGATCAGCACTCAACCCTGAGTATCCCCACCTTGCTGCATCCCCAGATGGTGGTGTATCATGTGATTGTTATGGGTCTGGTGTACTGGAAATCAAATGGCCATTTGTGTGAAGGACAAGTCTGCTGAAGAGCATGCATGGCTTCAGAAAAATGATGTTGGATCTGAGAGTTTGGACCGTTAGCAGCAGTACCACTACCATGTTCAGACCCAGTCGTTTGTCAAAGAGAGTTCTGTGACTTTGTTATATGGACAGACAAAAGTGTTCATATTGAGCGCATTTTGCCAGATCATGATTTTATTAATAGTATTTTACAAAAAGCTACAGATTTTTTTTATTGGGTCCTGATGTTAGAAGTCAGGGGAAAATATTATTCACGTGTGTAATCAGCAAATAATTCAAGGGTTAGAAACATTTGTGTTGTTTCAAAATGTCAAAATCTATGGCATCTGTACTTCATTCAGTTCTGCAAATGTTTCTAAATTGATTCAATGTTCAGTTGTGGCGCTAAGAGTTTTTATCGTAAACCAGTTTTAAAAGGCTGAATAAATTACATTAAAACTTCATCACTCAGTAAATGATTAGCAATTAAACATTATCAATTAAACAGAACAACTGATGATGACAAATTTGTCAAGTAACCACACAGAGATCCAATTTTGCCAATCAAAGTAACACCATCAGTATCCTTGTTATTCATGAAGTCCAGGGGAACAGGTCCCTTCATAATCGCATATTTTTGCCCTACATTGCCTGTCACTCTTTCAACATCAATCCTAACATTAGCCATTTTCCTTGTGTCAATAACGTCATTCAAAGACAACTGATTCTTTCCTCTTGTAAATGCAGGATCTCGATTTGTGCACGTAACATTCCAACAGTATCAGTGAGGTGAAAGCCTCTGTTGGCCAGAATCCGATCTCCAGGTAGAATATTATTTAAAAATCCAGTTTTCTGTAAGATGTTCACTAATTCTACCACCTTAATATTTGCAAACAAAACTTATTACACCTCATGGAATTATCCCCGTCAAAATGTAATTGTGTTGTGGTGCTTGTAATTAGACCACGTTTCTGCACGGGCTACGAAATGTGAAGGCCCATCAATAAAAACCTCAAAACAGTCTGTTATAACAGCAACTTTGTTTCCAAAATTCTCTTTGAAGACCATTGGCATGGTTTTAATTAACTCTTCTCTGGTAGGCAATCTTATCAAAAAATGTAACCTTACATGCATGATATTTATAACTGTTGAAAAGATGTGAGACACGAAAGCGATAAGCCAAGTCTTGCACACTTAATTACAGTCTAAGTATCACCACTTTCTCATCACTGGAGAGTCTATAACTCGGGGGCACTGATTCAGGATAAGGGGTCGGCCATTTAAAATTGAGATGAGGAGGAATTTCTTCACTCAGAGGTTTGTGAATCTTTGGAATTCTCGACCCCAGAGGGCTGTGGATGCTCCGTCGTTGAATATATTTCAGGCTGAGAGCGATAGATTTTTGGAATCTAAGGGAATCAAGGGACATGGGGATCGGGTGGGAAAGTGGAGTTGAGGTGGAAGATCAGCCATGATCTTATTGAATGGCGGAGCAGGCTCGAGAGGCCGTATGGCCAACTCCTGGTCCTATTTCTTATGTTCTTAAGTTGTCATTATCAATTGCTGAAACTTGGTCAGGGAATTTCTAGCAGTTTCATTAATGAAGGGTTCAAGAAAATTAAACACAATTATAAGCACCATGAAGTTCTGAAGATTTGTATAAAACTTTATTATATTTTCATAACTTTGAAATAAATCCTCCGGTATATTTTCTTTCAACTTTTGAGTTATCCTGAAGTAGGCGATTGATCTCGATCCCATACCACTGATCATGCCTCCAGTTAACTCTGTCTGGGATGCCACATCACCTGGGCCTGCTTGGTCCACTTGTCCATCCTCCATTATTGACTGGTCTTCCCCGAGAGTCAAAAGTGCTGATGCAGCTTCTGGATCCAGCTGCTGCTTCTTTCTTTTCACTTGCCTCTCGTGGCGAGATACAGCAATTGAAGTTTCCTTCACCTTCTCCTGTCTGAGCTTTAAGAAAGGCGCCCAGTCTGGGTTAGTCGACTCATAATGTTCAGGCAAGAGAGCCAAGCTTTAACAGAAAAATAAACAATAAGACAGGACAAAAAATCAGAGAAAAGGAAAATCATTCCATCACTTCAAATTACAAGGTGATCACAATTGCTGCCTGCAAGCCTTGCACCTGACCGCAGCGAACATGGTCCGTGGGCACTGAAATTAAGGCAATGTTTGAATTTCAACACTGTTAAAAAAAACACAGAAATATAAAGTAAGCCACAGATGTATTTCTGATTTTATCCGACCTTTCAAAGATGAACCAGTCCAGCCTTTGTAATTGCTGGGATCCATAGTCCAGTCACCAAATACCAGATGGGTCCTAAAAGTAAAATTGAACAATAACCGAACACATATATAAAACTTCGTGTTGTGTCTGGTCTATGATGGATCACACGTGCTCGTTACCATCCGTAACTGTTCAACAAGTCGACTGTCCCGTAAGTTTCATCCAGTTCTGTAACAGCAAATATAAAAACACTGATGTTTTTGTCTTTGTTGATACAGATATTCAGTATGAATACAACCTAGAAAGATATTTGACAATGAACTTACTTGATACAATATGGTCTGAGCAGACTCGAACATGCGGAAGGTTAAATAACGTCAAGTCGGACAGAGCAATCCTCGCCAGTCACAATTCTCACTCCTTTTTAGACAATTCCTCAGTTTTAATCCCTTGGTTAGTGATAATAGCAGGAAGACGAAAGAAGGACTTATCCTTATCTCTGTTCCCTCTATTAGTACCGCCTACAAAGGCACAAAAATTCACCATTTGAAGGACAATTCGACTGCACACACGGACCTTCACTCACTCAACAAGCCTTACGGCAACATCAAAAGCAAAATACTGCGGATGCTGGAAATCTGAAATACAAACTGAAAATGCTGGAGAAGCTCAGCAAATCAGGCAGCATCTGTGGAGAAAGAAACAGAGGTAACGTTTCAGGTCAAAGACCTTTCGTCAGAACTGGAAGATGTTAAAAGATTTAAAGTTTTTGAGCAAGTACAGAGCCAGGGAAAGGAGGGGAGGGAGGGAGAGGAGAGGAGAAAAGAACAAAAGGGAAGGTCTCTGATAGGGTGGAGGGCACGAGTGATTAAATGACAAAAGGGATGATGGTCCAAGGCAAGGAAGGTGGTAATGGGACAGGTTAAGAAACAAAAGATTGATCAGTTGCTGTAAATGGCAGAACCGTTGCCAGCACCAGCTGACCGAAAAAATGGGAGCAGTGGTTATGATCTGAAGTTATTGAAATCAATGTTCAGTCCGGAAGGTTGTAAAGTGCCTAATCGAAAGATGAGGTGCTGTTCCCCAAACTTACATTGAGCTTCATTGGAACAGTGCAAGAGGCCGAGGACAGAGAGGTCAGAGTAGGAGTGGGAGGGGCAATTAAAATGGCAAGCGACTGGCAGGTCAGGGTCACGCTTGCGGACAGAGCGGAGGTGTGACCCTGACTCAACAACGTGTATTAGGAACACCCTATATAAATGCAAGTTGTTTTTGTTGTTATGTGTCTGACCCTGTCTCCCTGTGTGTCTGATCCCGTATCCCTGTGTGACTGATCCCGTATCACTGTGTGACTGACCCTGTATCCCTGTGTGTCTGACCCTGTATCCCTGTGTGACTGACCCTGTATCCCTGTGTGTCTGACCCTGTATCCCTGTGTGTCTGACTCTGTATCCCTTTGTGCCTGACCCTGTATCCCTGTGTGTCTGACCCTGAATCCCTGTGTGTCTGACCCTGTATCCATGTGTGTCTGACCCTGTATCCCTGTGTGTCTGACCCTGTATCTCTGTGTGTCTGACCCTGTATCCCTGTGTGTCTGACCCTGTATCCCTGTGTGTCTGACCCTGTATCCCTGTGTGTCTGACCCTGTATCTCTGTGTGTCTGACCCTGTATCTCTGTGTGTCTGACCCTGTATCCCTGTGTGTCTGATCCCGTATCCCTGTGTGACTGATCCCGTATCACTGTGTGACTGACCCTGTATCCCTGTGTGTCTGACCCTGTATCCCTGTGTGACTGACCCTGTATCCCTGTGTGTCTGACCCTGTATCCCTGTGTGTCTGACTCTGTATCCCTTTGTGCCTGACCCTGTATCCCTGTGTGTCTGACCCTGAATCCCTGTGTGTCTGACCCTGTATCCATGTGTGTCTGACCCTGTATCCCTGTGTGTCTGACCCTGTATCCCTGTGTGTCTGACCCTGTATCCCTGTGTGTCTGACCCTGTATCTCTGTGTGTCTGACCCTGTATCTCTGTGTGTCTGACCCTGTATCCCTGTGTGTCTGACCCTGTATCCCTGTGTGTCTGACCCTGTATCCCTGTCTGTCTGACCCTGTATCTCTGTGTGTCTGACTCTGTATCCCTGTGTGTCTGACCCTGTATCTCTGTGTGTCTGACTCTGTATCCCTGTGTGTCTGACCCTGTATCCCTGTGTGTCTGACCCTGTATCCCTGTGTGTCTGACCCTGAATCCCTGTGTGTCTGACTCTGTATCCCTGTGTGTCTGACCCTATGAATCCCTGTGTGTCTGACCCAGTGAATCCCTGTCTGTCTGACCATGAATCCCTGTGTGTCTGACCCTGTGAATCCCTGTGTGTCTGACCATGAATCCCTGTGTGTCTGACCCTGTATCTCTGTGTGTCTGACTCTGTATCCCGGTGTGTCTGACCCTGTGAATCCCTGTGTGTCTGACCCTGTATCCCTGTCTGTCTGACCATGAATCCCTGTGTGTCTGACCCTGTATCTCTGTGTGTCTGACTCTGTATCCCTGTGTGACTGACCCTGTATCCCTGTGTGTCTGACCCTGTATCCCTGTGTGTCTGACTCTGTATCCCTTTGTGCCTGACCCTGTATCCCTGTGTGTCTGATCCCGTATCCCTGTGTGTCTGACCCTTTATCCCAGTGTGACTGACCCTGAATCCCTGTGTGTCTGTCCCTGAATCCCTGTGTGTCTGACCCTGTATCCCTGTGTATCTGACCCTGAATCCCTGTGTGTCTGACTCTGTATCCCTGTGTGTCTGACCCTGTGAATCCCTGTGTGTCTGACCCTGTGAATCCCTGTCTGTCTGACCATGAATCCCTGTCTGTCTGACCCTGTATCTCTGTGTGTCTGACTCTGTATCCCTGTGTGTCTGACTCTGTATCCCTGTGTGTCTGACCCTGTGAATCCCTGTGTGTCTGTCCTTGAATCCCTGTCTGTCTGACCCTGTATCTCTGTGTGTCTGACCCTGTATCCCTGTGTGTCTGACCCTGTATCCCTGTGTGTCTGACCCTGTATCCCTGTGTGTCTGACCCTGAATCCCTGTGTGTCTGACTCTGTATCTCTGTGTGTCTGACCCTGTGAATCCCTGTGTGTCTGACCCTGTGAATCCCTGTCTGTCTGACCATGAATCCCTGTGTGTCTGACCCTGTATCTCTGTGTGTCTGACTCTGTATCCCTGTGTGTCTGACCCTGTGAATCCCTGTGTGTCTGACCCTGTATCCCTGTCTGTCTGACCATGAATCCCTGTGTGTCTGACCCTGTATCTCTGTGTGTCTGACTCTGTATCCCTGTGTGTCTGACCCTGTGAATCCCTGTGTGTCTGACCCTGTATCCCTGTGTGTCTGACTCTGTATCCCTGTGTGTCTGACTCTGTATCCCTGTGTGTCTGACCCTGTGAATCCTGTGTGTCTGACTCTGTATCCCTGTGTGTCTGACCCTGTGAATCCCAGTGTGACTGATCCTGTATCCCTGTGTGTCTGACCCTGTGAATCCCTGTGTGTCTGATCCCGTATCCCTGTGTGTCTGACCCCGAATCCCTGTGTGTCTGACCCTGTGAATCCCTGTGTGTCTGACCCTAAATCCCTGTGTGTCTGACTCTGTGAATCCCTGTGTGTCTGACCCTGAATCCCTGTGTGACTGACCCTGTATCCCTGTGTGTCTGACCCTGTATCCCTGTGTGTCTGACCCTGTATCCCTGTGTGTCTGACCCTGTATCCCTGTGTGTCTGACCCTGAATCCCTGTGTGTCTGACCCTGTATCCCTTTGTGTCTGACTCTGTATCCCTGTGTGACTGACCCTGTATCCCTGTGTGTCTGACCCTGTATCCCTGTGTGACTGACCCTGTATCCCTGTGTGTCTGACCCTGTGAATCCCTGTGTGTCTGACTCTGTGAATCCCTGTGTGTCTGACCCTGAATCCCTGTGTGTCTGTCCCCGTATCTCTGTGTGTCTGACCCTGTA
Organism: Heptranchias perlo; assembly: GCF_035084215.1. NCBI lineage: Eukaryota > Metazoa > Chordata > Chondrichthyes > Hexanchiformes > Hexanchidae > Heptranchias > Heptranchias perlo. The sequence goes on along the minus strand of NW_027139215.1, from coordinate 342,052 downwards.
TCCCTGTATGTCTGAATCTATATATGCTGTTTTCCCCTCTCCCTGTCTTTTTCTCTCTGACTGCAACTTGGCCGATCAAACAAGGTACAAGAGGCTTTCTGAATCCTCACTGCCTGTTGGTACAATTCACCTTCTCCCCCAACCTCTGTGGTGTTGTCGTGGATCTCTTCTAAACACACATTGGCCTCACCCCTTCCTGCTCTGTCACCTTCTCTTCCTTTGAACACATTATCCAGTTGCACCCTCTCACCTTTCCTCTCTCAACCTCTGCACCAGGAAACTTCTTATTCTTTCTGGTTTCAGCTAAACATTGTTTCGGCCACATTGAGAGGATGCTGCTAATCTCACAGTGAAGAGAAAGGAACAGAGAAACTGAATAGGATAAAAAATTAAATAAAGATTGGTTGCTTAACAGGTTGGCAGCGTTCAAAGTAGAAAAGTCACCTGGTCCAGATGGGATGCATCCCAGGTTGATGTGCGCAGGAAGGATGGAAATAGTGGAGGCTCTGGCCAAAATATTTCAATCGTCCTTGGATGTGGGAGTGGAGCCAGAGGACTGGAGAGTTGGAAATGTTACACGCCAGGTCAAAAAATGGGATGGGGTAAACCCAATAACTACAGGCCGGTCAGCCTAACGATGGTGGTGGAGAAACTTCGACAGACAATAATCCGTAAAAACATGGGTTAATAAATGACAGGCAACAGGGATTTTATAAATGCAAGTCGTGTCTGACAAACTTGATTGAGTTCTTCGATGAAACGACGGAGATGGTTGGTGAAAGTAGATCAGTTGATATTGTGTATATGGAATTTGAAAAGGTGTTTGATCAAGTGACAATAATAGACTGGTTAGAAAACATGAAGCTCATGGAATTAAAGGGACGGTGGCAGCGTGCACACGGAATTGTCTAAGAGGCAGAAAGTAGAGCTTAGTGGTGAATGGTTGGTCATCAGACCGAGGTAAATATACAGTGGTGTCCCCCAGTATTAGGACCACTGCTATTTTTGATATATATTAATGACCTGGACTTGTGTATTGGGGGCATAATTTCAAAGTTTGCTGATGACATAAAGCTTGGAAATGTATTAAACAGTGTGGAGGACATGAGAAGACTTCAGGAGGACATGGACAGACTGGGGAAATGTGCAGACACGTGGCAGATGAAATTTAATGTAGAGAAGTGTATAGAGGTGTTCAAAATTATGAGGCCTTTTGATAGAGTAGCTGGGAGAAACTGTTTCCATTGGCAGCAGTGTTGGGTACCAGAGGACACAGATTTAAGATAATTGGCAAAAAAGCCAGGGGGGAAATGAGAAGAATTTTTTAACGCAGTGAGTTGTTATGATCTGGAATGTACTGCCTGAAAAGGGAGGTAGAAGCAGATTCAATAGTGACTTTCAAAAGGGAATGGGACATGCACTTGAAAATGAAAAAAACTGCAGGTAAATGGGAAAGATTAGGGATGTGGGACTAATTGGATAGTTCTTTCAAAGAGCCGGCACAGGCATGATGGGTTGAATGGCCTCCTTCTGTGCTGTAAGACTCTATAAAAAATTGGTATCAGTAAAACTGACCATGGAGCTGTTGGATTGTCGTAAACACCCAACTGGTTCAGTAATGCCCTTTAGAAAAGCAAAGCTGATGTCCTTATGTATGACCCCAGTCCCAAACCAATGTGGATGGCTGTTTCACTGTCCTAGAAGTGGCCTAGTAAGCACTCAGTTGTACGAAACTGCTACAAAATATACAGACTGCAGCGGATCAAGAAGAAGATCCACCATCACCTTCTCAAGTGTCAGCCTTTACTCCATGGTCGCACTCTCGCCTCTGAGTCAGATGGCTGTGGGTTCAAGTCCCACTCCAGGGTCTTGAACACATAATCTAGGCTGACACTTCAATGCAGTACTGAGGGAGTGCTGCCCTGTCTGAGGCCTTTTGGATGAGACCTTAAACCAAGGCCCCTTCTGCCCTCTCTGATGGGCGTAAAAGATTCATGAGACTATTGGAAGAGAGAATGGGAGTTCTCCTCGATGTCCTGGCCTAATTTATCCCTCAAGCATCATCACTAAAACAGATTATCTGTTTCGTTTCCAAGAATTGTGGCCAGAGTTAATCTTCCTCCCTTGGCAGACAGAAATACAAATGAACACCCAAATGCAACTTTTGTACTTTATTTCAGCATAATTCAAGCTTAGAAGTGAAACCAAACAGACAGACAATCAATTTTAAACAATTCCAAATTGAGCAAGTTTCTCAGTTCTATGGGGAAATATTTCATTTTCCGTTAATTGCAACAAAATCACAAAGGCCTTTTACATAAATTTTAGTGACAGGACTTGGTTAACTCTAGCGCTCAGATGGAATCTTTCCGACAGATCGTTCTTCCTGAGCTCCGTGAGAATTTTCAATCTTGCAGTTGCGAATACAGAAATATTTTGCCTTGTTTTATTGAATTGGTGAAGAGAGACAGCGAACAAAGGTGAAAGGTGATATGTTGACAAAATAATAGGGTAACAATCAGACCACTTTCACACTGAAAAAATCTATTTGTGAACAACGCTAACCACCCAATCCATGGAAACAATTGGTGAAGTCCACTCAGAAAGTTCATGTTAAAAGGTGAGCGGTTCCGTTGTGAGGTGACAAGGCCCCTGGACTTACGGAACGTGGGATGGTTCTCATGAAAGGAAAGATTGAGCTCACAAATCAGACCATCGGGAGGAACTAATATGGATTTCCCAGTCTCATCCTGTCCTCATTCTTAAGAACCTTGATGGATTTTTATGAGTCAGATATCTACCTGAGAATAAACATGTGTGAACCACAGAAAGAACGGATTGCCTTATCATTGTTAATAGATTGGCCATCTAGCCTATCAGTGAAATGGACCTGGAGCACCATGTCTGTTTCTGTGGCAAACACTGGGGTTTCTGTGCAATGTGTCTGTGGTATTTCTGCACAAAACAAGTATATTTACAGCGTATCAGCTACAATGTGTCGGATGTGGAATTGTGTAAATAGTGTAGTAGCTCCAGTTGGTCAGATGTCGTCTCAGGTTATTAGTAAACTGGCTCCCACGGAACCAGGTGTGAACAACCTATTCGATTGAGAGCTGCGCTTGCTCTCCGCAATTTTATTCTTCACCAGTGCCAGTTCCTTCCGCTTCCATAAAAATCCCTGTCTCCGACTCTCTGAGGTGCAGTCCCTCCAAAGTTTTTATTCCCCATTTGTTCATTACCTCTGGACTCCATCTCTTCAATCACCTCCCTGCACCGCGGTCTCCATACCTCCACCCTCCCACTCCTCCATCTCTTCAATCACCTCCCTGCCGGTCTCCATACCTCCACCCTCCCACTCCTCCATCCCTTCAATCACCTCCCTGTCGGTCTCCATACCTCCACCCTCCCACTCCTCCACCTCTTCAATCACCTCCCTGCCAGTCTCCATTCCTCCACCCTCCCACTCCTCCACCTCTTCAATCACCTCCCTGCCAGTCTCCATACCTCCACCCTCCCACTCCTCCATCTCCTCAATCACCTCCCTGCCGGTCTCCATTCCTCCACCCTCCCACTCCTCCACCCCTTCAATCACCTCCCTGTCGGTCTCCATACCTCCACCCTCCCACTCCTCCATCTCTTCAATCACCTCCCTGCCGGTCTCCATACCTCCACCCTCCCACTCCTCCATCTCTTCAATCACCTCCCTGCCGGTCTCCATTCCTCCACCCTCCCACTCCTCCATCTCTTCAATCACCTCCCTGCCGGTCTCCATACCTCCACCCTCCCACTCCTCCATCCCTTCAATCACCTCCCTGTCGGTCTCCATACCTCCACCCTCCCACTCCTCCACCTCTTCAATCACCTCCCTGCCGGTCTCCATACCTCCACCCTCCCACTCCTCCATCTCTTCAATCACCTCCCTGCCAGTCTCCATTCCTCCACCCTCCCACTCCTCCACCTCTTCAATCACCTCCCTGCCAGTCTCCATTCCTCCACCCTCCCACTCCTCCACCTCTTCAATCACCTCCCTGCCAGTCTCCATACCTCCACCCTCCCACTCCTCCATCTCCTCAATCACCTCCCTGCCGGTCTCCATTCCTCCACCCTCCCACTCCTCCACCCCTTCAATCACCTCCCTGTCGGTCTCCATACCTCCACCCTCCCACTCCTCCATCTCTTCAATCACCTCCCTGCCGGTCTCCATTCCTCCACCCTCCCACTCCTCCACCCCTTCAATCACCTCCCTGTCGGTCTCCATACCTCCACCCTCCCACTCCTCCACCTCTTCAATCACCTCCCTCCCTGCTCCATACCTCCACCCTCCCACTCCTCCATCTCCTCAATCACCTCCCTGCCGGTCTCCATACCTCCACCCTCCCACTCCTCCACCCCTTCAATCACCTCCCTGCCGGTCTCCATACCTCCACCCTCCCACTCCTCCATCTCTTCAATCACCTCCCTGCCGGTCTCCATACCTCCACCCTCCCACTCCTCCATCTCTTCAATCACCTCCCTGCCGGTCTCCATTCCTCCACCCTCCCACTCCTCCACCTCTTCAATCACCTCCCTGCCGGTCTCCATACCTCCACCCTCCCACTCCTCCATCTCTTCAATCACCTCCCTGCCGGTCTCCATACCTCCACCCTCCCACTCCTCCATCTCTTCAATCACCTCCCTGCCGGTCTCCATACCTCCACCCTCCCACTCCTCCACCTCTTCAATCACCTCCCTGTCGGTCTCCATACCTCCACCCTCCCACTCCTCCACCTCTTCAATCACCTCCCTGCCGGTCTCCATACCTCCACCCTCCCACTCCTCCACCTCTTCAATCACCTCCCTGCCGGTCTCCATACCTCCACCCTCCCACTCCTCCACCTCTTCAATCACCTCCCTGCCGGTCTCCATATCTCCACCCTCCCACTCCTCCACCTCTTCAATCACCTCCCTGCCGGTCTCCATACCTCCACCCTCCCACTCCTCCACCTCTTCAATCACCTCCCTGCCGGTCTCCATACCTCCACCCTCCCACTCCTCCACCTCTTCAATCACCTCCCTGCCGGTCTCCATACCTCCACCCTCCCACTCCTCCATCTCTTCAATCACCTCCCTGCCGGTCTCCATATCAACACCCTCCCACTCCTCCACCTCTTCAATCACCTCCCTGCCGGTCTCCATACCTCCACCCTCCCACTCCTCCACCTCTTCAATCACCTCCCTGCCGGTCTCCATACCTCCACCCTCCCAGTCCTCCACCTCTTCAATCACCTCCCTGCCGGTCTCCATATCTCCACCCTCCCACTCCTCCATCCCTTCAATCACCTCCCTGCCGGTCTCCATACCTCCACCCTCCCACTCCTCCATCTCTTCAATCACCTCCCTGTCGGTCTCCATACCTCCACCCTCCCACTCCTCCATCTCTTCAATCACCTCCCTGCCGGTCTCCATACCTCCACCCTCCCACTCCTCCATCCCTTCAATCACCTCCCTGCCGGTCTCCATATCTCCACCCTCCCACTCCTCCATCCCTTCAATCACCTCCCTGCCGGTCTCCATACCTCCACCCTCCCACTCCTCCACCTCTTCAATCACCTCCCTGCCGGTCTCCATACCTCCACCCTCCCACTCCTCCACCTCTTCAATCACCTCCCTGCCGGTCTCCATACCTCCACCCTCCCACTCCTCCACCTCTTCAATCACCTCCCTGCCGGTCTCCATACCTCCACCCTCCCACTCCTCCACCTCTTCAATCACCTCCCTGCCGGTCTCCATACCTCCACCCTCCCACTCCTCCATCTCTTCAATCACCTCCCTGCCGGTCTCCATACCCCGCCCTCCCACTCCTCCATCCCTTCAATCACCTCCCTGCCGGTCTCCATACCTCCACCCTCCCACTCCTCCATCCCTTCAATCACCTCCCTGCCGGTCTCCATACCTCCACCTTCCCACTCCTCCATCTCTTCAATCACCTCCCTGCCGGTCTCCATACCTCCACCCTCCCACTCCTCCATCTCTTCAATCACCTCCCTGCCGGTCTCCATACCTCCACCCTCCCACTCCTCCACCTCTTCAATCACCTCCCTGCCGGTCTCCATACCTCCACCCTCCCACTCCTCCATCTCTTCAATCACCTCCCTGCCGGTCTCCATACCTCCACCCTCCCACTCCTCCACCTCTTCAATCACCTCCCTGCCGGTCTCCATACCTCCACCCTCCCACTCCTCCATCTCTTCAATCACCTCCCTGTCGGTCTCCATTCCTCCACCCTCCCACTCCTCCATCTCTTCAATCACCTCCCTGTCGGTCTCCATTCCTCCACCCTCCCACTCCTCCATCTCTTCAATCACCTCCCTGTCGGTCTCCATTCCTCCACCCTCCCACTCCTCCATCCCTTCAATCACCTCCCTGCCGGTCTCCATACCTCCACCCTCCCACTCCTCCACCTCTTCAATCACCTCCCTGCTGGTCTCCATACCTCCACCCTCCCACTCCTCCATCTCTTCAATCACCTCCCTGTCGGTCTCCATACCTCCACCCTCCCACTCCTCCATCTCTTCAATCACCTCCCTGCTGGTCTCCATACCTCCACCCTCCCACTCCTCCATCTCTTCAATCACCTCCCTGCTGGTCTCCATACCTCCACCCTCCCACTCCTCCATCTCTTCAATCACCTCCCTGCCGGTCTCCATACCTCCACCCTCCCACTCCTCCACCTCTTCAATCACCTCCCTGCTGGTCTCCATACCTCCACCCTCCCACTCCTCCATCTCTTCAATCACCTCCCTGTCGGTCTCCATACCTCCACCCTCCCACTCCTCCATCTCTTCAATCACCTCCCTGCTGGTCTCCATACCTCCACCCTCCCACTCCTCCATCTCTTCAATCACCTCCCTGCTGGTCTCCATACCTCCACCCTCCCACTCCTCCATCTCTTCAATCACCTCCCTGTCGGTCTCCATACCTCCACCTTCCCACTCCTCCATCTCTTCAATCACCTCCCTGCCGGTCTCCATACCTCCACCCTCCCACTCCTCCATCTCTTCAATCACCTCCCTGCCGGTCTCCATACCTCCACCCTCCCACTCCTCCACCTCTTCAATCACCTCCCTGCCGGTCTCCATACCTCCACCCTCCCACTCCTCCATCTCTTCAATCACCTCCCTGCCGGTCTCCATACCTCCACCCTCCCACTCCTCCATCTCTTCAATCACCTCCCTGTCGGTCTCCATACCTCCACCCTCCCACTCCTCCATCTCTTCAATCACCTCCCTGTCGGTCTCCATTCCTCCACCCTCCCACTCCTCCATCTCTTCAATCACCTCCCTGTCGGTCTCCATTCCTCCACCCTCCCACTCCTCCATCTCTTCAATCACCTCCCTGTCGGTCTCCATTCCTCCACCCTCCCACTCCTCCATCCCTTCAATCACCTCCCTGCCGGTCTCCATACCCCGCCCTCCCATTCCTCCATTTATCAGATCTCATCGGTAATATGTTGAGGGACAGGAAACAAATCAGTCCCTCCAAGGTTTGCCCTATCCGACCTCTGCAAACGCCTCCATCTCCATGTCCCACACTCTTTGATCCTCCAACACTGGCCTTCTGTGCATTCACTCATTCCTCGGCTCCCCTTCTGCGGCAGTGCCTTCAGCTAACCCGGCTTTACTCTCTGTTAAACCCTTCCGCCTGGCAGCCTCCCTCCTCCCATTTAAAGAAAATAAATATACTGACTGATGGAAACTGCATCTCCTCCTGTGAAATTCCTCTATCGACTATTCTAACTGAGTCATCAGCCTGATAATTTTGTTTAAAAGACTTAACGGCCGTTTTAAAACAGAAACGGACCTTCTGCGACCTGGATGAGTCCGTGTTTCATGTCGACAAGGAGTGTGAGAGGTTGCAGCCCCTGTTCCACTATTTAAAGGGGCTGCTCCTCAACTTCTGGCTGCGCTTCAGTCCCACGCTCCTCGTCTTTGGCCACCGACTGAGGAGGAGGGCGGGTCAGTCGGAGGATCTCCTCCTGGGCCTGGCCAAGGTGGCCATCCACAGGTCCAGGTTTGACCTGGCCCGAGGGGGTGGTAGCTCTGACTGCCGGCCTCTCTTCCGTGGCCTTGTCCGCCCCGGGTGGCCCTGGAGAAGGAGCACTCGGTGTCTGCCGGTTGCTGGAGGCTTTCCGCGACCGGTGGGCACCGCAGGGGCTGGACCGGACAGTCAACATCAGCAACAACTTAATGATTCAATTAAATAAGTTTCTTTTGTCCTTCTTTGTATGATTTGGGTTTAATTAGTTGTGCCCCTTAAAAAAAACAGCGACTGAATGTGGAAACATTCCTTCACTGTGATCAACACCAGTCATTCCCAGACTATTGAGGACCAACGGCTGTTAAAATATCACAGACACGGAGTTACAGGAATGTTTTAAGGGGGCCCAGAAATAGTTAAAAGAGAGAATTAACCCCACAGATGCTGTAGGCGGGGCTCGATTATTAGTCCGGTCCGGTGGAAACTAATATCCAGTCGCTAATTCACAGCCCTTCCTCCGGACAATTACATTTCGGGTCAGACTCCCTGAGGACGTGTTTAAAAAATGATCTGAATACAGGAACATGTTTTGATAATGTTACTGTCTGTTGCTTTTGCTCATTTTATGTCGGGTGCTGTCAAATTTAACTTTGATCTAACTTTTGACAACAAATGTCTTTAAAGGAGATATCGATGGCCCTGATGCTGAGTCCCTTTGGTAAATTGAGGTGATAATTGTGATCTGGAATTGAGTTGTGATGTTGGGAGTCCATTCCTGCTTCACTTCAACCGTTTTCCTCATTTGACCAATTTACCAATTAGAGTAAACGGATATTTAATCGCATTGAGCAGCTCCTCTCTGAACTTACTCTGGGTCACTGTGTAAATGGCCGTGTTCGTACAGGAACTCAGAAGCTGAAGCATAATTACCGCTTGTTCGAAGTTTGCGAAAGGATTATGGAAAGATCTGCGGTTAAAGATGCTTTTGATTCGATAATATAAAAAATATACGACCGTTGTCATCCAGAGCAGGATAAAACTGCCGGATATGGCAAAAAGTAAAACGATGGACCTTCTGCGGTTCTTCATCTCAGGGTCCTTGTCATTCTCACCATTGCTGAGGTCCCGGAGGCTCCTTCGGGCCCGACTGGCCACTAAAATGCGTCTGACGGTGAGAGCATTAAACAATAAAATCAAACAGAATGGAAGCAACGGGGTTAACAGCTGTTCAATCCAAGAAAATGTGATCCATGCGGGTCGTATATAAAACTGTGATGATACACGACAACCCCACGGTATATTGTTAATTGTTACATACGGATACGGAACATACACGAAGGGCCGGGGAATGTTCTTTAAACCGAACAGCGCGCTCAAAGTCACGATAATCACAAGTGAAGTTTTCTCGGTGCAATATTTTGTTTTCAGCTTCTGACAACTAATGGCTACAAAACGATCAAAGGTAAAAGCGACCGTTAACCAAACAGAACTGTCTGTGGCAGTAGGAGCCAGGAAGAGAATGAATCTGCAAACAGGAGTGTAGAGCAGGAAAGTGTCCCCCCAATAAAGATGAGCAATCCGATATAAGATCACATTACAAGCAATCACCAGGAGATCCGCCGTCGCCATGGCCACCAGGTAGCAAGTGATACATTTGGAGAGACCGCACTTTCCACGGGACAGGATCACAATCGCCAGCAAGTTCACTGAGAGAAAGAGAGAAACAGAAACAGTGAAATCACTAACCGGGCTGATCAATGAGCTCTCAGTTTAACCGATGTACATGGGCTATGATTGTGTTTATTTATTGGTTTTTCCCCTTGGCTTCTGCCTCCTGTTCCGAAGGGGCAGCTCATTCTGGGAGGTTCCTTTCGGGTGACGGTGGCCCCGGGATCCCTCACCCGACAGCTGAGTCCTCACTTGTGATCCTTGAGATTAAGTTTATTCAGTCGATTCCGACACTGGGAGGTCCACGGGACAGGACGTCAACAAATTTGAAAGCAAATGCGACAAGATAATTTCCCGTAAATTAGGCAGACAGGCAGGTGGAATGGGCGGGACATGGCAGATGAAATTTAATGCAGAGAATTGCGAAGTGATACATTTTGGCAGGAAGCATAAGGAGAGGAAATATAAGCTAAATGGTACAATTCCAAAGGTGGTGCAGGAACGGAGAGATCTGGGGATATATGTACACCATTCTTTCCAAAAGGAATTGGATAAATACTTGAAAGGAAAGAAAATTGCAGGGCTGCGGGGAAATGGGACTAACTGGATTGCTCTGACAAAGAGCCGGCACCGGCTCGATGGGCCGAATGGCCTCCTCTGTGCTGTAACTACTCTATGATTCTAAGAGATGGATCCCAGAAGCCGCGCTATATAAGAACAAATGACCGCCAACTCTCATTCATGTTCTCCAGCTAAACCCCTCTCGAATTAATGCCAAGTCTGGTTTCCCCCACTCTCCACAATAACATACATGGGCAGCAGCATGCAGTCATTAGTACAAAAGTACATAAGAACATAAGCAATAGAAGCAGGAGTAGGCCATCCAGCCCCTCGATCCTGCTCCGACATTCAATAAGATCATGGCTGATCTTCGACCTCAACTCCACTTTCCCGCCCGGTTCATTCTCTTGGAATCTCAAAATCTATCGATCTCAGTTTTGAATATATTCAATGACTCAGCATCCACAGCCTACTGGGGTAGAGAATTCCAAAGATTCACAACCCTTGGAGTGAAGAAATTCCTCCTCATCTTAAATGTCTGACTCCTTATCCTGAGACAATGCTCTCCAGTTCAAGACTCTTCAGCCAGGGGAAACAGCCTCTCAGCATCTACCCTGTCAAGCCCTCTCAGAATCTTACATATTTCAATGAGATCACTTCTCAATCTTCTAAACTCCAGAGAGCATAGGTCCATTCTACTCAATCGCTCCTCACAACCCTCTCATCCCAGGAATTAATCGAGCGAACCTTCTATTTATAAGCTGTAATTCAGTTGGTCGCACTCTCGCCTCTGAGTCAAATGGTGGTGGGTTCAAAGCCCCACCCCACGAAAGTTGCACCAACAATCTAAGCCGATCTTCCAGTGTCGGACTGAGGGTGTTGTTCTGTCGGTAGATACTGCCTTTCAACCAACATCACTAAAAAATCAAATCATTTGGTGATTATCACATGGCTATTTGTGGGACTGTGCTATGAGCAAATGAGCTGTTGTGTTTCCTACATTACAACAGCAACGACACTTCAAAAGTACTTTATTGGTTGTAAAGCGCTTTGGCAGGTCGGGAAAGGCGTTAGGTAAATGCAAGACTTTCTTTCTTTTCTTCATTGCATCCCCTCGAAGACAAGTATATCCTTCCTTAGGTAAGGAGACCAAAACTGTACACAATATCCAGGTGTGGTCTCACCAAAGCCCTGCACAATTGCAGCAAGACTTCCTTACTCTTGTACTCCAACCCCTTGCAATAAAGGCCAATATTCCATTTGCCTTCCCAATTGCTTGCTGTACCAACATGTTAACTTTCTGTGTTTTGTGTACAAGGACACACAAATCCCTCTGAACATCTACATTTAATAGTTTCTTATCATTTAAAAAAAATCTGTTTTTCTATTCTTCCTACCAAAGTGAATAACCTCACATTTCCCCACATTATACTCCATCTGCCATCTTCTTGCCCACTCACTTAACCTATCCATCTCCCTTTGCTCACTCTTTGTGTCCTCCTCACAGCTTACTTTCCCACCTAGCTTTGTATCGTCAGCAAACTTGGATACATTACACTCGGTCCCTTTATCTAAGTCATTCAAATAGATTGAAAATAGCTGTGGCCCAAGCACTGATGCTTGTGACACCCTACAAGTTACAGCCTGCTAACCTGAGAATGATCCGTTTATTCCTACAGTCACCTTTTTTCAACTAGCCCTTACAATACTTTAAACATCAAATGCATAAAAATCCTGTAAAGTCATTGCGGGAATATAATTATGATCTGAGAGGAACATTTGATGGGAATACAAGATTGTACATTCAACTCAGGAGGACAGTTTCTGTCACATGTTTTATTTATCTGATGCGTATTCCATTTGTTCCCTGTCCTTCTATCCTGAAGACACTGACTCATGCCGGGATACACAGCCGCAATCTGCTCTCCGGAATCCCAGGCGATCGGTCCTCGGGAAACACGACAATCTCACCCGATCCTTCCTCACCCGATCTCCACAACAGGCGCGCTTTCCACCAGGAGGCAGTGGATTGCACTCAGGACTGTGCGCCCTGCCTGTTTTACCCCTGCCTGGCCAGGGAGCACCAAGGACACATTTAGACCCCAGACTCGACAGTTCAGCACAGAGCGAGGGTGAGTTACTCGGTGCATTGACCAATGGGATAAGAATGAAAGTTTTAGCTGTATCACAAAACTTTGCAAAATAACATTCTATGTTTACCAGACTCAGCGTTGAAATAGTTCAATGTTCTGTTACTTACACCATACGTGCTGATAATGACCTACCAGGTAACCCAATTGCTGCGAGAATAGGGTAATAAACTGCTTCTGTCTCCGCAATTGCAGGCACATGCATTTCTCTGTGGAGACGATTAATTTCGATGCTGTAAAGAGGTATGCGGACTTCAATGTCAGGTAACAAAGTTAAAGCAGCGAGATACTTATAGTTTAAGTAAACCTCTCATGAGACAATTAGATCGCATATCTGCTGATATTACTTACAGACTCTTGAACAAACAGGTTTTGGTCCCATCTGACCTTTGACTATCACAATCATTAAGGAGACGGAACATTACACATCGACCAGCTGAGTAACCTTTTGGAACAGTGAATTGTACAAAGGCAGAGCCACAATTTCTAAGTTAAATATATTAAATGAAGATTGAAACCACAAGCACACCGTGCAAGAAATATCGAAACTCAGTTCACCAATGTGAAAGTTCTCCTTGAATTTTCTGTACTCCCATTGCCAGCCTGGTCCTACTATTCCCTCTATCGCCACCGGTAGTTTGTGAATTGTAATTCAGTTTAAATGGAAAAAAACAAAATTAACCTGGAACAAAAAGTGACCACGAAGCTGTCAGGTTATCCTAAGTGGTTCACTATTGTCGTTTAGGGCAGGAAACCTGCCGTGCTTACCGGTCTGGCCTATACGTGATGATGAACTGCCCTCTGAAATGGCCAAGCAAGACACTCAGTTGAATCAAACCGCTATAAAAAAGGTTAAGAAGAATAAAATCGGACGGACCACTTGGCTGCCTCCTAAGCATCGAATTCGGACATGACAAAGGCACACCCAGCCCAGTCGACCATGAAAACTCTTCCAACATCTGGGGACTGACTCCAAAGTTGGGACAGCAGTCCCACATTCTAGTCAATCTTACAGAATCAAAGCTATCAGCAAAAGTCCCACCATCATCCTTGGGTACATCCTCTCCCACCGGCAGGCCTGACCCACCAGAAGTGGATATACAGTGTGGTGCGAGTGACCCTGGAATTCTTCAACATTGTCTCTGGACCACATGAAGTCTCAAGGCCTCAGGTCAAACATGGGCAAGAAAACCTCTTGCTGATTATCACCTATCACCTCGCCTCAACTGATGAATCAGTTCTCCTCCATGTTGAGCACCACTTGGAGGAAGCACAGAATATACTTTGGGTGGGGATTTCAATGTCAGTCACCAAAAGTGGCTCAGTAAAACCACCATTGACAGAGCTGGCAGAATCCTGAAGGATATAGCTACTAGACTGGGCTTGTGACAGATAGTGACAGAAACAACATAAGGTAACAATCTACTTGACACCGTCCTCACCAACCCACCTGTCGCCAATGCATCTGTTCATGACAGTATTGGTGGGAGTGACCACCGCACAGTCCTTGTGGAGACCAGGTCCCAACGAGGAAGCCCTCCATCGTGTCATGTGACATTCTCAACTTGCTAAATCGGAAAGATTAAGAACAGATCTAGCAGCTCATAACTGGGCATTCATGAGGCACTGTTTTGCCATTGGCAGCAGCAGAATTTTAATCCACCACAATCCGTAACCTCATGTCCCGGCATATCTCTCACTCCTCCATCACCATCAAGCCAACCCTGGTTCAATGAGTAGTGTAGAAGAGCATCTCTGGATCTGCATCAGGTGTAGCTGAAAATGAGATGTCAACCTGGTGAAGCTTCAACACAGGACTACATGCTAAACAGCGGAATCAGTAGGCGATAGACAGAGCTAAATGATCCCATAACCAACGTATCTGGTCCAAATTCTGCAGTCCTGCCATATCCAGTCAAAAATGGTGGCGGAGAATTAAGAAATTAACGGGACGCAGAGGCTCCCTGAACATCCCCATCCTCAAAGGTGGTGGAGCGCAGTATGTGAGTGCAAAAGACAAGGCTGAAGTGTTCGCAGCCATCTTCAGCAAGAAGCACCAAAGGGATAATCCTTCTCGGCCTCCTCCTGAGGACCCCGCCATCACAAATGCCAGTCTTCAGCCAATTCGATTCACTCAACAAGATATCAAGTCACGGATGAACACACTGGACACAGTAAAACTATGTGCCCCAACAACATCCCAGCTGAAAACGTGTTGCAGAACCAGCCAAGCTGTTCCACTACATCGACAACACTGGCATCTACCAGTAGGAAGAATAAGGAGGCCTCACACTACTTGGATAATAAAAGTCCAAATTGGATGGAGGACCAAATGGTCGAGGGGTACAGATACACAAATGACTAAAAGTAGCGATGCAGATTAATAAGGCCATAAAAAGGCAAATCAAGCACTGGGGTTCATCTCTAGAGGGAAAGAATTCAAAAGCTGAGAAGTTATGTTAAACGCTTATAGAACACATGGAGTACTGGTCACAGTTCTGGTCTCCATATTATAGAAAGGATATAGAGGCATTGGAGAGGATGCAAAAAAGATTCACAAGTATGATACCAGAACTGAAAGAATATATGATGTGGAGATGCCGGTGATGGACTGGGGTGGATAAATGTAAGGAATCTTACAACACCAGGTTATAGTCCAACAGTTTTAATTGAAAATCACAAGCTTTCGGAGCTTTCCTCCTTCGTCAGGTGTGTGAAGGTTTCCATAAAAGCTCCGCATATATCGTCACAGAACAATGCCTGGTGATTACAGATAATCTTTCCAACTGCCCGTTATCACACCGCTGCATGGATGGTGTTCAGACAGGGGAACATTACACCCAAGACCACTGAATACGCAAGCGGTCAGATTACAAAGACATAAGAACATAAGAACATCAGAAATAGGAGCAGGAGTAGGCCAATCAGCCCCTCGAGCCTGCTCCGCCATTCAATAAGATCATGGCTGATCTGATCCTAACCTCAAATCTAAATTCATGTCCAATTTCCTGCCCGCTCCCCGTAACCCCTAATTCCCTTTACTTCTCGGAAACTGTCTATTTCTGTTTTAAATTTATTCAATGATGTAGCTTCCACAGCTTCCTGGGGCAGCAAATTCCACAGACCTACTACCCTCTGAGTGAAGAAGTTTCTCCTCATCTCAGTTTTGAAGGAGCAGCCCCTTATTCTAAGATTATGCCCCCTAGTTCTGGTTTCACCCATCCTTGGGAACATCCTTACTGCATCCACCCGATCAAGACCCTTCACAATCTTATATGTTTCAATAAGATCGCCTCTCATTCTTCTGAGCTCCAATGAGTAGAGTCCCAATCTACTCAACCTCTCCTCATATGTCCGCCCCCTCATCCCCGGGAAAAAGAGAGAAAGAGAGAGAGACAAAGAATGGCCAGTTGTATTAAAAACAGATAACTTATTTTTCTCTTCCCCCCCCCCCCCCCCGGGTGGCATTACATGTAGCGTGACATGAACCCAAGATCCCGGTTGAGGCCGTCCTCATGGGTGCGGAACTTGGCTATCAATTTCTGCTCGACGATTTTGTCTCGAAGGCCGCCTTGGCGAACGCTTACCCGAAGATCGGAGTCTGAATGTCCTTGACTGCTAAGTGTTCCCCGACTGGGAGGGAACCCTCCTGTCTGGCGATTGTTGTGCGGTGTCCGTTCATCCATTGTCGCAGCGTCTGCATGGTCTCGCCAATGTACCATGCTCCGGGGCATCCTTTCCTGCAACGTATGAGATAGACAGGCACCTTAGCCAGTGCGTGCAGTTTCTCCTTATTCACTCTATCAAAACCCCTCTTAATTTTGAACACGTGGATTACTTCCACCCTTAACCTTCATTGCTCGAAGCAGAACAATCCCAGGTTCTCGATTCTCTCCACACAACTAAACCCCATCCCTGGTATAATTCTGGTAAATCTCCTCTCCATCCTCTCCAAGACCTTGACCTCCTTAATAAATTATAGTGAGATGAACTAACATATCACAGGCCGGGGATCCAACTTGCCCTGTGGGGCTCAGTACCACAAGGGTGAATCCAGGTAACTTAGCTCAGGCCGAGGACTGAGCCTCGGCTTTTCTTGCTCCGGGGCTCAGCAGCACACCTCGTGAGATCAGCTAACTCAGTACAGGCTGGAGATTGAACATGTGCCCATCCTGCTCTGTGTGGGACTCAGTACCACACCAGTTGAGATCAGCTCACTCAGCACAGGCCGGGATGGTGGAGAGAGACAGAGACACGTGTTGTGATCTGTAACTTTTTATAAACGCTTCAGTTTATTTCACTCCGTGTCCAACACCGTGTGATCTCCCCTGGTGTGTCAGCTTTCTGTGTTTATACAGAGTGTAATGTATTGAATTGTCTCTTGGATCACACGGGGTGGTAGACGGGGGTCAGTGTGCGGAGGGTTCGGGGGGTGAGCTCTGATTCCCGCCCTCTTCTGGATTGGAAGGAGAAAAGAATGAATGAGAGAGAGAAGCGATGTGGGAGAAGGGATGATGGAAGAATTTGTCCATGAACCTGATTAAAGTGGCCCAAAAACAAGATAATATTCAGATATCATCAGCAGAACATTAATACAAGCTGTAAAACAAAAGCAAAATACTGCAGGTGCTGGAAATCTGAAGCAAAAACAGAATATCTCCTTTTTCTGATGAAAGGTCATCGACCTGAAAGGATGTTTCTCTCTCCACAGATGCTGCCTGACCTGCTGAGTGTTTCCCGTATTTTCTGTTTTTATTATTAATATAACCTGAGCTCTCTCGAGCGTTTGTTGGTCCATTCACTGATAAAGCTGGGAATTGAGGGGAAGCTGGTTCATGGCGAACCCCAGCTCTGAATCCCCCCGGCAGAGAGTTCAAGGAATGTTTAATATAAATGAGATTCAACGACAGGATCAGAAAATCTCTCCTTGATGGTCGGTCTCATTCTCCCGAAGTGAGGAATGAGCGGGAGGGGCAATTCCACCCGGGGTTATATTTTATTCCAAAAGGATGAACCAAGGCACAGTTTGATGTGGGGCTGAAATAGCTCAGTTGGGGGAGCGTTTGCTTGAAAATTTAAAGGTCGCTGGTTCGATTCCGGATTTCAGCAGTTTTTGGATTATTTTGTTTCTTCTTTGGGTCGATTCTCGAACATTTATTTACACTGACATTTTTACCCGACACTGAACGGTTGGGGATGGAATAGAGAGACATCAAGGATGTCTGTATTTAGCTTTATTTGTCTATTTCCTTCTGCCTTTCTCTCTGGTTTTTGTCTCTCTCGGTGCCCGATGAACATTTGATTTGATGCATTTGTCCTAAACTGATGCCTTTTCCACATCTCAGGGCGGTCAGACACGCTCTGTCTGTCTGTTACTGCTTGTGACCATTAACGGGAACAGGCCGCGAGTTAAACATTTATCAGCAAACCGCCAGAGAGATAACACAGCGGGAATAAAACACATTGCCTCACATTGTTAGACACCGAGTGACACAGATTGTAATGTGTGTCAGTAAACAGACCCGGAAAACAGAGTCCGAGAAAGGAAAGAAATAGAGAGATAGAAAAGAGTGATAAAAAGAAAGAAAACCCTTTCTCCACCCCAACAACAACAACAACTTGCATTTATATCGCGCCTTTAACGGACTAAAACGTCCCAAGGCGCTTCACAGGAGCGATTATCAAACTAAATGTGACACGGAGCCACATAAGGAGATATTGGGACAGGTGAGGTCGGTTTTAAGTGTCTTAAGGGAGGAGAGAGAGGTCGAGAGGCGGGAGGTTTAGGGAGGGAAATCCAGAGCTTTGGGCCCAGTCGGTTGAAGGCACGGCCGCCAATGGTGGAGCGATGAAAATCGTGGATGCGCAAGAGGCCTGAATTGGAGGAGCTCAGAGATCTCGGAGGGTTGTAGGGGTGGAGGAGGTTACAGAGATAGGGAGGGCGAGGTCATGGAGGGATTTGAACACGAGGATGAGAATTTAAAATTTGAGATGTTGGTGGACTGGGAGCCAATGTCGGTCAGCGAGCAGAGGGGTTCTCCTCCTGAACGGTGGTTTGAATGTTCGGGGGGCGGGGCTGTGATAAATATCTAGATTTAATGTAATGATCCCACTTTTCAACTACCCCGAATTATTACAATGCTGACCTGGAACAATCTCGAACATACCGCAAAACAAGACATTAAGATCAAAGGTCACTTTAGCAAGGAGTTTAAAAGATTCTTCTAAGGAGGAGAAGGCTCAAGAAACGGACTGTGAACATTTCATGATGGTCTATTTATTTGTGGCCATGGAGAGGGATGAGACACATGAAATGTTTCACACATTTCAAATCTCCTCGGTCAGACTGCCGATTGTTTATTGATCATTGTAAACAATTTTACAACACCAAGTTATAGTCCAGCAATTTTATTTTAAATTCACAAGCTTTCGGAGGCTTCCTCCTTCGTCAGGTGAACGATGTGAAAAATGATTTATTGATCAGGAAGATGGCTGGTAATAATCTGAGACCCAGTGAAGAGGTGAGAACAGAGCAGCAGGGAATGATCCCAGAACAATAGGAGCCAGCAGCTCACCGCCTGGTCCCTGTGTCAGGGACAATACACAACACCTCAGCTCCAGACCAGGAACAGAGAGCTGCTGTTAACGTGGCCCAGCCCTCGCAAACTGCTGGAACTGTGGGATGGAAATCAGACTTTGGATCTTGGAGGCTGCTTTAGTGGCTCAGTGGCTCTTCGAAAGAATAATTTCTATTAAAGAGCAGGGCTCTGCTCCATTACAGACTGATACTGTACAGTACATGGCAGAGTAAAGCTCCCTCTGCACTGTGCCATCAAACACTCCGTGGGCAGGTGCATCAAGGGTTAGATCAAGATTAAATCTCCGTCCACACAGTCACAGAGGATGTCATTTGTGACTTTGACAAGGGCCGTTTCAGTACTGTCGCAGGAGTGGAAACCTGATTGGAGGGATTCAAACATGGTGTTGTGGGAAAGATGGACATGGATTTGGGAGGCGGCAACACTTTGGAGAGGAAAGGGAGGTGGGAGATGGGGTGGTAGTTTGCAAGGACACAGGGGTCAAGGGTGGGTCTTTTATGAAGGAGGGCGATGAGAGCAGATTTGATGGGGAGGGGGACAGCACCTGAGGAGAGGGGATAATTAACATTGTCAGCTAACATGGGGCCAGGAAGGGAGGTTGGGTGGTCAGCAGTTTGGTGGGAATAGGGCCGAGGGAGCAGGATGTTGGTCTCATTGTCAAGAGAGCTCAGAGAGGGCATGAGAGGAGATAGGAGAGAAACTTGGTGGGCTTGGGAAAGGAGGGGAGCGGCAGAGGCAGCTGAATGGATGGTCTCAATCTTAGTGACCAAGAAGTCCATGAGCTCCTCGCACATTTTGTTGGAGGTGAGGGTGGAGGAGTGAGGGGAGTGGGGTTTAAGACGACGGTTTGTAGTGGAGAAGAGAAGCCAGGGGTTATCTTTACATTCCAGGATGATCCTGGAATAGTGAGCAGTTTTGGCAGAGGAGACAGGACCCGATAGTGCTTTATGTGGTCCAGCCAGATCTGGCGATGAATGGCCAAACCAGTTGTCCACCATAAATGTTCAAAGCTGTGTCCCTTGGACTTAGGGGAGTGG
The DNA here is from genome assembly GCF_035084215.1 of Heptranchias perlo. Classification (NCBI taxonomy): domain Eukaryota; kingdom Metazoa; phylum Chordata; class Chondrichthyes; order Hexanchiformes; family Hexanchidae; genus Heptranchias; species Heptranchias perlo. The sequence continues at coordinate 322,021 of NW_027139215.1, read as the reverse complement.
AAATGAGGGCAGACCCAGGGAGAACGACCAGGGTGAGGGGGAGTGATTGTTTTAATGGGTGTACAAGAGCGTCAAATGTGGAGGTGAGGGTGTGATTGAGCAAATCAGTAGCTGCAGAAATGTCGTGGTGAATGGAGGGACAAAGGCTGGACAGTTGGGAATTTGAAAGTGCCGTTGCAAGTAACTTGGGGGGAGAATTTTTTCCAGGGATGAACACGGAAGGAGGTGGGTTAGTCCCACTCCCCGGCTCTTTCCCCACAGCCCTGTGAATTTTTTAAACGTCAAGTATTTATTCAATACCCTTTTGAAAGTTACTATTGAACCTGCTTCCACCTCCCTTTCAGGCAGTGCATTCCCAATCATAACAACTCGCTGTGTAAAGAAATCTCTCCTCATTCCCCCGCCCGTGGCTTTTTTGCCCATTTATCTTAAATCTGTGTCCTCTGATTATTAACCCTCCCATCACTGGAAACAGTTTCTCCGAATTTACTCTATCGAAATCTTTCATAATTGTGAACACGTCCATGAAATCGCCCTGCAACCTTCTGGGTGTAGCCTCAGAGCCCTTCCTGCTGGTCCTTCCTTCAGTTCCCATGTGGTCTAGCGGTGAGGATTCCTGATTTTCACCCAGGCGGCCCGGGTTGGACTCCCGGTGTGGGAATACCAGCCTTTCAGTCCCAGCCTTGCAATTTGCCTGCAGCCCGGGATGTGGCTGCTGCTTCCTCTCTCACTTCTGTGTCAGTCCCACAATCACACTGAGAAATGAGGCAAACCACAGCTCTTAAAGGGACAGTGCACCAAAACCCCAACCCTGAAAGCGAAAGGGAAGCAAGCAACAATGTCCGGACAGGTCACTCAGCAGCTCATGGCCAAGTGTTTGACTACAATCCTTTTATCATTTACTGTAAAACCCGAGTCTCAGTGAAACACACACAGAACATTCTGGAAACACTCAGCGAGTCAGACCGAATCTGTGGAAAGAACAGACCAATTAACTGAGAGTCTCAATGAGACAAGGAACGAGACACGGGCTCTTCACAAATTGTCACGGGATCTTTTACACTTCGGAGCAGAAAGAAGGGACCGCCATTAAACACCTCATTCAAAGGACAGCACCTCTCACGATGCAGCTCCCTCTCAGCACGACACAGTCAGTCTGGATCATGTGTCCCAGTCCTGGAACGGGAGCTGGAACCCACACCCTTCTAAACACCAGCCTGACTCCCTGGTGTTACTCTCACCCCCGGCTAGTCATGAACCAGACTGTGCCACTCCCAGAGTAACTGATGACCACAGCCTCAGCCCTGGGTCCCGGTCTGCACCATAACCGCAGCCTGATACCGCTCATAGAAAGTGGCGTGGGATTCCTGAGTTCATTCTGTGATGTGCATTGGGGGAGTGGGACTGCATGGATTGATCTTGCATAGAGCTGGCATGGACTCGATGGGCCGAATGGCCTCCTTCCGTGCTGTAACCTTTCTATGATTCTATGATTCCATGTGGGTGGAGAGGGATACAAGGAAGTGATCAGAGATGGCCTTATCCATGATTGACACGATCGGGGGGAGAGAGGCCACGTGAGATGGCAAGGTCGAGGGGGTGGCCATGAATATGGGTCGGGGAGTTTCTATGCAGGGAGAGATTAAGGGAGGATAAAGTATCACATAATAGACTTGTTTTAAAAATTGAAGCCCATGGGATTAAACGGACAATGGCAGCGTGGATATAAAATTGGCTCAGGAGCAGAAAACAGAGAGTTGTGGTGAACGGTTGTTTTTCAGACTGGAGGCAAGTATACAGTGGTGTCCCCCAGGGCTCGGTATTGGGAGCACTGCTCTTTTTGATATATATTAATGACCGGGACTTGGGAGTACAGGGTATAATTTCAAAGTTTGCAGATGACACGAAACTCAGAAATGTAATAAACAATGTGGAGGACAGTAACAGACTTCAGGAGGACAGAGACAGACTGGTGAAATGGGCAGAAACATGGCAGATGAAATTTACTGCAGAGAATTGTGAAGTGATACATTTTGGTAGGAAGATTGAGGAGAGACAATATAAACTAAATGGAACAATTTTAAATGGAGTGGATGAATAGAGAGACCTGGGGGTGTAGTTACACAAATCTTTGAAGGTGGCAGGACAAGTTGAGAAGGCTGTTAAGTAAGCAAATGGGGCCCTGAAAGACATCCAATCGTTTCAAAACAGCGACTCTTTTTTTTCTTTTTCTTTTTTTCTTCTTTTTTGTGTGTTTTTAGGCTCCCCTTTTATAAGAAGGGGGGTTTAGGGTTTGTTTATGTGCAAAAACACCCAAAGAAAACCAAAAACCAGTGTCAAATTAAGATTTTATTATTTTTGTCCAGAATGCACTCCAGCCCCTGCAGTGCCCACCGGTCGGGGAAACCGGGGAGTAAGTGAACTCCAGCTCCCCAACTCACCCGGCACCGTGCCCAGAGACCGGGAGAAGGGGCTCCCTCCACCCACACCGCCACCAACCGACCTGGCAGGTGAGACGTTTTTATTAAAACCGTCCACCAGGTCGAGCAGGTCCTGGGAGATGTCGAGCCGCGAGCGGGCGAATTCAGCCTCATCGGCCTCGCCCACCCCGGCAACCAGGACGCCCGACCCGGTGAACTGTATACTCTCCTCCGTGCCCGGATCCGCGACCCCCCTCATAGGCAGGGTCTCCCCATCCCCCCCGGGAAGCACGGACTCGGTCTCCTCCCCCCGAGTGGTGGACGACTCCCGCCGATGGTGTGAAATGGAGGGTGGGGCCCCAGGATCCGCGTCAGGCGCCAACTCCCCTTCCACGGGGGGCCGTCCCTTTGCAGGGTTCCCCTCCGCTTCCAGGGAGCGGCGCCTTTTTTTCTTTCCGGAGGCTCGCGGAGGGAGGGTCTGCTGGGGCCCCCTCCTCCGCTCCCTCCTGACCAACGATCTGCCCGGCCTCCGTCGCGACCACGAGATGTAGATCGGCCGCGGTCACGATCGCAGCCTCGGGCTCACTCGATTGTTCAGCATCCCGGGGACCAGCCTCCAGATGTTTGATTTTCCTCCCCGCCTTTTTTCCGCGAGGGTGCCCTCCTTCCCCCCCGGCGGAGGCCTTGTGTTGTTTTTTTTATTCTTCGAGTGTGTTCATGTGCAGTAAACAATAAACCCAGAATATGTGTCATAATAATTTTTTTCCCTTGTGTTTTCGGCCCTCTTTCATAAGAAGGGGGGGTTTGGGTGGTTTTTTTTGTCGACTGGAAGTTCAGTCAGAATGAGGCTTTTTTTCCCCCTTTTTCCTTGTGTGTTTTTAGGCCCCCCTTTTATAAGTAGTGGGGGGGGTTCAGGGTGTGTTCATGTGCAGTAAACCAAAAAACCCAAAATAAGTGTCAAATAATAATTTTTTTATTTCGGTCCAGGATGCACTCCAGTTTTGTCTAGTTTTCTCGTTTAGCCTCATCTGGGACAATTGGAGTCAGTTGACTGCAGGTTGTGTATAAAAGGTGCTGGTTGGTGGGTAAAGTGATAGTTGAGTTGTTTGGTATCATGGGGGATTGAGTGGTGAGAGGTTTGTTCCCGGTGCTGGTGTTAGTTGGAGTGGTTTGTTACTCTGACATTTGGCAACAGTTTAGAGGCCAGAGATTTCCATGGAGAAGAGTAAAACCCACCCCTGTGCCCCAGAGAGTCCCTCCCCCTGTGCCTCCCTTTGGTTCCCATTTCAGTGTGTCTGAGGGGAGAAGTCTGTCTCCACTGCAGACTGTGATGGTGCAGTGTGGAGAGCAGAACCTGCTGGTGAGGGTAGACATGGATTTATTTAGAACCAGGCACCTGATTAAAGCTGCTGACCTGACCTTGGGGACAGCAGGTTGTCGGCCAACTGGGATCCACTCTCAGAACCACACTGTCCTCTTTGACTATGGGCTCCATGAATGTGGCAGCAGATTGCAGGTAATGTGATTCCTCAACTCTTGCTCCAATTTCACTGTGTAGATTACTGCCCACTCAGAACTCATTAACATCGGGTGAAACTCCAGCCACTGAGGAGATCCCTGAATGAAATCTGTGTATAAATTCTTGCCCACTGTTAAATATCACCCTGTGTGAAACTACTTCTTTATGTTGACATGTCAATCTTAGCTTTATATTTAAAAAGAACTTCAAATTGTCACTGAGGGACTGCATCTTTCTTAAATGGGTCATTACTACTCTAACTCTGAGATTCAACTCTATTGGCCTTGAACCTTCACCTACATTTCTCCAAACCACTCTGTTCTTTTGTGCCTCAATTGATTTATCTTTTCTGTGCCTTCCTGTGGATATTCAGGCCTGTTGCCTTAACTTGTGGTCAATGAATGTTCAGTGTGGAAGTTCCTGTTGAGACTTCTCTTGAAAGATGAAACAAGTGGAATAATAATTGGGATACAATGTATTAAAGGGGAACTCCACTTTTGGTTATTACACCTGCCAATCCCCTTGATTCCATGGATACAGGTGAGGTTTTAAAGTGATGTTGTGTTTTGTGCTCCATATCAGGGGTAACTTGAAGCCCCTTAAGGTGAAAGCTCTATTCTATTTGGGAAAGAATGCTCATCAAATCTGGCAGTGCCAATCATTTCAGGGTTTCTGACTGCAGGCCTGAAGTCCCCTGCAATAGAAGGTGGACTGAGCAGAGTAACAGAGGCTGCTCCAGGCAACTTCAACCAATGGTGGAGCTGCTTCAATCATGTGTCATTGAGGAGCAGCTAAAACCCCTCAAACTGCTGTTTAACAGGGCAGGAAAATGACCAGAAATAGCTCTTGTCCAATAAGACCAGCTCTTCATTCCTTAACCTGATGTCTTTCAGATGGCTGGAGATTTCCTGGTCTATACCACCCACCTGAACCATACCCCAAATGCTTGTGGATCTGTCGTTGTGAGAACTAATGGAGCAGTCATTCCCATTGAGTGCCACTATTTTAGGTAAGAATCTTTACTCTATTGCAAATGAGGTCGACAGCAGGTGCAGTTCTCTGAAGTTGTCCTGAAATTACACGCCTGTCCTTCCAGGAAGGGCAATGTGAGCAGTGACCCTATCAAGCCCACCTGGATCCCATTCAGCTCGACCAAGTCTGGAGAAGGGCTTCTGTCATTCTCACTGTGTCTTATGAATGGTATGTGATGTGTGGATGGGGAGTGCTTTTCTGTCGTCTCCCACTGGGAGTTACACCCACTGTCTCCAACCCTTGTCCTCTTGTACTTCAGATGACTGGCTTACAGAGCGCACCTCGACTGTCTACTACCTGGGTGACCTCATTCACATTGAGGCCTCTGTTTCGATGACCAACCACATGCCCTTGAAACTCTACATTGACAGCTGTGCAGCTACATTGAGCCCAGGCAAGGATTCCACCCCAAGATACAACATCATTGACTACCATGGGTAAGGAGCTCTCTGCCTATTCCAGCTGGTTATGTCCCAAAGGTTCACTTAATTCACTTTGTCTGTTTTTTTAATCTTTCTTCAGTTGCCTCCTGGACAGCAAAGCTGAGGACTCCTTTTCAACCTTTGTGTTGCCAAGAGTGAACGTGAGCTGAACAAACTCCAGTTTGACCTGGATGCATTCCGCTTCTTTGGAGATGACCGTTCACTGGTAAGAGGAAGCGAAACATTGGGTTCCCCATGTTGGGAGGAGGTCACTAAATAACAACTTGTATTGAATGTGTTCCTCAGATTTTCATCACCTGTCACCTGAAAGTTGCTGCAGTGGATCGGAGAGATTCCATGAACAAAGCTTGTACTTTCCAGAATATGTAAGTTCCCTCTCTCGCTCAGGGATGTGTTGTATTAAAGGGTGATGGACAACCTGGTTGATAAACTGATTCTCTGGTTTAGCTCGACCCCATTGGAAGAATTGACCAATGACGTGTGCGCCTGTTGTCATCTGGGCAACTGCAGTGCGAGGAGGGAATTCTGACTTGATTCCAGAGGAAGGAGGGATCTTGTATCTGGACCTGGTAGGACATTGATCCTCTCTATGTTGGAGGTCACCCTTTACCCTCTCTAACTGGAATGTTTGATATTGCAGGGAGTGATGCTGAATTGAAGTGGGAGGGTGAAGCCTCACTTGGACCCCTGGTCATTCTGGATCCTGAAGTGTCAGACCTGGCAACTGAGCCCCTTAATGATGTTGAGCAAAGGATGCAGGAGAGGTCTCCAGGTGGTGAGTTGGCGGACTGCTGGTTTCCATTTTCCCCTCAATATTTCCTTCACTCACTGACCATTGGTTTCTTCTTCCGTTTTAGGTGTGGAGTCTGAGGTGGTCCTGATCCTGATCCTGGCCCTGACTGTGACCGCTGTCTCTGATCTCTGCTTTTTTTTCTTAGGCCCCCCTTTTATAATTAGTGGGGGTTCAGGGTGTGTTTGTGCAGAAAACCAAAAACCAGTGTCAAATTAAGATTTTATTATTTTTGTCCAGGATGCTCTCCAGCCCCTGCAGTGCCCATCGGCGGAGATGGTGTCGCCATATTCCATCGAGCTACACCCACCCCAAGTCTCAGGCCGACTAATAACAAAGGCCTTGCAAAAGAAAACCTCCTCTCCCCAATTCCCACTGTGTTTGGAGAGGGGCTCCTTTGCAGGATTTTGTAAAAAAGAATATCCGTGATAGTGGGAGGGATGGTCGAATGGGAAGGAGGGAGTCTGCAGGGGTGGGCTGCTGCAGAAGTGGGTGGAAGAGGGGTGGGGTTGCACCTTAACAGGTGGATCTTCTGGTGGGCAGGGGGAGGAGATGTCTTCCCCTAGACAGCTGGAGCTGCCCAGTCCTCCACAGATTGAAAAGTAACTTCACCCAGGCAGCTCCAGCTGTCCTGGGCCAGACACTGGGGGGGAAACCCCCTGTTCTGTATGATCTTTCCTCCCCCTACCTTCAGTTGGTCACACTGCACCACACCGACCTCCTCTTCCTCCCTCTGTTGGATGGTATCGGTCAGCAGCAGCACACCCCTCACAGTGAATGGTGGTCTTCTTCTTCCTCCTTCCTCCCTGTTGGTTGTTTGTTCCTCTCCTTCTCCTTCTCCTGGATTCAGAGGTACACAAGCGAGGGCTAGTACTTTTCACCCTGCTCTCCACCCAGAGCTTTAACTCTGACCTCTGCTCTACTCAGCAGTATTAACTGGCAAGTTCAGTCAGGCTGATCCCTGGATGGATTGATGGTCTGTCTGAAAGACATCCAATCGTATCCCAACAGTGACTCCTTATTTTTTCTTTTAGAAATTTATGAAATAGGACAATGGAAGTGATTGAACGAAAGGAGCATCCGAAAGACATTGAGTTGGATCAAAAACAGTTTTTTACTATTTTCACCACTCCGCTCAGCTCAGGAGTGTGGGATGGAAGAGCAGCCGGGGGTTTATCAGCTACTCTTTTTCTGATGAGTCTGAAAGACATCCAATCGCATCAAAGCAGTGACCTTTTTGCTGTTTTTAGCAGCCAGGATTTTTTCGCGACTTTTTTCCATTCCCAACAGCGACATTTTTTAGGCCCCCCTTTTAAAAGGAGGGGGATTTCGGGTGTCTTTTATGTGCAAAAATCCCAAAGAAAAACCAAAACCAGTTTCAAATTATAATTTTATTTTCCTTGTCCAGGATACACTCCAGCCCCTGCGGTGCCCACCGGTCGCGGAAAGCCTCAAGCGCACCGGCAGACACCGCGTGCTCCAACTCCAGGGCCACCCGGGCGCGGAGCATTCCGCGGAAGAGAGGCAGACAGTCCGAGCGACCGCCCCCACGGGCCGCAAGCAACCTGGACCTGTGGATGGCCACCTTGGACAGGCCCACGAGGACGTCCGCCGGCCTGCCCGCCCCCCTCCTCACCAGGCGGCCAAAGATCAGGAGCGTGGGACTGAATTGCAGCCAGAACCTGAGGAGCAGCCCCTCCAAATAATCACAGGGGCTGCAGTCTCCCACACCCCGTGAACAAATGAAACACGGACTCCTCCAGGCCGCAGAAATTGCAGGCGGCCTGGGAGTCCGTGAAATGGGGTAAACGCCTATTGCACGCGACTGCTCCGTGCAACACTCTCCACCCCAGATGCCCGATGTAACACGGGAGGATCCCCGAGTAGAGAGCCCCCCCACTGGGGACCCCCGCCTCTGCCGGATGGCAGGCCAGGGCGTGTCCGGGCGAGAGACGAGGGCGAGGAAGTGGAGTGTGTGCAGGAGCAGCCCGTACAGGAAATACCTCCGCGCGGAGTGAAAAGGCACGGAGGGAATTTCCGAGACAGCTCAAGTTGTGAGGCGCAGCCTCCCGAGCCAGACTCAGCGGAGCGTCCAGCTGGTCGGCGTCCTCCGGGCTGACCTTTGGCAGGTCCTCCCACAAAACTCTGCGCGCTTCCTCACTGGACGGCTCTGGAGAGAACAGAGCCTCGTAGTAGGATCGAGCCCGGGCCCTGAATCCCTCCGGGTCCGAGACGAGGGACCCGTCGTCGGCCAGCAGCGTAAGGAGATGCTTACGGGCCCCCCGCCGCTTTTCCAGCGAGGTCCAGTTGCAGGTCCCTCAGAGCATCCTTCTCTTTGTATGCCCACCGCAGGGCCGGATCCTCGGCGGCCTGACCGAGACGGGACTCCAGGCCAAGCACCTCCTGCTCCAACCGCCTGACCTCGGACTCCCGCCTCTTAATCGACCCCCTCGCGTACTCTTGACAGAAGAGGCGGACGTGAGCCTTGCCCACGTCCCACCATAGCCTCAAGGAGGAGAAGCCTCCCCGCTTCCCTCTCCAGTCGCTCCAGAACAGACGGAACGAGTCCCGGAACCGCGCGTCCTCCAGCAGCCGGTTGTTAAAGTGCCAGTACGCGGACCCCGACCGGGCGCGGAACAGAGCGAGCTCCATCCACACCAGGTGGTGGTCCGAGCACGACACCGGCCGGATGGAGGCCGACGGGACGCAGGAGGCGTACGCCCGCGAAACGTACAGGCGGTCGATTCTGGTGCTTCCCCCCCCCTCCGGCCCTCACAAAGGTGAACTGGCTGGAGTCGGGATGGAGATTCCGCCAGACGTCCACCAAGTCGAAGGACCCGACCAGGTCCCTCAACTTCCCCGTCGCCGACCGGCGATCCGCGGGACCGGAGCGGTCCCTCGCCTCGAGGGTACGGTTAAAATCCCCCCCGAGGATAATGCACTCGCCGGCGTCGACGGAGTTCAGGTAAGTGGACACTTCTTCAAAGAAGCTCACTTGCTCGGCTCCGGACCAGGGGGCGTACACGTTCACCAGGTGAAGCGGCACGTCCCCGTGGCGAAGGGCCACGTGGAGCAAGCGGCCCGGCACCGGCTCCTTGACCCCCAAGATCTCCGGCTGAAAAGTCGGGGCCAACAAGATGGCCACCCCGCTCGAAACGCTGGCGAGGTGACTCAAGTAGACCCCCCCTCCCCATTCCAGGATCCACGTGGCCTCGTCTCCCGGAACGGTGTGGGTTTCCTGCAGAAAGCACACCGCATACTTCCCGTCCCGAAGGACCGAGAACTTGTCAAATCTACGGCGGGCGTCTCTGCCGCCGTTGATGTTGAGGCTGGCTATGGTTATCTCCATGGCAAGAGCACAGCGCAACCTACTTAAACCTAATGCGCGGAGGGAGCGGGGCCGCTAGTCGACCGCCACTCCCTCAAGAGCCCGGTGAGGAGAAACCTGAGCCGGCGCAACCCGACCCTGCCGCCGCCCTCCTCCGCGGCCACAGACGCGACGGCGGCCCGGACCGAGCAGATTAATTGCGCCGGCTCCGACCAACGGTCGAGGGCCAGCCGGACGCCATCGCGACGATGGCTCCAAACGGACACAAAATCCCGGAGTTCCTCAACGGGGATGAGGAGAGACTCGGTGTCGGGCACGAGGGCGTCCACCACCTCACTGGTGGCGAACTCCAAATCCTCCCCAGTGCCCACCACCGAGTCCCCGTCCTCCTCCGGATCATCGTCACTCGCGGCCGACCCGCTCCCCGCACAGGGTGCGGAGAACGAGACGGCCGCGCCGGCCGGCCCCGCCCCTGTCACGATCCCACCCCCCGGATCGTCGGCAGAGGAGTCCCCGCCCGGGCTCTACCGGGGGCTCTGGGTCAGAGGGCGGCGCCGGGCGGGGACCCTCCCCATCCTCCGGGTGGTGAAAAACAGGCACCCGGATATAGGGGCAAACCGGGGAAACGGGGGAGAACGTATACTCCAGTTCTCCCACCTCCCCCGGCTCCGTGCCCAGATACTGGGAGGAGGGGGTCCCCCCACCCACGTCGCCACCGACCGACCCGGCCCGTGAGATGTTTTTATTAAACCCCGCCACCAGGTCGAGCAGGTCCTGGGAGAGGTCGAGCCGAGGGCAGACGAATCCGGCCTCTTCGGCCTCGCCCGCCCCGGCACCCAGGACGCCCGACCCGGTGAACGGGGTACGTATGTCTGTGGGCGGATCCGCGACCCCCCCTATCAGCAGGGTCTCTCCATCCCCCCCGGGCGGCACGGGCACGATCTCCTCCCCCCGAGAGGCAGAAGACCCCCGCCGCTGTTTAGATGTAGCGGGCAGGGCCGCATGATCCGCGAGTGGCGCCAACTCCCCATCCACGGGGGGCCGTCCCTTAGCAGGTTTCCCCCCCGCTTCCAGGGAGTGGTGCCTTTTCTTCTTGCCGGAGGGTCGCAGAGGGAGGGGGAGCCCCATGTCTGCTGGGGCCCCCACCTCCGCTCCCTCCTGACCACCCGCCAGCCCGGGAACTGTCGCGACTGCGAGATGTTGATCAGCCGCGGTCACGACCACGGCCTTGGGCTGGCTCGACCCGTTAACGTCCCGGGGACCAGCCTCCTGGTGCCTCGTCTTCTCCAGCGCTTTTCGCGGCCGAGGGTGCCCTCCGCCCGCGCAGTTGACTCTCCCGACGCGGGGGCGGGGTTCGGGGGAGGAGCGGTGGCGGCGCCAGCCTTGGCCGCCGTAGCTTGTTTGGCGGCCTGGGAGGCGGGGCAGTTCTTCTTTAGGTGCCCCACCTCCTTACAGGCATGGCACCGCCCACCCTCCGCCGTCCAGAAGACACGGTAGGCTGTCCCGTCATGGAGGGCGTTAAAGCCCCCCTCCGTCACCTCCTCCCGTGCCAGTGTAATAAAGGCTTGGCGACGGAAGGAGTAAACATGCCGGAGGCTGTTATCCTTGAGGCCGAGCGTCAGCGGCGTTATCCCCGACCTCACCTCCCCCAGTTGACGCAGGTGGGGGAGGAGGAGCTCATCCGGAAGGAAGGGCGGGACGTTGGAGATGACAACCCGCTGCGCGGTGGCCTCCAGCGGGTCCACCGGCAGGAAAGTCCCGCCCACCGTGAGCCCCTTGCTCAGGGCCAGGGACACCGCCCGCTCGGACCTCAAAAAGACAACAGCCTTCCCGTAGACCTTGGAGGCCGCAACGATGGCCGAGGGGCTGACAACCTCGGCCATGGCCTTCACGCAGGCCTCAATGGTCATGTTGGGGTGGGCGTAGGCCTTGACCCCATTCTTCCTCGTCAAGAGGCGAAACGGCGCCGGCCCAGCAGGAGCGGCAGAAACAGCAGAAGCGGCCGCCGCGGCAACTCCCGCATACGTCCTGCTGGGTCCCGGCACCGGCGAAGATGGTGATGCCATAGTCTCAGGCCGATGGATGGAGACGGCCTTAATGGATAACCGCCTCTCCCACGTCTGCCAATATTAATTTGGGAGAGGGGCTCCTTTGTCCGATGTTTATGCCTTAAGAGGTATAGCTCACAAGAGCAGGAGAGCAAGTGAGGGAGGGATGGCGCCCAGAGAAAGGAGAGAGTCCGCAGGGGTGGGCTGCCGCTGAAGTGGGTCGAAGAGGGGCGGGGCTGCACCTTCTTCCTTCTGGTGGGCAGTGGGGAGGAGATGTCTTCCCCTAGACAGCCGAAGCTGCCTCGGCTCAGTCCTCCAAGGATGGAAACAAAAGAAAAGTAACTTCACCCAGGCAGCTCCAGCTGTCCCGGGCCAGACACTTGGGGGGAAACCCCCTGTCCTTTTATGGTCTTCTTCCTCCCCCTACCTCCAGCCGTCCACACCTCACGGCGCCGACCTCCTCTTCCTCCCTCTGTGTTGACGGCCGAACCCGCAGCAGCACACCCCTCACGGCTGATGTTGATGGTGATGGTGTTCTCCTTCTCCCTCCTTCCCTGTTGATGGTTCCTCTCGTCTCCTTCTCCTCTCCTCAGGCTGGCTGGCTCTGCTCTGCTCTGCTCGTTGTCAGTACCACAGTGATGAACCTCTCACTACAAAATCCCCCATGATACCAAATAACTCAACTATCACTTTCCCCACCAACCAGCACCTTTTATACACAACCTGAAGTCAGCTGACTCCAATTGTCCCACATGAGGCTAAACGAGAAAACTAGACGAAACTGGAGTGCATCCTGGACCGAAATAATAAAATTATTATTTGACACTTATTTTGGGTTTTTTGGTTTATTGCACATGAACACACCCTGAACCCCCCCACCCACTACTTATAAAAGGGGGGCCTAAAAACACACAAGGAAAAAGGGGGAAAAAAAGCCTCATTCTGACTGAACTTCCAGTCGACAAAAAAAACCACCCAAACCCCCCCTTCTTATGAAAGAGGGCCGAAAACACAAGGGAAAAAAATTATTATGACACATATTCTGGGTTTATTGTTGACTGCACGTGAACACACTCGAAGAATAAAAAAACAAGGCCTCGGCCGGGGGGGAAGGAGGGCACCCTCGTGGAAAAAAGGCGGGGAGGAAAATCAAACATCTGGAAGAAGCTTGGCGAAGACATAAAATTAAAGTTGGCGTCTCATAAATGCTTCCTCCCCGTCGGGGAATTAAACCACGGACTAAGGCGGGGCAACTCACCACGATAAAAGAGAAAGAAAGAACGAAAGAAAGACAGAGTCAGTTGTTCGTTGTCTAACAAAGAGATGGAAATGTTAAAGGTTCTTTCAACGGTGGCCCGTGGAAAATTAAACAAACTGTGATCAAATAAATCGTTGAAAGAAATTCACTGACACATGAAGCATTTTTAACGCCATCTGGGGTGAGTGTAGAATCAATATAGTAGTTCCTCGTTAGTATAGTGGTGAGTATCCCCGCCTGTCACGCGGGAGATGGGGGTTCAATTCCCCGACGAGGAGATTAAACTTTCGCTGCCTTCAAAAGCTTTTATCTCCAATATTGGATGTGGAAAGTGCAGTGTAAAACTGACTCGGAGATTCCCACTTTCCTCAATTTAAATGAACTGATATTCCAGCGGTTTTAAAATCTGCTCTGTGCGTCATTCTTCACCTCGATGTAAGACTTGCTTCTCTGATGGTGGGGATATCGGGAGGAGGCCGAGATGGATCATCCACCCGACACTTCTGGCTGAAGATGGTTGCTCACAGCTCAGCCTTGTCTTTTGCACTCACGTGCTGGGCTTTACCATCATTGAGGATGGGGATGTTCACAGAGCCTCCTCCCGTTAGTTGTTTAATTGACCACCACCATTCACAACTGGGTGTGGCAGGACTGCAGAAGATCCGTTGGTTGTGGGATCGCTTAGCTCTGCCTATAGCATGCTGCTTCTGCTGTTTGGCAAGTAGTCCTGTGTTACTTTCAGGTTATTGGAGGGTGTATGATTGTGTGTCTTTGTGTGCGTGTGTATGTAGCTATGAATGTGTGTGTATGTGTGAATATGTCTGCGTGTGTCTCACTTTTTCTACCCGTTTCTGAGTGTCTCTCTCTTTCTTTCTTTCTGTCACTTTTTCCCTGTTCCCCACATAATTTTTCTCTGGACCTTGACTAACAAAGAGATCGAAAGTAAGTCTTCTTTCAGCAGTGGCGCGTGGAAAATTAAATAAACTGTCATCAAAGAAGTAGTTAAAACAGATTCACTGAAACATGCATCCTTTTCATTGCTGTATGTGAGATCTTCCGAGTCTGCTTTCTCATCTGCGCCTGTTCCGAGACCTGTCTCTCTCTGTATCTCCATCTTTTTTCTTTCTGTCTGTCTGTCTCTCTCTCGATCGGTCTCTCCCTGTTTCGGGCTGGTGACTCAGACCCGGTCTGTCCACAGCACAATTCTGCATTTTATTTCTTGCCTATCATTGTGGTTCTCACATCGAGCTGAAGAGTGAGGCGGAGAGCAGATTTTAAAATCGCTGTGAAATCAAATTGTGGAAGTGGGAAAGGCCGAGTCAGTTTTTCATTGTATTTTCAACATCCAATATTGCAGATAAATGAAAGTGAAGCTTCTAAAGCAGCAATAACCTCCTCGTCGGGAAATTGAACCCCTGTCTCCCACGTGACAGGCGGGGATACTCACCACTATACTAATGAGGAATCGATGCTGGGTGTTACCGTACATTCACCACAGATGCTTCATGTTTTACTGATTCTTTTTGAACTATTGTTTGATGACAGTTTGTTTAATTTTCCACGGGCCACTGTTGAAAGAAGACTTCCCGACCACTTTTTCATCTCTTTGTTCAATTATGTCCAGAGTAAAATTATGTGGGGAGCGCGGGAGAGAGTGAGAGAGAGAAAGAAGGAGAAACAGACGCATTCAGGAAAACATAGAAAATGTGAGACACACGCATGCATCGACAGACACAAAAATACACAGAAAGACACACCTACACAAAGAAACAGACACACACGCATACATATAAACATAGAGTGACTCAAACATAGGGAGAGACAGACCAGAGGTTATTTGGACGATTTTTAAAATTCTTTCATGGGATGTGGGCATTGCTGGCAAGGCCAGCAGGTATTGCTCATCCCTAATTGCCCTTGAGAAGGTGGTGGTGAGCTTCCATTCTTGAACCGCTGCAGTCTGTGTGGTGAAGGTTCACCCACAGTGCTGTTAGATGGGGAGTTCCAGGATTTTGACCCAGCGATGATGAAGGAACAGCGATGTACTTCCAAGTCAGGATGGTGTGTGAATTGAAAGGGACTGTGCAGGTGGTGTTGTTCCCGTGTACCTGCTGCCCTTTTCCTTCTAGGTGGTAGAGGTCGAGGTTTTGGGAGGTCCTTACGAAGAAGCTTTGGCGAGTTGCTGCATTGCTTCCTGTGGATGGTACACACTGCAGCCACGGTGCGCCGGTGGTGGAGAGAGTGAATGTTTAAGGTGGATGAGGTGCCAATCAAGCGGGCTGTTTTGTCCTGGATGGTGTCGAGTTTCTTGAGTGTTGTTGGAGCTGCTCTCATCCACGCAAGTGGCGAGTATTTTTTCACACTCCTGACTAGTGCCTTGTTGATGGTGGAAAGGCTTTGGGGAGTCAGGAGGTGAGTCAGTCGCCGCAGAATACCCAGCCTCTGATCTGCTCCTGTAGCCACAGTATTTATGTGGCTTCACCAGTTAAGTTTCCGGTGAATGGTGACACCCAGGATGTTGATGGTGGGCGATTCGACAACAGTAATGAAATTAAATGTCAAGGGGAAGTGGTTGGACTCTCTCTTGGAGATGATCATTGCCTGGCACTTGTCTGGCGCGAATGTTAATTGCCACTTATCCGCCCAAGCCTGGATGTTGTCCAGGTTTTGCTGCATGTGAGAACGGACTGTTTCATTATCTGAGGAGTTGTGAATGAAACTGAACACAGTGCAATCAGTAGCGAACACCCCACTTCTGACCTTATGATGGAGTGAATGTCATTGATGAAGCAGCTGAAGATGGTTGGGCCTAGGACACTGCCCTGAGGAACTCCTGCAGCGATGTCCTGGGGCTGAGATGATTGGCCTCCAACAATCACTATCATCTTCCTCTGTGCTAGCTATGACGCCAGCCACTGGAGAGTTTTGTCTCTGATTCACATTTACTTCAATTTTATTAGGGCTCCTTGATGCCACACTCGGTCAAAAGCTGCCTTGGTGTCAAGGGCAATCACTCTCACCTCAACTTTGGCATTCAGCTCTTTTGTCCATGTTTGGACCAAGGCCGTAATGAAATCTGGAGCCGAGTGATCCTGGTGGAACCAAAACTGAGCATTGGTGAGAAGGTGATTCGTGAGTAAATGCTGCTTGATAACACTGTCGACGACACCTTCCATCACTCTGCTGATCTTTGAGAGTAGACTGATGTGGCGGTTATTGGATGAATTGGATTTCTCCTGTTTTTTGTGGACAGGACATACCTGGGCAATTAACCACTTTGTTGGGTAGATGCCAGTGTTGTAGCTGTACTGGAACAGCTTGGCTAGAGGCGCATCTAGTTCTGGAACACAAGTCTCCAGCACTACAGCTGGGATTTTGTCAGGGCCCTTTGCCTTTGCTGAATCCAATGCACTCAGCCGTTCCTTGATATCACGTGGGGTGAATCGAATTAGCTGAAGACTGGCTTCTGTGATGGTGGGGATCTCAGGAGGAGACCGAGAAGGATCATCCATTTGGCACTTCCGGCTGAAGATGGTTGCAAACACTTCAGCCTTGTCTTTTGCACTCATGTGCTGGGCTCTGCCATCATTGAGGATGATTGTCCATCACCATTCAGGACTGGATGTGGCAGGACAGCAGAGCTTTGATTTGATCCGTTTGTTGTGGGATTGCTTAGCTGTGCTCTCCAGCATGCTACTTCTGTTGTTTGGCTTGCATGTAGTCCTGTGTTGTAGGACAATTGTAGCTTCACCAGGTTGACACCTCATTTTAGGTACTCCTGGTGCTGCTCCTGACACGCTCTTCTACACCCCTCATTGAACCAGGGTTGATCCATTGGCTTGTTGGTAATGGTAGAGTGAGGTATATGCCGGGCCATGAGGTTACAGATTGTGGTGGAATACAATTCAGCTGCTGCTGTTGGCCCACAGCACCATATGGATGCCCAGTTTGGAGTTGCATAGATCTGTTCTGAATCTATCCCATTGAGCACGGCCACCACACTATATGCTGGACAGTGTGAAGTCGGAATTTCGTCTCCATAAGGACTATGCAGTGGTCGGTCCAACCAATGCTGTCATGGGCAGATGCATCTGCGACGGGTAGATTGATGTGGACGAAGTCCAAAAGGTTTTTCCCTCATGTTTGTTCTCTCACCACCTGCCACAATCCCAGTATGGCAGTTATGTCCTTCAGGACTCGGCCAGCAGTGGTGCTACCGAACCACTCTTGGTGATGGACAGTGAGGTTTCCCCACTCAGAGTACAGCTTGTGCCCTTGCTACCCTCACTGCTTCCTCCAAGTGGTGCTCAACAGGGACGAGTAACGATTCATCAGCTGAGGGAGGTCGGTAAGTGGGAATCAGCAGGAGGTTTCCTTCCCCTTGTTTGACCTGAAACCATGACATTTCATGGTGTCCAGAGTCAACTGTTGCGGACTGTCACGGCCACTCCCTCCTGACTGTATACCACTGTGCTGCCACCTCTGGTGGGTCAGGACATACCCAGGGATAATGATGGAGGAGTCTCGGGCTTTGGCTGAAAGGCATGATTCTGTGAGTGTCGCTATTTCAGGCTGTTGCTTGACCAATCTCTGGGACAGCTGTCCCAATTTTGGCACAAGTCCCCTAATGTTCGTGAGGTGAACTTCGTAGGGTCGACTGTGCTTGGATTGCCTGAGCCTTGTTCGGTGCGTGTGGCCCGTATTGTTTTATTCTTATTACGTAGCGGGATTGTGCAACTGAGTCGCTTGTTAGGCCATTTCAGAGAACCGTTAAGAATCAATCACATTGCTATTGGTCTGAGGACGGCATGTTTCCTTCCCTCAGGGGGGCATTAGTGAACCAGAGGGGTTTTTATGACAATCCAGTGCATTCAGAGTTACCATTTCTGATGGTGGCTTTTCAGTCCAGATTTTATTTAATTAACTGATTTTAAATTCCCCAGCTGCTGTGGGGGAGATTTGAACTCATGACTCCCGATTATTAGTCCGGACCTACTGGATTACTAGTCCAGTAATATAATCGCTATGCGACCTTACCCTGTCCCTTGGACTGAAGGGAGAGGAGACGAGAGCTGTACCAGGGTGGCCGAACAGTGTGAGAGAGAGCAATGGTTTTAATGGGGACAACTGCATCAAAAGTGGAGGTGAGTGTGTGATTGAGCAGATCAGTAGCTGCAGAAATGTCGTGGTGAATGGAGGGCCAAAGGCTGGACAGTTGGAACTTTGAAATTGTGATTGTAAGTGACTTGGGGGGAGGGTTTTTTTGATGGGCGAACACAGAATGAAGTGGGTTTTGGAGGGGGAAGGGGGATGTGGGTACAGAGGGATACAAGGAAGTGATCAAGGATGGCCTTATCCGTGAGTATCGTGATGAGTATCTTCGCCTGTCACGTGGAAAGACAGGAGTTCAATTCCTCCGACGGGGCGATTAAACTTTCTGCCTTCAAAAGCTTCACTTTCATTTATCTGCAATATTGGATGCAGGAAATACAGAGCAAAACTGACTCGGAGTTTCTCACTTGCCACAATTTAATTTCACTGATATTCCAACGGTTTTAAAATCTGCTCTCTGTCACTCTTCACCTCGATGTCAGAACCACAATAATGAGGAAGAAATGAAACGCACGATCTCACCGTGAATAACATCAACAACAACTTGCATTTATATCGCACCTTTAAGGTGGTGAAATGTCCCAAGGCACTTCAAAGGAGCGATTTTCAAACAAAATTTGACACCGAGCCACGTGAGGAGGTATTAGGGCAGGTGACCAAAAGCTCGGTCAAACAGGCAGGTTTTAAGGAGTGTCTTAAAGGAGGATGTGAAAGGTGCTATATGAATGCAAGTTCTTTGTTTCTCACAGGGGGCCGTGTCTTGTTCCTCATATCATTGAGATCTCAGTTAATTGGTCTGTTCTCTCCACAGATGGGGCCCGACTCGCTGAGTGTTTCTAGAATGTTGTGTGTGACTCGGGTTTTGGAGTAAATGATAAAAGGACTGTCGTCAAACACCAGGCCATGAGCTGCTGCCCAGCTGCTGAGTGACCTGTCGGGACATTGTGGCTTGCTTCCCTTCAGCTTGTGGTTCTGGATTTTTGATGCACTGTCCCTTTAAGAGCTGTGGTCTGCCTGCAGCGGTCAGACAAGCAGCAAAGGCTCCCAGAACTATGCTTGGCTCTGTCTTTCACTGAGGTGCAGAGATCAGCCAGACTTTAACGTAAATTCCACCAGCTGGCAGAAAAGAGTGAGTAACAACTCGTTTGAACCTGGAGTGTGAGCTGCGGCCAATTATAAAGAAGTGAAAAATTATCTTATAAGAACAGAAGTGGGTCATTCAGCCCCTCAATCCTGTGCCGCCATTCAGTCAGATCATGGCTGATCTGTACCTCAACTCCAATTACCCGCCTTTGATCCATATCCCTTGATATCTTCATCAAATAAAAATCTATCAATCTCAGTCTCAAAAATCATTTTGAGTTAACTACCGTTAGCCAGAAAGAGGGGAAATCAGGAAGAAAATAGAGTTCCAGAGAAAGAGGGAATA
Organism: Heptranchias perlo; assembly: GCF_035084215.1. Taxonomy (NCBI): domain Eukaryota; kingdom Metazoa; phylum Chordata; class Chondrichthyes; order Hexanchiformes; family Hexanchidae; genus Heptranchias; species Heptranchias perlo. The sequence continues at coordinate 302,642 of NW_027139215.1, read as the reverse complement.
AAAGAGGTAGATTAACAGACAGAGAAATTTGGGAGTCAAGTAAAAGGAGTGTGTGTGAGGGAGAGAGGCCTGGGCATTGAGAGAGACAGAAAGAGGGGGAATGAGTGAAACAAGGTGACAAGGACTGTGCTAAATTACATAGTAGGGTGACAGGGAATAGCAGGACCGGCCTGGGAATGGGAGTACAGAAGATTCAAGGAAAAATGTCACATTGGTGAACTGGGTTTCGATATTTCTTACACTGTGTGCTTGTGGTTTCAATCTTCATGTAATTTATTAAACTTAGAAATTGTGACTCTGTCATTGTACAATTCATTGTTCCAAAAGGTTACTCAGCTGGTCGATGTGTAATGTTCCGTCTCCTTAATGAGTGTGATAGTCAAAGGTCAGATGGGACCAAAACTTATTTGTTCAGGAGTCTGTAAGTAATATGTGATGTCAGTCGGGATGCGATCTAATTGTCCCATTCGGGGTTTATTTACACTATAAGTATCCCGCTGTTTTAACTTCGTTACCTGACTATCGCAGTTCGCATACCTCTTTACAGCACCGAAAGACATCGTCTTCACGGAGAAATGCGTTGGTCTTTATTTACGGAGATAGAATTCATTTATTACCCTGTTCTGGCAGCAATTGGAGTACCTGGTAAGTCATTATCAACACGTACGGTGTAAGTAACAGAATGTTTAACGATATTGCTGTTTGTGCTCTGAGCCTGGTAAATGTAAAATGTTATTCTTCACAATTTAGTGATAGTTAAAACTTCCATCCTTGTCCCATTGGTCAATGCACCGAGTAACTCACCCTCGCTCTGTGCTGAACTGTCGAGTCTGGGGTCCAAATGTGTCCTTGGTGCTCCCTGGCCAGGCAGGGGTAAAACAGGCAGGGCGCACAGTCCTGAGTGTAATCCACTGCCTCCTGGTGGAAAGCGCGCCTGTTGTGGAGATCGGGCGAGGAAGGACCGGGTGAGATTGTCGTGTTTCCCGAGGACCGATCGCCTGGGGTTCCGGAGAGCAGATTGCGGCTGTGTATCCCGGCATGAGTCAGTGTCTTCAGGATAGAAGGACAGGGAACAAACGGAATACGCATCAGATAAATAAAACATGTGACAGAAACTGTCCTCCTCACTCGAAGGTACAATCTTGTGTTCCCGTCAAATGTTCCTCTCAGATCATAATTATATTTCAGCAAAATGGCTTCACAGGACTTTTGATGTATTTGATGTTTAAAGTATTGTTTGGACTAGTTGAATGACGATGACTGTATACTTCAGTCCATGTGTGTTATTGTGGAGAGTGGGGAAACCAGTCTTGACACTGGTTCGGGTGGGGGATTAACTGGAGACCATGAGTGAGAGTTGGCGGTGATTTGTTCTTATACCGCGCGGCTCCTGGGAACGATCTCTTATTCCGAGGATCCGACTGTCCTTTGTTTTTCTCACGCCTTGTGCTGAGATATAAAGACTGGACCTGGTTATAACTGGAGCACGTTACAGAATTAAATTCCTTGACATAGTGTGTCATGATCCATTCACAATACTCCACTGGAAACCTCATCTAATTAATTACTGAAAGATGACGGGCAGCAACTCAATACCAGGCTCGTGTTTTCAATGTATTTTCTGAAATCAAAGTCTCTGGTATTGTGTGGGTCAAATCATTAGGTTTCTCCCCCGTATTACGATTTAAGCCAAATCCAGAGTCACCTTGTCTGTATTTCCTGATTTAACTCGTCTTGTCGCCTTTCACTTTCATAGTTGGTGACGTCCTGCCCCGCGGACCTCCCAGTGTCGGAATCGACAAAATAAACTTAATCTCAAGGATCACAAGTGAGGACTCAGCTGTCGGGTGAGGGATCCCGGGGCCACCGTCACCCGAAAGGAACCTCCCAGAATGAGCTGCCCCTTCGGACCAGGAGGCAGAAGCCAAGGGGAAAAACCAATAAATAAACACAATCATAGCCCATGTACATCGGTTAAACTGAGAGCTCATTGATCAGCCCGGTTAGTGATTTCACTGTTTCTGTTTCTCTCTTTCTCTCAGTGAACTTGCTGGCGATTGTGATCCTGTCCCGTGGAAAGTGCGGTCTCTCCAAATGTATCACTCGCTACCTGGTGGCCATGGCGACGGCGGATCTCCTGGTGATTGCCTGTAATGTGATCTTATATCGGATTGCTCATCTTTATTGGTGGGACACTTTCCTGCTCCACACTCGTGTTTGCAGATTCATTCTCTTCCTGGCTCCGACTGCCACAGACAGTTCTGTTTGGTTAACGGTCGCTTTTACCTTTGATCGTTTTGTAGCCATTAGTTGTCAGAAGCTGAAAACAAAATATTGCACCGAGAAAACTTCACTTGTGATTATCGTGACTTTGAGCGCGCTGTTCGGTTTAAAGAACATTCCCCGGCCCTTCGTGTATGATCATTACCGTACTGTTAACAATATACCACGGGGTTGTCGTGTATCATCACAGTTTTATATTCGACCCGCATGGATCGCATTTTCTTGGATTGAACAGCTGTTAACCCCGTTGCTTCCATTCTGTTTGATTTTATTGTTTAATGCTCTCACCGTCAGACGCATTTCAGTGGCCAGTCGGGCCCGAAGGAGCCTCCGGGACCTCAGCAATGGTGAGAATGACAAGGACCCTGAGATGAAGAACCGCAGAAGGTCCATCGTTTTACTTTTTGCCATATCCGCCAGTTTTATCCTGCTCTGGATGACAACGGTCGTATATTTTTTATATTATCGAATTTCAGGTGTCTTTAACCACCGATCTTTGTTTAACCCTTTTGCAACCTTCGAACAAGCGGGAATTCTGCTTCAGCTTCTGAGTTCCTGCACGAACACGGCCATTTACACAGTGACCCAGAGTAAGTTCAGAGAGGAGCTGCTCAATGTGATTAAATATCCGTTTACTCTAATTGGTAAATTGGTCAAATGAGGAAAACGGCTGAAGTGAAGCTGGAACTGACTTCCCAACATCACAACTCAATTCCAGATCACAATTATCACCTCAATTTACCAAAGGGACTCAGCATCAGGGCCATCGATATCTCCTTCAAACACATTTCTTCTCAAAAGTTAGATCAAAATTTAATTTTACAGCAGCCGACAAAAAATGAGCAAAAGCAACAGACAGTAACATTATCAAAACATGTTCCTGTATTCAGATCATTTTTTAAAAACGTCCTCAGGGAGTCTGACCCGAAATGTAATTGTCCGGAGGAAGGGCTGTGAATTAGCGACTGGATATTAGTTTCCACCGGACCGGACTAATAATCGAGCCCCGCCTACAGCATCTGTGGGGTTAATTCTCTCTTTTTTAACTATTTCTGGGCCCCCTTAAAACATTCCTGTAACTCTGTCTGTGATATTTTAACAGCCGTTGGTCCTCAATAGTCTGGGAATCACTGATGGTTTTTTTTTCTGCCTTCTCCCGGATTCAGGAGGCAGGCAAGGGCTGTCGTTTTGCTCTGCTCAGACCTCCACTCAGCTCGGTTCTGAAGTGTTTACTGGAAGTGCAGTCAGAATGACGCTTGATTTTTTTTGATTTTTTTTGTGTTTTTACGCCCCCCTTTCACAAGAAGCGGGGTTTAGGGTGTGTTCCTGTGCAGAAAAACCAAACAACCCAAAATAAGTGTCAAATTTAAATTTTATTATATCGGTCCAGGATGCACTCCAGCCCCTGCGGTGCCCCCCGGTCGCGGAAAGCCCCAAGCGAACCGGCAGACACCGCGTGCTCCATCTCCAGGGCCACCCAGGCGCGGAGAAATCCGGGGAAGAGAGGCCGACAGTTGGAGCGACCGCCCCCACGGGCCCCGTCGAACCTGGACCTGTGGATGGCCACCTTGGACAGGCCCACGAGGAGATCCTCCGACTGACCCGCCCTCCTCCTCACCCGGTGGCCAAAGATGAGGAGCGTGGGACTGAAACGCAGCCAGAAGTTGTGGAGCAGCCCCTTTAAATAGTGGAACAGGGGCTGCAACCTCTCACACTCCTTGTAGACATGAAACACGGAAGCATCCAGGCACAGAAGATCTGTTGATGTTTCAAAACAGGCGTGAAGTCTTTTTTTTAAAAATCAGGCCAATGACTCAGTTAGAATAGTTGATGGAGGAATTTCACAGGAGTAGATGAAGTTTCCGTCACTCAGAAGGGATTAACAGAGAGTAAAGCCGGGTTAGCTGGAGGCACTGCCGCAGAAGGGGAACCGAGGAATGAGTGAATGCACAGAAGGCCAGTGTTGGAGGATCAAAGAGTGTGGGACATGGAGATGGAGGCGTTTGCAGAGGGAGGACAGGCAAACCTTGGAGGGACTTATAGGGAACGTGTTGAGGGTCAGGAAACCAATGGAAGTCAATGAGATCTGATCAGTGGAGGAATGGGAGGGCGGGGTATGGGGATCGGCAGGGAGGTGATCGAAGGGGAGGAGTCCAGAGATAATGCTCAAAGGAAGAGATGTTGACAAAGCAGGAAGGGGTGAGGCCAATGTGTGTTTGGAAGAAATCCACGGCAAACACCACAGAGGTTAGGGGGAGAAGGTGAATTGTACAGACAGGCAGTGAGGATTCAGAAAGTACCTTGTATGACAGTGTTACCACTCATCAGACAAGTTTCAGTCAGAAAGAGTGAAAGGGGAAAACGCCAAATACAGGGTCAGGGACGCACGGGGAGACGGGGTCAGGGTCAGGGACGCACGGGGAGACGGGGTCAGGGACGCACGGGGAGACGGGGTCAGGGACGCACGGGGAGACGGGGTCAGGGACGCACGGGGAGACGGGGTCAGGGACGCACGGGGAGACGGGGTCAGGGACATAGATTTTTTTTAAAAATAAACATGGCTCAAGTTAGCTCAGTTCCTGTAGACAGCAAGTTGTACAAAGGGCGTTATCACTGATATATGAATAACCCTCTTTGTAACTAAGTGACAAATTTGAGGAGTTTGTTGGATCCCTTTTGTACAATGTGTGACTTTGCCAGTAAGGGGTTGGACTGTGTAAGAAATCTCCATGTGCTGTGTTAATAAAACTCTGGTCCTGGTGTCACTGGGGACCTGCTCTCTCCTTTACTGTAAGAAATCTCCATTAAATGAATAATCTGTGAATCTAAATAGCTGAGATCATCTTAAAGAATGGCTGACCTGCAGCATGAACACAGCTGTCCGTGAGCCTGTCTCTCTGTCTCCCACCTTCCCGTTCGAGTCTCTCTCTCTCTCTCTGACACGGTCTGTATCTGTCTTCATCCCTCTCTATCTCCCATTGCCTATCTCACTATTCCTGCTGCCCTGCTTATTTGCCTCCAACTCCTTGCACACTAGTGTATCTCTCTCCCTCCCTGTCCCTTTCACTCGATCCGCACCCCTCCCTACCTTGCTCCCCATCTCCCATTCTCTCCCAACCGAGTTCTCACCTCTGAGTCCACCTCACTGTTTCCTTACCCCTCACTCTCTCACTTCCTTTTCATCCCTCTCTATCATCCCCATCAATCGCTCTTTACCCTCTCTCTTCCCTCCCACTCTGTCCCTATCCACTTTCTCTCTGTGCCTGGCTCTGTTCTCTGCAATTTTGCAGAACCGTTTTCTACACAACCCCTCATTTTGCCCCGTTCCTGGATCTCTCTGTCTGCCGTCCACCCCTCTCTGTTTAAGTTGCTCCCTTTCTTTATCCACCCTCCCTCTCTCTGTATATTCCATTGCTCTGTCTCTCCACATCCCTCCCTCTCACTACCCATCTCTCTCTATATATTCCATTTCTCTGCCTTCAACTGCAGCTGCCACCTATTTGTTCACTCCACTCCATGGTTGATGTTCAGAGATTATGAGGGTGATTTTAAAACGGAGCCGGGAAAGGGGCGGGGGTCAATTTGAGGTCAGGAAACCCATTAGTACGGGTTTCCGTGACATCCTTAAGATTTTGACGGAAGGACATCTTTTATTTTTTTTGTTTCCCGTCTGACTGACCGGTTGATTGACAGGCTCGTCTCAGTGGGACGGGAAACCAGCCAGGGAGAGGACGTCTTCAGGTAAGTCTTTGTTTGCATGGATGGGGGGCACGGGTGAGCACGGGGCATAGATGGGCATAGGTGGGCACGGGGGTCGCTAGTCATGTGGGATGGGATCGGGGTTCATTGCAGGGGTCAGCAATCATTGAGGGGAATGTCGGGGGTCGGAGGGGGAGGATCGGATTCGGGGGTCCGGGATCGGGGGAGGGGTGTCGGTGCAGGTAGGCTTGTTGGGCCTGGGGGAAGCACTCCTGCTCCTCAGGGCCCACAAGCTGTGCCTTTCCAGGCACCTGCCTGTTACTCTCAGGCCTTCTCACCTCCTTTCACGAGGAGTAAAACAGAAGGCCCAGGAATCCTCGCCACCCAGGGTGGAAATCGGGAATTAGTAAAAAATGGATGCCTGAAGCCTCCTTGAAAGGTTATGAGGCCCGACCCGCCCCCTGGGAGCGGGTTGGTCGCCCGCCCCTGTGAAAACGGGAAATGGGCGGGTTGGAGGCAGGTCTGAAATGGTGGCAATTTTCAATGCACCCCCACCCCCAACCCACCCGTTCTTTACTTTTAAAATCGAGCCCTATATTTTCAGGCTGGTGATACATCAACACAAGTTGCTCAGTTTCCATTAAACTTTGTGGACAGTCAGTTGCAATTTTACTCACAGGGCCTAGGTTCATTATTCATGAACTAAGCAAAGATATGCTCTGCATATTAGAAGATTAAATTAGTGAAGTTTTGTTACTATTATTATTAATTCTATCAAACCCTCTCATAACCTTAAAGATCTCCATCGGGTCACCTCTCAGTCTTCTCTTTTCTGGAGAAAAGAGCCCCAGCCTGTTCAATCTTTCCTGTTAAGCATAACCTCTCGGTTTTGGTATCATCCTCGTAAATCTTTTTTTCACCTACTCTATAGAGTGCCTCTATATTCTTTTTATAATATGGAGACCAGAACTGTTCACAGTACTCCAAGTGTGGTCCAACCAAGGTTCCATACAAGTTTAACATAACTTCTCTGCTTTTCAATTCTATCCCTCTGGAAATGAACCCCAGTGTTGGTTTGCTTTTTTAATGGCCTTATTAACCTGTGTCGTTACTTTTAGTGATTTGTGTATCTGTACCCCGAGACGCCTCTGCTCCTTTACCCCATTATTGAAGCAGTGGCCCACTTATTCTTCCCATCATAATTTAAAACCTCACACTTATCTATATTGAGATTCATTTGCCAGTTACACGCCCATTGTGCAAATTTATTTATATCTTCCTGTATTGTGTCGCACTCCTCCTCAGTATTAACTATACCCCCCAGTTTGGAGTTGTCCGCAAATTTTGAAATTATACTTCCAATTCCCAAGTCCAAATCGTTTATATAAATGGTGAAGACAGTGGTCCCAGCACCAATCCCTGTGATTCACCACTCAGACCTTTTGCCAGTCTGAGTAACTACCTTTAACACTTACTCTCTGTTTTCTGTTTTGTACCCAGCTTGCTATTAATTCTGCTCTTTGTCCCCTGACTCCACCTGCTCTGATCTTATCTGAGTGAGATCATTAATTAAACACAATATTTGCAGTGGGCCCATTCCCAGTAAATAATGGATTGATGCTGCCCAGACTGTTTAATGTGGGATCCTTACAAGTAGCAGGTAGAACAGATTTGCCTCCTGTCAGTGTGGGCTGTGTCCAAACACAGGCATTGGAGGCTGAAATTACCAACATCCAGCCCACGGGAACTCACAGACACCTCCATAAGAACAGAAACTCGCACAGTAATAGTATAAAATACAACAAGAGAAATGGATTGTGTGTCACAACAAACTGTTGGGGCACAGAAGTACGTGATGTGGATACAACATTAACAATCCTTAGTGTTCGATTGGAAGGATTTCCCCATTGTGCAGCGATGAGGTGTTCTGCCAAAGTCATTTGGCAGAATACCTCATCGCCAGAGCTTTCAAACAAGCACCAAGACGTAGTTTGGCTGGTGGTGAAAAGGGCCCTTCCCATCAGATCCTTCATGCACTCCCGACCTCTCAGTGCCAACGTGCGCTGTCCCCGAGGAAGCTGCGGTGGAGACAAGACCGTCACCCATCTCCTCCTGGAATGTCCCTTTGCAAAGACGATCTGGAGAGAGATGCAGTGGTATCTGTCCAGGTTCATACATACAAATTAAGAGCAGGAGTAGGCCATTCAGCCCCTCGAGCCTGCTCTGCCATTTGATAAGGTCATGGTTGATCTGATTGTGATCTCAACCGTAGTTTCCCATTTACCTATGATAACCTTTGACTCCCTTGTTAATCAGGAATCTATCCAACTTAGCCTTAAAAATATTCAATGACCCTGCCTCCACTGCTCTCCGGGGAAGGGAGTTCCACAGACTCACGACCCTCAGAGAAAAAATTCTCCTCATCTCCATCTTAAATGGGAGACCCCTTACTTTTAAACTGTGGCCCCTGGTTCTAGTTTCTCCCTCAAGGGAGCAGTTCTGTAACACATGATTCTGTGCTTTATGGGCTATTCCCAGGGAAGCATTCCGAGACAGATATCAACTGCTGCCGGAAGACCATCAACTCGGTGAAAGATGCCATTTGGTCTGCCCGAAACTTGCTGGTCTTCCAGTGCAAGGAGCTGTCCTCGACCGAGTGTTTTTCAACTGCCACATTCCAAGGTCCAGGACTACGTGCTCAGGGATGCACTGAAGCTGGGTGCGGCCGCCGCAAAGGCTCTGTGGGGAAAGGCTATCGTTTAGAGCTCTCCCGCAATTGTAAACCGAGGGGCTGCAATCAGGTAAAATACAAAATTATGTAATGAATCGTAATGTACTGCAATGAATCTGTAATCAATAAGCTTATTGATTGTAATGCAATAAGGCACCCTAGAGTGTCATGAACTGTAATTATGAACAATGTGTAACTGTATTGTTGGAATCATAATTGAACTGTACTTTATGTATCTTGCAAATTGTATAATCTGTATTGTGTATGTTTGAAATGTGATGACAACTGTATTGCAAGTAGTGTTACAAATTTTATGAATAAAGTATATTTTTTGAAAAAAAAATCTGTTCTTATCAGTTTAATATCTGATACGTCCCTTATCTGGGGACCGTATATTAATTTGATTTTTGGAACAGGGAGATGGAATAGGGGCTTGCTCCGTCCACTCCACGCATTGACCCAGTATTGCAGTGTCTCTGGGAACGGTGCACCTCCCTGTGGGGAGATATTCAAAATGAAAAACAGGTTTTTCCAGTGTCCCTGTATGTATTATTACTGAGAATAAAGTTGATATTTTGTACTTAAAAAAAATGTGGAATAAATCCTCAATTAAAGCTGTGAAGATTAACTAGATAAATATTGAGGTGGAAATGATATTGAAGATTTCCAAACTGAACCTGAAACCTAAACTGACCAGAATTACAAAGTGACCCAGAACCCCAATCTTCTGTAGACACTTGCACGACAAGGCAAACACACAATGTTACAATCCAAAACTGACACTGAAACATAACTTGACCTAAATCCCCAAACTAACCCTTAATCAGACACTGAACCATTTCCCCAAACTGAAGCAGAACCAGAGCGAGTCACAAACCTAAACTTAACCAGAACCCAACAATGACTCTGAACAAAACAAGCAACAACTCTCAATCTGATCCTCAAACCTAAACAACACGGTGCCCAACACTGGAAGACCCTAAACTCACATACAAACCTCAAATAAACCAGGAACTGTAAAATGACCCAGAGACACAAACCCTACCTGAACCCAAACTAAACTGAATTGAACATGAATGCCCAAACTTCTGAACAACCTCAACTTGATCTGGAACATAAAAGTGCCCTGGAATCCTGAACATACACAGAACTCCCTGTGAACAAGAGCCCTCTGCCCTTCTTGAGACCCTCTGATCCAAAGTACTTTAGAGACCAAAAACACTAAGCTGCACAAAACCCTAAATCAGCTCACGAACCCCGAGTGACCCAGAAACTTAAACTGACCTGGAACCCGAAACTGATCCAGAATCCCAAAAGTGACAGGTACCCTAAACTGACCATCAACGAAATACTGAGTCAGAACCTGAAAATGATCCAGAATCTTACATTCAACATAACTACAAAGTAACCCACAATTCTAAACTCACATTAAGCCCCAAATTAATATGTAAATTGAAATGACTGGATACCCTAAACATCCCAAAACCCAGTGATCCAAAGCCCTAAATCGAAGATAAAACCCTAAACCTGTACCGAAACATAAACTGACCCAGACCCTCATACTGACACTTTCCGTAGCCTAAATTGTTGCAGTTCCAAAGGAACTCGAGTCAATCCAAGAGCTCCGGTCCTCTGGATTTCCCTCTCAGAGTGGAAGAACGTTAAACTGTTCCAGAATCCTAAACTGACCTGGAACCCGGAACCAAAGCAAAACTGCAACCAACTCAGAATCACAGGCTGATCTAAACCCTAATTGATCCACTATCCTAAACGGACTCTGAATGTTAAAGTACGGCAAACCCAAAGCAGACCCGAAACACCAAGCAGACCTGGAAACCCGACCTGGCCCAGAACCCTAGCTGACTCCACTGGTTCACTTGTTAGTTCTGTCGTTTGTTTCAGGCTCTTCTGCTGTTTTTGAGATATGATGTAATGTTAGGGATCATCGAGATCAGTCTGTGAGTATCAGTCTTTGCCGGGGTCCTGTGGAATATTTTGCAGTGCTGGGTGTTTTTGGATGCGTGGAGAATGTTAGTCTTGAGGGTCCTGAGTTAATTGGAGCTCTTATGGTCAGTTTGTGTGCAGCATGTTACAACCAGATACTGAGCCAGAAACTCAAAACAACACAGAATCTCAAATTGACCAAACTAACCCAGAATATAAAACTGAACTGGGACCCTGAACCAATCCCAATTCTAAAGTGACCAACTCGTGTAAAATGAATTATAAACATAAAGAAAAGCCAAGAACCCAAATTTGTGTTGAAACTGAAAACAAGCCCAGAATCCAAGATTGAACCAAAGTCTTACACTGATTCATCAGCCTAAAAATATTCAACGCACGAAACATATCTCGAACCCAGAATGAACCCACATGACAAGGCTGAGACCGAAGGCTGAGCGTCAGAGATTTCTACAATCCCTCAGTGTTGGCATCAGTCTGGGCGTGTTGAGTCATCAGAGATCGTTGTCTATGTTTGTTGTTCTGTGTCAGTTTGTGGGTGTTGTGGTTTGGGGTTTCTCTGCTCAGTATTGGGGTAATGTGCACTGTTTAAGGTCAGTTTACAGATGCTGTGGTTTGCTGTGACAGTGCAGTTATCATTTTACAGGATGCAGAAGCCCAATGTGTGATGCGATCGTTAGCTTTGGGTGTTTGATCAATGTGTGGATGGTGAGGTAAGTGTGTGGGGGCTGGGTCAGTTTCTGGGTATTGTGTTTTTTTTGCAGATGATGTGATCGGTTTGGGGCATATTGTGGACAGCTTTAGGATGCTGACTCATTTGGGGAGATGGGATAGTCAGTCATTGAACACTGCCTCAGTTATGGTCCCTGAACCCAGTTTGCAGTACCAGAGTCAGTTTCAGGGTGCTGTGGTCAGTTTCAGAGATACATGGTATTAGCTTGAGGTGCTGGGCCAGTTAGAGGTACTGTACTACTTGAAGAGCTAGGTTAGGTTAAGGTGCTGGACTAACTTGAGGTGCTAGGTTAGCTTGAGGTATTGGATTAGTTTGGAGGCTGTATTATTTTGAAGTATTAGGTTATTTTGAGGTTCTGGGCTGGTCTGAGGTGCTGTTTTTGCTTGAGGTATTAGATTATGTTGAGGTGCTGGATTACTTAGGGCAGCAGCTTAAGTTTGAGGTAATCTATTTACTGCAAGTGCAGTTTTAGCTTAAGTTACTGGGTTAGTTGGAGGTGCTGTATTGGATTGAGCTGCTGGGATAGTTTCAGCTTTTGTAAATGTCTGAGGTTCTTCAGACATTTTCCAGCCTAACGAGGAAGGAAGCAGTGCTGGATCTAGTTCTGGGGAATGAAGTGGAGCAAGTTTCAATGGGAGAGTGTTTTGGAAACAGTGATCACAACATGATTAGGTTTAGAGTAATTATGGAAAAGTACAAGGACAATGAAAGTTGAAGATACTTAACCGGAAGAGGGTTAAATTCAGTGAGTTGAAAAGGGATCTGGCCCTTATGGAATGGGAACAAAGATTATCAGGTAAAACAGTTAAAGAGCAAAGGGAGGCCTTCAAGGAGGAGATAGTTCAGGTACTTCATCTAAACCTATCAGCATATCCTTCTATTCTTTTCTATGTTTGACTCGTTTATCAATTATCTCCCCTTTTCTATCATAAATGTCTTTACAACATTTTTGATTTCTGCTTCTAATGTCTTATCCATCTTGTTAGTGTCAATATTGAGGCAAAGTAATGATTCCACATTTCTGCCGTTACCTGTGAGTTTACCTTGTGCATCCCTTCGTGGCCCGACCCCTATCATGATTTTCCTTTTGTTATTTATGTGTCTGTAGAATACTTTACTTTTTAAAAAGTATTCTTTGATAATTTAATTTTGTAATTCCTCTTTGCCTTCCGAATAGGTTTTTAAAACTTATTTCCTAACCTCTTCGTATTCCCTTTTGTCATCCTCTTCTTTATTGTCCAGGTGCTGAGTGTATGCCTTTTTCTTTAGTTTCAATTCTGATCTTATCTCTTTATTCATCCATGGTATTTCATTATTAGTGACAGCGTCCGTGGAACAGTATCCCAGTGAGAGACCGTGTCCGTGGAACAGTATCCCAGTGAGTGTCAGTGTCCGTGGAACTGTATCCCAGTGAGAGTCAGTGTCCATGGAACTGTATCCCAGTGAGAGTCAGTGTCCATGGAACTGTATCCCAGTGAGAGTCAGTGTCCATGGAACTGTATCCCAGTGAGTGTCAGTGTCCGTGAAACTGTATCCCAGTGTCAGTGTTCATGGAACTGTTCGCAGAGTGTGTCAGGATCCACAGAATAGTATTCGAGTGACAGACAATGTCCATGGAACTGAGAGAGTAGGTCCTCATGGAACTGTTCCCCAGTGAGAGTCAGGGTGCATGGAACTGTTCCCCAGTGAGAGTCAGGGTGCATAGAACTGTTCCCCAGTGAGAGCCAGAGTGCACAGAACTGTACCCCAGTGAGAGTCAGAGTGTACAGAACTGTACCTCAGTGAGAGTAGGTGCCCATGGAAATGTACCCAGTGAGAATCATCGCCCATGGAACTGTACCCCAGTGAGAATCATCGCCCATGGGACTGTACCCCAGTGACTGTCAGGGTCCATGGAACTGTACCCCAGTGACTGTCAGGGTCCATGGAACTGTATCCCAGTGACTGTCAGGGTCCATGGAACTGTACCCCAGTGACTGTCAGGGTCCATGGAACTGTCCCCCAGTGACTGTCAGGGTCCATGGAACTGAATCAAGTGAGAGGAAGGGCCCATTGAACTGCACGCTCACCCTCAGGAGTAGATCATTCATTCCCGCAATTCTGTTCTGCCATTCATTTAGATCATGGCTAATCTGTATCTTAACTCTTTTTACCCATCTTGTATATAATGGGCAGCATTTTAGCACCCGCTATCGGGTGCGTTCCTGGCGGGGGGGCCCCGAAAATCGGGAAATCCCGGAGTGGGACCACGCATTTCCGGGTTCCCCACTAACGCGCCGGCGTGCGCGCGCAGCCCCCGCTGGTGGGAATCCCACAGGCAATTATAGCCAGCGGGATGCCACTTGAACGTATTTATTTTGCTTGTTCAGGTGATTAACTGACCTGATTCAGGGATTATGTGAGGAGGGGTGGGATTTTAAAGGAAACTGGGACTGTTTCCCGCACTGGGGGAAACACTCCCAGTTCAAATGGACCTGTTGCAGCTGTCAGCCTGTGGCAGCAGCAAAGGTCCATTTGACAGGTTGGGGGTGGGGGAGACCCTCACCCATTGCAGGAGGCCACTCAGTCACTTGGGACAAAGTTTGGCCTCCACCACCCTCCTCCTGACAACCAAAGTCACCAACTTGCACACTTACCCCGGGGTCCAGAGATATGTACCTACCTTGCGGACCCCCTCAGATGTACATCTTCCGGATGGGGGCCGCCGTAGCTGCAGTCATGACCTCCTCGGAGGGCGAACAGCATCACCAGCCTCACCGTCCACCTCTGACACGTGGAGCTCCACAACAGTGCGCTGTGACACGTCCACCTGTACAGCAGGAGGGAGGGCTACCGCAGAGAGAGATGCGTCGCAGAGGGCACTACCCTCGCCACAGGGTCCACAGACCGAGGCTCAGCTTCCTGGACCTCTCTGAGCAGCAGTGCACACGGAGGCTCAGAGTCACTCGACATGTAGTCGTGGACATCTGCAGCCTCCTTCATGCCAAGCTGCTCCTGGCTGGCCCGAGCACCATCTTCTTACCTGTCGCTGTCAAAGTCACCACTGCCCTCAACAACTTCTCCTCCGCATCCTTCCAGGGTGCAACCGGGGACATCGCTGACGTCTCTCAGCCGTCTGCACAAAAGAGCCCTGCAAATACACCTACACCCACTCTGCAGTGACACAATGGGTGGCATCAGTTGTGGGTCTTCATAGTGATCCTCAGGAAAGGGCATTATTGCACAAACCAGACAAGATTCGCGAAGACATGGCAGCAGTGGTGCCAATATAATCTGTGATGTGAGTTGCTCAGAAATTAAATACAGGTAAACACCATGACAAACCCTCAAACACCCTTGTGCATCCCCTTCATGCTCACGACACGTTTGCCTTACGCTTCCTGCTGCACATATGTGATGCATGCCCTGTGGCTGCAGCACAGGTAGTGGCAGGTTGAGTGAGGCTGACTGTGAAAGAGATGCATGAGAGGGTGAGTATGAGATAGAGCCATGATATTGTATGAGGATTGGGTTGAGTGGTAGTGGCGGGATGAGTACTGGCGAGGTGAGTAGGTGCAGGTAAGATGAGGATGAGGTTTGAGTGGGTATGAGGGGTGATGTGACAGAGTAGTGTTGGCAGTGCAGAAGGAGGTGTGGGGTGGGGGCAGTGATGTGGCAGATGGAGTGTAGGGGAATGAGTAAGTGTACTCACTTTGGCTGACCTACTGAGGTCATTGGAGCGCCTCCTGCACTGTATGCAGGTGGGCGATATGTTGGTGGTGCTGGTGACCTCCTCTGCCACCTCGAGCCAGGCCTTCCTGGTGGCAGAGGCAGGCCGCTTCCTCCCGCCCGCCGGGGGGGCGGGGGGGGGGGAGACGATCTCGGTCCTCCCCCTTCACCTCACCCCATGTATTGATACCTGGACTGAGGCATCATTAAACTGGGAGCAGCCTTCCCCCTGGGCTGCTCCATGCTGTAATTTTTTCTATTTGTTGCAGCATGTGTCAGTGGAGGACTGCCCCTTTAAATAGAGCTCCTCCAGCTGACGGATCTGACTGTGCACGCGCAGTCCGCCCGACGCGCAGATCAGCAGTGGGGAACCCGGAAGACCAGGTAAGTGGATCCATTTATGCTACGATCGCGCGGGGAGCTGACTGATTTCACCGGGCGCGTTACCCACGTGCCCGATAGCCCCCCCCGCCGAGAATCCGCAGCCCTGGTAACACCGGGCCCAATGTATTTGGATTAGATGTCAATTATCTTCAATCTGTTTTTTTCTGGTTATCAACCCTCCTGTCAGTGGAAACAATTTCTCCTTATTTACTCAAAGGTCAGTTTATTTTTTAAACTTACCTCAGTGTGTCTTGCAGGCTTCTCGACAGGTTCCCCCTGTGGGGTGGCCTTCCTGCTCAGAAGTGGGTTAAATTTCAGGGGTTATGATGTGATCGAGGAGTCCAGCGGGAGACTCGTTAAAAGCCAAGATGAGTGGCGTTAAAACGGCCGATTGACGGGAATGGAGCAGGAAATGGAGCTGCTCCATTTTAACTGCTCCTGCGATCAGGGAGAGTTAAAATCACCCTGTTTCACATTGCATGATAGTCCACATGTGCCACTGGAGGGAAAGCTATAACTGCAAGTTATTCTTGCAGGTGTTATGAATGAGTTCGGGTCTATTAGTAACTATTCACCACATTACTAGTCAATGAAACAATGCATTACTTTGCTTTTAAGTCATACTCCATCTAAAACAAGGGTACGTTTTAATATCTGCGTCTGTCTCTCCCATGTCTGTCTGTCTGTCTCTCTCTCCCCGTCTGTCTCTCCCGTGTCTCCGTCTGTGTCTCCTGTCACTCACACATATATTGTGGGGAAAGGCCTGTCGCAATTAAGCCTCAGGCCCTCTCCATCCAAAATAATGCCACGGTATTTGCCACCTTTTCTGAGGGTGCCTCTGTGTATAAATGTGCCAAGGATCACATGCCAGGCACTGGACTTATGTGGCACATCACCTGTTCTCATTATAATGGACACATTTCAGCTGGCAGAAAGGTACAGGGAGAAATATGTGTTGCTTAATCACCCCTCTGCACCAACAATGTTTCAGTGAGTGATGGGGAGATGGGCTGAGATTTATAAATAGACTTGCAGTACATTCTCTCTCTCTCTCTCTGGTGTGTAACAGAAATGAGTCACAGTGACAGGAGCAGAAAACTGCTTGGATAGAGGATCTGACACAACACATTCAAGCTGGCGATGACTGGTGTGGCAGGATTGTAAATTTCAAGGGACATTACCATTTGGCTGGAGAGTTTTTAAGGGAAACGCGACTCCTCGAAGAGTTCACTTCTACCCGCCTGATAAGTTGGCTGTGGTGGACAATTTTCTCCGTGTGGACAATATATTTGCTGAATTGTAAACTACTCCACAGTGATGAACACTGAGCCTCGGTCATTTCTATATCTGAGGCCATTTCTCCCCTTCTCTGGGTCTTCGACCTCCACCATTGCTGGTCTGAATCCAGCCACTAGAAGAGGGTGTAAGAGCAACCTGGGCAATTCTCCCTTGATCTCCCCCCCACCACCTGTGGAGAGTCCCTGCCTCCCTGGCCCAGCCTTTGCTTGGTATCTTCCCCAGTGGTAAGGTCGGGTTTAGAAACATGGCAGGTGGGTGAAAACCCGTATCTTACTGCTGGACCGGTCTTTTAAATTCAATTATAATTTTTATCCCTCAACCAACATCACTAAAACAGATGATCTGGTCATTATCACATTGCTGTTTGTGGGACCTTACTGTGTTCAATGTACTGCCGTGTTTCCGACAGTAAAGCAGCAACTAGACTTTAAAAGTACTTAATTGGTAGAGGAACCATCCAGGGAACAGGCTATTTTAGATCTCGTATTGTGTAATGAGACAGGGTTAATTAATAAACTTATAGTAATGGATCCTCTGGGGGAGAGTGAACATAATACGATAGAATTTCATATTCAGTTTGAGAGTGATGTGGTTAAGTCCGAAACTAGGGTCTGAAACAAACAAAGCCAATTATGTAGGTTTGAGGGGCGAGTTGGCTGAGGTAGATTGGGAAATTAGATTAAAAGATATAACGGCAGACAAACAATGGCAAATATTTAAAGAAATGATTCATAATTCTCAACTAATATACATTCCCTTGAGGAATAAAACTCCACGGGAAAAGTGGTACAATTGTGGCTAATTAGAGAATTTAAGGATAATATTAGATGAAAAGCAGAGGCTTACAATGTAGTCAAAAAGCGTAGTTAGCCTGAGGATTGGGAGAGTTTTAGAAATCAGCAAAGGATGACCAAAAATTCATAAAGAGGGAGAAAATTGAATCTGACAGTAAACCAACAAGAAATATAAAAACAGATTGTAAGAGCTTCCACAAGTATGTGAAAAGGAAGAGATGAGTGAAAGTAATCGTGGGTCCCTTAGAGGCAGAGACAGAAGAAATTATAATGGGGAGTAAGGAAATGGCAGAGATGTGAAACAAATATTTTGTATCTGTCGTCACAGCAGATGACACAAAAAACATACCGGAAACAGTGGGGAACCAAGGGCCTAATGAGAGTGAGGAACTTAAAGTAATTAATATTAGTAAAGAAAAAGTACTGGAGAAATTAATGGGACTAAAAGCCGAGAAACCCCCTGGACCTGATGGCCGACATCCTCGGGTTTTAAAAGAGGTGACTGCAGAGATAGTGGATGCATTGGTTGTGATCTTCCAGAATTCCCCAGATTCTAGAATGGTCCCTGTGGATTGCAAGGCAGCAAATGTAACCGCGCCATTTAAGAAAGGAGTGAGAGAGAAAAGAGGGAACTGTAGGCTAGTTAGCTTGACATCAATAGTTAGGGAAAATGCTGGAATCTATTATTAAGGATGTAGTAACAGGGCACCTAGAAAATCAAAATATGATTAGGCAGAGTCATACGGTTTACTCTTCGAGTCATAGAAAGATTACAGCATGGAAGGAGGCCATTCAGCCCATCCAGTCCATGTCAGCTCTGTGCAAGAGCAATCCAGCTAGTCCCATTCCCCCGCCCTATCCCCACAGCCCTGAAAATTTTTTACTTTCAACTACTTATCCAGTTCCCTTTTAAAGGCCATGATTGAATCTGCCTCCACCACCCCCTCAGGCAGCGCATTCCAGATCATAACCACTCGCTGTGTAAAAACGTTTTACATCATATCACCTTCGGTTCTTTTGCCAATCACCTTAAATCTATGCCCTCTGGTTCTTGACCCTTCAGCCAATGGGAACAGTTTCTCTCTGGACCCTTTATGATTTTGAATACCTCTATCAACTCTCCTCTCAACCTTCTCTGTTCCAAAGAGAACAACCCCAGCTTCTCCAGTCTATCCACATAATTAAAGTCTTTCATCCCTGGAATCATTCTAGTAAATCTCTTCTGCACCCTCTCTGAGGCCTTCACATCTTTACTAAAGTGCAGTGCCCAGAACTGGACACAATATTCCAGTTGTGGTCGAACCAGTATTTTATAAAGGTTCATCATGACTTCCTTACTTTTGTACTCTATGCCTCTATTTATAAAGCCCAGGGCTCATCTGCTTTTTTAACCGCTTTCTCAACCTGCCCTGCCAGCTTCAACGATTTGTGCACAAATACCCCCAGATCTCTCTTTTCCTGTACCCCTTTTAGAATTTTGCCCTCCAGTTTATATTGCCTCTCCTCGTTGCTACCGAAATGTATCACCTCACATTTATCTGGGTTAAATTTCATCTGCCACGTTTCCGCCCATGCCACTAGCCTGTCGATATCCTCTTGAAGTCTATCACTATCCTCTGCACTGTACATTACCCTTCCAAGTCTCGTGTCATCTGCAAATTTGAAAATGTGCCCTGTACATCCGAGTCCAAGTCCTTAATATATATCAAGAAAAGCAGTAGTCCCAGAACCAACTCCTGGGGAACACCACTATGCACCTCCCTCCAGCCCGAAAAACAACCGGTCACCACTACTCTCTGTTTCCTGTCACTTAGCCAATTCTGTGTCCATGTTGTTATTGCCCCCTTTATTCCATGGGCCACAACCTCGATGACAAGCCTACCATGTGGCACTTTATCAAACGCCTTTTGAAAGTCCATATACACAAAATAAACCGCATTTCCCTCATCTACCCTCTCTGTTAGGTTAGTTAAACACGATTTGCCTTGAACAAATCCGTGTTGGCTTTCTCTGATCAATCCACACTCGTCGAAGTGACTGTTAATTCTGTCTAGTATTATTGTTTCCAGAAGTTTCCCCACCACCGAGATTAAACTGACTGGCCTGTTATTGCTGGGTTTATCCTTACACTCTTTTTTGAACAAGGGTGTAACATTTGCAATTTTCCAATCCTCTGGCACCACTCCCGTATCCAAGGTTGTTTGGAAGATTATGGCCAGTACCTCTGCAATTACCCCCCTTACTTCCCTCAGCATCCTCGGGTGCATCCCATCCAGACCAGTTGACTTATCTATTTTAAGTACAGCCAGCCTTTCTAGTACCTCTTCTTTATCAATTTTTAGCCCATCCAGTATTTTAACAATATCTTCCTTTACCGAGACTCTGGCAGCATCTTCTTCCTTGGTAAAGACAGATGCAAAGTATTCATTTAATACCTCAGCCATGCCCACTGCCTCCATGAGTAGATCTCCGTTATGGTCCATAATCAGCCCCACCCCTCCTCGTTTTACCTGTTTACTGTTAACATATCTGTAGAAGACTTTTGGATTCCCTTTTATGTTGGTCGCTAGTCTATTCTCATACTCTCTCTTTGCTCCTCTTATTTCCTTTTCACTTCCCCTCTGAACTTTCTATATTCTGCCTGGTTCTCACTTGTTTTATCAACCTGATACCTGCCATACACCACTTTTTTCCGCTTCGTCTTATTCTCTATCTCCGTTGTCATCCAGGGAGCTCTGGCTTTAGTTGCCCTACCTTTCTCCCTCATTGGAATGTACTTTGTCTGTACCCGAATTATCTCCTCTTTAAAGGCCGCCCACTGTTCAATTACAGTTTTCCCTGCCAATCTATGATTCCAATTAACCCGGGCCAGATCTGTTCTCATCCCACTGAAATTGGCCCTCCTCCAGAAAGGGATGGACTGCAGACAGAGAGATCTAGGGACGGGGCAAAACACGGGGATTGTGTCGAAAATGTGTCCGAGAAATTAAAAGGAGAGCAGGGTCAGGCACAGAGAGAAAGTGGATGGGGACGGAGTGGGAGGGAAGAGAGAGGGTAAAGAGCGATTGATGGGGATGACAGAGAGGGATGAGAAGGAATGGAGAGAGGGAGGGGTAAGGAAACAGAGTAAGGTGGACGCAGAGATGAGAACTCGGTTGGGAGAGAATAGGAGATGGGGAGCAAGGGAGAGGGATGCGGAGCAAGTGAAATGGGACAAGGAGGAAGTGAGAGAAACCAGCATGCAGAGACTGGGCGGCACAAAAGCAGGGGAAACAGGAATAGTGAGAGAGGTCAAGGGACAGACCGACCGTGAGTGAGCAAGTGAAGCAAACAGGCAGGTTGGAGACAGAAAGGGAGACAGACAGGTAGATAGACAGACAGGCCCGCACACAGCTGTGTTCATGCTGCAGGTCAGCCATTCTTTAAGATTATCTCAGCTATTTTGATTCACAGATTATTCATTTTATTGAGATTCAGGGCATTTATTACGTTGAATTGTAGGTGATCTCATTTGCTAAATCAGTTGATCCATTTTCTGTAGCAGATCACGTGCAGCGTCCACAGTAACACTTGGCTCAATTGGTCCCCACCAAAAACACCGTTTCCCTGGTCACCGACTCCATCCCTCTCCCCGGTCACTGTCTGAGGCTGAACCAGACCATTCATAACCTTGGTGTCCTATTTGACCCCGAGATGAGTTTCTGACCATATATCCGCTCCATCACGAAGTCCGCCCACTTCCTCCTCCATAACATCGCCCGTCTCCACACCTGCCTCAGCTCATCTGCTGCTGAAACCCTTATCCATGCCTTTGTTATCTCTAGACTTGACTATCCCAATACTCTCCTGGCTGGCCTCCCATCTTCCATCCTCCATAAACTTCAGCTCGTCCAAAACTCCCGTATTTTATCTCGCACCAAGTCCCGTTCACCCCATCACCCCTGTGCTCGCTGACCTACATTAGTTCCCAGTCCAGCAACACCTTGATTTTAAAATTCTCATCCTTCTTTTCAAATCTCTCCATGGCCTCGCCCCTGCCTATCTCTGTGACCTCCTCCAGCCCTACAACCCTCCAAGATCTCCACGCTCCTCTAATTCTGGCCTCACGCGCATCGACGATTTTAATCGTTCCACCATTGGCGGCCGTGTCTTCAGCTGCATTGATCCTAAGCTCTGGAATTCCTTCTCTTTCTCTCCTCCTCTAAGACGTCCCTTAAGCCTATCTCTTTGGTCAAGCTTTTGGTCACCTGTCCTAATACCTCCTTATGTGGCTCGGTGTTAAATTCTGATTGATAATCACGCCTGTGAATCACCTGAGGGTGTTTTACTACATTAAAGGCGATATTGGCCAAGGTGCTTACCCCGAGGAAGAGAGGAACCATCACAGGCCGAGTCTCACTGGGCAGCTGTCCGACATCTCCTCGTGGCTGATTAGATTCCAGAATCTGTCACTGGAATACAACAGGACTATTTTTGAGACGATGATTATATTTAATTTGAATATATTTGTCATTAATGGCATTTGATTGATTTACTTTAACATTAAATTGTTCTTTTCTTTCCGCTCTTTACATGGATTAAATTCAGTCACAATATCAGCTGCCAACTCCAGTTTGTGAGGGATATCAAGGACAACACTAAAGGTTTTTACAAGTATATTAAGAGAAAGAAGGTGACTCAGAGTAATGTGGTCCCTTAAAGACAGACGCAGGGGATTATAGTAATTGAAAGGGAGAGAGGGTGAAGAATTTGAAAAATTTGTACAGGAGAACTTTCTTAATTAGTATATTTCTACACGTTACCCCACCAGCGAACAAATGTTATCTGTTTTTAATATAACGGGTCAGTTGCTGTCTTTTCTATGTTTCAACCTCTCTATCTCTGTTTTTTTTTGGTGATTTGTATATTCTGTGAGACCTGGCAGGTAACACCTGTCTGTCTGCACACTGATTGCCTTGGCAACGGGCAGTTGAAAAAACTGTCTGTACTCACCAAGCATTGTTCTGTGAATTATAAATGCGATTTCATTTCGAGGATTTCATTTCACATCGTTCACCTGACGAAGGGGGAAGCCTCCGAAAGCTTGTGAATTTAAAATAAAATTGCTGGACTATAACTTGGTGTTGTAAAATTGTTTACAAGTATATTTCTAGCCCAACGAGGAAGGAAGCAGTGCTGGATCGAGTTTTAGTGAATGATGTAAGGCAAGTGGAGTGTATTTCAGTGAGAGAACATCTGGGTAATAGTGATCATAATATAATTAGGTTTAAAGTAATTACAGAAAGGGACAAAGAAAAATCAAAGGTGAAAATATCCAACTGAAAGAGAGCCAATTTCAGTGATTTGAGAAGGGATCGAGCACAGGTGGACTGGAAACAAAGATTGGCCAAAAAACAGTAAATGAGCAATGGCAGGTCTTCAAGGTGGAGATAGTTCGGGTATAAACCAAGGATTTTCCCATAAGGAGCAAAGATATGGCATCCAAAGCTCGAGCTCCCTGGATGACAAAGGAAATAGAGCTTAAAATAAAACAGAAAAAGGTTTATGACCACTGTCAGGTACAGAATACAGTACACAACCAGGAGAGTGTGCAGGGGGAAATTGAAAAGGATATAAGAAGGGCAAAGAGAGAATATGAGAAAAGATTAGCAAGTAACATAAATGGGAACCCAAAAACTTTTATAAAAATATAAAAAGTAAAAGGATAAAAGGAATGGTGGGGCCGGTTAGGGATAAAATAGGAAATCTGCTTGTGGAGGCAGAGGACATGACTGAGGTACTGAATGAGGACTTTGCATCTGTCTTCACAAAAGAAGAGGATGAAGTTAATGTCGCAGTAGAGGAGGAGGGAGTAGAGATATTGGATAGGATCAAAATAGATAGAAAGGAGGTGCTAAATAGGTTGGCATCACTCAAAGTTAACAAGTCCCCCGGTCCAGGTGGGATGCATCCCAGGCTGCTGAGGGAAGCAAGGGTGGTGATAGCAGAAGCTCTGACCACAATCTTTCAATCCTCCTTGGATATGGGAGTGGTGCCAGAGGACTGGAGGATTGCAAATGTTACACCCCTGTTCAAAAAAGGAGAGAGGGATAAAACTGGTCACTACGGGCCAGTCAGTCCAATATCAGTGGTGGGGAAACTACTTGAGACTATTGTCAAGGACAAAATTAATTCTCACTTGGAGAGGCATGGGTTAAGAAGGAACAGCCAGCACGGATTTCTGAAAGGCAAACCATGTCTGACGAACCTGATTGAATTCTTTGATGAAGTAACAGAGAGGGTCGATGGAGGTAGTGCAGTAGCTGTTGTATATATGGACTTGCAAAAAGCATTTGATAAAGAATCACATAACAGACTTATTTGGAAAACAGAAGCCCATGGGATTAAAGGAAAAAATTGGTGGAAACTTGGGTACGTAATTGGCTAGGGGAAAGGAAGCAGAGAGTCGTGGTGAACGGATGCTTTTCTGACTGGACAGAAGTATGCAGTGGGGTCCCCCAGGGGTCAGTATTAGGACCATTACTTTTCTTGTTATATCAAAATGACCTGGATTTGGGTTTCGGGAGCACAGTTTCAAAGTTTGCGACTGATACAGGACTTAGCAACGTAGTAAATAGTGAGGAGGATAGTAGCAGATTTCAGGAGGACATAGACAGACTGGTAAAATGGGCAGACACAGGGCAGATGCAATTTAAGACGGACAAGTGTGAAGTGATGCACTTTGGGAGGAACAAAGCGGACAGGCAGTATAATCTAAATGGGACGATTTTGAGGGGAGTGCAAGAACAGAGGGACCTGGGGTACATAGTCACAAATCTTTGAAGGTGGCAGGGCAAATTGATAAGATGGTTAAGAAAGGGTATGGGAAACTTGGCTTTGTAAATAGGGGCATTGAATACAAAAACGAGGAAGTCATGCTGAACCTTTACAAATCACTGGTTAGGCCTCAGCTGGAGTATTGTGGACAACTCTGGGCACCGCACTTTAGGAAGGATGTCAAGGTCATGGAGAGGGTACAGAGGAGGTTTACCAGTATGGTACCAGGGATGAGGGACATCAGTTATGTGGAGAGGTTGGAGAAGCTGGGATTGTTCTCCTTAGAGCCGGGGATAAGGGGAGATTTAATAGAGGTGTTCAAAATCAAGAGGGGTTTTGATAGTTTCTCCCTACTTGCTCTGTTTCCTCTGGCAAGCGGGTCGGTAACCAGAGGTCGTAGATTTAAAATAATTGGCAAAAGAACTAGAGAGGAAATGAGGAGAAGTTTTTCTTCATACAGAGAGTTGTTAAGATCTGAAACGCACTCCCTGAAAGGTTGGTGGAATCAGATTCCATGGGAATTTTGAAAGGGCAATTAGACATATACTTGAAGAGGACTAATATGCAGGGTTATGGGGAAAGAGTTGGAGTGTGGGACTAAATTGGACAGCTCTTTCAAAGGCACGATGAATGGCCTCCTTCTGTTCTGTAAGTTTCTCTGAAAAGTGGGTAAAATAGTGTGAGAGAGGGAATGAGTCTCGGAGAATCTGTGTGAGAGAGGGAGTGAGTCACAGAGAGTCTGTGTGAGAGAGGGAATGAGTCTCAGAGAGTCTGTGTGAGAGAGGGAATGAGTCTCGGAGAGTCTGAGAGTGTGTCTCGGAGAGTCTGCATCTGGATGAAGGAGAGTCTGAGAGGTAGGGTGGGAGGGAGATAGAGAGGGAGAAAGGGTTTGTGAGAACGGGCAAGAGAGAATATTGGAGACAGGAAAGAGAAACAGTCTGTGTGTAAGAGAGAGAGGAAAGGGGAAGAGAGCCTGTTTGTGCATGAGAACTAAGGGATAGAAATGTGAGAAGTTGGAGAGAAATGAGAGATTGCATGGATAAAAGGACAGAAAACTGAGAGTTGTGATTAACAGATGTTTCTTGCACTGGAAGGATTTAAACAGTGGCGATCCCCGGGGTCAGTGTTGGCACCATTGCTTTTCTCAATATCTGTGGATAGAAATGATCTGGACCTGGGTGTAGGGGGCACAATATCAAAATTTGCAGCTGCCACAAAGATAAGGAGTGAGATTAACCATGAAGAGGATTATCGACAACTTCAGGAGGAGGCAGACAGGTGAGCAGATTGGGCAGGTAGATGTGAGATGGAATTTAATGGGGAGAGATGTGAGGTGAGAAGAATAAGGAGAGGAAATAGACACTATACTGTAAAACTGTAAAAGGAGTAGAGGAGCAGAGAGATTTAGGGATTCAGATACACAAATCTTTAAAAAAGTGGGAGGACAAGTTGATAAAGCTGTTTTGCAAAAACCCCCATGGGATCCTAGGATTTATAAATAGGGGCATAGAGTATAAAAGGAAAGAGTTAATGCTACCCCTGGACAAATCATGGGTCAGGCCACAGTCAGAATATTGTGTCCAGTTTTTGGTGCATTACTTTAGTAAGAATGTCGCGGCCATGGAGAGGGGCAGAAGAGATTCACTAAGATGATCCCAAGGATGAGAGTCTTGACATAACTTTTCATGAGAGCAGAGAAGTTTAAATAAGATCAGAGAGTGGGGATCAAAATTATGAGGGGGTTTTGATAAAGTAAATGAGGGAAAACTATTTCCACTAGTACGGGTACGGGAGCACAGTGGTTATGTTACTGGACTAGTAATCCTAGAGGCTCGGACTAATATTCCGGAGTCATGAGATCAAATCCACGGCAGCTGGGGAATTTAAATTCAATTAATTAAATAAAATCTGGAATTTAAAAAAAACTAGTATCAGTAATGGTGGCCATGAAACTACCGGATTGTCGTAAAGACCCATCTGGTTCACTGATGTCCTTTAGGGAAGGAAACCTGCCGTCCTTACCCGGTCTGGCCTATATGTGACTCCAGACCCACAGCAATGTGGCTGATTCTTAATTGCCCTCTGAAATGGCCTAGCAAGTCACTCAATTGTTCAAGACAGGTGGCACACCACCACCTTCTCAAGGGCAACTGGGAAGGGCAATAAACGTTGGCCTTGCCAGTGACGCCCACATCCCAGTTCGTGAGTCAGTAACTGGAGGGCATCAAATTAAGAGAGGTTGGTTTTCTTTTTGATGCAGAGGGTTGTTAGGACGATGGAATGTCCGACCAGAAACACTGAGGGAAGCAGAATTTAAAAGGGAAGTGAATCAATATCTGAAGAAGAAAATCTTGAAAGACCTTCGATAAGGTACCGCATAGTAGATTCATGACCAAGGTCAGAGCTTGTGGAGTCAGGGGACAGGTAGCAGAATGGATAGCAAGCTGATAACAAAACAGAAAACAGAGAGCAGGGGTTAATGAGAGTCACTCAGACTGACAAAAGGTGGGAAGTGGTGTTCCACAGGGATCGGTGCTGGGAACACTGTCGTTCACCATTTGCATCAACGGTTTGGACTTGGGAATCGGAAGAACAATTTCAAAATTTGCGGACAACACCAAATTGAGGGATATCGTTAATAGTGAAGAGGACTGCGATAAAATACAGGAAGACATTAATAATCTTGCAGAATGGGCGTGGAATTGGCAAATGAATTTCAATATAGACAAGTGTGAGGTGGTACAAATTTAGTAGGAAGAATAAGGAGGCCACATACTTCCTGGATAATAAGAGTCTAAATGGGATAGAGGAGCAAATTGGGGTCCAGGGGTACAGATATACAAATCATTAAATGTAGTGACTCAGGTTCATAAGGCCATAAAAAAGCAAACAAAGCACTGGGGTTCATTTCCAGAGGAATAGAATTGAAAAGCAGGGAAGTTATGTTAAACTTGTCCAGCACCTTGGTTAGACCACACTGAGCACTGTGCACAGTTCTGGTCTCCATGTTACAAAAAGGATGTAGAGCCACTGGAGAAGGTGCAAAAAAGATTGACAAGGATGATACCAGAACTGAGAGATTATAACTATCAGGATAAACTCAACAGGCTGGGGCTCTTTTCTCTAGAAAAGAGAAGGCTGAGGGGTGACCTGATAGAGATCTTTAAAATTATGAGGGAGTTTCATAGGGTCGACATAGATGTGTTTCCACTTGTGGGGGAGTCCAAAACTATGGGCCATGAATAGAAGATAGTCACTAATAAATCCAGTCAGGAATTCAGGAGGAACTTATTTACCCAGAGAGTGGTTAGAATGTGGAACTTGCTAAGACATGGAGTAATTGAGGCAAATAGCATAGATGCTTTTAAGGGGAAGCTAGATAAGTACATGAGGGAGAAAGGAATAGAAGGATATACAGATAGGGATAGATGAAGAGAGGTGTGAGGAGGCTCGTGTGGAGCATAAACACCAGCACAGACCAGTTGAGCCGAATGGCCTGTTTCTGTGCTGTAAATTCTATGTAATTCTAAACGGTCCATAAATACGGAGAATAAAAGTGGGCCCAGCACTGACCCCTGGGGTAACCACTTCCAACCCTTCTCCAATCACTTCCACACCGCCTGAGGAAGGGGAAAGCCCCCGAAAGCTTGTGGGATTAAAAATAAAATCGTTGGACTATAACTTGGTGTTGTAAAATTGTTTACAATTCTCCAATCTCAGCAACTCCCATTAACCCGGACCCTCTGTTTCCGGTCCCCAGACAACTTTCTCCCCGCACTGTTCCATTTCCTTTTAAACAGCCCACCTGAACAGACTGGGCATTACCCCGGGGATCCCGCAGTTACCTTCACACCGTTGCTCGCCATGTCCCTGATTTCACTTGACATCCTTCACAGTCTCATCGAATTGTCTTGGTGCCTCCCGGCCGTGTGAACATCCAAAGAGGTTTCCAGTCGGCCTCAAGTATTTTCCAACAGATTGTTTCAAATCCGGTGCGGTTTTCCTCAAAACTCCTGGAAGTTCAGGCATGAATTCTCCTGTGGAAGAAAGTCACATCGTGTTACTGGACGGAAGAATTAACGACCCTTCTGAAGTACTCGGTGTCGGCCGTGGCTCATTTGTATCACTCTCTCACCTCAAGAATCATAAAGGTTGTGGGTTAAAGCTCCCCTCCAGAGACCTGAGCACAAAATCTCGGCTCACACTCCAGTGCAGTACTGAGGGAGTGCTGCACTGTCGGAGGAGCCGTCTGTTGCACGAGCCGTTAAACCAGTCCGGCCCCTCAGGTGGATGTAAAAGATCCCACGACACTATTCGAAGAAGAGCCGGGGAGTTCTCTCCGGTGTCCTGGCTAATATTTAATCCTCAACCAACACCTATAAACAGATTATCTGGTCATTTATCACATTGCTGTTTGTGGGATCTTGCTGTGCACAAAATGGCTGCCCACATGACAACAGTGACCTCATTTCCAAAGCCCCCCATTGGCTGCGAGGCTTTGGGGCGTCCTGAGGATGTGTCAGGCGCTGGAGAAATGCAAGTTCCCCCTCCCCGGGGCCGCCCTCCGCTCTAATCCCATTGCCCGTCTCTCGGTCCTGTCCCCGGGCTCGGGGACTCTCGGCCGGTCCAGGGCCCTTTAAGAGGGATGCGCCACACTGCGCATGTGCGCCGTTTATTTAAATCAAACCGCGCGATTCAAAGGAAAAGTGACGTCAGTTTCCGTCACAATAAAAACCGCTCGTTCTCAACCGAAAAAACGGAAAGTTTGTCTCGCGACACAACAGGAAGCGGTCGCTGATCCGGCGGGTGATGTGCGCATGTGCGAACATTCTCCCAGAGTGCAGCGCGGCCTGTCTCACAGATGGGGCCTTTTCTCCGCCGCTCTGCATTGTGGGAGATTCGGCCGCCATGACGGGCCCGGGTCACCGAGTTCATCCAATCACAGGTGAAGCTTCCCGGATTGGTGGAACCGACAGAGTGCAGGTGGTCTGTGGAGCGAGAGAATCTCTGAGAAGAGGGGCAGCCAATTGGGGAAATCACAGGAGGTGGTGACCGGTCATAAACCCAATCGGTGAATGACGGATTGAACCAAGGAAAGGAATGAAGAAACTCGACTGGGACCTGTGGGAACAGGCGGACTAATAAATTTAACCCGTGTCCAGTTCAGGTCACCACATTACAGGAAAGATGGGATTGGACCAGAGAGGGTCCAGAGGAGATTTACAAGGATGGTCCAGGACTGGAGAATTTTAGCTGTGAGGAAGGATTGGATCGGCTGGGGTTGTTTTCATTGGAACAGAGGAGGCTGAGGGGGGGATTTAATTGAGGTGTTTCAATTATTGAGGGACAGACGAACTGCATCACTTCCAAAACAGCAGCTCACCACCACCTTCTCAAGGGCAATTTCGGATGGGCAATAAATTCTGGCCTTGCCAGCAAAGCCCACATCCCATGAACAAATAAAAAAAGGATATTAAGGTCCTATTTCCCTTAGCAGAGAGGCCAATAACCAGGGGGCATATATTTCAAGTAATTGGTAGAAGGATTAGAGGGGATCTGTGGATAAATTTTTTTCAACCCGAGGGTGGTGTGAGTATGGACCTTACTGGCTGAAAGGGTGGTAGAGGCAGAAACCCACATCGCTTTTTAAAAATACTTGGATGTGCACTTGAAGTGCCGTCACCTGCAAGGCTGCGGACCAAGACCAAGAGTGCGATTAGGCTGGAGAGCTCTTTTTCAGCTGGCACTGACACAATGGGCCGAATAGCCTCCTTCTGTGCTGTAAATTTCTATCATTCCATAACCCCTTGGGTCAAATGTGACATGGCAAAAGATACATGTTTATGGTTCAAAAAAAATCTTTACAGAGAGGGAAGGGACAATGTAGAGTTCTGCCCGACAGTGTTATTGACAGAGACTCCATGAATTATTTTAAACGGGAGTATAGAAACATAGAAAATAGGAGCAAGAGTAGGCCATTCAGCCCTTCGGGCCTGCTCCACCATTCAAAATGATCATGGCTGATCTTCTAACTCAGTATCCTGTTCCCGCTTTTCCCCCTTACCCCTTTACCATTAATAAATATATCTACCTCCTTCTTGAATACATCTAATGACTTGGCCTCCACTGCGTTCTGTGGTAGAGAATTCCACAGGTTCACCACCCTCTGAGTGAAGAAATTTCTCCTCATCTCTGTTCTAAATGGCATACCCCGTATCCTGAGACTGTGACCCCTGGTTCTGGACTCCCCAGCCATCGGGAACATCCTCCCTGCATCTAGTCCTGCTGGAATTTTATATGTTTTGATGAGATCACCTCTCATTCTTCCAAACTCTACTGAATATAGACCTAGTCGACCCAATCTCTCCTCATACATCAGTCCTGCCATCCCAGGAATCAGTCCGGTAAACCTTCATTGCACTCCTTCCATGGCAAGGACATCCTTCCTCAGATAAGGAGACCAAAACTGCACACAATACTCCAGATGTTGTCTCACCAAGACCCGTATAACTGCAGTAAGACATCCCTGTTCCTATACTCAAATCCTCTTGCAATGAAGGCCAACATACCATTCGCCTTCCTAACTGTTTGCTGCACCTGAATGCTCGCTTTCAGCGACTGGCGGACAAGGACACCCAGGTCTTGTTGCACCTCCCCTTTTCCAAATCTATCTCCATTCAGATATAATCTGCCTTTCTGTTTTTACAACCAAAGTGGATAACCTCACATTTATTCACGTTATATTGCATCTGCCATGTTCTTGCCCATTCACACAACTTGTCTAAATCACATTGGAACCTCTTTCCATCCTCCTCACAGCTCACATTCCACCCCAGCTTTGTGTCGTGTCCAGGGACCTTGGAACAGAGGAACATTAAATTGGATGAGGAGCAAGAGGAAAGTCACCTGTTTCTGTACTGTAAGATCCTAAGCTTCATTGAGAATGAATTCTTTAAGCATTCCTACATAGTATTTTTTTGCAACATTGTAAACAAAATCCCAAAGTAGTTCTCCTGGTGTCCTGGCCAGTATATCTAGTTTGTAAAGTCTCCCTGAAATGTTTACATGTAAATCAGACAACAGTCAGAAGAGGGTAGGATGGACCTACACTACACTTGAATGTATTGTCATCTATTGGGTTTAAAGTTTCCGAACACTATTTATCAATAGTGTGAGGAAGCTCAGAGTGAAAGTGAGGAGGGGCCGTCTGACTGCAGTTTCCACTGGAAGAAAAATCACCTTCAGTGTGTACAGTGAGCAGAAATGAATTGCTATTGTTAAAAGTTCCCACTAACTTATTGTTATTCTACTTTAACAGAACAAGCCTGGATCTCCTGCTATGTTTAAACACTAAACTTCAGTGATTATAGCTCAAGTAAAATATTACCATGATTTGATTTAAATGGAGGCGTGGTCTCCACCTGCCAAAGAATGTTGTCTGAAGCGAGGGTGTTTACTGCTAACAGCTCCCATCCTGTTTAGTAGGCCCCCTGAATGTCTGATTTACCAAAAAGAAAAACCCAGCTCAGTAAAGTTAAACATTCTCTTATTAATCTGAAGAACATTTTATGAACAAATTTCAATATTTCAAAGTAAAGGGTGTCCCAGACATGGATTGGGCCCAATTCACTGTAAAGTTATAAAAACAGCCAGTTTAGCGACCAGGGGACATAACCTAAAAATTAGAATCAGGACTTTCAGGAGTGAAGTTAAGAGACACTTCTGCACGCAAAGAGTGGGAGAAGTTAGGAACACTCTTCCACAAAGAGCAGTTGATGCTCGCTCAATTGTTAAATCTATTATCACAGAATAAAATTTTGTTAACCAAAAGGTAAGTGATATGACTAAGGCAGGTATATGGAGTTATAGAGTCATAGAGTTATACAGCACGGATAGAGGCCCTTCGGCCCATCGTGTCCGCGCCGGCCATCAAGCCCAGTCTAATCTAATCCCATATTCCAGCATTTGGTCCGTAGCCTTGTATGCTATGGCATTTCAAGTGCTCATCCAAATGCTTCTTGAATGTTGTGAGGGTTCCTGCCTCCACAACCCTCTCAGGCAGTGAGTTCCAGACTCCAACCACCCTCTGGGTGAAAAAGTTCTTTCTCAAATCCCCTCTAAACCTCCCACCTTTTACCTTGAATCTATGCCCCCTTGTTATAGAACCCTCAACGAAGGGAAAAAGCTCCTTAGTATCCATCCTATCTATGCCCCTCATAATTTTGTACACCTCAATCATGTCCCCCCTCAGCCTCCTCTGCTCCAAGGAAAACAAACCCAATCTTCCCAGTCTCTCTTCATAGCTGTAGCGCTCCAGCCCTGGTAACATCCTGGTGAATCTCCTCTGCACCCTCTCCAAATCGATCACATCCTTCCTGTAGTGCAGCGACCAGAACTGCACACAGTACTCCAGCTGTGGCCTGACCAGTGTTTTATACAGCTCCATCATAACCTCCTTGCTCTTATATTCTATGCCTCGGCTAATAAAGGCAAGTATCCCATATGCCTTCTTTACCACCTTATCTACCTGTTCTGCCGCCTTCAGGGATCTGTGAACTTGCACACCAAGATCCCTCTGACCCTCTGTCTTGCCTAGGGTCTTCCCATTCATTGTGTATTTCCTTGCCTTGTTAGTCCCTCCAAAGTGCATCACCTCGCACTTTTCCGGGTTAAATTCCATTTGCCACTGTTCCGCCCATCTGACCAACCCATTGATATCGTCCTAAGACTGAGGCTATCCTCCTCGCTATTTACCACCCTACCAATTTTTGTATCATCAGCGAACTTACTGATCATACCTTTTACATTCATATCCATGTCGTTAATGTAGACCACAAACAGCAAGGGCCCCAGCACAGATCCCTGTGGTACCCCACTGGCCACAGGCTTCCAGTCACAAAAACAACCTTCGACCATCACCCTCTGCCTTCTGCCACTAAGCCAGTTTTGTATCCAAAGTGCCAAGGCACCCTGGATTCCATGGGCTCGTACCTTCTTGACCAGTCTCCTGTGGGGGACTTTATCGAAGGCCTTACTGAAATCCATGTATACCACATCCACTGCGTTACCCTCATCCAGACGCCGAGTCACCCCCTCAAAAAATTCAATCAAATTAGTCAGACATGATCTTCCCTTGACAAAGCTATGTTGACTATCCCTGATTAATCCTTGCTTCTCCAAGTGGAGACTAATTTTGTCCTTCAGAATTTTTTCCAATAATTTTCCTACCACTGATGTTAGGCTCACTGGCCTGTAGTTCCCCGGTTTTTCCCTACTCCCCTTCTTGAATAATGGTACTACATTAGCGGTTCTCCAGTCCTCTGGCACATCCCCTGTGGCCAGAGAGGTTCTGAATATATGTGTTACAGCACCCCCAATCTCCTCCTTTGCCTCACACAGTAGCCTGGGATACATTTCGTCCGGGCCTGGGGATTTATTCATTTTTAGGCCTGCTAAAACCGCCAATACCTCCTCCCGCTCGATGTTATGTCACAGATCAACCATGATCTCATTGAATGGTGGACCAGGCTCAAGGGGCGAAATGGCCTAATCCTGTTCCTGTGACCACCCCTCAAATACAGTGAACGATAAATAATGTAATCTGAAAATAGGACTAACTACATACAATAAAATCCTGAGGGCCTGTCGTGAGGGGAAGCTGAAGATATCGAAACTTCAGCCTGTGCTCACAAGAAGACAGGTGAAATTCACATCCAACAGAGTTAAAACACAACCGCTGGGCTCCCCATCCCTCACACTCTCACTGTGCCTGTACCCAATGGGCACAACATTGCCTCCGGTGCACACATTTACACTGAGCATTTGAAATCTACCCGGAGTCCCAGCACCACTAAACAAGAATCTTTACACCAGGGGCAGAGATCTTCAATCTTGGAAGAGAGTTCCAAGGCCACTGACTTTCAATTGTATTGGTGTTTGGACAATTAGATCCGAACGGGAAAGTTTAACTGGAGTTTGGAGCCCGTGTGGGGATTCAAGTGATCAATGACTGCAGAGCACCAAGGGAATGATTGGGCAGTCAACCAGGCGGCACCAGTACCTCAGGCCAGTCCCACTGTCCCTTTAAAGTTCATTGACCTGCACAATGAGGGCCTGGCAAGCCTTCACCCATTGCTGCAGCCATCCCTGGACTGGGTCTGGATACACTATTACCAACCATTCTGCAACTACTTACATGGACTCATTAAAACCTATTTCACTAACAGGAGGAACTGTGGAGGAGTGCAGAGTGTTACGAACAGTATTGAGCACGCATTGCATGCTGATTGGAGCCAGATAATGAAAAATGAGCAACCAGCCATTAGAAGATACAAGTAGTCACTGATTTATTGGTCATTTGATAACTAGTTGAACTGGGTGCGCTTGTGTTTCCTGTACAGAAACAAGGCGATCAAAGAGGCAGAGATCAGAGATACAGCAGTCACAGTCAGGGCCAGGATCAGGACCACCTCAGACGCCACACCTAAAAAGGAACAAGAAACCAATGGTCAGTGAGGGAAGGAAATACTGAGGGGAAAATGGAAACTAGCAGTCGGCCAACTCACCACCCGGAGACCTCTCCTGCATCCTTTGCTCAACCTCATTAAGGGGCTCAGTTGCCACATCTGTCACATAAGGATCCAGAATGACCAGGGGTCCAAGTGAGGCCTCACCCTCCCACTTCAATTCAGCATCACTCTCTGCAATATCAAACATTCCAGTTAGAGAGGGTAAAGGGTGACCTCCAACAATCAAGAGGATCAGTGTCCTACCAGGTCCAGGTACAAGATCCCTCCTTCCTCTGGAATCAAGTAGGAATTCCCTTGTGGCACCGCAGTTGCCCAGATGACAACAGGTACACACGTCATTGGTCGATTCTTCCAATGGGGTCCAGCTAAACCAGAGAATCAGTTTATCAACCAGGTTGTCCATCACCCTTTAATACAACACATCCCTGAGCAAGAGAGGGAACTTACATATTCTGGAAAGTACAAGCTTTGTTCATGGAATCTCTCCGATCCACTGCAGCAACTTTCAGGTGACAGGTGATGAAAATCTGAGGGACACATTCAATACAAGTTGTTATTTAGTGACCTCCTCCCAACATGGGGAACCCAATGTTTGGCGTCCTCTTACCAAGGAACGGTCATCTCCAAAGAAGCGGAACGCATCCAGGTCAAACTGGAGTTTGTCCAGCTCACGTTCACCTCTTGGCAACACAAAGGTTGAAAAGGAGTCCTCAGCTTTGCTGTCCAGGAGGCAACTGAAGAAAGATTAAAAAAGGGACAAAGTGAATAAAGTGAACCTATTGAGACATAACCAGCTGGAGAAAGCAGAGAGCTCCTTACCCATGGTAGTCAATGATGTTGTATCTTGGGGTGGAATCCTTGTCTGGGCTCAATGTAGCTGCACAGCTGTCAATGTAGAGCTTCAAGGGCATTGGTCATTGAAACAGAGGCCTCAATGTGAATGAGGTCACCCAGGTAGTAGACAGTCGAGGTGCGCTCTGTAAGCCAGTCATCTGAAGTACAAGAGGACAAGGGTTGGAGACAGTGGGTGTAACTCCCAGTGAGAAACGACAGAAAAGCACTCGCCATCCACCCATCACACACCGTTCATAAGACGCAGTGAGAATGACAGAAGCCCTTCTCCAGACTTGGTCGAGCTGAATGGGATCCAGGTGGGCTTGATAGGGTCACTGCTCACATTGCCCTTCCTGGAAGGACAGTAGATAATTTCAGGACAACTTCATAGAACTGCACCTGCTGTAGACCTTATTTGCCACAGAGGAAAGATTCTTACCTAAAATAGTGGCACTCAATGGGAATGATGGCTCCATTAGTTCTCACAATGACAGATCCACGAGCATTTGGGGTGTGGTTCAGGTGGGTGGTGTAGACCAGGAAATCTCCAGCCATCTGAAAGACATCAGGTTCAGGAATGAAGAGCTGGTCTCATTGGACAAAAGCTATTTCTGGTCATTTTCCTGCCCTGTTGAGCAGCAGTTTGAGGAGTTTCAGTTGTTCCTCAATGACACATGATTGAAGCAGCTCCACCATTGGTTGAAGTTGCCTGGAGCAGCCTCTGTTACTCGACTCAGTCCACCTTCTATTACAGGGGACTTCAGGCCTGCAGTCAGAAACCCTGAAATGATTGGCACTGCCAGATTTGATGAGCATTCTTTCCCATATAGAATAGAGCTTTCACCTTAAGGGGCTTCAAGTTACCCCTGATATGGAGCACAAAACACATCACTTTTAAACCTCATCTGTGTCCATTAAAACAAGGGGATTGGCAGGTGTAATAACCAAAAGTGGAGTTCCCCTTTAATACATTGGGATACAATTATTATTCCACTTGTTTCATCATTTAAGAGCAGTCTCAACAGGAACTTCCACACTGAACATTCATTGACCACAAGTTGAGGCAACAGGCCAGAATATACACAGGAAGGAACAGAAAAGATAAATCAATTGAGGCACAAGAGAACAGAGTGTTTTGGAGAAATGTAGGTGAAGGTTCAAGGTCAATAGAATTGAATCTCAGAGTTAGGTCTACAACTGGAAAGTTTCTCCTTCTTTACCCTATGAAAACTCTTCACAATTTTGAACACCTCTATCAAGTCTCCCCTTTACGTTCTGTGCTCTCAGGAGAACAGCCCCAGTTTCTCCATGTCTCTCCACATAACTGAAGTCCCTCATTCCTGGCACCATTCTCGTAAATCTCTTCTGCACCCTCTCGAAGGCCTTGACATCCTTCCTAAAGTTTGGTGTCCTGAATTGAACACAATACTCCAGCTGAGGTCTAACCAGTATTTTATCAAGGTTTAGTATCAATTCCTTGCTTTTTATTCTATGCCTCAATTAATAAAGCCAAGGGCCCCATTTGCTTTCTTAACAGCCTTCTCAACTTGTCCTGCCACCTTCAAAGATTTGTGTAACGACACCCCCAGGTCTCTCTATTCCTCCACTCCATTTAAAATTGTTCCATTTAGTTTATATTACCTCTCCTCATTCTTCCTACCAAAATGTATCACTTCACAATTCTCTGCATTAAATTTCATCTGCCATGTTTCTGCCCATTTCACCAGTCTGTCTATGTCCTCCTGAAGTCTGTTACTATCCTCAACATTGTTTATTACATTTCTGAGTTTCGTGTCATCTGCAAACTTTGAAATTATGCCCTGTACACCCAAGTCCCAGTCATTAATATATATCAAAACGAGCAGTGGTCCTAATACTGAGCCCTGGGGGACACCACTGTATACTTGCCTCCAGTCTGAAAAACAACCGTTCACCACTACTCTCTGTTTTCTGCCCCTTAGCCAGTTTTGTATCCACGCTGCCATTGTCCCTTTAATCCCATGGGCTTCAATTTTTAAAACAAGTCTATTATGTGATACTTTATCCTCCCTTAATCTCTCCCTGCATAGAAACTCCCCGACCCATATTCATGGCCAGCCCCTCGACCTTGCAAACACGTGGCCTCTCTACTCCCGATCGTGTCAATCATGGATAAGGCCATCTCTGATCACTTCCTTTTAACCCTCTCCACCCAAATGGAATCATAGAATCATAGAAAGGTTACAGGACGGAAGGAGGCCATTCGGCCCATTGAGTCCATACCAGTTCTATGCAAGAGCAATCCATGTAGTCCCACTCCCCCAATGCACATCACAGAATGAACACAGGAATCCCACTTTCTATGAGCGGTAACAGGCTGCAGTTATGGTGCAGACCGGGACCCAGGGCTGAGGCTGTGCTCATCAGTTACTCTGGGAGTGGCACAGTCTGTTTCATGACTAGCCAAGGGTGGGAGGAACACCAGGGAGTCAGGCTGGTGTTTAGAAGGGTGTGGGTTCCATCTCCCGTTCCAGGACTGGGACACATGATCCAGACTGACTGTGTCGCTCTGAGAGGGAGCTGCATCGTGAGAGGTGCTGTCCTTTGAATGAGGTGTTTAATGGGGGTCCCTTCTTTCTGCTCCGAGGTGTAAAAGATCCCCTGACAATTTGTGAAGAAACGTGTCTCGTTCCTTGTCTCACTGAGACTCTCAGTTAATTGGTTTGTTCTCTCTACAGATTCGGCCTGACTCGCTGAGTTTTTCCAGAATATTCTGTGAGTGTTTCACTGAGCCTCGGGTTTTACAGTGAATGATAAAAGGATTGTCGTCAAACACTTGGCCATGAGCTGCTGAGTGACCTGTCTGGACATTGTTG
Organism: Heptranchias perlo; assembly: GCF_035084215.1. Lineage (NCBI taxonomy): Eukaryota > Metazoa > Chordata > Chondrichthyes > Hexanchiformes > Hexanchidae > Heptranchias > Heptranchias perlo. Next base: position 264,015 of record NW_027139215.1, on the reverse strand, counting down.
CTTTTAGTGCACTGTCCCTTTAAGAGCTGTGGTCTGCCTCATTTGTCAGTGTGATTGTGGGTCTGACACAGAAGTGAGAGAGGAAGCAGCAGCCACAGCCCGGACTGCAGGCAAATTGCGAGGCTGGGACTAAAAAGCTGTTTTGTCCACACCGAGAGTCGAACCCGGGCCGCCTGGGTAAAAGCCAGAAATCCTAACCGCTGGACCACATGAGAACTAAAGGGATAGTCAGCAGGAAGGGTACTGAGACTACACCCAGAAGGTTTAATGGAGGGTCACGATTGTGACAGGTTTTGATGCAGTAAATAAGGAGAAACTGTTTCCAGTGATGGAAGGGTTAATAACCAGAGGACACAGATTTAAGATCAATGGGCAAAAAAGCCACGGGCGGGGGAATGAGGAGAGATTTTTTTTACGCAGCGAGTCTTTATGATCGGGAATGCACTGCCTGAAAGGGCGGTGGAAGTGGGTTCAATCGTAACTTTCAAAAGGGAATTGAGTGAATCGTTGACATGAAAAAATTTGGAGAGATATGGGGAAAGAGCAGGGGAGTGGGACTAACCCACTTCCTTCTGTGTTCATCCCTGGAAAAAACCCTCCCCCAGGTCACTTACAACAGCACTTTCAAATTCCCAACTGTCTGGACTTTGGCCCTCCATTCACCACGACATTTCTGCAGCGACCCATCTGCTCGATCAGACCCTCACCTCCATCTTTGATACCCTTCTCCCCATTAAAACCATTACTCTTCTCTCACCCTGGTCGATCCTCCTAGTACTGCCCTCATTTCCACTCCTGTGAGCCCAAGGGACGCAGACTTGAACATTTATGGTGGACAACTGGTTAACCATTCATCACCAGATCTGGCTGGACCACATAAAGCACTATCGGGTCCTGCTCTCCTCTGACAAAACTGCTCACTATTCCAGGATCATCCTGGAATGTAAAGATAACCCCCGGCTTCTCTTCTCCACTACAAACCATCTTCTTACACTCCCCTCCCCCCATCTTCTTAAACATCTCAATTAGATCACCCCTTAACCTCCTATACTCAAGGGAATAAAAGTCTCGTCCACAAGACCTGTCCTCATAATTTAACCCTTTTAGCCCCGGTATCATTCTGGTGAATCTGTTCCACACCCAGTCAAGGCCAATATGTCCCTCCTGGGGTACGGTGCCCAGAACTGAACGCATTTCTCCAAATGTGGTCTAACCAGAGCTTTATGCATCTGTATCATAACTTCCACCCTTTGTATTCCAGCCCCTTCAGATGAAGGCTCACATTCCATTAATTATTTTTTGTACCTGTCCACTAGTTTTTAGTGATTTCTGGAGATGGACCCCTGAACCTCTCTGCTCCTCCATAGTTCCCAGTTTCTCGTCATTTAGAAAATACTCTGATTTATCTTTTTAATGTTCTAAGTGGATTATATCTCACTTCCCCACATTGAACTCCATCTGCCACAGTTTTACCCTCTCATTTAATCATCAATGTCCCTTCACTACTTCCTGCTCCCATCTACACTATTTACTGCGCCACCTAACTTGTTGGTTTCAGGGTGAAAACTGCCCTCCGCTTCACTGTAAGTGCAAGAGACAACTTTGTAGATGCCGTGTAGTGTTACAGACCGGCTCGTTGGACCTGCTCGTTTCATCTCATCTCATTTTCAGCAAACCGGAATATTCCTGAAATAGACGACGGTGAATCACAGCTCGAGAAACCGATCCCCTCGACCAATGGGGACTGCGCCTTCCAACAAATAGGCATTGATGGGGCAAAGTGAGTCTGCTGCTCAGAAATAATACAGCACAGATCATCACTCGTGCAAGCTTCACACCCTTTAGTTTGGAAAAGTAAACTGATGGGAGACAGCTGCTGTCGTGAATGGGTTTCCAAAACTCAAATCAAATGGATTTGTCCTGTGTTGTGAATTACTATTTGTCTGATTCAGGTCATCAGAGCAATGGGGACTGCATTTTGTACATTCCGAATACCAATGCCCTGTCACGTGAGCCTGTCGTTCTATTCCCGTTCCAAGTCCTCTTTTAAATTTCGATGACTTCCCCGAAATTTGCTTGGAGGACTGTTCGAATCGCAGTCCAGCCCTTCCCACTGTCGCATCCTCTAAATCTCCACCCAGGATTTTCACTGGTGCAACTTTCATCAACTTGGGCTACTTTTTAATTTCAAAAGCAAAGTGCTGCGGATTCTGGAAATCTGAACTATAAACAGAAAATGCTGGATACACTCAGCCGGTCAGGCAGCATCTGTGGAGCGAGTTCTGATGAAAGGTCACCGACCTGAAACATTCCCTCTGTTTCTCTCTCCACAGAGGCTGTCTGACCTGCTGAGAGTTCGCAACATTTTCTGTTTCTACTTTTTACTTTGTTCTTTGTCTCAACTGTGCCGATCCGTGACTCGACCCACTGCGCGGCATTTGGTGGTTTGGATTCAGGGCTCTCACCGCCGCGGTGTGGGTTCGATTCCCGGTCAATGAAATAATTGTCACAAAACAATTGTGAACTTTATTAAATGAACACGTGAAAGATGAAAAATTGTTGTAATCGCCATTAATGAAGCGATAACTTTCTGCAGACTGACTGACGGAAATACTAACATGGTTACCCAGTGACACGTGGGGAAGTTATTGTGTTTTGCATGTGATGAACTTTTATCCGTTCTCATTTTAAAGACTGTTTTTTAAGAGTCTGGTTAAAATGTTCAGTGTTTATGAAAACAGGAATGTGGTGCAGCCGTTGTTAAATTCAACAGGAAAAGCCAATTATCTCCCACTTTTCACAAGAGCAAATTCTCAAATAACATTCCCGCCTGGGGTCGAACCAGAGATCTTTCGTGTGCGAAACGAATGTGATAACCGCCGCACTCTGGAAACCGCTGCTCATGTTAATTTCATCGCGTGACTTCTCCATGAAACAACATCACTCCTGTCCCACACTAAAAGCTCTCAATCCTTCCCTTTCACAAACATTTCACTGATCAAAACTTCACAAGTCACACAGGAAAAAGTCTTCATTTCCAAATCATTAAACTCCCGAAGGAGCTGCGGGGACAGACTGAGCAAACCTGCGTTCAGTCGTCAAAGGCGGTGTGTGAAGGGTGTGGGTGTGTTGTCATCCTGAGAGACAGCGACAGGCCCGTGACACAGAGCGAAGGCAGGGACTGAGAAATGTGGCCATTCAGGTCCATAAATAGGCAGACACTCAGTCCCAGTCATTCATTCTGACACACGGTCCGGTAGTTAGTCAGTCAGTCGGGTCGGGAGGCCTGCAGACAGCAAACAAAGAGCCAGAGAATAAAGCAGAGACTCAATCAGACGGATAAACCGGGAGACAGACAGACAGACAGTGAAGCGGGCAGGGACTCAGCCCTGTAGATAAGCAGACTGTATCCTTTGCCTTTGACCTTGATTTGTCAGTCATAATTTAAAACCGCTTCTGGTTCGGTCCCTTCCTTTAATCCTGGACAGCAGCAGTGACAAAAACTTTGTGGATTTGAGGGTTGAGCCGAATCCGAGTCAGTTCCCGGTCCCCGGGAGAAATCCCCCAATTCCTGGGCACTTTGTATCAATCAGCAGTTAGCAGCAAAAAGTGTTATTCATGGGAGTAGTGGGACTGAGAAATATTTAAACAGCCGACACCCTGTAAAACAGAGCTCCAAGTATCGGTTTAAATAAAGTTCTGAACTGACAGAGCGGAGGGCAGATGAGGATTGAATTAAATCCCAATTCACTGAATCTAAACAAGGTTTAAAGAAGTGAATCTGTCCGGAGTGGGATTCCTGGGCCTGTGTGTGAGCTGCACCTGGATCGGTCCCGTTCAGTAAAGAGAGACCGGCAGGCGGCTCCCAGACACGGCTCAGGCCGGGACCGGCAGCTCTCGGCCGGCAGCGGCTGGATGAGAGAGCGGGGATCCTGAGCTGTTGTTGAGGCGGTCTGGCTGCTGCTGCTTCCGCCTCTCGCCCTCCGAGAGTCCCGGCGGCGGTCGGTACCGATCTCCCTCCTCTGGATCCGGATCCACCTCCTGTCGCAACTGACAGCGTCTGATTCCCGATCAGAAAACTGCGAGTTCGAATCAGGTCGGGATCACAGCATTTTCACAGTGGCTCAGGGTCCTGGAACTGGTTTTATATCAGTGTTTGAGGGATGGGTTGTTCAGGTTTTATGCTATAATAATAATCAGAATTAAGTTTGATGCTTAAAATACTTTTTTTTTCTGTTACTTACTATTTACACACTCACTAGTTTCAGACAGAAACGGTTAACAATGTTTCAGGGATGTGATGTGCAGCCTCATCTCCCATCCTTTAAGTCCAAGGTCGCAGACTTGAACATTTATGGCGGACAACTGGTTCAGCCATTCATCGCCAGATCTGGCGGGAACACTTAAAACACCATCAGGTCCTGCTCTCTGCCAAAACTGCTCACTATTCCAGGATCATCCTGGAATGTAAAGATAACCCCGGCTTCTCTTCACTGCAAACCGGTTTCTTAAACCCCTCTCCCCTGCCCCTCCCCCCTCACCTCCAACAACAAGTGCGAGGAGCTCATGGACTTCTTTGTCACTAATACTGAGACCATCCGTTCAGCTGCCTCTGCCGTTTCCCTCCCTTCCCCCACCCACAAGCTAAACTTCCCCTAAGGTTCCCCCTGCCCCAGCCCTGAACTCACATCTTTCTCCAGTTTCTCTCCTATCTCCCCTCTTGCCCTCTCTGAGCTCATCTTGACCATGAGACCCACCCCCTACTCCTTCGACCCTATTCACACCAAACTACTGACCACCCAACTTCCCTTCTTGGCCACCATGTTAGCCCAATATTGTTAACGGTTCCCTCTCCTCAGGTACTGTCCCCCTCCCCTTCAAATCTGGCGTCATCACACCCTCCTCAAAAAACTCACCCTTGACCCCTCGGTCCTTGCAAACTACCGCCTCCATCTCCAACCTAGTTGAAAAGTGGGATCATTATATCAAATCGAGAGACTTATCACCTCCCCCTCCAAATATTCAAACCACCGTTCAGGAGGAGAACCCCTCTGCTCACTGACCTACATTGGCTCCCAGTCCACAAACATCTCAAATTTTAAATTCTCATCCTCGTGTTCAAATCCCTCCATGACCTCGCCCCGCCCGATCTCTGTAACCTCCTCCACCCCGACAACCCTCCGAGATCTCTGAGCTCCTCCAATTCAGGCCTCTTGCGCATCCACGATTTTCATCGCTCCGCCATTGGCGGCCGTGCCTTCAACCGACTGGGCCCAAAGCTCTGGATTTCCCTCCCGAAACCTCCCCGCCTCTCTACCTCTCTCTCCTCCCTTAAGATGCTCCTTAAACGCTCTCTACTTGCTTAAAAGCTGTTGAATCTTCAACCTTTTCCAGTTCTGACGAAGGGTCATCGACCTGAAACGTTAACTCTGTTTCTCTCTCCACAGACGCTGCCTGACTTGCTGATTATTTACAGCATTTTCTGTTTTTATTTCAAATTTCCAGCATCCGCAGTATTTTGCTTCCAATATCTCCTTCTGTGGCTCGGGGTCAAATATTGTTTAAAAAAGCTCCTGCGAAGCGCCTTGGGACGTTTTGCTACCTTAAAGGAGCTATTTAAATAGTTCGGGCAGATCGCTGACCACTGACGTGTGGTGCCGTGATCGTATAGTGGTTAGTACTCTGCGTTGTGGCCGCAGCAACCTCGGTTCGAATCCGAGTCACGGCATAGTGTGCGCTGCTCCTTTTATTCTCTCCCGCGCTTGCAAATATAATGCAACAATATATCAATATTTAATAAATGAAAAAAACATTTTTTGGTGGTGTCGAAAACCTATTTATTCCATCAAATCCCAGCACTCTCACATGCCTGTACTTGATGTTCCACAGTTCAAACCCGCCTCTTCTCCCCGCTTTTTCTTCCTTCCACAGTCAATGGGCCGCCTTTACTTTCCTCCTTCTATTTCATGGACACTTTCCTGCGGCATTGCCGACTCTAACATTCACTTTCACGATCTCACGCCTTTAAGTTTGCTCTGCTCCGACCGCTGTTTCTATTGGGCACATGTCCCATTCGCACCAATGTTCATTTGTGCCTTGAAACCAGTGGATAAATTTCGATCTGCGTGACCGCTCGACAGACAAACACGACGAAAGCAGGGCTGGTCTCTGGAAAGACAGCCGCCCGAATGTTCACGAAATTTACTTGGGGAATCTTGTGATCCAGGGGATGGTAACTGAAGAACTGTTTTTTGTTTTGATGCTTGTTGGCTCTTTTCTCTCAGCAGTTGAGTTGCGTGAGCGACGGGCAGCGCAACAGAGCTGTGAATGGCGGTTGAAAGGTTCACATTTGGCAAGTTGGGGCGGTGCAGTCAGATCGGAAGTGTTCCGCCTTGATCTTAATAGTTCTGTTGAAATTTGTGATTGAATCGAGTAGAGGATAAATGTAAAGAGCGCCTGTGGGGAAAAAGGAGCGATTACAGGCCATGAGCGAAAGGTCTTTCAAATTCTCGTGGCGCAGGACGCTGTGTGCGGAAACGGCAGATTTTAAAGTGAGTGTGTCGGAAAGTAAAGTGCGATCTTGTGTGTGAGAAGAGCACAAGAAAGTTGTGCTTGAAGCTGCGCCCTTGAGGCAAGTTGCAGGTTGTCACGAAAACTGCGATAGTGAAAGCTCAAAAATAAACCCAGAAACTGCTGGCAACACTCAGCAGGTCAGGTAGTATCTGTGGGGAGATACTCAAGTATTTATCCAATTCTCCTTTTAAAGTTACGATTGAATCGAGCTCCACCATCCTTTTAGGCAGTGCGTTCCAGATCATAAAAATTCGCTGTGTCAAAAAAAATCTCCTTATTTCCCTTCTGGTTCTTTCGCCAATTATCTTAAATCTGCGTCCGTTGGTTGCCGACCCTCCCGCCAGTGGGTGAAGTTTCTCCTTATTTACTCGATCAAAACCCCTCTTAATTTTGAACACGTGGATTACTTCTACCCTTAACCTTCATTGCTCGAAGCAGAACAATCCCAGGTTCTCGAGTCTCTCCACACAACTAAACCCCATCCCTGGTATAATTCTGGGAAATCTCCTCTCCATCCTCTCCAAGACCTTGACCTCCTTAATAAATTATAGTGCCCAGAATTGGACACAATACTTCAGATGAGGCCTGAACCGTGATTTATAAACGTTTAACATAACTTCCTTGCTTTTGTGCTCTATTTCTCTATTATTAAGCCAAGGAACCGGATGCTGTTTTAACGGTTTCACCAACTTGTGCTGCCACAGTCAAAGATGTTGATGAAAATGATCAGCAACACATTGAGTGAGATCAGATAACAGAGCACAGGCCGGGATGGCGGAGAGAGACAGAGACACGAGTTGTGATCTGTAACTTTTTATAAACACTTCAGTTTATTACACTCCGTGTCCAACACCGTGCGATCTCCCCTGGTGTGTCAGCTTTCAGTGTTTATACAGAGTGTAATGTATTGAATTGTCTCTTGGATCACACGGAGTGGTAGACGGGGGTCTGTGTGCGGAGGGTTCGGGGGGTGAGCTCTGATTCCCGCCCTCTTCTGGATTGAAAAGAGAAAAGAATGAATGAGAGAGAGAAGCGATGTGGGAGAAGGGATGATGGAAGAATTTGTCCATGAACCTGATTAAAGTGGCCCAAAAACAAGATAATATTAAGATATCATCAGCAGAACATTAATACAAGCTGTGAAACAAAAGCAAAATACTGCAGATGCTGGAAATCTGAAGTAAAAACAGAAAATGCTGGAAATACTCAGCAGGTCAGGCAGCATCTGTGGAGAGAGTTCTGATGAAAGGTCATCGACCTGAAAGGATGTTTCTCTCTCCACAGATGCTGCCTGACCTGCTGAGTGTTTCCCGCATTTTCTGTTTTTATTATTAATATAACCTGAGCTCTGTCGAGCATTTGTTGGTCGATTCACTGATAGAGCTGGGAATTGAGGGGAAGCTGGTTCATGGCGAACCCCAGCTCTGAATCCCCCCGGCAGAGAGTTCAAGGAATGTTTAATATAAATGAGATTCAACGACAGGATCAGAAAATCTCTCCTTGATGGTCGGTCTCATTCTCCCGAAGTGAGGAATGAGCGGGAGGGGCAATTCCACCCGGGGTTATATTTTATTCCAAGAGGATGACGCAAAAGTACTGCTTACAGTGGGGCCGAAATAGTTCAGTTGGGAGAGCGTTAGACTGAAGATCTGAAGGTCCCGGGTTTCGGCAGTTTTGGGTTACTTTGTTTCTTCTTCTTTGGGCCGATTCTCAAACATTTATTTGCACTGACATTTTTACCCGACACTGAACGGTTGGGGATGGAATAGAGAGACATCAAGGATGTCTGTATTTAGCTTTTATTTCTCTATTTCCTTCTGCCTTTCTCTCTGGTTTTTGTCTCTCTCGGTGCCCGATGAACATTTGATTTGATGCATTTGTCCTAAACTGATGCCTTTTCCACATCTCAGGCGGTCAGACACGCTCTGTCTGTCTGTTACTGCTTGTGACCATTAACGGGAACAGGCCGCGAGTTAAACATTTATCAGCAAACCGCCAGAGAGATAACACAGCGGGAATAAAACACATTGCCTCACATTGTTAGACACCGAGTGACACAGATTGTAATGTGTGTCAGTAAACAGACCCGGAAAACAGAGTCCGAGAAAGGAAAGAAATAGAGAGATAGAAAAGAGTGATAAAAAGAAAGAAAACCCTTTCTCCACCCCAACAACAACAACAACTTGCATTTATATCGCGCCTTTAACGGAGTAAAACGTCCCAAGGCGCTTCACAGGAGCGATTATCAAACAAAATGTGACACGGAGCCACATAAGGAGATATTGGGACAGGTGAGGTAGGTTTTAAGTGTCTTAAGGGAGGAGAGAGAGGTCGAGAGGCGGGAGGTTTAGGGAGGGGAATCCAGAGCTTTGGGCCCAGTCGGTTGAAGGCACGGCCGCCAATGGTGGAGCGATGAAAATCGTGGATGCGCAAGAGGCCTGAATTGGAGGAGCTCAGAGATCTCGGAGGGTTGTCGGGGTGGAGGAGGTTACAGAGATAGGGAGGGGCGAGGTCATGGAGGGATTTGAAGACGAGGATGAGAATTTAAAATTTGAGATTTGGTGGACTGGGAGCCAATGTCGGTCAGCGAGCAGAGGGGTTCTCCTCCTGAACGGTGGTTTGAATGTTTGGGGGGCGGGGCTGTGATAAATATCTCGATTTAATATAATGATCCCACTTTTCAACGACCACCGAATTATTACAATGCTGACCTGGAACAATCCAGAACATACCGCAAAACAAGACATTAAGATCAATGGTCACTTTAGCAAGGAGTTTAAAAGATTCTTCTAAGAAGGAGAAGGCTCAAGAAACGGACTGTGACCATTTCATGATGGTCTATTTATTTGTGTCCAGGGAGAGGGATGAGACACATGAAATGTTTCACACATTTCAAATCTCCGCGGTCAGACTGGCGATTGTTTATTGATCAGGAAGATGGCTGGTAATAATCTGAGACCCAGTGAAGAGGTGAGAACAGAGCAGCAGGGAATGATCCCAGAACAATAGGAGCCAGCAGCTCACCGTCTGGTCCCTGTGTCAGGGACAATACACAACACCTCAGCTCCAGACCAGGAACAGAGAGCTGCTGTTAACGTGGCCCAGCCCTCGCAAACTGCTGGAACTGTGGGATGGAAATCAGACTTTGGGTCTCGGAGGCTACTTTAGGGGCTCAGTGGCTCATCAAAAGAATGATTTCTATTAAAGAGCAGGGCTCTGCTCCATCACAGACTGATACTGTACAGTACATGGCAGAGTAAAGCTCCCTCGACACTGTCCCATCAAACACTCCGGGGACAGGTACATCAAGGGTTAGATCAAGATTAAATCTCCCTCTACACAGTCACAGAGGATGTCATTTGTGACTTTGACAAGGGCCGTTTCAGTACAGTGGCAGGAGTGGAAACCTGATTGGAGGGATTCAAACATGGTGTTGTGGGAAAGATGGACATGGATTTGGGAGGCGGCAACACTTTGGAGAGGAAAGGGAGGTGGGAGATGGGGTGGTAGTTTGCAAGGACACAGGGGTCAAGGGTGGGTCTTTTATGAAGGAGGGTGATGATGGAAGATTTGATCGGGAGGGGGACCGTACCTGAGGAGAGGAGACCATCAACAATGTCAGCTAACATGGGGCCAGGAAGGGAGGTTGTGTGGTCAGCAGTTTGGTGGGAATAGGGTTGAGGGAGCAGGAGGTGGGTCTCATGGTCAAGAGAGCTCAGAGAGGGCATGAGGGGAGATAGGAGAGAAATTTGGTGGGCAAGGGGAATGGAGGGGAGCGGCAGAGGCAGCTGAATGAATGGTCTCAATCTTAGTCACATCCCCCCATGACTGTCTTTCAATTTATCTTAAATCTTTCTCTTCTGGTTCTTAACCCTTCCATCACTGGAAACAATCTCTCCTTACATACTCTGTCAATCCCTTTCATAATTGTGAATACCTCCTCGAATCGTCTGTTAACTTTCCGGTTGTAGTCTCAGTGCCCTTCCTGCTAATCTGTTTTTCAGTTCCCATATGGTCTCGCGGTGAGGATTCCTCGTTTTCACCCAGGCGGCCCGGGTTCGACTCCCGGTGTGGGAATTGTGAACTTTTCGTCCCAGCCTCCCAATTTGCCTGCAGTCCGGACTGTGGCTGCTTCTGAATTCGCACCACAATCACACTGAGAAATTAGGCAAACCACAGCACTTGAAGGGACAGTGCACCAAAAACCCAGTCCCACAAGCTGAAGGGAAGCAAGCAACAATGTCCCGACAGGTCACTCAGCAGCTGGGCAGCAGCTCATGGCCAAGTGTTTGACTACAATCGTTTTAACATTTACTGTAAAACCCGAGTCTGAGTGAAACACGCACAGAACAATCTGGAAACACTCAGCGGGTCGGGCCCCATCTGCGGAGAGAACGGACCAATTGACTGAGAGTCTCAACGAGACGAGGAAAGAGACACGGCCCACTGTGAGAAACAAGGAACTTGCATTTGTATGGCACCTTGCACATCCCCAGGACATCCCAACGCACTTCACGAGAAGTACACTCACTATCGTTTCATAAGAGAACATAGCAGCCAAGTTGTGTACAGCAAGATCCCACAAACAGTGATGATATATTGAGCAGACCTCCTGTTTGTTGGGTGCTGATGGTTGTGGAAAGAATGTTGGCCAGGGCACCGGGAGAACTCCCTGCTCTTCACAAATTACCACGGGACATTTAAAACCTCGGAGCAGAAAGAAGGGACCCCCATTAAACACTTCATTCAAAGGACAGCACCTCTCACGATGCAGCTCCCTCTCAGAACGACACAGTCAGTCTGGATCATGTGTCCCAGTCCTGGAACGGGAGCTGGAACCCACACCCTTCTAAACACCAGCCTGACTCCCTGGTGTTACTCTCACCCCCGGCTAGTCATGAACCAGACTGTGCCACTCCCAGAGTAACTGATGACCACAGCCTCAGCCCTGGGTCCCGGTCTGCACCATAACCGCAGCCTGTCACCGCTCATAGAAAGTGGCGTGGGATTCCTGAGTTCATTCTATGATGTGCATTGGGGGAGTGGGACTACATGGATTGATCTTGCATAGAGCCGGTAAGGACTCGATGGGTCAAATGGCCTCCTTCCGTGCTGTAACCTTTCTATGATTCTCTGTTTCAATGTGGGTGGAGAGGGATACAAGGAAGTGATCAGAGATGGCCTTATCCATGATTGACACAATCGGGAGTAGAGAGGCCACGTGAGATGGCAAGGTCGAGGGGGTGGCCATGAATATGGGTCGGGGAGTTTCTAAGCAGGGAGAGATTAAGGGAGGATAAAGTATCACATAATAGACTTGTTGGCAAAATTGAAGCCCATGTGATTAAATGGACAATGGCAGCGTGGATACAAATTTGGCTAAGGGGCAGAAAACAGAGAGTAGTGGTGAACGGTTGTTTTTCAGACTGGAGGCAAGTATACAGTGGTGTCCCCCAGGACTCGGTGTTAGGACCACTGCTCGTTTTGATATATATTAATGACTGGGACTTGGGAGTACAGGGTTAATTTCAAAGTTTGCAGATGACACGAAACTCAGAAATGTAATAAACAATGTGGAGGATAGTAACAGACTTCAGGAGGACATAGACAGACTGGTGAAATGGGCAGAAACATGGCAGATGAAATTTAATACAGAGAATTGTGAAGTGATACATTATGGTAGGAAGAATGAGGAGAGACAATATAAACTAAATGGTGCAATTTAAAAGGGAGTGCAGGAATAGAGAGACCTGGGGGTGTAATTACACAAATCTTTGAAGGTGGCAGGAGAAGTTGAGAAGGCTGTTAAAAAAAGCAAATGGGGCCCTTGGCTTTATTAATTGAGGCACAGAATACAAAAGCAAGGAATTGATACTAAACCTTTATAAAACACTGGTTGGGCCTCAGCTGGAGCATTGTGTTCAATTCTGGACATCAAACCATTGGGAAGGATGTCATGGCCTGAGAGAGGGTGTAAAGGAGATTTACTAGAATGGTGCCAGGGATGAGGGACTTCAGTTATGTGGAGAGACTGATTAAAGTTCACTCTGAACTGCCCCATCAAACACTCGCAGGACATGTACAGCACGGGTTATATGCAGAATGAAGCTCCCTCTACACTGTCAAATCAAACATTCCCAGGGCAGGTACAACATGGGTTAGATACACAGTAATGCTTCCTCTACTCTGTGCAGTTTAGATCTTGCCTCAGATTTCAGATAAAAGGTTGCTTTGCTGCACAGTCTGCTGGTGCCTCTCTCTTTCTCTGTACTCAGTTACACCGCTCTCTACCTCCCTCTGCTGGTGTCTCTCTGTATCTCTGTGCTCAGTTACACCGCTCTCTACCTCCCTCTGCTGGTGTCTCTCTGTATCTCTGTACTCAGTTACACCGCTCTCTACCTCCCTCTGCTGGTGTCTCTCTGTATCTCTGTACTCAGTTACACCGCTCTCTACCTCCCTCTGCTGGTGTCTCTCTGTATCTCTGTGCTCAGTTACACCGCCCTCTACCTCCCTCTGCTGGTGTCTCTCTGTATCTCTGTACTCAGTTACACCGCTCTCTACCTCCCTCTGCTGGTGTCTCTCTGTATCTCTGTACTCAGTTACACCGCTCTCTACCTCCCTCTGCTGGTGTCTCTCTGTATCTCTGTGCTCAGTTACACCGCTCAGTCTGTCCCCGCAGCTCCTTCGGGAGTTTAATGATTTTGGAATGAAGTCTTTTTCCTTGTGACTTGTGAAGTTTTGATCAGTGAAATGTTTGTGAAAGAGCTGGAATGAGAGCTTTAAGTGTGGGACAGAAGTGATGTTGTTTCATGGAGAAGCCACACGATGCATTATATTGAGCAGCGGTTTCCACATTTACCACACACGCAAAAGGTCCCCGGTTCGATCCCGGGCGGGAAGATTATTTGGGAATTTACTCCAGGTGAATCTCCAGTGTGAGTTTCTTCTCCTGTGAAAAGGGGGCGATAATTCCTTTTCCTGTTAAATTTGGCAACGGCTGCACCACATTCCTTTCAGGGAGAAGGGATGATGGAAGAAAGTGCCCACGAACCTGATGAAATGAGGCCAAACACAAGATAATATTAAGATATCATCAGCTGAACATTAACATAACCTGAGCTCCGAGATCTGACCGGGTCCCATTCCCCCAGAGTGAGGAATGAGCGGGAGGGGAAATTCCACCCGGTTTATATCTTTGTCCAAGGTGATGTCACAAAGTCCAATTTACAGTGGAGCCGAAATAGTTGAGTTTGGAGAGCGTGAGATTGAAGATCTAAAGGTCTCTGGGTTTGATTCTGTGTTCGGTCATTTTTGTTGCTCTGTTCTCGTTCTTTGAGTCGATTCTCGCATTTATTTGCACTGAAATTTTAACCGGCACAGAAAGGTTGGGGAAGAAATAGACAGGCATCAAGAATGGGAAATATTGGTAGTGTCTTTATTGAGCTTTTATTTCTCTTTTCTCTTCTGCCTTTTTCTCTGGAATTTGTCTCTCTCGGAGCCGGGAGACCATTTGATTTGAGGCATTTGTCCTAAACTGATGTCTTTTCCACATCTCGGGGCGGTCAGACCCGCTCTGTCTGTTACTACTTGTGACCATTGACGGGAACAGGCCGCGAGTTAAACGTTTATTAGCAAACCGACAGAGAGAAAACACAACGGGAATCAAACTCATTGGGCATGATTTTATCGGGGGCGGGGGGGGGGGGGTCATGGGAGGTCATCAGGGGTCATGGGTGGGTCAGTCTTCGGGGGCATTGACGGGTCAGTTATCGGAGCGAGGACTCAGTCATCGGGGGTCGGTGGTCATCGCGGGGGTCGGAGATCATGGGGTTCGTAGCTCCTGCAGGGGTGTCGGAGATTTGGAGGGGGTCGGCCGAACTCCTGTGTGGGATCACGGCAGGTTGGCTTGTTGGGTCTGGGGGACGCACTCCTGCTCCTCCGGGCCCACAAGCTGTGCGATAAAGGCATTTACCTGCTGTTTCGGGCCTTCTCGTCTCCTCTCATGTGTTGTGAAGGAGAAGGCCCAGGAATTCCGGCCCCCAGGAGTTAAAAATAAAAAGCTGTGAAAATGGAGGCCCGCAGCCTCCTTCAAAGCTTTCACTGACCGACCCGCCTCCGTTAAAACCAGGAGTGGGCGGGTTGGGGTCGGGTTTTAGTTATTTTTCCTATTTTTACCTTCCCAACCCACCCATTCGTGGGGTTAAAATTTCGGCCCTTTACTCTGTTTCTTTCTCCACAGATGCTGCCTGATTTGCTGAAGGATATAGTTGCAATGGAGGGAGTGTAACGAAGGTTCACCAGACTGATTCCTGGGATGGCGGGATTGTCCTATGAGGAGAGATTGAGTAGACTGGACCTGTATTCTCCAGAGTTTAGAAGAATGAGAGGTGATCTCATTGAAACATACAAAATTCTTACAGGGCTCGACAGGGTAGATGCAGGGAGGATGTTTCCCCTGGCTGGGGAGTCTAGAACCAGGGGTCACAGTCTCAGAATAAGGGGTCGGCCATTGAGACTGAGATGAGGAGAAATTTCTTCACTCAGAGGGTGGTGAATCTTTGGAATTCTCTACCCCAGAGGGCTGTGGAGGCTCAGTCATTGAGTACATTCAAAACAGAGATCGATAGATTTCTAGATATTAACGACATCAAGGGATATGGGGATAGTGCAGGAAAATGGTGTTGAGGTAGAAGATCAGCCATGATCTTGTTGAATGGCGGAGCAGGTTCGGGGGGCCGGATGGCCCACTCCTGCTCCTATTTCTCATGTTCTTGCTGAGTAATTCCAGCATTTTCTGGTTTTATTACAAAATAAAAAGAAAGATGTTTTTCTCCGCCCCAGGGGCAAAGGTATATCAAATATTGTAATAGCTGCTATTGAAAAAAATATTCCCGTGACATTTTGTGCGGATTTGTTTGTTTGTAAAGTCTGGATTTTAAAGGACACTAAAACCCGAAAAATAATAAAGTAAGAAGCTAATGGCCCGTACGGGGATAGAATCCGCGACCTTGGTATTATTAGCACCACACGCCAACCAACTGAGCTAACCAGCCACAAATACATTATATAGCCATGGGTTCGAGCTCTGCGTTGGGCGGTCTGTGTTTTATTTCTCACTCTGGGTGACAGAGTTATTGCACAAACATTGAACAAACCACATCCCGTAAATATTGTTACTTGTTTCTGTATAAAACTGGTGAGGATGCAAATCGAAAGTAACAGATAAAGAGCACTTTAATGTATCAAATGTAATTATTATTTTACAAACCCTCAACAGCCCGTCCCTAAAACACTGTTCGGACATAAAACCAGTCCCAGGACCCTGAGCCGCTGTGAGCCCGACCTGATTCGCATTCGCAGCTTTCTGATGAGGAGTCTGATGCTCTCTGTTGCCGGTCTCTCTTTACTGAACGGGACCGATCCAGGTGCAGCTCACACACAGGCCCAGGAATCCCACTCCGGACAGATTCACTTCTTTAAACCTTGTTCAGATTCAGTGAATTGGGATTTAATTCAATCTCATCTGCCCTCCGCTCTGTCAGTTCAGGACTTTATTTAAACCGATACTTGGAGCTCTGTTTTACAGGGTGTCGGCTGTTTAAATATTTCTCAGTCCCACTACTCCCATTAATAACACTTTTTGCTGCGAACTGCTGCTTGATACAAAGTGCCCAGGAATTAGGGAATTTCTCCCGGGGACCGGGGAACTGACTCGGATTCGGCTCAACCCTCAAATCCACAAAGTTTTTGTCACTGCTGCTGTACAGGATTAAAGGAAGGGACCGAACCAGAAGCGGTTTTAAATTATTACTGACAAATCAGGGTCAAAGGCAAAGGATACAGTCTGCTTATCTACAGGGCTGAGTCCCTGCCCGCTTCACTGTCTGTCTGTCTGTCTCCCGGTTTATCCGTCTGATTGAGTCTCTGCTTTATTCTCTGGCTCTTTGTTTGCTGTCTGCAGGCCTCCCGACCCGACTGACTGACTAACTACCGGACCGTGTGTCGGAATGAATGACTGGGACTGAGTGTCTGCCTATTTATGGACCTGAATCGCCACATTTCTCAGTCCCTGCCTTCGCTCTGTGTCACGGGCCTGTCGCTGTCTCTCAGGATGACAACACACCCACACCCTTCACACACCGCCTTTGACGACTGAACGCAGGTTTGCTCAGTCTGTCCCCGCAGCTCCTTCGGGAGTTTAATGATTTTGGAATGAAGACGTTTTCCTGTGTGACTTGTGAAGTTTTGATCAGTGAAATGTTTGTGAAAGGGAAGGATTGTGAGCTTGTAGTGTGGGACAGAAGTGATGTTGTTCAATGGAGGAGTCAGACAATTGAATTAACATGAGCAGCGGTTTCCAGAGTGTTGCGGTTATCGCGTTTTCCTCACACGCGAAAGGTTCCCAGGTGGGAATATTATTTGGGAATTTGCTCTTGTGAAAAGTGGGAGATAATTGGCTTTTCCTGTTGAATTTAACAACGGCTGCACCACATTCCTGGTGTCATAAACACTGAACATTTTAACCAGACTCTTAAAATAGAGTCTTTAAAATGAGAACGGATGAAAGTTCATCAAATGGAAAACACAATAACTTCCCCACGTGTCACTCGGTAACCATGTTAGTATTTCCGTCAGTCAGTCTGCAGAAAGTTATCGCTTCATTAATGGTGATTACAACAATTATTCAACTTTCATAGAGTTTCATGTGTTCATTTATTAAAGTTCATAATTGTTTTGTGAAAAATATTTTCCTGACCAGGAATCGAACCCACACCGCGGCGGTGAGAGCCCCGAATCCGAACCACCAGATGCCGCGCAGTGGGTCGAGGAACAGATCGGCACAGTTAATGCAAAGAACAAATTAAAAAGTAGAAACAGAAAATGTTGCGAACTCTCAGCGGGTCAGACAGCCTCTGTGGAGAGAGAAACAGAGGGAATGTTTCAGGTCGGTGACCTTTCATCAGAACTCGCTCCACAGATGCTGCCTGACCGGCTGAGTGTATCCAGCATTTTCTGTTTATAGTTCAGATTTCCAGAATCCGCAGCACTTTGCTTTTGAAATTAGAAAGTAGCCCAAGTTTACGAAAGTTGCACCAGTGAAAATCCTGGGTGGAGATTTAGAGGATGCGACAGTGGGAAGGGCCGGACTGCGATTCGAACAGTCCTCCAAGCAAATTTCGGGGAAGTCATCGAAATTTGAAAGAGGACTTGGAACGGGAATAGAACGACAGGCTCACGTGACAGGGCATTGGTATTCGGAATGTCCAAAATGCAGTCCCCACTGCTCTGATTACCTGAATCAGACAAATAGTAATTCACAACACAGGACAAATCCATTTGATTTGAGTTTTGGAAACCCATTCACGACAGCAGCTGTCTCCCATCAGTTTACTTTTCCAAACTAAAGGGTGTGAAGCTTGCACGAGTGATGATCTGTGCTGTATTATTTCTGAGCAGCAGACTCACCTTGCCCCATCAATGCCTATTTGTTGGAAGGCGCAGTCCCCATTGGTCGAGGGGATCGGTTTCTCGAGCTGTGATTCACCATCCTCTATTTCAGGAATATTCCGGTTTGCTGAAAATGAGATGAGATGAAACGAGCAGGTCCAACGAGCCGGTCTGTAACACGACACGGCATCGACAAAGTTGTCTCTTGCACTTACAGTGAAGCGGAGGGCAGTTTTCACCCTTAAACCAACAAGTTAGGTGGCGCAGTAAATAATGTAGATGGGAGCAGGAAGTAGCGAAGGGACATTGATGATTAAATGAGAGGGTAAAACTGTGGCAGATGGAGTTCAATGTGGGGAAGTGAGATATAATCCACTTAGAACCTTAAAAAGATAAATCAGAGTATTTTCTAAATGACGAGAAACTAGGAACCATGGAGGAGCAGAGAGGTTCAGGGGTCCATCTCCAGAAATCACTAAAAACTAGTGGACAGGTACAAAAAATAATTAATGGAATGTGAGCCTTCATCTCAAGGGGCTGGAATACAAAGGGTGGAAGTTATGATACAGATGCATAAAGCTCTGGTTAGACCACACCTAGAGAACTGCGTTCAGTTCTGGACACCGTACCCCAGGAGGGACATATTGGCCTTGACTGGGTGTAGAACAGATTCACCAGAATGATATCGGGGCTAAAAGGGTTAAATTATGAGGACAGGTCTTGTAGACTCGACTTTTATTCTCTTGAGTATAGGAGGTTAAGGGGTGATCTAATTGAGATGTTTAAGAAGATAGGGGGGAGGGGAGTGTAAGAAGATGGTTTGTAGTGGAGAAGAGAAGCCGGGGGTTATCTTTACATTCCAGGATGATCCTGGAATAGTGAGCAGTTTTGTCAGAGGAGAGCAGGACCCGATAGTGCTTTATGTGGTCCAGCCAGATCTGGTGATGAATGGTTAACCAGTTGTCCACCATAAATGTTCAAGTCTGCGCGCCCTTGGGCTCACAGGAGTGAAAATGAGGGCAGTACCAGGGGGATCGACCAGGGTGAGAGAGAGTAATGGTTTTAATGGGGAAAAGGGCATCAAAGGTGGAGGTGAGGGTGTGATTGAGCAAATCAGTAGCTGCAGAAATGTCGTGGTGAATGGAGGGCCAAAGGCTGGACAGTTGGGAATTTGAAAGTGCCGTTGTAAGTGACTTGGGGGAGAGTTTCTTTCCAGGGATGAACACAGAAGGAAGTGGGTTAGTCCCACTCCCCGGCTCTTTCCCCACAGCCCTGTGAATTTTTTCAAGTCAAGTATTTGTCCAATTCCCTTTTGAAAGTTACTATTGAACCTGCTTCCACCTCCCTTTCAGGCAGTGCATTCCCATTGATCTTAAATCTCTGTCCTCTGTTTATTAACCCTCCCATCACTGGAAACAGTTTCTCCTTATTTGCTGTATCAAAACCTGTCATAGTCGTGAACCTCCATTAAACCTTCTAGGTGTAATCTCAGTGCCCTTCCTGGTGCTTTTTCCTTCCGTTCCCATGTGGTCCAGCGGTGAGGATTCCTGGTTTTCACCCAGGCGGCCCGGGCTCGACTCCCGGTGTGGGAATAAGAGCTTTTTAGTCCCAGCCTCCCAATTTGCCTGCAGTCCAGGCTGTGGCTGCTGCTTCCTCCCTCGCTTCTGTGTCAGTCCCACAATCACACTGAGAAGTGAGACGGACCACAGCTCTTAAAGGGACAGTGCACTAAATACCCAGTCCCACAAGCTGAAGGGAAGCAAGCAACAATGTCCCGACAGGTCACTCAGCAGCTCATGGTCAAGTGTTTGACTACAATCATTTTATTATTTACTGTAAAACCTGAGTCTCAGTGAAACACACAGAGAACATTCTGGAAACACTCAGCGAGTCAGGCCGAATCTGTGGAGAGAACAGACCAATTAACTGAGAGTCTCAATGAGACAAGGAACAAGACACGGCTCTTCACAAATTGCCATGGGATCTTTTACACTTCGGAGTAGAAAGAAGGGACCCCCATTAAACACCTCATTCAAAGGACAGCACCTCTCACGATGCAGCTCCCTCTCAGAACGACACAGTCAGTCTGGATCATGTGCCCCAGTCCTGGAACGGGAGCTGGAACCCACACCCTTCTAAACACCAGCCTGACTCCCTGGTGTTACTCTCACCCAGCATAGTCATGAACCAGACCGTGCCACTCCCAGCCTCAGCCCTGGGTTCCGGTCTGCACCATAACCGCAGCCTGTTACCGCTCATAGAAAGTGGCGTGGGATTCCTGAGTTCATTCTGTGATGTGCATTGGGGGAGTGGGACGACATGGATTGCTCTTGCATAGAGCTGGTATGGACTCGATGGGCCGAATGGCCTCCTTCTGTGCCTTATCCATGATTGACACGATCGGGAGTCGAGAGGCCACGTGAGATGGCAAGTTCGAGGGGGTGGCCATGAATATGGGTCGGGGAGTTTTATTCAGGGAGAGATTAAGGGAGGATAAAGTATCACATAATAGACTTGTTGGCAAAATTGAAGCCCATGGGGGTTTGTATATTCGGTGGCCTTTTCGGTGACACCTCTCTGTCTGCCCACTGTGATTGCCTTGGCAACGGGCAGTAATCACCAGGCATTGTTCTGTGATTTTCAAATGCGAAGCATTAGAAAATTTCATTTCCACACCGTTCACCTGAGGAAGGAGGAAGCCTCCGAAAGCTTGTGGAATTTAAAATAAATTTGTTGGACTATAACTTGGTGTTGTGAAATTGTTTACAATTGTCAACCCCAGTCCATCACAGGCATCTCCACATCTCTGTACTCAGTTACACTGCTCTCTACCTCCCTCTGCTGGTGTCTCTCTGTATCTCTGTACTCAGTTACACCGCTCTCTACCTCCCTCTGCTGGTGTCTCTCTGTATCTCTGTACACAGTTACACCGCTCTCTACCTCCCTCTGCTGGTGTCTCTCTGTATCTCTGTACTCAGTTACACCGCTCTCTACCTCCCTCTGCTGGTGTCTCTCTGTATCTCTGTACACAGTTACACCGCTCTCTACCTCCCTCTGCTGGTGTCTCTCTGTATCTCTGTACTCAGTTACACCGCTCTCTACCTCCCTCTGCTGGTGTCTCTCTGTATCTCTGTACTCAGTTACACCGCTCTCTACCTCCCTCTGCTGGTGTCTCTCTGTATCTCTGTACACAGTTACACCGCTCTCTACCTCCCTCTGCTGGTGTCTCTCTGTATCTCTGTACTCAGTTACACCGCTCTCTACCTCCCTCTGCTGGTGTCTCTCTGTATCTCTGTACTCAGTTACACCGCTCTCTACCTCCCTCTGCTGGTGTCTCTCTGTATCTCTGTACACAGTTACACCGCTCTCTACCTCCCTCTGCTGGTGTCTCTCTGTATCTCTGCACTCAGTTGAACTGCTCACGATCTCCATCTTTTTTTCTTTTCTTTTTTTTCTTTTTTTTCTAAAGAAACTTATGAAATAGGACAATGGAAGTGATTGAATGAAAGGAGGATCCTAAAGACATTGAGTTTTTTTTCTGAAAGACATCCAATCGTATCACAACAGCGACTCATTGAATTGGAATCAGGTGACTGCAGGTTGAGTATAAAAGGTGCTGGTTGGTGGGTAAAGTGATCGTTGAGTTGTTTGGTATCATGGGGGATTTAGTGGTGAGAGGTTTGTTCCCAGTGCTGGTGTTAGTTGGAGCGGTTTGTTGCTCTCATACTTGGCAACAGTTTCGAGGCCAGAGATTTCCATGGAGAAGAGTAAAACCCACCCCTGTGCCCCAGAGAGTCCCTCCCCCTGTCCCTCCCTTTGGTTCCCATTTCAGTGTGTCTGAGGGGAGAAGTCTGTCTCCACTGCAGACTGTGATGGTGCAGTGTGGAGAGCAGAACCTGCTGGTGAGGGTAGACATGGATTTATTTGGAACCAGGCACCTGATTAAAGCTGCTGACCTGACCCTGGGGACAGCAGGTTGTCTGCCAACTGGGATCTACTCTCAGAACCACACTGTCCTCTTTGACTATGGGCTCCATGAATGTGGCAGCAGATTGCAGGTAATGTGATTCCTCAACTCTTGCTCCAATTTCACTGTGTCGATTACTGCCCACTTGGAACTCATTAACATTGGGTGAAACTCCAGCCACTGAGGAGATCCCTGAATGAAATCTGTGTATAAATTCTTGCCCACTGTTAAATATCACTCTGTGAAACTACTTCTTTATGTTGACATGTCTATCTTCTCTTTATATTTAAAAAGAACTTCAACTTGTCACTGAAGGACTGCATCTTTCTTAAATGGGTCATTACTACTCTAACTCTGAGATTCAACTCTATTGACCTTGAACCTTCACCTACATTTCTCCAAACCACTCTGTTCTTTTGTGCCTCAATTGATTTATCTTTTCTGTTCCTTCCTGTAGATATTCAGGCCTGTTGCCTCAACTTGTAGTCAATGAATGTTCAATGTGGAAGTTCCTGTTGAGTCTTCTCTTGAAAGATGAAACAAGCGGAATAATAATTGGGATACAATGTATTAAAGGGGAACTCCACTTTTGGTTGTTACACCTGCCAATCACCTTGATTCCATGGACACAGATGAGGTTTAAAAGTGATGTTGTGTTTTGTGCTCCATATCAGGGGTAACTTGAAGCCCCTTAAGGTGAAAGCTCTATTCTATATGGGAAAGAATGCTCATCAAATCTGGCCTTACCAATCATTTCAGGGTTTCTGACTGTAGGCCTGAAGTCCCCTGTAATGGAAGGTGGACTGAGCAGAGTAACAGAGGCTGCTCCAGGCAACTTCAACCAATGGTGGAGCAGCTGAAACCCCTCAAACTGCTGCTTAACAGGGCAGGAAAATGACCAGAAAAAGCTTTTGTCCAATGAGAGCAGCTCTTCATTCCTTCACCTTTCAGATGGCTGGAGATTTCCTGGTCTACAGCACCCACCTGAACCACACCCCAAATGCTCGTGGATCTGTCATTGTGAGAACTAATGGAGCCATGGTTCCCATTGAGTGCCACTATTTTAGGTAAGAATCTTTACTCTATTGGATATCAGGTCCACAGCAGGTTCAGTTCTCTGAAATTGTCCTGAAATTACACTCTTGTCCTTTCAGGAAGGGCAATGTGAGCAGTAACCCTATCAAGCCCACCTGGATCCCATTCAGCTCTACCAAGTCTGGAGAAGGGCTTCTGTCATTCTCACTGCGTCTTATGAACGGTATGTGATGGGTGGATGGGGAATGCTTTTCTGTCGTCTCCCACTGGGAGTTACACCCACTGTCTCCAACCCTTGTCCTCTTGTACTTCAGATGACTGGCTTACAGAGCGCACCTCGACTGTCTACTACCTGGGTGACCTCATTCACATTGAGGCCTCTGTTTCAATGACCAACCACATGCCCTTGAAGCTCTACATTGACAGCTGTGCAGCTACATTGAGCCCAGACAAGGATTCCACCCCAAGATACAACATCATTGACTACCATGGGTAAGGAGCTCTCTGTGTTCTCCAGCTGGTTATGTCTCAATAGTTTCACTTAATTCACTTTTTTTCATTTTTAAAATCTTTCTTCAGTTGCCTCCTGGACAGCAAAGCTGAGGACTCCTTTTCAACCTTTGTGTTGCCAAGAGGTGAACGTGAGCTGGACAAACTCCAGTTTGATCTGGATGCGTTCCGCTTCTTTGGAGATGACCGTTCCTTGGTAAGAGGAAGCCAAACATTGGGTTCCCCATGTTGGGAGGAGGTCACTAAATAACAACTTGTATTGAATGTGTCCCTCAGATTTTCATCACCTGTCACCTGAAAGTTGCTGCAGTGGATCGGAGAGATTCCATGAACAAAGCTTGTACTTTCCAGAATATGTAAGTTCCCTCTCTCTCAGGGATGTGTTGTATTAAAGGATGATGGACAACCTGGTTGATAAATGGATTCTCTGGTTTAGCTGGACCCCATTGGAAGAATCGACCAATGACGTTTGTGCCTGTTGTCATCTGGGCAAGTGCAGTGCCACGAGGGAATTCCGACTTGATTCCAGAGGAAGGAGGGATCTTGTATCTGGACCTGGTAGGACATTGATCCTCTTGATTGTTGGAGGTCACCCTTTACCCTCTAACTGGAATGTTTGATATTGCAGGGAGTGATGCTGAATTGAAGTGGGAGGGTGAGGCCTCACTTGGACCCCTGGTCATTCTGGATCCTGATGTGACAGACCTGGCAATTGAGCCCCTTAATTAGGTTGAGCAAAGAATGCAGGAGAGGTTTCCAGGTGGTGAGTTGGCCGACTGCTAGTTTCCATTTTCCCCTCAGTATTTCTTTCACTCACT
The DNA here is from genome assembly GCF_035084215.1 of Heptranchias perlo. Taxonomy (NCBI): domain Eukaryota; kingdom Metazoa; phylum Chordata; class Chondrichthyes; order Hexanchiformes; family Hexanchidae; genus Heptranchias; species Heptranchias perlo. The sequence goes on along the minus strand of NW_027139215.1, from coordinate 239,664 downwards.
GACAATTTTTTTTTGTTCCTTTTTTTTTTTAGGTGTGGCGTCTGAGGTGGTCCTGATTTTGGCCCTGACTGTGACCGCTGTCTCTCTGACCTCTGCTTCTTTGATCGCCTTGTTCCTGTACAGGAAACACCAGCAAACCCAGTTGAACTAGTTATCAAAGACCAATAAATCAGTGACTACTTGTATCTTCCAATGGCTGGTTGCTCATTTTTCATTATCTGGCTCCAATCAGCATGCAACAAGTGCTCAATACTGTTAGAAACACTCTGCACTCCTCCACAGTTCCTCCTGTTAGTGAAATGGGTTTTAATGGGTCCATGTAAGAGTGGCAGAATGGCTGGTAATAGTGTATCCAGGCCCAGTCCAGGGATGGCTGCAGCAATGGGTGAAGGCTTGCCAGGCCCTCATTGTGCAGGTCACTGAGCTCTGAAGGGACAGTGGGACTGGCCTGAGGGACTGGTGCCAGCTGGTTAATGGCCCAATCATTCCCTTGGTGCTCTGTGGGCATTGATCACTTGAATCCCCACATGGGCTCCAAACTCCAGTTAAATGTTCCTGTTTGGAGCTAATTGTCCAAACACCAATAGGATTGAAAGTCGGTGGACTTGCAACTCTCTTCCAAGTTTGAAGATCTCTGCCCCTGGTGTAAACATTCTTGTTTAGTGGGGCTGGGACTCCAGGTAGATTTCAAACGCCCAGTGTGAAGGTTAATGTACACAGGGGCCAATGTTGTGCCCATCTGGTGCAGGCACAGTGAGAGTGTGAGGGATGGGGAGCCCAGCGGTTGTGATTTAACTCTGGATTTGAATTTTACTTGTCTTATGAGAAGACTGAAGTTTCTTTATCTTCAGCTTCTCCTCACGACAGGCCCTCGGGATTGTACTGTAAGTCGTTAGTCCTATTTTCAGATTACATTATTGTTTCATTTACTGTATTTGAGGGGTGGTCATAGGAACAGGAGTCTGTCATTTAGCCCCTCGCGCATGTTCCACCATTCAATGAGATCATGGTTGATCTGTGACATAACTCCATGTACCTGCCTTAGTCATATCCCTTACCTTTTTTGCTTAATAAAATTTTAATCTGAGTTAATAGATTTAACAATTGAGCTAGCATCAACTGCCATTTGTGGAAGAGTGTTCCTAACTTCTCCCACTCTTTGCGTGTAGAAGTGTCTCTTAACTTAACTCCTGAAAGTCCTGATTCGAATTTTTCGGTGATGTCCCCTGGTCGCTAAACTGGCTGTGTTTTTATAACTTTACAGTGAATTAGGTCCAATCCATGTCTGGGCCACCCTTGCCTTGTGACATACTGAAATTTGTTCATAAAATATTCAGATTAATAAGAGACTGTTGAACTTTACTGAGCTGGGTTTTTCTTTTTGGTAAATCAGACATTCAGGGGGTCTATTAAACAGGATGGGAGCTGTTAGCAGTAAACACCCTCGCTTCAGACAACATTCTTTGGTGGGTGGAAACCACTTCTCCATTTAAATCAAATCATGGTAATATTTTACTTGAGCTATAATCACTGAAGTTTAGTGTTTAAACATAGCAGGAGATCCAGGCTCGTTCTGTTGAAGTAGAATAACAATAAGTTAGTGGGAACTTTTAACAATAGCAATTCATTTCTGCTCACTACACACTGAAGGTGATTTTTCTTCCAGTGGAAACTGCAGTCAGACGGCCCCTCCTCACTTTCACTCTGAGCTTCCTCACACTATTGATAAATAGTGTTCGGAAACTTTAAACCCAATAGATGACAATACATTCAAGTGTAGTGTAGGTCCATCCTACCCTCTTCTGACTGTTGTCTGATTTACATGTAAACATTTCAGGGAGACTTTACAAAGTGGCCAGGTCACCAGGAGAACTACTTTGGGATATTTTTACAATGTTGCAAAAAATACCATGTAGAAATGCTTCAAGAATTCATTCTCAATGAAGCTTAGGATCTTGCAGTACAGAAACAGGTGACTTTCCTCTCCCCTCATCCAATTTAATGTTCCTCTGTTCCAAGGTCCCTGTACGACTCCCATTTAAAATAATTCATGGAGTCTGTCTGAACAACACTTTCAGGCAGAACTCTACATTGTTTCTTTCCTCTCTGTAAAGATTTTTTTTGAATCATGAACAAGTATCTTTTGCCATGTTACATTTGACACTAGGAGTTATAGAATCATAGAAATTTACAGCACAGAAGGAGGCTATTCGGCCCATTGTGTCTATGCCAGCTGAAAAAGAGCTATGCAGCCTAATCGCACTCTTGGTCTTGGTCCGCAGCCTTGTCGGTGACGGCACTTCAAGTGCACATCGAAGTACTTTTTAAAAAGCGATGTGGGTTTCTGCCTCTACCACCCTTTTTAGCCAGTAAGGTCCATACCCACACCACCCTCTGGGTGAAAAAAATTATCCACAGATCCCCTCCAATCCTTCTACCAATTACTTGAAATATATGCCCCCTGGTTATTGGCCTCTCTGCTAAGGGAAATAGGACCTTAATATCCTTTTTCTAATGTGTTCATGGGATGTGGGCGTCGCTGGCAATGGCAGCATTTATTAACCATCCCTAATTGTCCTTGAGGACATCGACGACATTTTCTTTCTATGGACCCACGGCAAGGAATCACTAAAGAGACTACACGATAACATCAACAAGTTCCATCCCACCATCAAGCTCACCATGGACTACTCCTCAGAATCAGTTTCTTTCTTGGACACACGAATCTCCATCAAAGACGGGCACCTCAGCACCTCACTCTACCGCAAGCCCACGGACAACCTCACGATGCTCCACTTTTCCAGCTTCCACCCTAACCATGTCAAAGAGGCCATCCCCTATGGACAGGCCCTGCGAATACACAGGGTCTGCTCAGACGAGGAGGAACGCGATGGACACCAACAGACGCTGAAAGACGCCCTAGTAAGAACGGGATATGACGCTCGACTCATCGATCGACAGTTCCGACGGGCCACAGCAAAAAATCGCATAGACCTCCTCAGGAGACTAACACGGGACGCAACCAACAGAGTACCCTTTGTCGTCCAGTACTTCCCCGGAGCGGAGAAACTACGCCATGTTCTCCGCAGCCTTCAACATGTCATCAATGAGGACAAACACCTCGCTATGGCCATCCCCACACCTCCACTACTCGCCTTTAAACAGCCACCCAACCTCAAACAGACCATCGTTCGTAGTAAATTACCTAGCTTTCAAGAGAACAGCGTCCACGACACCACACAACCCTGCCACGGTAACCTCTGCAAGACATGCCAGATCATCGACACAGATACCACCATCACACGAGAGGACACCACCCACCAGGTGCATGGTTCATACTCCTGTGACTCGGCCAACGTTGTCTACCTCATACGTTGCAGGAAAGGATGCCCCAGAGCATGGTACATTGGCGAGACCATGCAGACGCTGCGACAACGGATGAACGGACACCGCGCTACAATCGCCAAACAGGAGGGTTCCCTCCCAGTCGGGGAACACTTCAGCAGTCATGGACATTCATCCACCGACCTTCGGGTAAGCGTACTCCAAGGCGGCCTTCGAGACACACGACAACGCAAAATCGTCGAGCAGAAATTGATAGCCAAGTTCCGCACCCATGAGGACGGCCTCAACCGGGATCTTGGGTTCATGTCACGCTACACGTTACCCCACCAGCGAACAAATGTTATCTGTTTTTAATATAATGGGTCATTTGCTGGCTTTCTCTGCCTTCCGGATGTTTCTGCCTCTCTCTGTTTTTTTTCCTGTTTGTTTTTTTGTTGAATGTGTATTCGGGGGTTCTGCAGGTGACACCTCTCTGTCTGAACACGGTGATTGCCTTGGCAACGGGCAGTTGCAGGGGCATTCTGTAAACACCATGTATTGTTCTATATGTATAAATGCGTAGGCTTCAAGGAGCTCCTGAACATTTACCTGAGGAAGGAGGAAGCCTCCGAAAGCTTGTGAATTTAAAATAAAATTGCTAGACTATAACTTGGTGTTGTAAAATTGTTTACAATTGTCCTTGAGAAGGTGGTGGTGAGCTGCCTTCTTGAAGTGATGCAGTCTGTGTGGCTCCCAATAATTTTTTTCGGTCAAATAAATCCCCCCTCAGCCTCCTCTGTTCCAATGAAAACAACTCCAGCCGATCCAATCCTTCCTCATTGCTAAAATTCTCCAGTCCTGGACCATCCTTGTAAATCTCCTCTGGACCCTCTCTGGTGCAATCGCATCTTTCCTGTAATGTGGTGACCTGAACTGGACACGGGTTAAATTTATTAGTCCGCCTGTTCCCACAGGTCCCAGTCGAGTTTCTTCATTCCTTTCCTTGGTTCAATCCGTCATTCACCGATTGGGTTTATGACCGGTCACCACCTCCTGTGATTTCCCCAATTGGCTGCCCCTCTTCTCAGAGATTCTCTCGCTCCACAGACCACCTGCACTCTGTCGGTTCCACCAATCCGGGAAGCTTCACCTGTGATTGGATGAACTCGGTGACCCGGGCCCGTCATGGCGGCCGAATCTCCCACAATGCAGAGCGGCGGAGAAAAGGCCCCATCTGTGAGACGGGCCGCGCTGCACTCTGGGAGAATGTTCGCACATGCGCACATCACCCGCCGGATCAGCGACCGCTTCCTGTTGTGTCGCGAGACAAACTTTCCGTTTTTTCGGTTGAGAACGAGCGGTTTTTATTGTGACGGAAACTGACGTCACTTTTCCTTTGAATCGCGCGGTTTGATTTAAATAAACGGCGCACATGCGCAGTGTGGCGCGTCCCTCTTAAAGGGCCCTGGACCGGCCGAGAATCCCCGAGCCCGGGGACAGGACCGAGAGACGGGCAATGGGATTAGAGCGGAGGGCGGCCCCGGGGAGGGGGAACTTGCATTTCTCCAGCGCCTGTCACATCCTCAGGACGCCCCAAAGCCTCGCAGCCAATGGGGGGCTTTGGAAATGAGGTCACTGTTGCCATGTGGGCAGCCATTTTGTGCAGAGCAAGATCCCACAAACAGCAATGTGATAAATGACCAGATAATCTGTTTATAGGTGTTGGTTGAGGATTAAATATTGGCCAGGACACCGGGGAGAACTTCCCTGCTCTTCTTCGAATAGTGTCGCGGGATCTTTTACATCCACCTGAGAGGCCGGACTGGTTTAACGGCTCGTACAAAAGACGGCCCCTCTGACAGTGCAGCACTCCCTCAGTACTGCACTGGAGTGTGAGCCGAGATTTTGTGCTCAGGTCTCTGGAGGGGAGCTTTATTCCTCAATCTTTATGATTGGAGAGGTGAGAGAGTGATACAAATGAGCCAAGGCCGACACCGAGTACTTCAGAAGGGTCGTTAATTCTTCCGTCCCGTAACACGATGTGACTTTCTTCCACAGGAGAATTCGTGCCTGAACTTCCAGGAGTTTTGAGGAAAACCGCGCCGGATTTGAAACAATCTGTTGGAAAATACTTGAGGCTGACTGGAAACCTGTTTCGATGTTCACACGGCCGGGAGGCACCAAGACAATTCGATGAGACTGTGAAGGATGTCAAGTGAAATCAGGGACATGGCGAGCAACGGTGTGAAGGTAACTGGGGGATCCCCAGGGTAATGTCCAGTCTGTTCAGGTGGGCCGTTTAAAAGGAAATGGAACAGTGCGGGGAGAAAGTTGTCTGGGGACCTGTTGCTGAGATTGGAGAAGGGTTGGAAGTGGTTACCCCAGGGGTCAGTGCTGGGCCCGCTTTTATTCTCCGTATTTATGGGCCATTTAGAATTACATAGAATTTACAGCACAGAAACAGGCCATTCGGCTCAACTGGTCTGTGCTGGTGTTTATGCTCCACACGAGCCTCCTCACACCTCTTCATCTGTCCCTATCTGTATATCCTTCTATTCCTTTCTCCCTCATATACTTATCTAGCTTCCCCTTAAAAGCATCTATGCTATTTGCCTCAATTACTCCATGTGTTAGCAAGTTCCACATTCTAACCACTCTCTGGGTAAATAAGTTCCTCCTGAATTCCTTACTGGATTTATTAGTGACTATCTTCCATTCATGGCCCATAGTTCTGGTCTCCCCCACAAGTGGAAACACATCTATGTCGACCCTATCAAACTCCCTCATAATTTTAAAGATCTCTATCAGGTCACCCCTCAGCCTTCTCTTTTCGAGAGAAAAGAGCCCCAGCCTGTTCAATCTATCCTGACAGTTATAATCTCTCAGTTCTGGTATCATCCTTGTCAATCTTTTTTGCACCTTCTCCAGTGGCTCTACATCCTTTTTGTAACATGGAGACCAGAACTGTGCACAGTACTCGGTGTGGTCTAACCAAGGTGCTAGACAAGTTCTATTCCTCTGGAAATGAACCCCAGTGCTTTGTTTGCTTTTTTATGGCCTTATGAACCTGAGTCACTACATTTAATGATTTGTGTATCTGTACCCCTGGACCCCACTTTGCTCCTCTATCCCATTTGGACTCTTATTATCCAGGAAGTATGTGGCCTCCTTATTCTTCCAACTAAATTTCTACCACCTCACACTCATCTATATTGAAATTCATTTGCCAATTACACGCCCATTCTGCAAGTTTATTCATGTCTTCCTGTATTTTGTCGCAGTCCTCTTCAGTATTAACGATATCCCTCAATTTGGTGTTGTCCGCAAATTTTGAAATTGGACTTCCGATTCCCAAGTCCAAACCGTTGATGCAAATGGTGAACAACAGTGTTCCCAGCACCGATCCCTGTGGAACACCACTTCCCACCTTTTCCCAGTCTGAGTGACTCTCTTTAACCCCTGCTCTCTGTTTTCTGTTTTGTTATCAGCTTGCTATCCATTCTGCGACCTGTCCCCTGACTCCACAAGCTCTGACCTTGGTCATGAGTCTACTATGCGGTACCTCATCGAAGGCCTTTCAAGATCTTTCAAGATTTTCTTCTTCAGATATTGATTCACTTCCCTTTTAAATTCTGCTTCCCTCATTGTTTCTGGTCGGACATTCCATTGTCCTAACAACCCTCTGCATCAAAAAGAAAACCAACCTCTCTTAATTTGATGCCCTCCAGTTACCGACTCACGAACTGGGATGTGGGCGTCGCTGGCAAGGCCAGCATTTATTACCCTTCCCAGTTGCCCTTGAGAGGGTGGTGGTGTGCCAACTATCTGGAACAATTGAGTGGCTTGCTGGGCCATTTCAGAGGGCGATTAAGAATCAGCCGCATTGCTGTCGGTCTGGAGTCACATTTCGGCCAGACCGGGTAAGGACGGCAGGTTTCCTTCCCTGAAGGACATCAGTGAACCAGATGGGTCTTTACGACAATCCGGTAGTTTCATGGCCACCATTACTGATACCAGTTTTTTTAAAATTCCAGATTTTATTTAATTAATTGAATTTGATTCTCCAGCTGCCGTGGATTTGATCTCATGACTCCGGAATATTAGTCCGAGCCTCTAGGATTACTAGTCCAGCAACATAACCACTGTGCTCCCGTACCCGTACTAGTGGAAATAGTTTTCCCTCATTTACTTTATCAAAACCCCCTCATAATTTTGATCCCCACTCTCTGATCTTATTTAAACTTCTCTGCTCTCATGAAAAGTTATGTCAAGACTCTCATCCTTGAGATCATCTTAGTGAATCTCTTCTGCCCCTCTCCATGGCCGTGACATTCTTACTAAAGTAATGCACCAAAAACTGGACACAATATTCTGACTGTGGCCTGACCCATGATTTGTCCAGGTGTAGCATTAACTCTTTCCTTTTATACTCTATTCTCCTATTTTTTAATCCTAGGATCCCATGGGGGTTTTGCAAAACAGCTTTATCAACTTGTCCTCCCACTTTTAAAGATTTGTGTATCTGAATCCCTAAATCTCTCTGCTCCTCTACTCCTTTTACAGTTTTACAGTATAGTGTCTATTTCCTCTCCTTATTCTCCTCACCTCACATCTCTCCCCATTAAATTCTATCTCACATCTACCTGCCCAATCTGCTCACCTGTCTGCCTCCTCCTGAAGTTGCTGACAATCCTCTTCATGGTTAATCTCACTCCTTATCTTTGTGGCAGCTGCAAATTTTGATATTGTGCCCCCTGCACCCAGGTCCAGATCATTTCTATCCACAGATATTGAGAAAAGCAATGGTGTCAACACTGACCCCGGGGATCACCACTGTTTAAATCCTTCCAATGCAAGAAACATCTGTTAATCACAACTCCCAGTTTTCTGTCCTTTATCCATTCTCTCTCTTTCTCTCTTATTTCTCTCCAACTTCTCATTTCTATCCCTTACTTCTCATGCACAAACAGACTCTCTTCTCCTTTCCTCTCTGTCTTACACACAGACTGTTTCTCTTCCCTGTCTCCCATATTCTCTTTCCCCTTCTTGCAAACCCTGTCTCCCATATTCTCTTTCCCCTTCTTACAAACTCTCTCTCCCTCCCACCCGACCTCTCAAACTCTCCCACGCGGGCTCTCCGAGACTCCCTCCCTCTCTCCCACGCGGGCTCTCCGAGACTCCCTCCCTCTCTCCCACGCGGGCTCTCCGAGACTCCCTCCCTCTCTCCCACGCGGGCTCTCCGAGACTCCCTCCCTCTCTCCCACGCGGGCTCTCCGAGACTCCCTCCCTCTCTCCCACGCGGGCTCTCCGAGACTCCCTCCCTCTCTCCCACGCGGGCTCTCCGAGACTCCCTCCCTCTCTCCCACGCGGGCTCTCCGAGACTCCCTCCCTCTCTCCCACGCGGGCTCTCCGAGACTCCCTCCCTCTCTCCCACGCGGGCTCTCCGAGATTCCCTCCCTCTCTCCCACGCGGGCTCTCCGAGACTCCCTCCCTCTCTCCCACGCGGGTCTCCGAGATTCCCTCCCTCTCTCCCACGCGGGCTCTCCGAGACTCCCTCCCTCTCTCCCACGCGGGCTCTCCGAGACTCCCTCACAGTGTTTTACTCACTTTTCATAGAAACTTACAGCACAGAAGGAGGCCATTCGACCCATCATCCCTGTGTCAGCTCTTTGAAAGAGCTGTCCAATTTAGTCCCACACTCCAGCTCTTTCCCCAGAACCCTGCATATTAGTCCTCTTCAAGTACATGTCCAATTGCCCTTCAAAATTCCCATGGAATCTGATTCCACCACCCTTTCAGGGAGTGCGTTTCAGATCTTAACAACTCTCTGTATGAAAAAAAACTTCTCCTCATTTCCCCTCTAGTTCTTTTGCCAATTATTTTAAATCGATGACCTCTGGTTACCGACCCACTTGCCTGAGGAAACAGTTTCTCCCTACTCGCTATCAAAACTCCTCTTGATTTTAACACCTCCATTAAATCTCCCCTTAACCCCTGCTCTAAGGAGAACAATCCCAGCTTCTCCAACCTCTCCACATAACTGATGTCCCTCATCCCTTGTACCATCCTGGTAAACCTCCTCTGTACCCTCTCCATGACCTTGACATCCTTCCTAAAGTGCATTGCCCAGAATTATACACAATACTCCAGCTGAGGCCTAACCAGTGATTTGTAAAGGTTTAGCATGACTTCCTTGTTTTTATATTCAATGTCCCTATTTACAAAGCCAGGTATCCCATACCCTTTCTTAACCATCTTATCAACTTGCCCTGCCACCTTCAAAGATTTGTGACGATGTACCCCAGGTCCCTCTGCTCTTGCACTCCCCTCAAAATAGTCCCATTTAGATTATACTGCCTCTCCGTGTTGTTCCTCCCAAAGTGCATCACTTCACACTTCTCCGTCTTAAATTGCATCTGCCCTGTGTCTGCCCATTTTACCAGTCTGTCTATGTCCTCCTGAAATCTGCTACTATCCTCCTCACTATTTACTACGTTGCTAAGTCCTGTATCGGTCGCAAACTTTGAAACTGTGCTCCCGAAACCCAAATCCAGGTCATTTTGATATAACAAGAAAAGCAATGGTCCTAATACTGACCCCTGGGGGACCCCACTGCATACTTCTGTCCAGTCAGAAAAGCATCCGTTCACCACGACTCTCTGCCTCCCATCCCTTAGCCAATTATGTACCCAAGTTACCACCGTCCCTTTAATCCCATGTGCTTCTGTTTTCCAAATAAGTCTGTTATGTGGTACTTTGTCAAATGCCTTCTGAAAGTCCAGATATACAACAGCTACTGCACTACCTTCATCAACACTCTCTGTTACTTCATCAAAGAATTCAATCAGGTTAGTCAGACATGATTTGTCTTTAAGAAATCCGTGCTGGCTGTTCCTTATTAACCCATGCCTCTCCAAGTGAGAATTAATTTTGTCCTTGACAATGGTCTCTCGTAGTTTTCCCACCACTGATATTAGACTGACTGGCCCGTAGTTACCAGTTTTATCCCTCTCCCCTTTTTTGAACAGGGGTGTAATATTTGCAATCCTCCAGTCCTCTGGCACCACTTCCACATCCAAGGAGGATTGATAGATTGTGGTCAGAGCTTCTGCTATCTCCACCCTTGCTTCCCTCAGCAGCCTGGGATGCATCCCACCTGGACCGGGGGACTTGTTCACTTTGAGTGATGCCAACCTATTTAGCACCTCCTTTCTATCTATTTTGATCCTATCCAATATCTCTACTCCCTCCTCCTCTACTGCGACATTAACTTCATCCTCTTCTTTTGTGAAGACAAATGCAAAGTCCTCATTCAGTACCTCAGTCATGCCCTCTGCCTCCACAAGCAGATTTCGTATTTTGTCCCTAATCAGCCCCACCATTCCTTTTATCCTTTTACTTTTTATATTTTTATAAAAGATTTTTGGGTTCCCATTTATGTCACCCGCTAATCTTTTCTCATATTCTCTCTTTGCCCTTCCTATATCCTTTTCAATTTCTCCCTGCACACTCTCCTGGTTTTGTACTGTATTCTGTACCTGACAGTGGTCATAAACCTGTTTCTGTTTTATTTTAAGCTCTATTTCCTTTGTCATTCAGGGAGCTCGAGCTTTGGATGCCGTATCTTTCCTCCTTATGGGAAAATCCTTGGTTTATACCCGAACTACCTCCACCTTGAAGACCTGCCATTGCTCATTTACTGTTTTTTTTTGTCCAGTCTTTGTTTCCAGTCCACTTGTGCTCGATCCCTTTTCAAATCACTGAAATTGGCTCCCTTTCAGTTGAATATTTTCACCTTTGATTTTTCTTTGTCCCTTTCCGTAACTGCTTCAAACCAAATTATATTATGATCACTATTACCCAGATGTTCCCCCACTGAAATACACTCCACTTGCCTTACATCATTCCCTAAAACTAGATCCAGCGTTGCTTCCTCCCTTGTTGGGCCAGAAATATGCTAATTAAGAAAGTTCTCCTGCACAAATTTTTCGAATTCTTCACCCTCTCTCCCTTTCAATTACTATAATCCCCTGCGTCTGTCTTTAAGGGGCCACATTACTCTGAGTCACCTTCTTTTTCTTAATATACTTGTAAAAACCTTTAGTGTTGTCCTTGATATCCCTCACAAACTGGAGTTGGCAGCTGATATTGTGAATGAATCCACATAAAGAGTGGAAAGAAAAGAACAATTTAATGTTAAAGTAAATCAATCAAATGCCATTAATGACAAATATATTCAAATTAAATATAACCGTTTGCTCAAAAATAGTCCTATTGTATTCCAGTGACAGATTCTCGAATCTAATCAGCCGCTTGGAGTTGTCGGACAGCTGCCCAGTGACACTCGGCCTGTGATGGTTCCTCCCTTCCTCGGGGTAAGCACCTTGGCCAATATCGCCTTTAATGCAGTAAAACATCCTAAGGTGCTTCACAGGAGTGATTATCAAACAGAATTTTTCACCGAGCCACATAAAGAGATATTAGGACGGGTGACCAAAAGCTTGGCCAAAGAGTTAGGCTTAAGGAGCGTCTTAAAGGAAGAGAGGTGGAGAGATGAAGAAGTTTAGGGAAGGAATTCCAGAGCTTAGGATCGAGGCAGCCGAAGGCACAGCCGCCAATGGTGGAACGATTAAAATCGGGGATGCACAAGAGGCCAGAATTGGAGAGCGCAGAGTTCTCGGAGGGTTGTAGGGCTGGAGGAGGTTACAGAGATAGGCAGGAGCGAGGGTCATGGAGAGATTTGAAATGAAGGATGAGAATTTTAAAATCGAGGTGTTGCTGAACCGGGAATGAATGTAGGTCAGCGAGCACAGGAGTGATGGGTGAACGGGACTTGGTGCGAGATAAAATACGGGAGTTTTGGACGAGCTGAAGTTTATGGAGGATGGAAGACGGGAGGCCGGCCAGGAGAGTATTGGAATAGTCAAGTCTAGAGATAACAAAGGCATGGATGCGGGTTTCAGCAGCAGATGAGCTGAGGCAGGGACGGAGACGGGTGATGTTATGGAGGAGGAAGTAGATGGACTTCGTGACAGAGCAGATATGTGGTCGGAAACTCATCCCAGGGTCAAATAGGACGCCAAGGTTATGAATGGTCTGGTTCAGCCTCAGACAGTGACCGGGGAGAGGGATGGAGTCGGTGGCTCGGGAACGGTGTTTGTGGTGGGGCCCGAAGACAATGGCTTCGATCTTTGCAATATTTAGTTGGAGGAAATTGCTGCTCATCCAGTACTGAATGTTGGACAAGCAATGTGAAAAATCAGAGACAGTGGAGGGTTTGAGGGAGGTCGTGGTGAGGTAGAGCTGGGCGTCGTCAGCGTACATGTGGAACCTGACATTGTGTTTTCGGATGATGTCGCCAAGGGGCAGCATGTAGATGAGACATAGGGGGCCAAGGATAGATCCTTGGGTGCTCCAGAATCCCCACGTTTTGCCCTGTCTCTAGATCACTCTGTCTGCAGTCCATCCCTTACTGGAGGAGGGCCTATTACAGTGGGATGAGAACAGATCTGGCCCGGGTAAATTGGAATCATAGATTGGCAGGCAAAACTGTAATTGAACAGTGGGCAGCCTTTAAAGAGATGATTCAGGTCCAGACAAGGTACATTCCAACGAGGGAGAAAGGTAGGGCAACTAAAGCCAGAGCTCCCTGGATGACAAAGGAGATAGAGAGTAAGATGAAGCGGAAAAAAGCGGCGTATCACAGGTGTCAGGTCGATAATACAAGCGAGAACCAGGCAGAATATAGAAAGTTCAGAGGGGAAGTGAAAAAGGAAATAAGAGGAGCAAAGAGAATATGAGAATTGACTAGCGACCAATATAAAAGGGAATCCAAAAGTCTCCTACAGACATGTTAACAGTAAACAGGTAGTAAGAGGAGGGGTGGGGCTGATTATGGACCATAAAGGAGATCTACTCATGGAGGCAGTGGGCATGGCTGAGATATTAAATGAATACTTTGCATCTGTCTTTACCAAGGAAGAAGATGCTGCCAGAGTCTCGGTAAAGGAAGATATCGTTAAGATACTGATGGGCTAAAAATTGATAAAGAAGAGGTACTAGAAAGGCTAGCTGTACTTAAAATAGATAAGTCACCTGGTCTGGATGGGATGCACCCGAGGATGCTGAAGGAAGTAAGGGGGGAAATTGCAGAGGTACTGGCCATAATCTTCCAGACATCCTTGGACATGGGAGTGGTGCCAGAGGATTGGAGATTTGCAAATGTTACACCCTTGTTCAAAAAAGGGTGTAAGGATAAACCCAGCAACAATAGGCCAGTCAGTTTAACCTCGGTGGTGGGGAAACTTCTGGAAACGATAATACTGGACAGAATTAACAGTCACTTGGACGAATGTGGATTGATGAGGGAAAGCCAGCATGGATTTGTTACAGGCAAATCGTGTTTAACTAACCTGATGGAGTTTTTTGATGAGGTAACAGAGAGTGTAGATGAGGGCAGTGTGGTTGACTTTGTGTATACGGACGTTCCAAAGTCGTTTAATAAAGTGCCACGTGTAGGCTTGTCATCGAGGTTGCGGCCCATGGAATAAAGGGGGCAATAACAACATGGATACAGAATTGGCGAAATGACAGGAAACAGAGAGTAGTGGTGATCGGTTGTTTTTCGGACTGGAGGGAGATGCACAGTGGTGTTCCCCAGGGGTCGGTGCTGGGACCACTGCTTTTCTTGATATATATTAAGGACTTGGACTTGGGTGTACAGGGCACAATTTCAAATTTGCAGATGACACGAGACTTGGAAGGGTAGTGTGCAGTGAGGAGGATAGTGATAGACTTCAAGAGGATATAGACAGGCTGATGGCATGGACGGACACGTGGCAGATGAAATTTAAACCAGATAAATGTGAAGTGATATATTTCAGTAGCAAGAAAGTGGAGAGGCAATATAAACTAGAGGGCACAATTCTAAAAGGGGTGCTGGAACAGTGAGATCTGGGGGTATATGTGCACAAATCGTTGAAGGTGGCAGGGCAGGTTGAGAAAGCGGTTAAAAAAGTGGTCGGGATCCTGGGCTTTATAAATAGAGGCATAGGGCCTGATTTTAGCAGGCCTGCGGGTTTCCGGCGGGTTGGGTTTCGGGTGCGTGGCCTCCGCGCCCGGTGAAATTAGTGGGCTGCCCGCGCGATCGTAGCAGGCAATGCACTAATTGGAATCACTTACCTGCTCCTCCGGACTCCGCGCTGCTGGTCTGCGCGTCGGGCGGGCTGCGCATGCGCAGTACGATCTGTCAGCTGGAGGCTCTCTAGTTAAAGGGGCAGTCCTCCACTGACAGATGCTGCAACCAATGGAACAAATTAGAGCATGGAGCAGCCCAGGGGGAAGGCTGCTCCCAGTTTAATGATGCCTCACCCCAGGTATCATCAGATGGGGTGAGGAGGAGGGGGAGGACAGAGATCTTCCACCCGGCGGGCGGGAGGAAGCGGCCTGCCTCTGCCACCAAGAAGGCCTGGCTCGAGGTGGCAGAGGGGGTCACCTGCACCATCAACATATCGCCCACCTGCATACAGTGCAGGAGGCGCTCCAATGACCTCAGTAGGTCAGCCACAGTGAGAGCACATAGTCTTTCCCCTACACTCCGTCTGCCACAACACTGCCCCCACCCCACATCTCCTTCGGCACCGCCAACACTACTCTGTCACATCACCCCTCATACCCACTCAAACCCCATCCTCATCTTACCTGCACCTACTCACCTCGCCAGTACTCACCCGCCACTAACACGCAACCCAATCCTCATACAATCTCATGGCTCTATCCCATACTCACCCTCTCGTGCATCTCTCTCACGGCAAGCCTCACTCAACCTGCCACCATCTGTGCTGCAGCCACAGGGCATGCATCGCATATGTGCAGTCGGCAGCGTACGGCAAACGTGTCGTGAGCATGAAGGGGATGCACAAGGGTGTCTGAGGGTTTGCCATGGGTGTTACCTATATTGAATTTCAGAGCAACAAACATCACACATTATATTGGCACCACCACTGCCATGTCTCCGCGAATCCTGTCTGTTGTGTCCAATAATGCCCGCTCCTGGGTATCACTATGAGGACCCACCACTGATGCCACCCATTGTGTTACTGCAGAGTAGGTGCAGGTGTATTTGCAGGGCTCTTCCGCGCAGACGACTGAGAGACATCGGCGGTGTACCCGGCTGCACCCTGGAAGGATGCGGAGGAGAAGTTGTGGAGGGCAGTGGTGACTTTGGCAGCGACAGGTAAGCAGATGGTGCTGGGGCCAGCCAGGAGCAGCTCGGCATGAAAGAGCCTGCAGATCTCCACGACTACATGTCGAGTGAATCTGCGCCTCCGTGTGCACTGCTCCTCGGAGAGGTCCGGGGAGCTGCGCCTCGGTCTGTGGACCCTGTGGCGAGGGTAGTGCCCTCTGCGACGCGTCTCTCTCTGCGGTAGCCCTCCCTCCTGCTGTACAGGTGGATGTGTCACAGCACTCTGTTGTGGAGCTCCACGTGTCAGAGGTGGACGGCGTGGATGGCGAGGCTGGTGATGCTGTTCGCCCTCCGAGGGGGTCATGACTGCAGCTACAGCGGCCCCCATCCGCAATATGTACATCTGAGGGGGTCCGCAAGGTCGGCACATGTCTCCGGACCCCGGGGTGAGTGTGCAGGTTGGTGACTTTGACCGTCCGGAGGGGGGTGGTGGAGGCCACACTTTGTCCCAAATGACAGAGCGGCCTCCTGCAATGGGTGAGGGTCTCCCCCCCCCCCCCCCCCCCCACCTGTCAAATGGACCTTTGCAGCTGCCACAGGCTGACAGCTGCAACACGTCCAGTTCAACTAGGACTGTTTCCCCCAGTGTGTGAAACAGTCCCATGTTCCCCAAAATCACACACAGTCCCTCAATCAGGTCAGTTAATGACCTGAACAAGCGAAATAAATAACCTCAAGTGGCATCCCGCTGGCTTTAATTGCCTGCGGGATTGCCACGCACGCACCCCCGCACGTCATCGGGGAACCCGGAAGTGGGCGGGATCGTGGCGGGTTCCCGTCACGTGACTGGATATCGGGATTTTCGGAGCCCCCCCGGTGGAAACCCACAGGAAACCCGACGGTAAAATCGAGCCCATAGAGTACAAAAGTAAGGAAATCATAATAAACCTTTATAAAACACTGGTTTGGCCACAACTGGAATATTGTGTGCCATTCTGGGAAGATGTGAAGGCCATAGAGAGGGTACAGAAGAGATTTACTGGAATGATTCCAGGGATAATGGACTTTTCTGACATGGATGGACTGGAGAGGCTCGGGTTGTTCTCTTTGGAACAGAAAAGGTTGAGAGGATATTTGATAGAGGTGTTCAAAATCATGAAGGGTCTGGACAGAGGAGATAGAGAGAAACTGTTCCCATTGGCGGAAGGGTCAAGAACCAGAGGGCATAGACTTGAGGTGATTGGCAAAAGAACCGAAGGTGATATGATGTAAAACTTTTTTACACAGCGAGTGGTTATGATCTGGAATGCGCTGCCTGAGGGGGTGGTGGAGGCAGATTCAATCATGACCTTTAAAAGGAGACTGGATAAGTACTTGAAAGTAAAAAATTTTCAGGGCGATGGGGATAGGACGGGGGAATGGGACGAGTTGGATTGCTCTGGGATGGAGCCGGCGTGGACTGGATGGGCCGAATGGCCTCCTTCCGTGCTGTAATCTTTCTTTGATTCTACGATTCGAAGATTAAAAAGTATGACTCTGCCTAATCATATTATGATTTTCGAGGTGCCCTTTTACTACGTCCTTAATAATACATTCTAGCATTTTCCCTACTATTGATGTCAAGTTAACTAGCCTACAGTTCCCTCTTTTCTCTCTCACTCCTTTCTTAAATGGCGCGGTTACATTTGCTGCCTTGCAATCCACGAGGACCATTCTGGAATCTGGGGAATTCTGTAAGATCACAACCAATGCATCCACTATCTCTGCAGTCACCTCTTTTAAAACCCGAGGATGTCGGCCATCAGGTCCAGGGGGTTTCTCGGCTTTTAGTCCCATTAATTTCTCCAGTATTTTTTCTTTACTAATATTAATTACTTTAAGTTCCTCACTCGCATTCAACCCTTGGTTCCCCACTGTTTCCGGTATGTTTTTTGTGTCTTCTACTTTGAAGACAGATATCAAATATTTGTTTAACATCTCTGCCATTTCCTTATTCCCCATTATAATTTCTTCTGTCTCTGCCTCCAAGGGACCCACGATTATTTTCACTCATCTCTTCCTTTTCACATACTTGTGGGAGCTCTTACAATCTGTTTTTTTATATTTCTTGTTGGTTTTCTGTCAGATTAAATTTTCTCCCTCTTTATGAATTTTTGGTCATCCTTTGCTGATTTCTAAATCCCTCCCAATCCTCAGGCTAACTACGCTTTTTGACTACATTGTAAGCCTCTTCTTTTAATCTAATGTTATCCTTAAATTCTCTAATTAGCCACACTTTTCCCGTGGAGTTTTATTCCTCAAGGGAATGTATATTAGTTGAGAATTATGAATTATTTCTTTAAATATTTGCCATTGTTTGTCTACCGTTATATCTTTTAATCCAATTTCCCAATCTACCTCAGCCAACTCGCCCGTCAAACCTACAGAATTGGCTTTATTTATATTTAAGACCCTAGTTTCGGATTTAACCACATCACGCTCAAACTGAATATGAAATTCTATCATATTATGTTCACTCTCCCCCAGAGAATCCATTACTATAAGTTTACTAAGTAACCCTGTCTCATTACACAATACGAGATCTAAAATAACCTGTTCCCTCGGTGGTTCCTCTACCAATTAAGTACTTTTGAAGTGTAGTTGCTGCTTTACTGTAGGAAACACGGCAGTACATTGAACACAGCAAGGTCCCACAAACAGCAATGTGATAATGACCAGATCATCTGTTTTAGTGATGTTGGTTGAGGGATAAAAATTATAATTGAATTTAAAAGCAGTAAGATAGGGGTTTTCACCCACCTACAATGTTTCTAAACCCGACCTTATCACTGGGGAAAATACCAAGCAAAGGCTGGGCCAGGGAGGCAGGGACTCTCCACAGGTGGTGGGGGGAGATCAAGGGAGAATTGCCCAGGTTGCTCTCACACCCTCTTCTAGTGGCTGGATTCAGACCAGAAATGGTGGAGGTCTAAGACCCAGAGAAGGGGAGAAACGGCCTCAGATATAGAAATGACCGAGGCTCAGTGTTAATCACTGTGGAATAGTTTACAATTCAGCAAATATATTGTCCACACAGAGAAAATTGTCCACCGCAGCCAACGTATCAGGCGGGTAGAAGTGAACTCTTCGAGGAGTCGCGTTTCCCTTAAAAACTCTCCAGCCAAATGGTGATGTCCCTTTAAATTTACAATCCTGTCACACCAGTCATCACAAGCTTGAATGTGTTGTGTCAGATCCTCTATCCAAGCAGTTTTCTGCTCCTGTCACTGTGACTCATTTCTATTATACACCAGAGAGAGGGAGAGAATGTCCTGCAAGTCTATTTATAAATCTCAGCCCATCTCCCCATCACTCACTGAAACATTGTTGGTGCAGAGGGGTGATTAAGCAACACATATTTCTCCCTGTACCTTTCTGCCAACTGAAATGTGTCCATTATAATGAGAACGGATAATGTGCCACATAAGTACAGTGCCTGGCATGTGATCCTTGGCACATTTATACACAGAGGCACCCTCAGAAAAGGTGGCAAATACCATGGCACTATTTTGGACGGAGAGGGCCTGAGGCTTAATTGCGACAGGCCTTTCCCCACAATATATGTGTGAGTGACAGGAGACACAGACGGAGACACGGGAGAGACAGACGGGGAGAGAGAGACAGACAGACAGACATGGGAGAGACAGACGCAGATATTAAAACGTACTCTTGTTTTAGATGGAGTGTGACTTAAAAGCAAAGTAATTAATTGTTTCATTGACTAGTAATGTGGTGAATAGTTACTAATAGACCCCGAACTCATTCATAACACCTGCAAGAATAACTTGCAGTTATAGCTTTCCCTCCAGTGGCACATGTGGACTATCATGCAATGTGAAACAGGGTGATTTTAACTCTCCCTGATCGCAGGATCAGTTAAAATGGAGCAGCTCCATTTCCTGCTCCATTCCCGTCAATCGGCCGTTTTAACGCCACTCATCTTGGCTTTTAACGAGTCTCCCGCTGGACTCCTCGATCACATCATAACCCCTGAAATTTAACCCACTTCTGAGCAGGGAGGCCACCCCACAGGGGGAAGTGGCCTGCCTCTGCCACCAGGCAGGCCTGGCTCGAGGTGGCAGAGGAGGTCACCAGCACCACCAACATATCGCCCACCTGCATACAAGTGCAGGAGGCGCTAAAATGACGTCAGTAGGTCAGCCAAAGTGAGTACACTTACTCATTCCCCCACACTCCATCTGCCACATCACCGCCCATCACCGCCCACACCTCCTGCACAGCCAACACTACTCTGTCACATCACCCCTCACACCCACTCAAACCTCATCCTCATCTTACCTGCACCTACTCACCTCGCCAGTACTCATCCCGCCACTACCACTCAACACAATCCTCATACAATATCATGGCTCTATCTCATACTCATCCTCTCGTGCATCTCTTTCACGGTCAGCCTCACTCAACCTGCCACTACCTGTGCTGCAGCCACAGGGCATGCATCACAGATGTGCAGTAGGCAGCGTAAGGCAAACGTGTCGTGAGCATGAAGGGGATGCACAAGGGTGTTTGAGGGTTTGTCACGGTTGTTACTTATATTTAATTTCTGAGCAACTCACATCACATATTATATTGGCACCACTGCTGCCATGTCTTCGCGAATCTTGTCTGGTTTGTGCAATAATGCCCTTTCCTGAGGATCACTATGAAGACCCACAACTGATGCCACCCATTGTGTCACTGCAGAGTGGGTGTAGGTGTATTTGCAGGGCTCTTTTGTGCAGTCGGCTGAGAGACGTCGGCGATGTCCCTGGTTGTACCTTGGAAGGATGCGGAGGACAAGTTGTTGAGGGCAGTGGTGACTTTGACAGCGACAGGTAAGAAGATGGTGCTCGGGCCAGCCGGGAGCAGCTTGGCATGAAGGAGGCTGCAGATGTCCACGACTACATGTCGAGTGACTCTGAGCCTCCGTGTGCACTGCTGCTCAGTGAGGTCCAGGAAGCTGAGCCTCGGTCTGTGGACCCTGTGGCGAGGGTAGTGCCCTCTGCGACGCATCTCTCTCTGCGGTTGCCCTCCCTCCTGCTGTACAGGTGGATGTGTCACAGCGCACTGTTGTGGAGCTCCACGTGTCAGAGGTGGATGGCGAGGCTGGTGATGCTGTTCGCCCTCCGAGGAGGTCATGACTGCAGCTACGGCGGCCCCCATCCGGAAGATGTACATCTGAGGGGGTCCGCAAGGTAGGTACATATCTCTGGACCCCGGGGTAAGTGTGCAAGTTGGTGACTTTGGTTGTCAGGAGGAGGGTGGTGGAGGCCAAACTTTGTCCCAAGTGACTGAGTGGCCTCCTGCAATGGGTGAGGGTCTCCCCCCACCCACCTGTCAAATGGACCTTTGCAGCTACCACAGGCTGACAGCTGCAACAGGTCCATTTGAACTGGGAGTGTTTCCCCCAGTGTGGGAAACAGTCCCAGTTTCCTTTAAAATCCCACCCCTTCTCACATAATCCCTTAATCAGGTCAGTTAATGACCTGAACAAGCAAAATAAATACATTCAAGTGGCATCCCCTTGGCTATAATTGCCTGCGGGATTCCCACCAGCGGGGGCTGCGCGCGCATGCCGGCGCGTCAGTGGGGAACCCGGAAGTGCGTGCGTTCGAGGCGGGCTCCGGTCCCACTCCGCGATTTCCCGATTTTCAGAGCCCCCCGCCAGGAACGCACCTGATAGCGGTGCTAAAATGCTGCCCATTATATACAAGATGGGTAAAAAGAGTTAAGATACAGATTAGCCATGATCGAAATGAATGGCAGAACAGAATCGCGGGAATGAATGATCCACTCCTGAGGGTGAGCGTGCAGTTCAATGGGCCTTTACTCTCACTTGATTCAGTTCTATGGGCGCCTACATTCACAGGGGTACAGTTCCATGGACCCTGACAGTCACTGGGGTACAGTTCCATGGACCCTGACAGTCACTGGGGTACAGTTCCATGGACCCTGACAGTCACTGGGGTACAGTTCCATGGACCCTGACAGTCACTGGGGTGCAGTTCCATGGACCCTGACAGTCACTGGGGTGCAGTTCCATGGACCCTGACAGTCACTGGGGTACAATTCCATGGACCCTGACAGTCACTGGGGTGCAGTTCCATGGACCCTGACAGTCACTGGGGTACAGTTCCATGGACCCTGACAGTCACTGGGGTGCAGTTCCATGGACCCTGACAGTCACTGGGGTGCAGTTCCATGGACCCTGACAGTCACTGGGGTACAGTTCCATGGAGCCTGACAGTCACTGGGGTGCAGTTCCATGGACCCTGACAGTCACTGGGGTACAGTTCCATGGACCCTGACAGTCACTGGGGTACAGTTCCATGGACCCTGACAGTCACTGGGGTACAGTTCCATGGACCCTGACAGTCCATGGGGTACAGTTCCATGGACCCTGACAGTCACTGGGGTACAGTTCCATGGACCCTGACAGTCACTGGGGTACAGTTCCATGGACCCTGACAGTCACTGGGGTACAGTTCCATGGACCCTGACAGTCACTGGGGTACAGTTCCATGGACCCTGACAGTCACTGGGGTGCAGTTCCATGGACCCTGACAGTCACTGGGGTACAGTTCCATGGACCCTGACAGTCACTGGGGTGCAGTTCCATGGACCCTGACAGTTACTGGGGTGCAGTTCCATGGACCCTGACAGTCACTGGGGTGCAGTTCCATGGACCCTGACAGTCACTGGGGTGCAGTTCCATGGACCCTGACAGTCACTGGGGTGCAGTTCCATGGACCCTGACAGTCACTGGGGTGCAGTTCCATGGACCCTGACAGTCACTGGGGTACAGTTCCATGGACCCTGACAGTCACTGGGGTGCAGTTCCATGGACCCTGACAGTCACTGGGGTGCAGTTCCATGGACCCTGACAGTCACTGGGGTGCAGTTCCATGGACCCTGACAGTCACTGGGGTGCAGTTCCATGGACCCTGACAGTCACTGGGGTGCAGTTCCATGGACCCTGACAGTCACTGGGGTACAGTTCCGTGCACCCTGACAGTCACTGGGGTACAGTTCCGTGCACCCTGACAGTCACTGGGGTACAGTTCCG
Source organism: Heptranchias perlo (assembly GCF_035084215.1). Lineage (NCBI taxonomy): Eukaryota > Metazoa > Chordata > Chondrichthyes > Hexanchiformes > Hexanchidae > Heptranchias > Heptranchias perlo. The sequence goes on along the minus strand of NW_027139215.1, from coordinate 217,051 downwards.
TGCACCCTGACTCTCACTGGGGTACAGTTCCGTGCACCCTGACAGTCACTGGGGTACAGTTCCGTGCACCCTGACTCTCACTGGGGTACAGTTCCGTGCACCCTGACTCTCACTGGGGTACAGTTCCGTGCACCCTGACTCTCACTGGGGTACAGTTCCGTGCACCCTGACTCTCACTGGGGTACAGTTCCGTGCACCCTGACTCTCACTGGGGTACAGTTCCGTGCACCCTGACTCTCACTGGGGTACAGTTCCGTGCACCCTGACTCTCACTGGGGTACAGTTCCGTGCACCCTGACTCTCACTGGGGTACAGTTCCGTGCACCCTGACTCTCACTGGGGTACAGTTCCGTGCACCCTGACTCTCACTGGGGTACAGTTCCGTGCACCCTGACTCTCACTGGGGTACAGTTCCGTGCACCCTGACTCTCACTGGGGTACAGTTCCGTGCACCCTGACTCTCACTGGGGTACAGTTCCGTGCACCCTGACTCTCACTGGGGTACAGTTCCGTGCACCCTGACTCTCACTGGGGTACAGTTCCGTGCACCCTGACTCTCACTGGGGTACAGTTCCGTGCACCCTGACTCTCACTGGGGTACAGTTCCGTGCACCCTGACTCTCACTGGGATACAGTTCCACGGACGCTGACACTAATAATGACATACCATGGATGAATAAAGAGATAAGATCAGAATTGAAACTCAAGAAAAAGGCATATACTCAGCACCTGGTCAATAAAGAAGAGGATGACAAAAGGGAATACGAAGAGGTTAGGAAATAAGTAAACAAAAAACCTGTTCGGAAGGCAAAGAGGAATTACAAAATTAAATTATCAAAAAATACTTTTTAAAAAGTAAAGTATTCTACAGACACATAAATAACAAAAGGAAAATCATGATAGGGGTAGGGCCACTAAGGGATGCACAAGGTAAACTCACAGGTAACGGCAGAAATGTGGAATCATTACTTTGCCTCAATATTGACACTAACGAGATGGATGAGACATTAGAAGCAGAAATCAAAAAAGTTGTAAAGACATTTATGATAGAAAAGGGGAGATAATTGATAAACGAGTCAAACATAGAAAAGAATAGAAGGATATGCTGATAGGGTTAGATGAAGTACCTGAACTATCTCCTCCTTGAAGGCCTCCCTTTGCTCTTTAACTGTTTTACCTGATAATCTTTGTTCCCATTCCATAAGGGCCAGATCCCTTTTCAACTCACTGAAATTAACCCTCTTCCGATTAAGTATCTTCAACTTTCATTGTCCTTGTACTTTTCCATAATTACTCTAAACCTAATCATATTGTGTTCACTGTTTCCAAAACACTCTCCCATTGAAACTTGCCCCACTTCATTCCCCAGAACTAGATCCAGCACTGCTTTCTTCCTCGATAGGCTGGAAACATAATGATCAAGAACCTCAGACATTGACAAAAGCTTAAACTATCCCAGCAGCTCAATCTAATACAGCACCTCCAACTAACCCAGTAACTTAAGCTAAAACTGCACTTGCAGCAAATAGATTACCTCAAACTAAAGCTGCCGCCCTCAGTAATCCAGCACCTCAACATAATCTAATACCTCAAGCAAAAACAGTACCTCAGACCAGCCCAGAACCTCAAAATAACCTAATACTTCAAAATAATACAGCCTCCAAACTAATCCAACACTTGAAGCTAACCTAGCACCTCAAGTTAGTCCAGCACCTTAACCAAACCTAGCTCTTCAAGTAGTACAGTACCTCTAACTGGCCCAGCACCTCAAGCTAATCCAGCACCTCAAGCAAATACCATGTATCTCTGAAACTGACCACAGCACCCTGAAACTGACTCTGGTACTGCAAACTGTGTTCAGGGACCATAACTGAGGCAGTGTTCAATGACTGACTATCCCATCTCCCCAAATGAGTCAGCATCCTGAAGCTGTCCACAATACGCCCCAAACCGATCACATCATCTGCAAAAAAAACACAATACCCAGAAACTGACCCAGTCCCCACACACTTACCTCACCATCCACACATTGATCAAACACCCAAAGCTAACAATGGCATCACACGTTGGGCTTCTGCCTCCTGTAAAATGATAACTGCACTGTCACAGCAAACCACAGCATCTGTAAATGGACCTTAAACAGTGCACATTACCCCAATACTGAGCAGAGAAACCCCAAACCACAACACCCACAAACTGACACAGAACAACAAACATAGACAGCGATCTCTGATGACTCAACATGCCCAGACTGATGCCAACACTGAGGGATTGTAGAAACCCCTGACGCTCAGCCTTCGGTGTCAGCCTCGTCATGTGGGTTCATTCTGGGTTCGAGATATGTTTCGTGCATTGAATATTTTTAGGCTGATGAATCAGTGTAAGACTTTGGTTCAATCTTGGATTCTGGGCTTGTTTTCAGTTTCAACACAAATTTGGGTTCTTGGCTTTTCTTTATGTTTATAATTCATTTTACATGAGTTGGTCACTTTAGAATTGGGATTGGTTCAGGGTCCCAGTTCAGTTTTATATTCTGGGTTAGTTTGGTCAATTTGAGATTCTGTGTTGTTTTGAGTTTCTGGTTCAGTATCTGGTTGTAACATACTGCACTCAAACTGACCACAAGAGCTCCAATTAACTCAGGACCCTCAAGACTAACATTCTCCACACATCCAAAAACACCCAGCACTGCAAAATATTCCATAGGACCCCGGCAAAGACTGATACTCACAGACTGATCTCAATGATCCCTAACATTACATCATATCTTAAAAACAGCAGAAGAGCCTGAAACGAACTACAGAACGAACAAGTGAACCAGTGGAGTCAGCTAGGGTTCTGGGCCAGGTCGGGTTTCCAGGTCTGCTTGGTGTTTCGGGTCTGCTTCGGGTTTGCTGTATTTTAATATTCTGAGTCCGTTTAGGATAATGGATCAGTTTAGGGTTTCGATCAGCCTGTGATTCTGAGTTGGTTGCAGTTTTGCTTTGGTTCCGGATTCCAGGTCGGTTTAGGATTCTGGAACAGTTTAACGTTTTTCCACTCTGAGAGGGAAATCCAGAGGACCGGAGCTCTTGGATTGACTCGAGTTCCTTTGGAGCTGTAACAATTTAGGCTACGGAAAGTGTCAGTATGAGGGTCTGGGTCAGTTTATGTTTCTGTACAGGTTTAGGGTTTTATGTCGATTTGGGGCTTTGGATCACTGGGTTTTGGGACGTTTAGGGTATCCAGTCATTTCAATTTACATTTTCATTTGGGGCTTAATGTGAGTTTGGAATTGTGGGTTACTTTGTAGTTATGTTGAATGTAAGATTCTGGGTCATTTTAAGGTTCTGACTCAGTATTCCGTTGATGGTCAGTTTAGGTACCTGTCACTTTTGGGATTCTGGATCAGTTTCGGGTTCCAGGTCAGTTTCAGTTTCTGGGTCACCAGGGGTTCGTGAGCTGATTTAGGGTTTTGTGCAGCTTAGTGTTTTTGGTCTCTAAAGTACTTTGGATCAGAGGGTCTCAAGAAGGGCAAAGGAATCTTGTTCATTGAGAGTTCTGTGCATGTTCAGGATTCCAGGGCACTTTTAAGTTCCAGATCAAGTTGAGGTTGTTCAGAAGTTTGGGCGTTCATGTTCAGTTCAGTTTAGTTTGGGTTCAGGTAGGGTTTGTGTCTCTGGGTCATTTTACAGTTCCTGGTTTATTTGAGGTTTGTATGTGAGTTTAGGGTCTTCCAGTGTTGGGCACCGTGTTGTTTCGGTTTGAGGATCAGATTGAGAGTTGTTGCTTATTTTGTTCAGAGTCATTGTTGGGTTCTGGTTAAGTTTAGGTTTGTGACTCGCTCTGGTTCTGCTTCAGTTTGGGGAAATGGTTCAGCGTCTGATTAAGGGTTAGTTTGGGGATTTAGGTCAAGTTATGTTTCAGTGTCAGTTTTGGATTGTATCATTGTATGTTTGCCTTGTCGTGCAAGTGTCTACAAAAGATTGGGGTTCTGGGTCACTTTGTAATTCTGGTCAGTTTAGGTTTCAGGTCCAGTTTGGAAATCTTCAATATCATTTCCACCTCAATATTTATCTAGTTAATCTTCACAGCTTTAATTGAGGATTTATTCCACATTTTTTTTTAAGTACAAAATATCAACTTTATTCTCAGTAATAATACATACAGAGACACTGGAAAAACCTGTTTTTCATTTTGAACATCTCCCCACAGGGAGGTGCACCGTTCCCAGAGACACTGCAATACTGGGTCGATGCGTGGAGTGGACGGAGCAAGCCCCTATTCCATCTCCCTGTTCCAAAAATCAAATTAATATACGGTCCCCAGATAGGGGACGTATCAGATATTAAACTGATAAGAACAGATTTTTTTCTCAAAAAATATACTTTATTCATAAAATTTGTAACAATACATGCAATACAGTTGTCATATCACATTTCAAACATACACAATACAGAATATACTTTTTGCAAGATACATAAAGTACAGTTCCATTATGATTCCAACAATACAGTTACACATTGTTCATAATTACAGTTCATGACACTCTAGGGTGCCTTATTGCATTACAATCAATAAGCTTATTGATTACAGATTCATTACAGGTACATTACATTTCATTACATAAATTTGTATTTTACATTCTGCCCGAGGTGGGTTTTCCCTGATTGCAGCCCGTCGGTTCACAATTGCGGGAGAGCTCTAAACGATAGCCTTTCCCCACAGAGCCTTTGCGGCAGCCGCACCCAGCTTCAGTGCATCCCTGAGCACGTGGACCTGGACCTTGGAATGTGCCAGTCTGCAACACTCGGTCGAGGACAGCTCCTTGCGCTGGAAGACCAGCAAATTTCGGGCAGACCAAAAGGCGTATTTCACCGAGTTGATGGTCTTTCAGCAGCAGTTGATATCTGTCTCGGAGTGCTGCCCTGGTAACAGCCCATAAAGCACAGAATCATGTGTTACTGAACTGCTCCCTTGTGGGAGAAACGAGAAACAGTTTAAAAATAAGGGGTCTCCCATTTAAGACGGAGATGAGGAGAAATTTTTCTCTCAGAGGGTCGTGAGTCTGTGGAACTCCCTTCTCCAGAGAGCAGCGGAGGCAGGGTCATTGAATATTTTTATGGCTAAGTTATATCGATTCCTGATTAACAAGGGAGTCAAAGGTTATCGTAGGTACACGGGAAAGTAGGGTTGTGGTCACAATCAGATCAGCCATGATCTTATCAAATGGCAGAGCAGGCTCGAGGGGCTGAATGGCCTACTCCTGCTCTTAATTCATATGTATGAACCTGGACAGATACCACTGCATCTCTCTCCAGATCTTCTTTGCAAAGGGACATTCCAGGAGGAGATGGGTGACGGTCTCGTCCCCATCGCAACTTCCTTGGGGACAGCGCACGGTGGCACTGAGAGGTCGGAAGTGCATGAAGGATCTGGCGGGAAGGGCCCTTCTCACCACCAGCTAAGCTACGTCTTGGTGCTTGTTTGAAAGCACTGGCGATGAGGTGTTCTGTCAAATGACTTTGGCAGAAAGCCTCATCGCTGCACAATGGGGGACTCCTTCCAATCGAACACGAAGGATTGTTAATGTTGTATCCACATCACGTACTTCTGTGCCCCAATAGTTTGTTGTGACACACAATCCATTTCTCTTGTTGTATTTTATACTATTACCGTGCGCGTTTCTGTTCTTATGGAGGTGTCTGTGGGTTCCTGTGGGCTTGATGTTGGTAATTTCAGCCTCGAATGCCTGTGTTTGAATACAGCCCACACTGACAGGAGGTAAATCTGTTTCACCTGCTGCTTGTAAGGATCCCACATTAAATCAGTCTGGGCAGCATCAATCCATTCCTTACTGGGAATGGGCCCACTGCAAAAATTGTATTTAATTAATGATTTCACTCAGATAAGATCAGAGCAGGTGGAGTCAGGACAAAGAGCAGAATTTATAGCAAGCTGGGTGCAAAACAGAAAACAGAGAGTAAGTGTTAAAGGTCGTTACTCAGACTGGCAAAAGGTCTGAGTGGTGAATCACAGGGATTGGTGCTGGGACCACTGTTCTTCACCATTTATATAAACGATTTGGACTTGGGAATTGGAAGTATAATTTCAAAATTTGCGGACAACACCAAACTGGGGGGTATAGTTAATACTGAGGAGGAGTGCGACACAATACAGGAAGATATAAATAAATTTGCACAATGGGCGTGTAACTGGCAAATGAATCTCAATATAGATAAGTGTGAGGTTTTAAATTATGATGGGAAGAATAAGTGGGCCACTGCTTCAATAATGGGGTAAAGGAGCAGAGGCGTCTCGGGGTACAGATACACAAATCACTAAAAGTAATGACACAGGTTAATAAGGCCATTAAAAAAGCAAACCAACACTGGGGTTCATTTCCAGAGGAATAGAATTGAAAAGCAGAGAAGTTATGTTAAACTTATACAGAACCTTGATAAGACCACACTTGGAGTACTGTGAACAGTTCTGGTCTCCATATTATAAAAAGAATATAGAGGCACTCTATAGAGTAGGTGAAAAAAAGATTTACGAGGATGATACCAAAACCGAGAGGTTATACTTAACAGGAAAGATTGAACAGGCTGGGGCTGTTTTCTCCAGAAAAGAGAAGACTGAGAGGTGACCTGATGGAGATCTTTCAGATCATGAGAGGGTTTGATAGAGGAGTCGTAGAGAAGATATTTCCATTTGCGGGGGAGACCAGAACTAGGGGCCATAAATATAAGATAGTCACTAATAAATCCAATAGGGAATTCAGGAGAAACCTATTTACCCAGAGAGTGATTAGAATGTGGAACTCGCTGCCACAAGGAGTAGTTGAGGCGAATAGCAGAGATGCATTTAAGGAGAAGCTCGATCAGCAGATGAGGGAGAGAAGAATAGAAGAATATGCTGATAGGGTTAGATGAAGCAGGGAGGGAGGGGGCTTGTGTGGAGCATAAACACCGGCATAGACCTGTTGTGGGGAATGGCCTATTTCTGTGCCGGACATTCTATGTAAGATAGGCTGCAGCATGGCTGGTGTTAAAAGTGAATCAGTGTCAAACTGGTGAAAATGTCGGTGGTATTGGGGTGTTGGGGCCGCATCACCTTCCTTAGAATTAATAATAATAGGAACAAAACTTCACTCATTTAATCTTCTAATATGCAGAGCATATCTTTGCTTCGTTCGTGAATAATGAACCTAGGCCCTGTGAGTACAATTGCAACTGACTGTCCATAAAGTTTAATGGAAACTGAGCAACTTGTGTTGATGTATCACCAGCCTGAAAATATAGGGCTCGATTTTAAAAGTAAAGAACAGGTGGGTTGGGGGCGGGGGTGCATTGAAAATTGCCACCATTTCAGACCCGCCTCCTACCCGCCCATTTCCCGTTTTCACAGGGGCGGGCGACCAACCCACTCCCAGGGGGCGGGTCGGGCCTCATAACCTTTCAAGGAGGCTTCAGGCATCCATTTTTTACTAATTCCCGATTTCCACCCTGGGTGGCCAGGATTCCTGGGCCTTCTGTTTTACTCCTCGTGAAAGGAGGTGAGAAGGCCCGAGAGTAACAGGCAGGTGCCGAGAAAGGCACAGCTTGTGGGCCCTGAGGAGCAGGAGTGCTTCCCCCAGGCCCAACAAGCCTACCTGCACCGACACCCCTCCCCCGATCCCAGACCCCCGACCCCGATCGTCCCCCTCCGAACCCCGACATTCCCCTCAATGATCGCTGACCCCTGCAATGACCCCCGATCCCATCCCACATGACTTGCGACCCCCGTGCCCACCTATGCCCATCCATGCCCCGTGCTCACCCGTGCCCCCCATCCATGCAAACAAAGACTTACCTGAAGACGTCCTCTCCCTGGCTGGTTTCCCGTCCCATTGAGACGAGCCTGTCAATCAACTGGTCAGTCAGACGGGAAACAAAAAAAATAAAAGATGTCCTTCCGTCAAAATCTTAAGGATGTTACGGAAACCCGTACTAATGGGTTTCCTGACCTCAACTTGACCCCCGCCCCTTTCCCGGCTCCGTTTTAAAATCACCCTCATAATCTCTGAACATCAACCATGGAGTGGAGTGAACAAATAGGTGGCAGCTGCAGTTAAAGGCAGAGAAATGGAATACATAGAGAGAGATGGGTAGGGAGAGGGAGGGATGTGGAGAGACAGAGCAATGGAATATACAGAGAGAGGGAGGGTGGATAAAGAAAGGGAGCAACTTAAACAGAGAGGGGTGGACGGCAGACAGAGAGATCCAGGAACGGGGCAAAATGAGGGGATTGTGTAGAAAACGTGTCAGCAAAATTGCAGAGAACAGAGCCAGGCACAGAGAGAAAGTGGATAGGGACAGAGTGGGAGGGAAGAGAGCGGGTAAAGAGTGATTGATGGGGATGATAGAGAGGGATGAAAAGGAAGTGAGAGAGTGAGGGGTAAGGAAACAGTGAGGTGGACTCAGAGGTGAGAACTCGGTTGGGAGAGAATGGGAGATGGGGAGCAAGGTCGGGAGGGGTGCGGATCGAGTGAAAGGGACAGGGAGGAAGAGAGATACACTAGTGTGCAAGGAGTTGGAGGCAAATAAGCAGGGCAGCAGGAATAGTGAGATAGGCAATGGGAGATAGAGAGGGATGAAGACAGATACAGACCGTGTCAGAGAGAGAGATAGAGACTCGAACGGGAAGGTGGGAGACAGAGAGACAGGCTCACGGACAGCTGTGTTCATGCTGCAGGTCAGCCATTCTTTAAGATGATCTCAGCTATTTAGATTCACAGATTATTCATTTAATGGAAATTTCTTACAGTAAAGAGAGAGCAGGTCCCCAGTGACACCAGGACCAGAGTTTTATTAACACAGCACATGGAGATTTCTTACACAGTCCAACCCCTTACTGGCAAAGTCACACATTGTACAAAATGGATCCAACAAACTCCTGAAATTTGTCACTTAGTTACAAAGAGGGTTATTCATATATCAGTGATAACGCCCTTTGTACAACTTGCTGTCTACAGGAACTGAGCTAACTTGAGCCATGTTTATTTTTAAAAAAAATCTATGTCCCTGACCCCGTCTCCCCGTGCGTCCCTGACCCCGTCTCCCCGTGCGTCCCTGACCCTGTATTTGGCGTTTTCCCCTTTCACTCTTTCTGACTGAAACTTGTCTGATGAGTGGTAACACTGTCATACAAGGTACTTTCTGAATCCTCACTGCCTGTCTGTACAATTCACCTTCTCCCCCTAACCTCTGTGGTGTTGCCGTGGATTTCTTCCAAACACACATTGGCCTCACCCCTTCCTGCTTTGTCAACATCTCTTCCTTTGAGCATTATCTCTGGACTCCTCCTCTTCGATCACCTCCCTGCCGATCCCCATACCCCGCCCTCCCATTGCTCCACTGATCAGATCTCATTGACTTCCATTGGTTTCCTGACCCTCAACACATTCCCTATAAGTCCCTCCAAGGTTTGCCTGTCCGACCTCTGCAAACGCCTCCATCTCCATGTCCCACACTCTTTGATCCTCCAACACTGGCCTTCTGTGCATTCACTCATTCCTCGGTTCCCCTTCTGCGGCAGTGCCTCCAGCTAACCCGGCTTTACTCTCTGTTAATCCCTTCTGAGTGACGGAAACTTCATCTACTCCTGTGAAATTCCTCCATCAACTATTCTAACTGAGTCATTGGCCTGATTTTTAAAAAAAAGACTTAACGTCTGTTTTGAAACATCAACAGACCTTCTGCGCCTGGATGCTTCCGTGTTTCATGTCTACAAGGAGTGTGAGAGGTTGCAGCCCCTGTTCCACTATTTAAAGGGGCTGCTCCACAACTTCTGGCTGCGTTTCAGTCCCACGCTCCTCATCTTTGGCCACCGGGTGAGGAGGAGGGCGGGTCAGTCGGAGGATCTCCTCGTGGGCCTGTCCAAGGTGGCCATCCACAGGTCCAGGTTAGACGGGGCCCGTGGGGGCGGTCGCTCCAACTGTCGGCCTCTCTTCCCCGGATTTCTCCGCGCCTGGGTGGCCCTGGAGATGGAGCACGCGGTGTCTGCCGGTTCGCTTGGGGCTTTCCGCGACCGGGGGGCACCGCAGGGGCTGGAGTGCATCCTGGACCGATATAATAAAATTTAAATTTGACACTTATTTTGGGTTGTTTGGTTTTTCTGCACAGGAACACACCCTAAACCCCGCTTCTTGTGAAAGGGGGGCCTAAAAACACAAAAAAAATCAAAAAAAATCAAGCGTCATTCTGACTGCACTTCCAGTAAACACTTCAGAACTGAGCTGAGTGGAGGTCTGAGCAGAGCAAAACGACAGCCCTTGCCTGCCTCCTGAATCCGGGAGAAGGCAGAAAAAAAAACCATCAGTGATTCCCAGACTATTGAGGACCAACGGCTGTTAAAATATCACAGACAGAGTTACAGGAATGTTTTAAGGGGGCCCAGAAATAGTTAAAAAAGAGAGAATTAACCCCACATATGCTGTAGGCGGGGCTCGATTATTAGTCCGGTCCGGTGGAAACTAATATCCAGTCGCTAATTCACAGCCCTTCCTCCGGACAATTACATTTCGGGTCAGACTCCCTGAGGACGTTTTTAAAAAATGATCTGAATACAGGAACATGTTTTGATAATGTTACTGTCTGTTGCTTTTGCTCATTTTTTGTCGGCTGCTGTAAAATTAAATTTTGATCTAACTTTTGAGAAGAAATGTGTTTGAAGGAGATATCGATGGCCCTGATGCTGAGTCCCTTTGGTAAATTGAGGTGATAATTGTGATCTGGAATTGAGTTGTGATGTTGGGAAGTCAGTTCCAGCTTCACTTCAGCCGTTTTCCTCATTTGACCAATTTACCAATTAGAGTAAACGGATATTTAATCACATTGAGCAGCTCCTCTCTGAACTTACTCTGGGTCACTGTGTAAATGGCCGTGTTCGTGCAGGAACTCAGAAGCTGAAGCAGAATTCCCGCTTGTTCGAAGGTTGCAAAAGGGTTAAACAAAGATCGGCGGTTAAAGACACCTGAAATTCGATAATATAAAAAATATACGACCGTTGTCATCCAGAGCAGGATAAAACTGGCGGATATGGCAAAAAGTAAAACGATGGACCTTCTGCGGTTCTTCATCTCAGGGTCCTTGTCATTCTCACCATTGCTGAGGTCCCGGAGGCTCCTTCGGGCCCGACTGGCCACTGAAATGCGTCTGACGGTGAGAGCATTAAACAATAAAATCAAACAGAATGGAAGCAACGGGGTTAACAGCTGTTCAATCCAAGAAAATGCGATCCATGCGGGTCGAATATAAAACTGTGATGATACACGACAACCCCGTGGTATATTGTTAACAGTACGGTAATGATCATACACGAAGGGCCGGGGAATGTTCTTTAAACCGAACAGCGCGCTCAAAGTCACGATAATCACAAGTGAAGTTTTCTCAGTGCAATATTTTGTTTTCAGCTTCTGACAACTAATGGCTACAAAACGATCAAAGGTAAAAGCGACCGTTAACCAAACAGAACTGTCTGTGGCAGTCGGAGCCAGGAAGAGAATGAATCTGCAAACACGAGTGTAGAACAGGAAAGTGTCCCCCCAATAAAGATGAGCAATCCGATATAAGATCACATTACAGACAATCACCAGGAGATCCGCCGTCGCCATGGCCACCAGGTAGCGAGTGATACATTTGGAGAGACCGCACTTTCCACGGGACAGGATCACAATCGCCAGCAAGTTCACTGAGAGAAAGAGAGAAACAGAAACAGTGAAATCACCAACCGGGCTGATCAATGAGCTCTCAGTTTAACCGATGTACATGGGCAATGATTGTGTTTATTTATTGGTTTTTCCCCTTGGCTTCTGCCTCCTGTTCCGAAGGAGCAGCTCATTCTGGGAGGTTCCTTTCGGGTGACGGTGGCCCCGGGATCCCTCACCCGACAGCTGAGTCCTCACTTGTGACCCTTGAGATTAAGTTTATTCAGTCGATTCCGACACTGGGAGGTCCGCGGGGCAGGACGTCACCAACTATGAAAGTGAAAGGCGACAAGACGAGTTAAATCAGGAAATACAGACAAGGTGACTCTGGATTTGGCTTAAATCGTAATGCGGGGGAGAAACCTAATGACTTGACCCACACAATACCAGAGACTTTGATTTCAGAAAATACATTGAAAACATGAGCCTGGTATTGAGTTGCTGCCCGTCATCTTTCAGTAATTAATTAGATGAGGTTTCCAGTGGAGTATTGTGAATGGATCATGACACACTATGTCAAGGAATTTAATTCTGTAACGTGCTCCAGTTATAACCAGGTCCAGTCTTTATATCTCAGCACAAGGCGTGAGAAAAACAAAGGACAGTCGGATCCTCGGAATAAGAGATCGTTCCCAGGAGCCGCGCGGTATAAGAACAAATCACCGCCAACTCTCACTCATGGTCTCCAGTTAATCCCCCTCCCGAACCAGTGTCAAGACTGGTTTCCCCACTCTCCACAATAACACACATGGACTGAAGTATACAGTCATCGTCATTCAACTAGTCCAAACAATACTTTAAACATCAAATACATCAAAAGTCCTGTGAAGCCATTTTGCTGAAATATAATTATGATCTGAGAGGAACATTTGACGGGAACACAAGATTGTACCTTCGAGTGAGGAGGACAGTTTCTGTCATATGTTTTATTTATCTGATGCGTATTCCGTTTGTTCCCTGTCTTTCTATCCTGAAGACACTGACTCATGCCGGGATACACAGCCGCAATCTGCTCTCCGGAACCCCAGGCGATCGGTCCTCGGGAAACACGACAATCTCACCCGGTCCTTCCTCGCCCGATCTCCACAACAGGCGCGCTTTCCACCAGGAGGCAGTGGATTACACTCAGGACTGTGCGCCCTGCCTGTTTTACCCCTGCCTGGCCAGGGAGCACCAAGGACACATTTAGACCCCAGACTCGACAGTTCAGCACAGAGCGAGGGTGAGTTACTCGGTGCATTGACCAATGGGACAAGGATGGAAGTTTTAACTGTATCACAAAACGGTGAAGAATAACATTCTACATTTACCAGGCTCAGAGCACAAACAGCAATATCGTTAAACATTCTGTTACTTACACCGTACGTGCTGATAATGACTTACCAGGTACTCCAATTGCTGCCAGAACAGGGCAATAAACGAATTCTATCTGCGTAAATGGAGACAAATGCATTTCTGTGTGGAGACGATGTCTTTCGGTGCTGTGAAGAGGTATGCGAACTGCGATAGTCACCTGAGGAAGGAGGAAGCCTCCGAAAGCTTGTGAATTTAAAATAAAATTGCTGGACTATAACTTGGTGTTGTAAAATTGTTTACAATTGTCAACCCCAGTCCATCACCGGCATCTCCACATCATAGTCAGGTAACGAAGTTAAAACAGCGGGATACTTATATGTAAATAAACCCCTAATGGGATCATTAGATCGCATCCCGACTGACATCACATATTATTTACAGACTCCTGAACAAATAAGTTTTGGTCCCATCTGACCTTTGACTATCACACTCATTAAGGTGACGGAACATTACACATCGACCAGCTGAGTAACCTTTTGGAACAATGAATTGTATAATGAAAGAGTCACAATTTTTAAGTTTAATAAATTACATGAAGATTGAAACCACAAGCACACAGTGTAAGAAATATCGAAACCCAGTTCACCAATGTAACATTTTTACTTGAATCTTCTGTACTCCCATTCCCAGGCCGGTCCTGCTGTTCCCTCTCTCGCCCTACTATGTAATTTAGCACAGTCCGTGTCACCTTGTTTCACTCATTCCCCCTCTTTCTGTCTCTCTCAATTCCCAGGCCTCTCTCCCTCACACAAACTCCTTTTACTTGACTCCCAAATTTCTCTGTCTGTTAATCTACCTCTTTTATTCCCTCTTTCTCTGGAACTCCATTTTCTTCCTGATTTCCTCTCTTTCTGGCTAATGTTAGTTAACTCAAAATGATTTTTGAGACTGAGATTGATAGATTTTTATTTGATGAAGATATCAAGGGATATGGATCAAAGGCGGGTAATTTGAGTTGAGGTACAGATCAGCCATGATCTGACTGAATGGCGGCACAGGATCGAGGGGCTGAATGACCCACTTCTGTTCTTATAAGATAATTTTTCACTTCTTTATTATTGGCCGCAGCTCACACTATGGTCTCAAACGAGTTGTTACTCACTCTTTTCTGCCAGCTGGTGGAATTTACGTTAAAGTCCGGCTGATCTCTGCATCTCAGTGAAAGACAGAGCCAAGCATTGTTCTGGGAGCCTTTGATACTTGTCTGACCGCTGCAGGCAGACCACAGCTCTTAAAGGGACAGTGCACCAAAAATCCTGAACCACAAGCTGAAGGGAAGCAAGCAACAATGTCCCGACAGGTCACTCAGCAGCTGGGCAGCAGCTCATGGCCTAGTGTTTGACGACAGTCCTTTTATCATTTACTCTAAAACCCGAGTCACACACAACATTCTAGAAACACTCAGCGAGTCGGGCCCCATCTGTGGAGAGAACAGACCAATTAACTGAGATCTCAATGAGACGAGGAACAAGACACGGCCCCCTGTGAGAAACAAAGAACTTGCATTTATATAGCACCTTTCACATCCGCCTTTAAGACACTCCGTAAAACCTGCCTATTTGACCGAGCTTTTGGTCACCTGTCCTAATGTCTCCTTATGTGGCTCGGTGTCAAATTTTGTTTTAAAATCGCTCCTTTGAAGCGCCTTGGGACGTTTCACCACCTTAAAGGTGCAATATAAATGCAAGTTATTGTTGATGTTATTCACAGCAAGATTGTTCGTTTCATTTCTTCCTCATTATTGTGGTTCTGACATCGAGGTGAAGAGTGACAGAGAGCAGATTTTAAAACCGTTGGAATATCAGTGAAATTAAATTGTGGCAAGTGAGAAACTCCGAGTCAGTATTGCTCTGTATTTCCTGCATCCAATATTGCAGATGAATGAAAGTGAAGCTTTTGAAGGCAGAAAGTTTAATCGCCCCATCGGAGGAATTGAACTCCTGTCTTTCCACGTGACAGGCGAAGACACTCATCACTATACTGCTGGATAAGGCCATCCCTGATCACTTCCTTGTATCCCTCTGTACCCACATCACCCTTCCCCCTCCAAAACCCACTTCATTCTGTGTTCGCCCATCAAAAAAACCCTCCCCCCAAGTCACTTACAATCACAATTTCAAAGTTCCAACTGTCCAGCCTTTGGCCCTCCATTCACCACGACATTTCTGCAGCGACCGATCTGCTCAATCACACACTCACCTCCACTTTTGATGCGGTTGTCCTCGTTAAAACCATTACTCTCTCTCACACTGTTCGGCCACCCTGGTACAGCTCTCGTCTCCTCTCCCTTAAGCCCAAGGGAAAGGGTACGGTCGCATAGTGATTATGTTACTGGACGAGTAATCCAGTAGGCCCGGACTAATAATCGGGAGTCATGAGTTCAAATCTCCACCACAGGAGCTGGGGAATTTAAAATCAGTTATTTAAATAAAATCTGGACTGAAAAGCTACTGTCAGAAATGGTAACCATGAACATACCGGATTGTCATAAAAACCCCTCTGGTTCACTAATGCCCCCCTCAGGGAAGGAAACATGCCGTCCTCAGACCAATAGCAATGAGGTTGATTCTTAACGGTTCTCTGAAATGGCCTAACAAGCGACTCAGTTGCACAATCCCGCTACGTAATAAGAATAAAACAATACGGGCCACACGCACCGAACAAGGCTCAGGCAATCCAAGCACAGTTGACCCTACGAAGTTCACCTCACGAACATTAGGGGACTTGTGCCAAAATTGGGACAGCTGTCCCAGAGATTGGTCAAGCAACAGCCTGAAATAGCGACACTCACAGAATCATGCCTTTCAGCCAAAGCCCGAGACTCCTCGATCATTATCCCTGGGTATGTCTTGACCCACCAGAGGTGGCAGCACAGTGGTATACAGTCAGGAGGGAGTGGCCGTGACAGTCCGCAACAGTTGACTCTGGACACCATGAAATGTCATGGTTTCAGGTCAAACAAGGGGAAGGAAACCTCCTGCTGATTCCCACTTACCGACCTCCCTCAGCTGATGAATCGTTACTCCTCCCTGTTGAGCACCACTTGGAGGAAGCAGTGAGGGTAGCAAGTGCACCGGATGTACTCTGAGTGGGGAAACCTCACTGTCCATCACCAAGAGTGGTTTGGTAGCACCACTGCTGGCCGAGTCCTGAAGGACATAACTGCCATACTGGGATTGTGGCAGGTGGTGAGAGAACAAACATGAGGGAAAAACCTTTTGGACTTCGTCCACATCAATCTACCTGTCGCAGATGCATCTGCCCATGACAGCATTGGTTGGACCGACCACTGCATAGCCCTTATGGAGAAGAAATTCCGACTTCACACTGTCCAGCATATTGTGTGGTGGCCGTGCTCAATGGGATAGATTCAGAACGGATCTATGCAACTCCAAACTGGTGCTGTGGGCCAACAGCAGCAGCTGAATTGTATTCCACCACAATCTGTAACCTCATGGCCCGGCATATACCTCACTCTACCATTACCAACAAGCCAATGGATCAACCCTGGTTCAATGAGGGGTGTAGAAGAGCGTGTCAGGAGCAGCACCAGGAGTACCTAAAATGAGGTGTCAACCTGGTGAAGCTACAATTGTCCTACAACACAGGACTACATGCAAGCCAAACAACAGAAGTAGCATGCTGGAGAGCACAGCTAAGCAATCCCACAACCAACGGAGCAGATCAAAGCTCTGCAGTCCTGCCACATCCAGTCCTGAATGGTGATGGACAATCATCCTCAATGATGGCAGAGCCCAGCACGTGAGTGCAAAAGACAAGGCTGAAGTGTTTGCAACCATCTTCAGCCGGAAGTGCCAAATGGATGATCCTTCTCGGTCTCCTCCTGAGATCCCCACCATCACAGAAGCCAGTCTTCAGCTAATTCGATTCACCCCACGTGATATCAAGGAACGGCTGAGCGCATTGGATTCAGCAAAGGCAAAGGGCCCTGACAAAATCCCAGCTGCAGTGCTGGAGACTTGTGTTCCAGAACTAGATGCGTCTCTAGCCAAGCTGTTCCAGTACAGCTACAACACTGGCATCTACCCAACAAAGTGGTTAATTGCCCAGGTATGTCCTGTCCACAAAAAACAGGAGAAATCCAATTCATCCAATAACCGCCACATCAGTCTACTCTCAAAGATCAGCAGAGTGATGGAAGGTGTCGTCGACAGTGTTATCAAGCAGCATTTACTCACCAATAACCTTCTCACCGATGCTCAGTTTTGGTTCCACCAGGATCACTCGGCTCCAGACTTCATTACGGCCTTGGTCCAAACATGGACAAAAGAGCTGAATGCCAAAGCTGAGGTGAGAGTGATTGCCCTTGACACCAAGGCAGCTTTTGACCGAGTGTGGCATCAAGGAGCCCTAATAAAATTGAAGTAAATGTGAATCAGAGACAAAACTCTCCAGTGGCTGGCGTCATAGCTAGCACAGAGGAAGATGATAGTGATTGTTGGAGGCCAATCATCTCAGCCCCAGGACATCGCTGCAGGAGTTCCTCAGGGCAGTGTCCGAGGCCCAACCATCTTCAGCTGCTTCATCAATGACATTCACTCCATCATAAGGTCAGAAGTGGGGTGTTCGCTACTGATTGCACTGTGTTCAGTTTCATTCACAACCCCTCAGATAATGAAACAGTCCGTTCTCACATGCAGCAAAACCTGGACAACATCCAGGCTTCGGCGGATAAGTGGCAATTAACATTCACGCCAGACAAGTGACAGGCAATGATCATCTCCAAGAGAGAGTCCAACCACTTCCCCTTGACATTTAATTTCATTACTGTTGCCGAATCGCCCACCATCAACATCCTGGGTGTCACCATTCACCGGAAACTTAACTGGTGAAGCCACATAAATACTGTGGCTACAGGAGCAGATCAGAGGCTGGGTATTCTGCGGCGACTGACTCACCTCCTGACTCCCCAAAGCCTTTCCACCATCAACAAGGCACTAGTCAGGAGTGTGAAGAAATACTCGCCACTTGCCTGGATGAGAGCAGCTCCAACAACACTCAAGAAACTCGACACCATCCAGGACAAAACAGCCCGCTTGATTGGCACCTCATCCACCTTAAACATTCACTCCCTCCACCACCGGCGCACCGTGGCTGCAGTGTGTACCATCCACAGGAAGCAATGCAGCAACTCGCCAAAGCTTCTTCGTAAGGACCTCCCAAAACCTCGACTCTACCACCTAGAAGGAAAAGGGCAGCAGGTACACGGGAACAACACCACCTGCACAGTCCCTTTCAATTCACACACCATCCTGACTTGGAAGTACATCGCTGTTCCTTCATCATCGCTGGGTCAAAATCCTGGAACTCCCCATCTACCAGCACTGTGGGAGTACCTTCACCATACAGACTGCAGCGGTTCAAGAACGGAAGCTCACCACCACCTTCTCAAGGGCAATTAGGGATGAGCAATACCTGCTGGCCTTGCCAGCAATGCCCACATCCCATGAAAGAATTTTAAAAATCATCCAGATAACCTCTGGTCTGTCTCTCCCGATGTTTGAGTCACTCTATGTTTATATGTATGCGTGTGTGTCTGTTTCTTTGTGTAGGTGTGTCTTTCTGTATATTTTTGTGTCTGTCGATGCATGCGTGTGTCTGCGTGTGTCTCACATTTTCTATGTTTTCCTGAATGCGTCTGTT
Source organism: Heptranchias perlo (assembly GCF_035084215.1). Lineage (NCBI taxonomy): Eukaryota > Metazoa > Chordata > Chondrichthyes > Hexanchiformes > Hexanchidae > Heptranchias > Heptranchias perlo. The sequence goes on along the minus strand of NW_027139215.1, from coordinate 198,303 downwards.
TCTCCTTCTTTCTCTCTCTCACTCTCTCCCGCGCTCCCCACTTAATTTTACTCTGGACATAATTGAACAAAGAGATCAAAAAGTGGTCGGGAAGTCTTTTTTCAACAGTGGCCCGTGGAAAATTAAACAAACTGTCATCAAACAATCGTTCAAAAAGAATCAGTAAAACATGAAGCATCTGTGGTGAATGTCCGGTAACACCCAGCATCGATTCCTCGTTAGTATAGTGGTGAGTATCCCCGCCTGTCACGTGGGAGACAGGGGTTCAATTTCCCGACGAGGAGGTTATTGCTGCTTTAGAAGTTTCACTTTCATTTATCTGCAATATTGGATGTTGAAAATAAAATGATAAACTGACTCGGCCTTTCCCACTTCCACAATTTGATTTCACAGCGATTTTAAAATCTGCTCTCTGCCTCACTCTTCAGCTCGCTGTAAGAACCACAATGATGGGCAAGAAATAAAATGCAGAATTGTGCTGTGGACAGACCGGGTCTGAGTCACCAGCCCGAAACAGGGAGAGACCGATCGAGAGAGAGACAGACAGAAAGAAAAAAGATGGAGATACAGAGAGAGACAGGTCTCGGAACAGGCGCAGATGAGAAAGCAGACTCGGAAGATCTCACATACAGCAATGAAAAGGATGCATGTTTCAGTGAATCTATTTTAACTCCTTCTTTGATGACAGTTTGTTTAACTTTCCACGCGCCACTGCTGAAAGAAGACTTACTTTCTATCTCTTTGTTAGTCAAGGTCCAGAGAAAAATTATGTGGGGAACAGGGAAAAAGTGACAGAAAGAAAGAGACACTCAGAAACGGGTAGAAAAAGTGAGACACACGCAGACATATTCACACATACACAAACACACACATTCATAGCTACATACACACTCACACAAAGACACACCGGCATGTACACACAAACATACACCCTCCAATAACCTGAAAGTAACACAGGACTACTTGCCAAACAGCAGAAGCAGCATGTTATAGACAGAGCAAAGCAATCCCACAACCAACGGATCTTCCGCAGTCCTGCCACACCCAGTTGTGAATGGTGGTGGTCAATTAAACAACTAACGGGAGGAGGCTCTGTGAACATCCCCATCCTCAATGATGGTAAAGCCCAGCACGTGAGTGCAAAAGACAAGGCTGAGCTGTGAGCAACCATCTTCAGCCAGAAGTGTCGGGTGGATGATCCATCTCGGCCTCCTCCCGATATCCCCACCATCACAGAAGCAAGTCTTACATCGAGGTGAAGAATGACGCACAGAGCAGATTTTAAAACCGCTGGAATATCAGTTCATTTAAATTGAGGAAAGTGGGAATCTCCGAGTCAGTTTTACACTGCACTTTCCACATCCAATATTGGAGATAAAAGCTTTTGAAGGCAGCGAAAGTTTAACCTCCTCGTCGGGGAATTGAACCCCGGTCTCCCGCGTGACAGGCGGGGATACTCACCACTATACTAACGAGGAACTACGATATTGATTCTACACTCACCCCAGATGGTGTTAAAAATGCTTCATGTGTCAGTGAATTTCATTCAACTATTTATTTGATCACAGTTTGTTTAATTTTCCACGGGCCACCGTTGAAAGAACCTTTAACATTTCCATCTCTTTGTTAGACAACGAACAACTGACTCTGTCTTTCTTTCGTTCTTTCTTTCTCTTTTATCGTGGTGAGTTGCCCCGCCTTCGTCCGTGGTTTAATTCCCCGACGGGGAGGAAGCATTTATGAGACGCCAACTTTAATTTTATGTCTTCGCCAAGCTTCTTCCAGATGTTTGATTTTCCTCCCCGCCTTTTTTCCACGAGAGTGCCCTCCTTCCCCCCCGGCCGAGGCCTTGTGTTGTTTTTTTATTCTTCGAGTGTGTTCATGTGCAGTCAACAATAAACCCAGAATATGTGTCATAATAATTTTTTTCCCTTGTGTTTTCGGCCCTCTTTCATAAGAAGGGGGGGTTTGGGTGGTTTTTTTTGTCGACTGGAAGTTCAGTCAGAATGAGGCTTTTTTCCCCCCTTTTTCCTTGTGTGTTTTTAGGCCCCCCTTTTATAAGTAGTGGGGGGGCGGTTCAGGGTGTGTTCATGTGCAATAAACCAAAAAACCCAAAATAAGTGTCAAATAATAATTTTATTATTTCGGTCCAGGATGCACTCCAGTTTCGTCTAGTTTTCTCGTTTAGCCTCATCTGGGACAATTGGAGTCAGCTGACTGCAGGTTTTGTATAAAAGGTGCTGGTTGGTGGGTAAAGTGATAGTTGAGTTGTTTGGTATCATGGGGGATTTAGTGGTGAGAGGTTTGTTCCCAGTGCTGGTGTTAGTTGGAGTGGTTTGTTGCTCTGACATTTGGCAACAGTTTCGAGGGCAGAGATTTCCATGGAGAAGAGTAAAACCCACCCCTGTGCCCCAGAGAGTCCCTTCCCCTGTCCCTCCCTTTGGTTCCCATTTCAGTGTGTCTGAGGGGAGAAGTCTGTCCCCACTGCAGACTGTGATGGTGCAGTGTGGAGAGCAGAACCTGCTGGTGAGGGGAGACATGGATTTATTTAGAACCAGGCACCTGATTAAAGCTGCTGACCTGACCCTGGGGACAGCAGGTTGTTGGCCAACTGGGATCTACTCTCAGAACCACACTGTCCTCTTTGACTATGGGCTCCATGAATGTGGCAGCAGATTGCAGGTAATGTGATTCCTCAACTCTTGCTCCAATTTCACTGTGTAGATTACTGCCCACTCAGAACTCATTAACATCGGGTGAAACTCCAGCCACTGAGGAGATCCCTGAATGAAATCTGTGTATAAATTCTTGCCCACTGTTAAATATCACCCTGTGTGAAACTACTTCTTTATGTTGCCATGTCTATCTTAGCTTCATATTTAAAAAGAACTTCAACTAGTCACTGAGGGACTGCATCTTTCTTAAATGGGTCATTACTACTCTAACTGAGATTCAATTCTATTGGCCTTGAACCTTCACCTTCATTTCTCCAAACCACTCTGTTTTGTGCCTCAATTGATTTATCTTTTCTGTGCCTTCCTGTGGATATTCAGGCCTGTTGCCTCAACTTGTGGTCAATGAATGTTCAGTGTGGAAGTTCCTGTTGAGACTTCTCTCGAAAGATGAAACAAGTGGAATAATAATTGGGATACAATGTATTAAAGGGGAACTCCACTTTTGGTTATTACACCTGCCAATCCCCTTGATTCCATGGATACAGATGAGGTTTAAAAGTGATGTTGTGTTTTGTGCTCCATATCAGGGGTAACTTGAAGCCCCTTAAGGTGAAAGCTCTATTCTATTTGGGAAAGAATGCTCATCAAATCTGGCTGTGCCAATCATTTCAGGGTTTCTGACTGCAGGCCTGAAGTCCCCTGTAATAGAAGGTGGACTGAGCAGAGTAACAGAGGCTGCTGCAGGCAACTTCTGCCAATGGTGGAGCTGCTTCAATCATGTGTCATTGAGGAGCAGCTGAAACCCCTTAAACTGCTGTTTAACAGGGCAGGAAAATGACCAGAAATAGCTCTTGTCCAATAAGACCAGCTCTTCATTCCTTTACCTGATGTCTTTCAGATGGCTGGAGATTTCCTGGTCTACACCACCCACCTGAACCACACCCCAAATGCTTGTGGATCTGTCATTGTGAGAACTAATGGAGCAATCATTCCCATTGAGTGCCACTATTTTAGGTAAGAATCTTTACTCTATTGCAAATAAGGTCTACAGCAGGTGCAGTTCTCTGAAGTTGTCCTGAAATTACACGCCTGTCCTTCCAGGAAGGGCAATGTGAGCAGTGACCCGATCAAGCCCACCTGGATCCCATTCAGCTCGACCAAGTCTGGAGAAGGGCTTCTGTCATTCTCACTGTGTCTTATGAACGGTATGTGATGGGTGGATGGGGAGTGCTTTTCTGTCGTTTCCCACTGGGAGTTACACCCACTGTCTCCAACCCTTGTCCTCTTGTACTTCAGATGACTGGCTTACAGAGCGCACCTCGACTGTCCACTACCTGGGTGACCTCATTCACATTGAGGCCTCTGTTTCAATGACCAACCACATGCCCTTGAAGCTCTACATTGACAGCTGTGCAGCTACATTGAGCCCAGACAAGGATTCCACCCCAAGATACAACATCATTGACTACCATGGGTAAGGAGCTCTCTGCCTATTCCAGCTGGTTATGTCCCAAAGGTTCACTTAATTCACTTTCTGTTTTTTAAATCTTTCTTCAGTTGCCTCCTGGACAGCAAAGCTGAGGACTCCTTTTCAACCTTTGTGTTGCCAAGAGTGAACGTGAGCTGGACAAACTCCAGTTTGACCTGGATGCGTTCCGCTTCTTTGGAGATGACCGTTCCTTGGTAAGAAGAAGCCAAACATTGGGTTCCCCATGTTGGGAGGAGGTCACTAAATAACAACTTGTATTGAATGTGTCCCTCAGATTTTCATCACCTGTCACCTGAAAGTTGCTGCAGTGGATCGGAGAGATTCCATGAACAAAGCTTGTACTTTCCAGAATATGTAAGTTCCCTCTCTTGCTCAGGGATGTGTTGTATTAAAGGGTGATGGACAACCTGGTTGATAAACTGATTCTCTGGTTTAGCTCGACCCCATTGGAAGAGTTGACCAATGACGTGTGCGCCTGTTGTCGTCTGGGTATCTGCAGTGCTCGGAGGGAATTCTGACTTGATTCCAGAGGAAGGAGGGATCTTGTATCTGGACCTGGTAGGACATTGATCCTCTCTATGTTGGAGGTCACCCTTTACCCTCTCTAACTGGAATGTTTGATATTGCAGGGAGTGATGCTGAATTGAAGTGGGAGGGTGAGGCCTCACTTGGACCCCTGGTCATTCTGGATCCTGAAGTGTCAGACCTGGCAACTGAGCCCCTTAATGATGTTGAGCAAAGGATGCAGGAGAGGTCTCCAGGTGGTGAGTTGGCGGACTGCTGGTTTCCATTTTCCCCTCAATATTTCCTTCACTCACTGACCATTGGTTTCTTCTTCCGTTTTAGGTGTGGAGTCTGAGGTGGTCCTGATCCTGATCCTGGCCCTGACTGTGACCGCTGTCTCTGATCTCTGCTTTTTTTTTCTTAGGCCCCCCTTTTATAATTAGTGGGGGTTTAGGGTGTGTTTGTGCAGAAAACCAAAAACCAGTGTCAAATTAAGATTTTATTATTTTTGTCCAGGATGCTCTCCAGCCCCTGCAGTGCCCATCGGCGGAGATGGTGTCGCCATATTCCATCGAGCTACACCCACCCCAAGTCTCAGGCCGACTAATAACAAAGGCCTTGCAAAAGAAAACCTCCTCTCCCCAATTCCCACTGTTTGGAGAGGGGCTCCTTTGCAGGATTTTGTAAAAAAGAATATCCGTGATAGTGGGAGGGAGGGATGGTCGAATGGGAAGGAGGGAGTCTGCAGGGGTGGGCTGCTGCAGAAGTAGGTGGAAGAGGGGCGGGGTTGCACCTTAACAGGTGGATCTTCTGGTGGGCAGGGGGAGGAGATGTCTTCCCCTAGACAGCTGGAGCTGCCCAGTCCTCCACAGATTGAAAAGTAACTTCACCCAGGCAGCTCCAGCTGTCCTGGGCCAGACACTGGGGGGAAACCCCCTGTTCTGTATGATCTTTCCTCCCCCGACCTTCAGTTGGTCACACTGCACCGCACCGACCTCCTCTTCCCCCCCCCCCTCCTCTGTTGGATGGTATCGGTCAGCAGCAGCACACCCCTCAGTGAATGGTGGTCGTCTTCTTCCTCCTTCCTCCCTGTTGGTTGTTTGTTCCTCTCCTTCTCCTGGATTCAGTTATACAAGCAAGGGCTAGTTCTTTTCACCCTGCTCTCCACCCAGAGCTTTAACTCTGACCTCTGCTCCACTCAGCAGTATTAACTGGCAAGTTCAGTCAGGCTGATCCCTGGATGGATTGATGGTCTGTCTGAAAGACATCCAATCGTATCCCAACAGTGACTCCTTATTTTTTCTTTTAGAAATTTATGAAATAGGACATTGGAAGTGATTGAATGAAAGGAGCATCCGAAAGACATTGAGTTGTATCAAAAACAGTTTTTTACTATTTTCACCACTCCGCTCAGCTCAGGAGTGTGGGATGGAAGAGCAGCCGGGGGTTTATCAGCTACTCTTTTTCTGATGAGTCTGAAAGACATCCAATCGCATCAAAGCAGTGACCTTTTTGCTGTTTTTAGCAGCCAGGATTTTTTCGTGACTTTTTTCCATTCCCAACAGCGACATTTTTTAGGCCCCCCTTTTAAAAGGAGGGGGATTTAGGGTGTTTTTATGTGCAAAAATCCCAAAGAAAAACCAAAACCAGTTTCAAATTATAATTTTATTTTCCTCGTCCAGGATGCACTCCAGCCCCTGCGGTGCCCACCGGTCGCGGAAAGCCTCAAGCGTACCGGCAGACACCGCGTGCTCCATCTCCAGGGCCACCCGGGCGCGGAGCATTCCGCGGAAGAGAGGCAGACAGTCCGAGCGACCGCCCCCACGGGCCGCAAGCAACCTGGACCTGTGGATGGCCACCTTGGACAGGCCCACGAGGACGTCCGCCGGCCTGCCCGCCCCCCTCCTCAGCAGGCGGCCAAAGATCAGGAGCGTGGGACTGAATTGCAGCCAGAACCTGAGGAGCAGCCCCTCCAAATAATCACAGGGGCTGCAGTCTCCCACACCCCGTGAACAAATGAAACACGGACTCCTCCAGGCCGCAGAAATTGCAGGCGGCCTGGGAGTCCGTAAAATGGGGTAAACGCCTATTGCACGCGACTGCTCCATGCAACACTCTCCACCCCAGATGCCCGATGTAACACGGGAGGATCCCCGAGTAGAGAGCCCCCCCCACTGGGGACCCCCGCCTCTGCCGGATGGCAGGCCAGGGCGTGTCCGGGCGAGAGACGAGGGCGAGGAAGTGGAGTGTGTGCAGGAGCAGCCCGTACAGGAAATCCCTCCGCGCGGAGTGAAAAGGCACGGAGGGAATTTCCCAGACAGCTGAAGTTGTGAGGCGCAGCCTCCCGAGCCAGACTCAGCGGAGCGTCCAGCTGGTCGGCGTCCACCGGGCTGACCTTTGGCAGGTCCTCCCACAAAACTCTGCGCGCTTCCTCACTGGACGGCTCTGGAGAGAACAGAGCCTCGTAGTAGGATCGAGCCCGGGCCCTGACTCCCTCCGGGTCCGAGACGAGGGACCCGTCGTCGGCCAGCAGCGTAAGGAGATGCTTACGGGCCCCCCCGCCGCTTTTCCAGCGAGGTCCAGTTGCAGGTCCCTCAGAGCATCCTTCTCTTTGTATGCCCACCGCAGGGCCGGATCCTCGGCGGTCTGACCGAGACGGGACTCCAGGCCAAGCACCCCCTGCTCCAACCGCCTGACCTCGGACTCCCGTCTCTTAATCGACCCCCTCGCGTACTCTTGACAGAAGAGGCGGACGTGAGCCTTGCCCACGTCCCACCATAGCCTCAAGGAGGAGAAGCCTCCCCGCTTCCCTCTCCAGTCGCTCCAGAACAGACTGAACGAGTCCCGGAACCGCGCGTCCTCCAGCAGCCGGTTGTTAAAGTGCCAGTACGCGGACCCCGACCGTGCGCGGAGCAGAGCGAGCTCCATCCACACCAGGTGGTGGTCCGAGCACGACAGCGGCCAGATGGAGGCCGACGGGACGCAGGAGGCGTACGCCCGCGAAACGTACAGGCGGTCGATTCTGGTGCTCCCTCCTGCAGCCCTCACAAAGGTGAACTGGCCGGAGTCGGGATGGAGATTCCGCCAGACGTCCACCAAGTCGAAGGACCCGACCAGGTCCCTCAACTTCCCCGTCGCCGACCGGCGATCCGCGGGACAGGAGCGGTCCCTCGCCTCGAGGGTACGGTTAAAATCCCCCCCGAGGATAATGCACTCGCCGGCGTCGACGGAGTTCAGGTAAGTGGACACTTCCTCAAAGAAGCTCACTTGCTCGGCTCCGGACCAGGGGGCGTACACGTTCACCAGGTGAAGCGGCACGTCCCCGTGGCGAAGGGCTACGTGGAGCAAGCGGCCCGGCACCGGCTCCTTGACCCCCAAGATCTCCGGCTGAAAAGTCGGGGCCAACAAGATGGCCACCCCGCTCGAAACGCTGGCGAGGTGACTCAAGTAGACCCCCCCTCCCCATTCCAGGATCCACGTGGCCTCGTCTCCCGGAACGGTGTGGGTTTCCTGCAGAAAGCACACCGCATACTTCCCGTCCCGCAGGACCGAGAACTTGTCAAATCTACGGCGGGCGTCTCTGCCGCCGTTGATGTTGAGGCTGGCTATGGTTATCTCCATGGCAAGAGCACAGCGCAACCTACTTAAACCTAACGCGCGGAGGGAGCGGGGCCGCTAGTCGACCTCCTTTCCTCCCCCCCCCCCCCCCCCCCCACCAGAGCCCGGTGAGGAGGGATCTGAGCCGGCGCAACCCGACCCTGCCGCCGTCCTCTTCCGCGGTCACGGACGCGACGGCGGCCCGGACCGAGCAGATTAATTGCGCCAGCTCCGACCAACGGTCGCGGGCCAGCCGGACGCCATCGCGACGATGGGTCCAAACGGACACAAAATCCCGGAGTTCCTCAACGGGGATGAGGGGAGACTCGGTGCCGGGCAAGAGGGTGTCCACCACCTCACTAAATCCTCCCCAGTGCCCACCACCGAGCCCCCGACCTCCTCCGGGCCATCGTCGCCCGCGGCCGACCCACTCCCCGCACAGGGTGCGGAGAACGGGACGGCCGCGCCGGCCGGCCCCACCTCTGTCACGATCCCACCCCCAGGATCGTCGGCAGGAGTCCTCCCCGGGCTCTACCGGGGGGTCCGGGTCAGAGGGCGGCTCCGGGCGAGGACCCTTCCCAGCCTCCGAGCGGTGGGAAACTGCCACCCGGATATAATGGGAAACCGGGGAGAACGTAAACTCCAGTTCTCCCACCTCCCCCGGCTCCATGCCCAGAGACTGGGAGGAGGGGGTCCCCCCACCCACGTCTCCACCGACCGACCCGGCCGGTGATATGTTCCTATTAAATCCCGCCATCAGGTCGAGCAGGTCCTGGGAGAGGTCCAGCCGAGGGCAGACGAATCCGGCCCCTTCGGCCTCGCCCGCCCCGGCACCCAGGACCCCCGACCCGGTGAACGGGATGCTCGCATCGGTGCACGAATCCGCGACCACCCCTTTTGGCAGGGTCTCTCCATCCCCCCCCCCGGGAGGCACGGGCACGATCTCCTCCCCCCGAGAGGTGGATGACCCCCGCTGGCGGTGGGAAATGGAGGGTGGGGTCGCAGGATCCGCCGCCGACTCCCTTTCCGCGGGGGGCCGTCCCTTGGCAGGGTTCCCCTCCGCTTCCAGGGAGCGGCGCCTTTTCTGCTTTCCGGAGGGTGGCGGAGGGAGGGTGAGCCCTATGTCTGCTGGGGGCCCCTCCCTCCCGAATACCCGCCAGCCCGGGCTCTGCCGTGACCGCGAGTTGCCGTTTGGCCGCGGTCACGACCTCGGGCTGGCTGGAAGGCTTTCCAACCCGGGGACCAGCCTCCCGATGTCTACTCTTCTTCCGCGCCTTCTTCGGGCGAGGGTTCCCTCCCTCTCCCCCGGCGGAGGCCTCGTCGGCACCCTCCGCCCTCGCAGTTGACTCTCCCGACGCGGGGGCGGGGTTGGGGGGAGGAGCGGTGGCGGCGCCAGCCTCGGCCGCCGGAGCTGCTTTGGCGGCCTGGGAGGCGGGGCAGTTCTTCCTCAGGTGCCCCACCTCCTTACAGGCATGGCACCGCCCACCCTCTGCCGTCCAGAAGACGCGGTAGGCGGTCCCCTCATGGAGGGCGTTAAAGCCCCCCTCCGTCACCTCCTCCCGCGCCAGCTTGATAAACGCCTGGCGACGGAAGGAGTAAACATGACGGAGGCTGGTCTCCCTGAGGCCGAGCGACAGCGGCGTTACCCCCGACCTCACCTCCCCCAGTTGACGCAGGTGAGGGAGGAGGAGCTCATCCGGCAGGAAGGGCGGGACGTTTGATAAAATGACTCGCTGCGCGGTGGCCTCCAGCGGGTCCACCGGCAGGAAGGTCCCGCCAACCGTGAGCCCCTTACTAAGGGCCAGGGACACCGCCCGCTCGGACCTCAGGAAGACTACAGCCTTCCCGTACACTTTCGAGGCCGCGACGATGGCCGAGGGGCCGACAACCTCGGCCATGGCCTTCACGCAGGCCTCAATCGTCATGCCGGGGTGGGCATAGGCCTTGACCCCGTGCTTCCTCGTCACGAGGCGGAATGGCGCCGGGCCAGCAGGAGTAGCACGAGCAGCGGGAGCAGCAGCCGCAGTAACGCCCGCATACGTCCTGCTGGGTCCCGGCACTGGCGAAGATGGTGTTGCCATTCTCTTGTACGCCACGCCCACCCCAAATCTTAGGTCTTCCAGGTATTTTCCTTTTTTTTTTGTTGGACCAAAAGCCCAAGGAAACCTCCTCTCCCCAAAATGGTACTGATCTATTGGGAGAGGGGCTCCTTTTCTGGGGCGTTTTTCCTTTTTGTTTTTAAATGCGGAAACCACAAGAGAGAGAGGGAGGGATGTTCCTTAAAGAGGAAGGAGGGAGTCTGCAGGGGCGGGCCGCTGCAGAAATGTCTCTGGAGGGAAGGAACGTACACGTACACGGGTGGCCGATAACGTGGAGTCTTCCGGTGGGCAGGGGGAGGAGATGTCTTCTCCCAGACAGCCGGAGCTGCCTCGGCTCAGTCCTCCACAGATGGCAAAAGTTTCTTCACCCAGGCAGCTCCAGCTGTCCCGGGCCAGACACTTGGGGGCGGAATCCCCTGGTCGAAAAAGATCTTCTTAACTCCCCCTACCTTCAGTCGGCCACCCCGATCGCCGCCGACCACCTCTTCCTGCTGTTTAAGGCTGACAGCAGCAGCACACCCCTCGCAGCTGCTTGATATTTTTTTTTTTCGCCTCCTTCTTTCTTTCTCCCTCCTTCCCTCTCGATGGCTCTCCTCTCCTCTGTGCTCTGCACCTGCTTGCAGCACTTCCGCAGGGCCACACTCGATTGGCCGGCAAGTGGCTCGCCAATACCGACCGGCCCCAGCACTCTCCTCACAGGCTGGGAAGTTCAGTCAGGATGATCATGATTGCTTCCATGATCAGTCTGAAAGACATCCAATCGTATCACAACAGCGACTCATTGAATTGGAGTCAGGTGACTGCAGTGTATAAAAGGTGCTGGTTGGTGGGTAAAGTGATAGTTGAGTTGTTTGGTATCATGGGGGATTTTGTAGTGAGAGCTTTGTTCTCGGTGCTGGTGTTCGTTGGAGTGGTTTGTTGCTCTGATATTTGGGAACAGTTTAGAGGCCAGAGATTTCCATGGAGAAGAGTAAAACCCACCCCTGTGCCCCAGAGAGACCCTCCCCCTGTCCCTCCCTTTGGTTCCCATTTCAGTGTGTCTGAGGGGAGAAGTCTGTCTCCACTGCAGACTGTGATGGTGCAGTGTGGAGAGCAGAACCTGCTGGTGAGGGTCGACATGGATTTATTTGGAACCAGGCACCTGATTAAAGCTACTGACCTCACCCTAGGGACAGCAGGTTGTCGGCCAACTGGGATCCACTCTCAGAACCACACTGTCCTCTTTGACTATGGGCTCCATGAATGTGGCAGCAGATTGCAGGTAATGTGATTCCTCAATTCTTGCTCCAATTTCACTGTGTCGTTTACTGCCCACTCTGAACTCATTAACATCGGGTGAAACTCCAGCCACTGAGGAGATCCCTGAATGAAATCTGTGTATAAATTCTTGCCCACTGTTAAATATCACCCTGTGTGAAACAACTACTTTATATTGACCTGTTAATCTCAGCTTTATATTTAAAAAGAACTTCAACTTGTCACTGAGGGACTGCATCTTTCTTAAATGGGTCATTACTACTCTCTAGCTCTGAGATTCAATTCTATTGACCTTGAACCTTTACCGACATTCTTCCAAACCAGTCTGTTCTTTTGTGCCTCAATTGATTTATCTTTTCCTTGCCTTCTTGTGGATATTCAGGCCTGTTGCCTCAACTTGTGGTCAATGAATGTTCAATGTGGAAGTTCCTGTTGAGACTTCTCTTGAAAAATGAAACAAGTGGAATAATAATTGGGATACAATGTATTAAAGGGGAACTCCACTTTTGGTTATTTCTCCTGCCAATCCCCTTGATTCCACGGACACAGATGAGATTTAAGTGATGTTTTGTGCTCCATATCAGGGTTAACTTGAAGCCCCTTAAGGTGAAAGCTCTATTCTATATGGGAAAGAATGCTCATCAAATCTGGCAGTGCCAATCATTTCAGGGTTTCTGACTGCAGGCCTGAAGTCCCCTATGATAGAAAGTGGACTGAGCAGAGCAACAGAGGCTGCTCGAGGCAACTTCAACCAATGGTGGAGCTGCTTCAATCATGTGTCATTGAGGAACAGCTGAAACCCCTCAAACTGCTGCTTAACAGGGCAGGAAAATGACCAGAAATAGCTTTTGTCCAATGAGACCAGCTCTTCATTCCTTAACCTGATGTCTTTCAGATGGCTGGAGATTTCCTGGTCTACACCACCCACCTGAACCACACCCCAAATGCTCATGGATCTGTCATTGTGAGAACGAATGGAGCTATCATTCCCATTGAGTGCCATTATTTTAGGTAAGAAACTTTACTCTGTGGCAAATAAGGTCTACAGCAGGTGCAGTTCTCTGAAGTTGTCCTGAAATTACACTCCTGTCCTTCCAGGAAGCGCAATGTGAGCAGTGACCCTATCAAGCCCACCTGGATCCCATTCAGCTCTACCAAGTCTGGAGAAGGGCTTCTGTCATTCTCACTGCGTCTTATGAACGGTATGTGATGGGTGGATGGGGAGTGCTTTTCTGTGGTCTCCCACTGGGAGTTTCACCCACTGTCTCCAACCCTTGTCCTCTTGTACTTCAGATGACTGGTTTACAGAGCGCACCTCGACTGTCTACTACCTGGGTGACCTCATTCACATTGAGGCCTCTGTTTCAATGACCAACCACATGCCCTTGAAGCTCTACATTGACAGCTGTGCAGCTACATTGAGCCCAGACAAGGATTCCACCCCAAGATACAACATCATTGACTACCATGGGTAAGGAGCTCTCTGCTTTCTCCAGCTGGTTATGTCTCAATGGGTTCACTAAATTCACTTTGTCCCTTTTTTAATCTATCTTCAGTTGCCTCCTGGACAGCAAAGCTGAGGACTCCTTTTCAACCTTTGTGTTGCCAAGAGGTGAACGTGAGCTGGACAAACTCCAGTTTGACCTGGATGCGTTCCGCTTTTTTGGAGATGACCGTTCCTTGGTAAGAGGAAGCCAAACATTGGGGTTCCCCATGTTGGGAGGAGGTCACTAAACAACAACTTGTATTGAATGTGTCCCTCAGATTTTCATCACCTGTCACCTGAAAGTTGCTGCAGTGGATCGGAGAGATTCCATGAACAAAGCTTGTACTTTCCAGAATATGTAAGTTCCCTCTCTTGCTCAGGGATGTGTTGTATTAAAGGGTGATGGACAACCTGGTTGATAAACGGATTCTCTGGTTTAGCTGGACCCCATTGGAAGAATCCAACAATGACGTGTGTGCCTGTTGTCATCTGGGTAACTGCAGTGCCACGAGGGAATTCCGACTTGATTCCAGAGGAAGGAGGGATCTTGTATCTGGACCTGGTAGGACATTGATCCTCTATATGTTGGAGGTCACCCTTTACCCTCTCTAACTGGAATGTTTGATATTGCAGAGAGTGATGCTGAATTGAAGTGGGAGGGTGAGGCCTTACTTGGACCCCTAGTCATTCTGAATCCTGATGTGACAGACCTGGCAATTGAGCCCCTTAATGAGGTTGAGCAAAGGATGCAGCAGAGGTCTCCGGGTGGTGAGTTGGCTGACTGCTGGTTTCCATTTTCCCCTCAGTATTTCCTTCACTCACTCTGACCTTTGGTTTCTTGTTCTATTTTTTAGGTGTGGAGTCTGAGGTGGTCCTGATTTTGGCCCTGACTGTGACCGCTGTCTCTCTGATCTCTGCTTCTTTGATCGCCTTGTTCCTGTACAGGAAACACAAGCAAACCCAGTTCAACTAGTTATCAAATGACCAATAAAGCAGTGACTACTGGTATCTTCTAATGGCTGGTTGCTCATTTTTCATTATCTGGCTCCAATCAGCATGCAATGAGTGCTCAATACTGTTCGTAACACTCCACACTCCTCCACAGTTCCTCCTGTTCGTGAAATTGTTTTTAATGGGTCCATGTAAGTCGTGGCAGACTGGCTGGTAATAATGTATCCAGGCCCAGTCCAGGGATGGCTGCAGCAATGGGTGAAGGCTTGCCAGGCCCTCATTGTGCAGGTCAATGAGCTCTGAAGGAACAGTGGGACTGGCCTGAGGGACTGGTGCCGGCTGGTTGACGGCCCAATCTCTCCCTTGGTGCTCCGCAGCCATTGATAACTCGAATCCCCACACGGGCTCAAAACTCCAGTTAAACTCTCCCTTTTGGAGCTAATTGTCCAAACACCAATCGGATTGAGAGTCGGTGGACTTGGAACTCTCTTCCAAGATTGAAGATCCCTGCCCCTGATGTGAAGATTCTTGTTTAGTGGGGGTGGGGCTCCAGGTAGATTTCAAATGCTCAGTGTAAAGGTTAATGTACACAGGGGGCAATGATGTGCCTATTGGGTACAGGCACAGTGAGAGGGCGAGGGATGGGGAGCCCAGAGGTTGTGACTTAACTCTGTTGGATTTGAATTTCACCTGTCTTCTTGTGAGCAGACAGAAGTTTCTCATCTTCAGCTTCCCCTCACGACAGGTCCTGAAGATTTTATTGCAATTTGAAAATAGGATGAACTATTTACATTATTATCATTCACTGTATTTGAAGAGTGATCATAGGAACAGGAGAAGGTCATTTAGCCCCTCGATCCTGGTCCACCATTCAAAGAGATCATGGTTGATCTATGACATAACTCCATATACCTGCCTTCGTCATATCCCTTACCTTTTGGGTCACAATTTTAATCTGAGATAATAGATTTAACAATTGAGCTAGCATCAACTGCCATTTGTGGAAGAGTGTTCCTAACTTCTCCCACTCTTTGCGTGTCGAAGTGTCTCTTCACTTCACTCCTGAAAGTCCTAATTCTAACTTTAAGGTTATGTCCCCTGGTCGCTAAACTGGCTGTGGTTTTCATAACTTTACAGTGAATTGGGTACAATCCATATCTGGGCCACCCTTGCCTTATGAAATACTGAAATTTGTTCATAAAATGTTCTTCCGATTAATGAGAATGTTTAAATTTACAAAGCTGGCTTTCTTTTTGGTAAATCAGACATTCAGGGGGTCTATTAAACAGGATGTTAGCAGCAAACACCCTCGCTTCAGACAACATTCTTTGGCAGGTGGAAACCACGCCTCCATTTAAATCAAATCATAGTATTATTTTACTTAAGCTATAATCACTGAAGTTTAGTGTTTAAACATAGCAGATCCAGGCTCATTCTGTTAAAGTAGAATAACAATAAGTTAGTGGGAACTTTTAACAATAGCAATTCATTTCTGCTCACTGTACACACTGAAGGTGAATTTCCTTCCAGTGGAAACTGCAGTCAGACGGCCCCTCCTCACTTTCACTCTGAGCTTCCTCACACTATTGACAAATAGTGTTCGGAAACTTTAAACCCAATAGATGACAATACATTCAAGTGTAGTGTACGTCCATCCTACCCTCTTCTGACTGTTTGATTTACATGTAAATATTTCAGGGAGATTTTACAAACTGGATATACTGGGCAAGAGAACTACTTTGGGCTATTTTACAATGTTGCAAAAAATACCATGTAGAAATGCTTCATGAATTCATTCTCAATGAAGCTTAGGATCTTACAGGACAGAAACAGGTGACTTTCCTCTTGCTCCTCGTCCACTTTAATGTTCCTCTGTTCCAAGGTCCCTGTGCACGACCCAAAGCTGGGGTGAAATGTGAGCTGTGAGGAGGATGCAAAGAGGTTCCAATATGATTGATATAAGTTGGGTGAGTGGGCAAAAACATGGCAGATGCAGTATAACGTGGTTAAATGTGAAGTTATTCACTTTGGTTGTAAAATCAGATTATTATCTGAATGGTGATAGATTGGGAAAAGGGGAGGTGCAACGAAACCTGGGTGTCTTTGCACACCAGTCGCTGAAAGCGAGCATTCAGGTGCAGCAAGCAGTTCGGAAGGCGAATGGTATGTTGGCCTTCATTGCAAGAGGATTTGAGTATAGGAGCAGGGATGTTTTACTGCAGTTATACAGGGCCTTGGTGAGACCACATCTGGAGTATTGTGTGCAGTTTTAGTCTCCTTATCTGAGGAATGAAGTCCTTGCCAGGAGGAAGTGCAACAAAGGTTTCCTGGACTGATTCCTGGGATGGCAGGACTGACTTATGAGGAGAGATTGGGTTGACTAGACCTGTATTCACTCGAGTTTAGAATAATGAGAGGTGATCTCAGTGAAACATATAAAATTCGAACAGGACTGGACAGACCAGATGCAGGGAGGATGTTCCCAATGGCTGAGGAGCCCAAAACCAGGGGTCACAGTCTCAGGACAAATCCAATCCAGCCAATTACTGCCCCATTAGTCTACTCTCAATCATCAGCAAAGTGATGGAAGGTGTCGTCGACAGTGCTATCAAGCGGTACTTACTCACCAATAACCTGCTCATCAATGCTCAGTTTGGGTTCCGCCAGGACCACTCGGCTCCAGACCTCATTGCAGCCTTGGTCCAAACATGGACAAAAGAGCTGAATTCCTGAGGTGAGGTGAGAATAACTGCACTTGACATTAAGGAAGCATTTGACCAAGTGTGGCACCAAGGAGCCCTAGTAAAATTGAAGTCAATGGGAATCGGGGAAAACGCTCCAGTGGCTGGAGTCATACCGAGAACAAAGGAAGATGGTAGTGGTTGTTGTAGACAAATCATTTCAGCCCCAGGACATTGCTGCAGGAGTTCCTCAGGGCAGTGTCCTCGGCCCAACCATTTTCAGCTGCTTCATCAATGACCTTCCCTCTATCATAAGGTCAGAAATGGGGATGTTCGCTGATGATTGCACAGTGTTCAGTTCCATTCGCAACCCCTCAAATAATGAAGCAGTCCGAGCCCGCAGGCAGCAAGACCTGGACAACATCCAGTCTAGGGCTGATAAGTGGCAAGTAACACTCGTGCCAGACAAGTGCCAGGCAATGACCATCACCAATAAGAGAGAGTCTAACCACCTCCCCTTGCCATTCAACGTCATTACCATCACCGAAGCCCCACCATCAACATCCTGGGGGTCACCATTGACCAGAAACTTAACTGGACCAGCCATACAAATACTGTGGCTACAAGAGCAGGTCAGAGGCTGGGTATTCTGCGGCGAGTGACTCACGTTCTGACTCCCAAAACCTTTCCACCATCTACAAGGCACAAATCAGGAGTGTGATGGAATACCCTCCACTTGCCTGGATGAGTGCAGCTCCAAAAACACTCAAGAAGCTCGACACCATCCAGGACAAAGCAGCCCGCTTGATTGGCACCCCATCCACCACCCTGAACATTCACTCCCTTCACCAGCGGTGCACAGTGGCTGCAGTGTGTACCATCCTCAGGATGCACTGCAGCAACCCGCCAAGGCTTCTTTGACAGCACCTCCCAAACCCGAGACCTCTACCACCTAGAAGGACAAGGGCAGCAGGCACATGGGAACAACACCACCTGCACGTTCCCTTCCAAGTCACACACCATCCCGACTTGGAAATATATCGACGTTCCTTCATTGTCGCTGGGTCAAAATCCTGGAACTCCCTTCCTAACAGCACTGTGGGAGAACCTTCACCACACGGACTGCAGCGGTTCAAGAAGGCGGCTCACCACCACCTTCTCAAGGGCAATTAGGGATGGGCAATAAATGCCGGCCTCGCCAGCGACGCCCACATCCGATGACCGAACAAAAAAAAACTGACCTTGACCATTTCCATTGTAAGGCAAGACAGCTATGGACAATGACTCAGGAAAAGCAGCAGGGATGGTGATAAGAACACAATGCGGGCAGGCAGCTCGATGTATGAGGAGCAATCAGTGGTCACTTGGCCTCTGTGACAAACCATTTTGCAGAGGGTTTTGTGACAAGATGAGTTAAGCTGACCACTTAAATTCTATTTTAAAAAAAATTTATTTCGGAGGATTTTGTGACCGGATGGGTCAAGCTGGCAACATTATATTTTGTGGTCAAATAACCTCATAAATCGAGAAGAGTTTTATGAATAAGAACGCCGCATATGTTGTGAGGCTCCTACCACGGAGCTTTAAAAACCCAACATCTTTTGAGCTCAGGGGAGAGGATGGTGCAGAGCAATTAGCGAAGTTCACCCAGCTGTCAGAAGACTACAACCTCTGTCCAGAGATCGACCAAGCTGTAAAAAGACTTCGAAACTGTCAGAAGACTTGAGAGGATTACACCGCCAACTTAATTACAAACTCTGCCCAGAGACCAAACGGTGTGATATTGTTTTAATATCTGTATGATAAGTGACTTCACTATTATTACTGTCTTATAATATTGGATACTTTCACATGTTTGATTT
The DNA here is from genome assembly GCF_035084215.1 of Heptranchias perlo. Lineage (NCBI taxonomy): Eukaryota > Metazoa > Chordata > Chondrichthyes > Hexanchiformes > Hexanchidae > Heptranchias > Heptranchias perlo. The sequence goes on along the minus strand of NW_027139215.1, from coordinate 179,702 downwards.
GACTATTAAAAAAGAAGACATTGATTACCATTTGGCGTCACATCCGAATCTGTTCGAATGACTGAGCACTAATTTATAAAATTATGTCTCCTCGTTCTTCATTCCGCCATCAGAGGAAATTGATTCTCAATCTAATCTATCAAATAATTTTAACATTTTAAACACCTCAATTAGATCGCCCCTCAAACTTCTATATCAACGCAATACAAGCCACGTTTATGCAACCTGCCCTCATAACTTAACCCTCTCAGCCCGGGTATCATTATGGTGAATCTGCATTGCACCACCTCCAAGGCCAACACATCCTTCCGAGGATGTGGTGCCCAAAACTGAATGCAGTACTCCAGATGGGGTCTGACCAAAGATCCATACAGCCTGTGAAAGTAGCCGGGAGGGGAATAGAAATGGTGGTGAGGATACGCGTTGGTGGCGGGGCTGAACACGATGGCTTCAGTCTTCGCCATGTTAAACTGGAGGAAATTGGGGCTCATCCAAGATTGGATGTCGGACAAGTATCCTGACCACACACAGGTAGTGGAGGTAGAGTTAATGCACATGGCTCGGGCTGAATTGGGCACGTTGCACACTGAATGTAACCGTGCTGAACTGGACCTGTCCACATAATACGCAGAGATGTGGGTTAAAGTGGGTGTACGGCCAGGATCGAGAAATTGGCTGCGTTTTCCGGTTGCAGAAGGAGAGTGTCTCTGATCAGTTATACCTTGTGCTGAGATCTGTTAATTCAGCATTAAGAGGTGTTTAAACCCGGGGTCTTCCTCGTGTACAAGGCTCACCCTCACCAATGGCAGCTGCCTGTCAAGCTTTTCATTATCTTTTCTGAAGAAATGTAATCGGGATCATACTGTGGTTTCTCGGTATTTCACTTTAGAGCTGTGTCAGATCCAATTTCATCAAAACAAAAACACGAGCCTGGCAACGGCTGCACTAATCTGTTTGTATCAATTACTGTAATTAATATAAAAGACCAAAGCACCGAATTGTCTCCCTGGAGGCTGACATCAGGTATAAAAGTGTCAACCCTTGAATGTAGAGCAGAGCTTCTTATAGAAATGCACGGTTCACCTAAAGGACTGTTATTTGCCATTTATTATCCCATCCTTGCAGCTATCAGTGTTCCAGGTAAAGTAATGTAGTTAATTATTAGTTATGGAAATCGTTGTTTAACTGTATCACTGCTCTAGTTTACTGGTATCGTTTCTCCCTTTTAATTGTATCGTTTCTCCCCTTTAATTATATAATTTCTCCCCTTTACCGGTATAATTTCTTCTCTTTAACAGTATAATTTCTCTCCTTTAACTGTATAATTTCTCCCCTTTACCAATATTTCTCCCCTATAATAGTGCAATCTCTCCCCTTTAAATGTATAAATTCGCCACTTTTACTATCACTTCTCCCCTGTGACTGTGTAATTTCTCCCCTTCAACAGTATAAATATCTGCCTTTTATGTGTCACCTTTAATGATATCATTTCTGCTCTTTACCGGTGTAATTTATCCCTTTAATGGTATCATTTCTCCCCTTCAATGGTATAATTTCTCTCCTTAAACGGTATCATTTCTCTGCTTTAACTGTTTCGTTTCTCCCCTTTAACTGTGCGCTTCTCGGCTTTACCAGTACCACTACCTGATGTGTTATTGGCCCTGTTACTGTAGGAGTGCAGAGATCTCGGAGGATTGTAGGGCTGGAGGAGGCTACAGAGATAGGGAGGAGCGAGGCTGAGTATTTGAGTACAAGGATAAGAATTTTAAAATTGAGGTGTTGTCGGAAAGGGAGCCAATGTAGATCATCGAATTCAAGGGTGATGGGTGAACAGGACTTGTTGCGAGTTATGATACCAGCTGCAAAATTTTGGATGCGCTCAAGTTTACGGAGGGTACAAGGCAGGAGGCCAGCCAGGAGAGCATTGGAAGAGTTGAGTTTAGAGGTCACAACAGCATGGATGAAGGTTTCAGCAGCAGATGAGCTGAGGCAGGGGCAGAGACCAGTAGTTACGGAGGTGGAAGGAGGTGACCTTGGTGGTGGAGAGGATATGGGTCCGAAACTGCACTCAGAGTCAAATAGGACGCCAAGATTGTGAACAGTCTGGTTCGGCCTCAGAAAATGGCCAAGAACAGGGATGGAGTCGATGGCGAGGGAATGGAGTTTGTGGCTGAAAGGAAGACAATGTTTTCATCTGTTATCACGGTGTACATGTAGGTCTATTGTGTTATTGTAAGTGAATTGTCACACTGTTCTCACCGTGTAGATGTAGTTCTATTGTGTTATGAACATTATTACTGTGGGTGAATTATCCCACTGTTATTCCGGTGTATATGTAGTTATGTTGTGTTTATTGGTGCTGCACTGTGGAAGGTGTACTCTGTTATATCAGAGAATATATTGTATTGCTGCCGTTGTGTTGTGAATGGTATTATCACGTTATTATAAGATATGTAGGAAATTATTTTGTTCCTTGCTGCAGACTGACTGGTGGTGGGGTTCGGTTCTACAGACGCTCTCAACCCTCGGGTACCGTGACCATTCCTTTTTCCTCAGGGCATTTCCACTCTAATTGTGAAGTTGCCCCTGAAGATATATCGGAGCCTCTACAGATGAATAAGAAGTGGAACCGCTGGCGATCCGCTAAACAGCAACATCAGGGTGAAAATTCTCTGCGTTTGATGCCAGCATTCCAGGCACCAATACGGGATGGTTCACTGATAGTTACGGTTTCATTAATTAAAGCAAATTAAATCAAAAATATGTAATACTGATTGGATGTATTAATAATTCAACCAATTACAGACGTAACTGTATAATCGTGAAGCTACTGGTTGAATTTAATCTCTGGATTTATTCATTACTGACTGGGTTTATTAAATGATTCATTTACTTGTCTTTGTTTTGATAATTATTTACAGCACGGAGTAATTTCAACAAGTTCTTTATCGATTGAGATTATTCAGTGATTAAATAATTCCCGACTGAATTTAATAACTGACTTGATTGAAGGGACATTATTGGGCAGCCAATTATTGACAAAAATATAAACAATGTAACAAGTGTCCGTTTTATGAATGAATCTGGATTTGCTCCAAACTTAGACCGCGCTGTGTTTGTGCTTCCAACAGTGAATAATTCGACAGCTTGGATTGTAGGTAATTGGTAGAAGGGCTAGACTGGAGCTGAGGAGAAATTATTTTCACCCAGAGGGTGGTGGGAGTCTGGAACTCAGTGCCTGAAAGGGTGGGAGAGGCAGAAACCCTCAACTCATTTAAAAAGTCCTTGGATGTGTACTTGAAGTACTGCAACCCACAGGGCTACAGACCGAGTGCTGGAAAGGGAGATAAAGCTGGATAGCTCTTTTTCAGTCGTCACGGACATGATGGGCCGAATGGCCTCCTTCTGTGCCGTAACTTTCTATGATTCTATGAATTCATCGGATGAGAGCGATTTGGGCTCCGACAGGACATGGTCGGTTTTAAATGCAAGTTTTTTGTACTTTATTGGTTGTTTCCAGTTTCATTGTCAATTCTTTTATTGTTGATTCTCTTAAAAAATCTTCTGTAATACGTTTATTTTCCTGTCACCTAATCTTCGCATTTATTATGAACCATTTTACTGATTCTTTAAGATTTGTTTCTTTTCTTGTCTATTTGACGTTCCCGCATTGGTTTTAATGGGTTTCTTGTTCCCATTATGTTTTATTATATTCATTTACATTCTGAAGTCTTTGGTCTGTCTGATTTCAATGCGGATGATTATTTTAGCACAGATACAGGTGTCCAGAGGGTAAGGATCGGTTTTCAACTCAGGATCAAGTGTCAAAGCTATAAGTTTCACACAGAATCCTGTCAATTGGATTATTTTGCTGGGAGTCGGATCATTAACGCTCCTGTTCTCTCTCACACACGTACACATGCTCTGTCTCTCTCCTTCTCTCTTACAGCTAACTTGGCGGTGATTGTGATCCTGTCCCGAGGAAGGTGCGGTCTCTCCAGATGTATCACTTCCTACCTGGTGTCCATGGCGGTGACGGATCTCCTGGTCATTATCACGGCTGTGATATTAAACCGCATTGTTGGTATTTATTTCCCATTCAGTTTCCTGTCCATCACTCCGGTCTGTTCTCTCAGTTTTGTGTTAATTTATGCAATCAGAGACAGTTCTGTCTGGGTCACGGTCGTGTTCACCTTTGATCGATTTGTAGCCATTTGCTGCCAGAAGCTGAAAACAAAATATTGCACCGAGAAAACGGCGGCTGTGGTTATCGGAACGGTCTGTGTCCTGAGCTGTTTAAAAAATACATTCTGGTATTTTATATATGAACCTTTGTATACAATTAACAACATACCCTGGTTCTGCAACATCAAGTTAATATTTTACACCTCACCCGCATGGGCTGCATTTGACTGGATTCACCGCATTTTAACCCCTTGTCTCCCATTCATTGTGATTTTATTGCTCAATGCTCAGACCGTCAGACACATTTTAGCGGCCATTAGAATCCGCAGAAGACTCCAGGTCCGCAGCAACGTTGAGAATCAGAGTGACCCAGAGATGGAGAACCGGAGGAAATCCATCGTTTTGCTCTTCTGTATCTCGGGCAGTCTCATCCTGTTATGGTTGTTGTTTCTTATAACTTTCCTCTATGTGCGAATTGCGAACGTTAGTTATTTCTCAGGTTCCAATTTCGATGATTCAAATTTTATTCTGGAGGAAAGCGGATTTATGCTTCAGCTTTTGAGTTCCTGCCTAAACCCGTTTATTTATGCAGGGACCCAGAGTAAATTCAGAGACGAGTTAAAGAATATGGTGAAATATCCACTGACTCTAATTGTTAAATTATTTAAATAATGAAAATAGTAAAATCCAGCCTCAATTGCTCCTTATATTCCATCCTGTACACCTCTCGTTCCTCTCACACACTGCCTGCCCTCTCAGATACACAGTCACTCACTCTGAGATCCTTTCCCACTGTAAATTTACGAAAGTATAAGGAAAACTACATCATTGCACAATTCAGTGTTGTTTCCTGTTCTGTTAGTTTCCAGTTCTCTTGTCGGTGCTGACTCAGGCCTGGTGCATTCCCACCAGCCCCGAGGGCCCTCGAGTATCTCCACATTCATGTGGGAGACAGAGTCCGAGCTCTGTTCTGTTGTTGGATATCAAGTTTAACTGTTTAATGAAGGGACCTCAATATCCCCCCTGGGAATAGTTTGGATTTTGAGGATAGTATACTCTCTGAAATGGCAACACACACTGTGCCCACCCATTGTTCTCCACTCACTGGGCACCGCCCCACAGCCACACTCGTGTGTCCATAAACATAAGAATTGCTGGATGGAAAAAGACCAAGGTCCATCCAGCTCGCCTTCCACTATCCGGTTAGTCACATGATACAACGACAATGGGGTTGTTGACTAATCGTTGCAATCAATCTCTATCAATGAATCCACAACAGACCCTGACACAAGGCCAGGAATCCCCCAGTCATCGAGAGCTTTGGGAACCATAGGCCCAAAGGCACCTGTTCCTCCCAAACATGTGACACTTACCACATGTCATGTCTCAAATTACTCAGATACTGAAATGAGAAATGTTATTTTCTGTAAGATTCTATCTAATTTGCATTTGAATGATTCAATATGAACTGCTTTCACCACCTCCCTGGGGAACCTGTTCTATAGAGTGACCACTTGCTCACTGAAATATTCTTTATGGAGCTTAGTTTTGAATTTACCTGGCTTCAAGTGCAGGCCGTCTCCTCTGGTTCTACTCTTCTGGACATGGTGAAATATTTTGTCACAGTCTACATTATCCAGTCGATTTAGAAACCTAAAAACAGCAATAGTATCACCTCTAAACATTCCCGTTTCCAGTGAGAACATGCCCAATTTACATAATCACTCAACATAATTCAATCTCTCCACCCGCTCAATCATTCTGATTGCTCTCTTCTCTGTCCTCTCAATAGCTGCATTATGCTTTTTGTACTGTGGTGACCAGAACTGTACACAGCATTGTAAGTGCGATTGCACCTATAATTTTACAGTAGCAGGATTCCCAAACTATTTCGGCTCAATATTGACCTTTAAATGCATCTCAGCATCTGATTTGCTTTACTCACTGCCGCCGAGCATTGATGCGACAGCTTCAATTTATTATCAATCTACTCCCCCCGATCTTTTTCATTGCCATGGACATTATTTTCTTTCCAGTTAAGTAATGGATTCCCCCAGTGATCTACGCTTGGCCCCCTCCTATTCTTCATTTACATGCTGCCCTTCGCCGATATCATCCTAAAACACTACATCAGATTCTACATGTACACTGATGACACACAGCTCTACCTCACCATCACCTCTCTCCACCCCTCCACTGCCTCTGAGTTGTCATATTGCTTGTCCACCATCGAGCAGTGGATGAGGAGAAATTTCCTCCAATTAATTATTGGGAAGACCGAATCCATTATCTTCAGTCCCTGTCACAAACTCCGTTTCCTCCCCACCAAATCCATCTCTCTCCGTGGCCACTCTCTGAGGATGAACGAGACTGTTAGCAACCCAGGCGTCCTAATTGACCCTAAGCTGACCTTCTGACCACATATCTTCTCCATCACCAAGACCGCCTGTTTCCACCTCCTGTAAAATTGTCCGTCTCCACCCCTGCCTCAGCTCATCTGCTATTAAATCCTCATCCATGCCTTAGTTATATCTGGGCTCCACTATTCCAATGCTATCACTGCTGTCCTTCCAGCTTCCACCCTCCGTAATTTTGAGCTCATCCAAAACTCTGCTGCCCATATCCTTACTCGCACCAACTCCCATTCACTCATCACCCCTGTGCTCGCTGTCCTACATCGGCTCCTGGTCCGGCAACACCTCGAATTAAAAATTCTCACCTTTATGTTCAAATCCCTCCATGGCCTCGCCCCTTCCTATCTTTAGCCCTACAGCCCACCAAGAACTCTGCGTTCATCCAACTCTGGTCTCGTGTGCAGCCCGATTTCCATTGCACCACAATTGGTGGCCGTGGCTTCAGTTGTCTCAGCCCTAAGCTCTGGAACTTCCTCCCTAAACCTCTCCACTTCTCTCTCCTCCCATCTAACACGCTTCGTAAAACCTACCTCTTTGACCAAGTTTTTGGTCACCTGTCCTAATATCTCATTATGTAGCTTGGTGTCAAATTTTGTCTGATAACCATCACATGAAGCATTTTATTGTGTTAAAGGTGATCTATAAATGGACGTTGTTTTTATTGTTGTTGCAATAGTTCATTCCTGGTTTTTTTTGTCCCCGTGTGAAGCACTTTGCATTCCTCTACATTAAATTTCATCTGCTACCTGTCTGTCCGATGCCCAAGTATTTAAATCCTCCTGTAGCTTATCCTGTTCAGTTTTGCAGTCTACCATCTTCATCAGCTTTGCATCATCTGTAAATTTACGCTTAGTTCCAGATCACTTATGAAGATATTAAACAAAAGAGGTCCAAAACAGATCACTGTGGAACCCCACTGGTAACATTCTCGCACGCTGATGACAATCCCTCACCACTGCCCTCTGGATTCTATCGGTGAACAAATTACACACCCACTGAAAAACATTTCCACTCATTTCCGCATTCTTTGTTTTCAGTACCAGACTTTCGAGAGGAACTGTATCAAAGGCCTTCCTGAAATCCATGTACACCACATCCACTACCTTACCAATATCACACTCCTTTGCCACACATTCAAAGAAAACTAGTGAGCTAGATTGGCAAGACTTCCCCTTTCATGAACGCAAATTGTCTATCTTTTAAGGTTATATTTCTATTCACAAGCTCCTTGAACTTACCTTTAATAAGCATTTCCATAACTTTACCCACAATGGACGTTAAACTCACTGGTCAGTAGTTTCCTTGGTGAATTTTGCTGCCTTTTTAACAATAGGGGTAACATCTGCCTTTCTCCAGTCCCCATCATATTGGAAATTAGCAAATGTAACTCCTCTGTTCAAGAAAGAATGGCGACAGAAAGCAGGAAACTACAGGCCAGTTAGCTTAACATCTATCTTAGGGAAAATGTTAGAATTTGTTATTAAGGAGGTTGTAGCAGGGCACTTAGACAATCTCAATGCAATCAGGCAGAGTTAATACGGCTTTGTGAAAGGGAAATCGTGTTTGACTAATTAATTAGAGTTCTTTGAGGAAGTAACAAGCAACGTGGATAAAGGGGATCCTGTGGATGTGGTGTACTTTGATTTCCAGAAGGCTTTTGACAAGGTGCCACATCAAAGGCTACCACACAAAATAAGAGCTCATGGTGTAGGGGTAATATATTAGTATGGATAAAGGATTGGTTAGCTAACAGGAAACAGAGAGTAGGCATAAATGGGTCATTTTCAGGTTGGCAAGGTGTAACGAGTGGAGTGCCACAGGGATAAGTGCTTGGAACTCAACTATTTACAATCTATATCAATGACTTGGATGAAGGGACCGAATGTATGATTGCTAAATTTTCTGATGACACAAAGGCAGATAGGAAAGTAAGTTGTGAAGAGGACATAAGGGGTCTGCAAAAGGATACAGATAGGTTAAGTAAGTGGTCAAAAATTTGACAGATGGAGTCCAATGTGGGAGAATGTGAACTTGCCCACTTGGCAGGAGGAATTCAAAAGCAGTACATTATTTAAATGGAGAGAGATTGCAGAACTCTGAGGTACAGAGGGATCTGGGTGTCCTAGTACATGAATCACAAAAAGTTGGATTGCAGGTATAGCAAGTGATTGGGAAGGTAAATGGAATGTTGTCATTTATTGCAAGGGGAATGGAATATAAAAATAGAGATGTTTTGCGACAGTTGTACAGAGCATTGGTGAGATCACATCTGGAATGCTGTATGCAATTTTGGTCTCCTTATTTAAGAAAGGACAATAATTGCTTTGGAGGCGGTTCAAAGAAAGTTCACTCGATTAATTCCTGGGATGACGGAGTTATTTTATGAGGAAAGGTTGGACAAGTTGGGCCTGTTGGAGTTGGCGCTGAGAAGAATGAGAGGTGATCTCAGGGGACTAGAAGGGGTAGATGCTGAGGTGATGTCTCCCCTTGTGGGAGAGTCTAGATCGAGGGCCCTCAGTTTAAGAATAAGGGGTCTCCATTTAAGACGGAGATGAGGACACATTTTTTTCTCTCACAGGATCGTAAATCTGTGGAACTCCCTTCCCCAAAGAGCGGTGGGGGCAGGATCATTGAATATTTTTAAGGCTGAGTAAGATAGATTCCTGCTTAACAAGGGAGTCAAAGGATCTGGTCGGTAGACGGGAAAGTAAGGTTGAGATCACAATCAGATCGCCATGAGCTTATCAAATGGCAGAGCAGGCTCGAGGGTCCGAATGGCCTACTCGTATGTTCGTAAAGGATGGTGGAGCTAGATTCAATCGTAACTTTAAAAGGATAATTCGATAAATACTTGAAAAGGAAAAAAATTGCAGAGTTTATGGGTAAAGAGCACGGGAATGGGAGTAATTGGGTACCTCCTTCAAAGAGCTGGCATTGGCACGATGGGTCGAATGGCCTCCTTCCATGCTGTGAGATTCTAGGATTGTTTATCTTCCATATATTTGTTTCTCTAAGAAGAACAATGACAGGCTGTCTAAGCAAAGCAGATGGTCAAAAGGCCCAAACGCACGAGGCACCAAAGAATCAGGCGTAGATTTCAGCACAAGGATGTTTTTTCTGCTCCAGTCATCAGCACAGCACAGACCTCTGAAACACAACCAGTCACTCCTTACAATATCACAGAGCCAGAAGCAGACCAGCTCTCAGTTTGCTTAAGAGTGAGTGCTGAACTCATCACATGGTGTCTGCACTAAACTGGCAATTAGAATCTCCTGATCACTTGGCTGTTTGTTAATACGGGAAAAAAAATCAGATTTTAACTGACCTGCCCTTTTCAATCCATCGATTGATCATTCACAGAGGCCCAAAAGAGACCTCTTAGAGTGTCTGAATCAGCTGTACTAATGATGATCTCTTAATTCTTAGCGATGAACGTGATGAAAACATATGTCGCTCATTGATTTTGGTGTCAGAGGGTGAGATATTTATCTCACGGTGGGGGAGAGATGAATAAGATGAAATAAAGCGAGTGTCTGTGGTAATGTTTGAATGACCGACACCAATCCGTAATTTGTACAATGCTGAATGTGTCAATTCAAAATGTGGATTTCCAATGGATATTCTGCAATGTTAACACAAATCCGTTTGTTCCACAGGAGGTGGTCGGGGTTCTGGTCACAGGAAATGTTTGAATTCAGAAAAGTTATTCTCTTGAATTTCTATATACTTCAGTTCCCAGAACGAATAATTTCAGACTCTCTGGTACATTTTCTGCTTGGCGAGCTGGCATATGACTGGCCTCGCAGATTGACCGCTCGTTATTAAATTCACTTCAACTGCTCCGACCAGCAGTCGGTCCACACACTGATGGGCATCTGCATCCATTTCGAGCTGGCCTCGGGGGCCAGGGTGAGCCAAAGTAAGAGTGAGGCCATGTTCTTTGGCAGTTGGGAGACCCGGTCCTTTGTCCCCTTCACTGTCAGATCCGACTACCTGAAGGTTTTGGGGATCTGGTTCAAGGGGCCCCTGGCCGGTAGAAAGAACTGGGAGGAGCGGATCACTAAGGCCAAACAGAAGCTTGATATGTGGGTGGGGTGATCCCTCTCCATAACCGGCAGGAACCTGGTGGTAAGGTGTGAGGTACTCACCGTGTTGCTCTACATGACCCAGCTCTGGCCCGTTCCCCAAAACTCCGCCGTCACAGTCACCCGAGATATCCTCCACTTTCCCTGGAGGTCCAAGGTAGAATGTGTCCGCAGGGTCACCATGTACAAGCTTCCAGACAAATGGGGAAAGAGCGTCTACAATGCTGCTCTGATCCTGACAGCCACCTTTGTGTGTGGCTGCCTCAGGATGTGTGTAGAGCCCCAGTACGCAGATACCAAGTGTCATTACGTGCTGAGTTTCTACCTGGCCAACACACTGAGAAGGCTGGGTCTGGCTGTGCTGGCCGAGCAGGTGCAGGATGTCCCATCAAGCTGGACCGCTCCCCCCCACTATCTGTCCCAGGTGTAGAAGTTCCTGAGGAGTAACCCCTTCGAACACAAGGCCGTCAGACCGTGGTCAACGTGAAACGTCCTGAGAACCCTTTCTTAAATAAGGAGACCAAAACTGCAATTCCAGTTGTGGTCTCACCAAAGCCCTGTACAATTGCAACAAAATCCTTACTCATGTATTCCAAACACTTGAAATAAAGACCAACATTTCATTTGCCTTCCTAATTGCTTGCTGTACCGACATGTTAACTTCTTGTGTTTCTTATACCAGGACACTCAAGTCTCTCTGAACACGAACATTTAATAGTTGCTCATCATTTTAAAAATATTCTGTTTTTCTATTCTTTCTACTAAAGTGAATAACCTCAAATTTCCCCACATTATACTCCATCTTCCACTTTCTTGCCCATTCACTTAACCTGTCTATAAACTTTGCAGACTCTTTGTGTCCTCCTCACAGATGCTTTGCATCGTCAGAGATCTTCAATACATTACACTCATATAGATTGTAAATAGCTGAGGCCCAGTAACGGTCGGCATTGCTCGCTGATAAGACAAGGGTAACATCCCTGAGGGGACATTGGTCCCAGCACCGTTGAGGTGCAACCCGTCCATCTTGTACAGGTCTTTAGTATCAATAAAAGTGAACAATGACGCCCTGGTAATGATGTTTCCTGACCTGCTGAGTGTTGCCAGCAGTTTCTGGGTTTATTTTTCAGCTTTCACTGTCGCAGTTTTCCTGGTAACATGCAACTCGCCTCAAGGGCGTGGCTTCAAGCACAACTTTCTTGTGCTCTTCTCACACACAAGATCGCACTTTACTTTCCGACACACGCGCTTTAAAATCTGCCGTTTCCGCACACAGCGCCCTGCGTCACGAGAATTTTGAAAGACCTTCCGCTCATGACCTGTCATCGCTCCTTTTTCCCCACAGGCGCTCTTTACATCTACTCGATTCAATCGCATGTTTCAACAGAACTATTAAGATCAAGGCGGAACACTTCCGATCTTACTGCACCGCCCCAACTTGCCAAATGTGCACCTTTCAACCGCCATTCACAGCTCTGTAGCGCTGCCCGTCACTCACGCAACTCAACTGCTGAGAGAAAAGAGCCAACAAGCATCAAAACAATAACCAGTTCTTCAGTTACCATCCCCTGGATCACAAGATTCCCCAAGTAAATTTCGTGAACAATCGGGCGGCTGTCTTTCCAGAGACCAGCCCTGCTTTCGTCGTGTTTGTCTGTCGAGCGGTCACGCAGATCGAAATGTATCGACTGGTTTCAAGGCACAAATGAACATTGGTGTGAATGGGACATGTGCCCAATAGAAACAGCGGTCGGAGCAGAACAAACTGAAAGGCGTGAGATCGTGAAAGTGAATGTTAGAGTCGGCAATGGAGCAGGAAAGTGTCCATGAAATGGAAGGAGGAAAGGAAAGGCGGCCTATTGACTGTGGAAGGAAGAAAAAGCTGGGAGAAGAGGCGGGTTTGAACTGTGGAACATCAAGTACAGGCATGTGAGAGTGCTGGGATTTGATGGAATAAATAGGTTTTCGACACCAACAAAAAATATGTTTGTTATGTATTAAAGATTGGGAAATTGTTGCATTATATTTGCTCGCGCGGTCGAGAACAAAAGGAGCAGCGCACACTATGCCGTGACTCGGATTCGAACCGCGGTTGCTGCGGCCACAGCGCAGAGTACTAACCACTATACGATCACGGCACCATACGTCAGGTGATGACATGGTTGCCCGAACAATTTAAATAGCGCCTTTAACGTAGCGAAACGTCCCAAGGCGCTTCAGAGGATCGTTTTTGAACAAAATTTGACCCCGAGCAACAGAAGGAGATATTAGAAGCAAAATACTGCGGATGCTGGAAATCTGAAATAAAAACAGAAAATGCTGGAAATAATCAGCAAGTCAGGCAGTGTCTGTGGAGAGAGAAACAGAGTTAACGTTTCAGGTCGATGACCCTTCGTCAGAACTGGAAAAAGTTGAAGATTAAACAGTTTTTAAGCAAGTCCAGCGTCAGGAAAAGGGATGGGGGAGGAAGGGGAGGGGAGGAAAGAACAAAAGGGAAGGTCTCTGATAGGGTGGAGGGCAGGAGTGATTAAATGACAAAAGGAATGATGGTGCAAGGCAAGGAGGGTGGTAATGGGACTAGTAAAGAAACAAAAGATGGGTCCAGAGGAGCTGTTAATGGCAACATTAGAACCACAATCAGCACTTGATCTCCGAAAAAATGTGATCAGTGTTTATGATCTGAAGTTATTGAAATCAATGTTGAGTTCAGAAGGTTGTAAAGAGCCTGATCGAAAGATGAGGTGCTGTTTCTCGAGCTTATGTTGAGCTTCATTGGAACGGTGTAAGAGGTAGGGGACAGAGAGGTCAGAGTGGGATTGGGACGGGGAATTAAAACGGCAAGCGACCGTAGGTCAGGGTCACGCTTGTGGACTGAGCGGAGGTGTTCAGCAAAGCTATTACAAATAAATCACTGTTTCACCTGGAAGGAATGTTTGGGGCCCTGGAAGGTGGGAAGGGAGGAGGTGAAAGGGCAGGTGTTGCATCTCCTGCACTCGAATGGGAAGGTACCGTGGGGAGGAGAGCGAGTGTTGGGGGTGATGGAAGAGTGGACCAGGGTGTTGTGGAGGGAGCGGTCCCTTCGGAAGGCTGAAAGGGGAGGGGAGGGGAAGGTGTTTTTGGTGGTGGCATCGCGCTTGGACGTGGTGGAAATGGCGGAGGGTGATACTTTTAATGTGGAGGCTGGTGGGGTGGAAGCCAAGGACAAGGGGGACCTACCGTGGTTCTGGGAGGGAGTGGAATGGGAAAGGGCAGAAGTGAAGGAAATAGGACGGACACAGTCGAGGGCCCAGTCAACTACAGTGGAGGGGAGTCCTCTGTTGAGAAAAAAGGAAGACATATCGGAAGTACTGGTGCGCAAGGTGGCATCGTCAGAACAGACACAATGGAGACGGAGAAACTGGGAGAAGGGAATAGAGTCCTTACAGGAAGCGGGGTGGGAGGAAATGTAATCAAAGTAGCTGTGGGGGTCGGGGGGCTTATAATAGATTTTGGTTGACAGCCTATCCCTGAAAATGGAGAAAGAGGAATGGAAGGGAAGGTTCGGAGATGGACCGTGTGAGGGGAAGGGTGAAAATTGGAAGCAAACTTGACTGGGGCGAGAGCAGGAAGCGACATCGATACAGTCATCAATGTACCGGAAAAAGAGGTGAGGGAGGGGAGCTGAGTAGGACTGGAACAAAGAATGTTCCACCTCTCCCACAAGTTCAGCCAGGCAGAGGAGGGTGGTGGAGGATGGGGATTGGTTAGGCCATCTTTCGTGGAAGAGGCAGGGGGCCCGCAGGCCGTCCTGGTGGGGGATGGAGGTGTAGATGGACTGGACGTCCTGGGTGAAAAGGAGAGGGTTAGGGCCGGGGAACTGGAAGTTGTTCAAGTGGCGGAAGGCATCGGATGAGTTGCGGATAGAGATCGGAATAAACTGGACAACGGGAGAGAAAGTAGAGTCGAAATAGGAAGAAGTTTGTTCCGCGGGGCAAGATCAGGCTGAGACGATGGATCTCCTGGGACAGTCCAGTTTTTGGATCTTGGGAAGGAGGTAGAAGCGGGCTTGGGGGACTATGAGGTTGGAGGCCGTGGGGAGAAGTTCTACACAGGAGATAAGGTCAGTGATGGTCTGCGAAACTATGGATTGATGTTGGGTGGTGGGATCACGCTCCTGGGGAAGGTAGGAGGATGTCGGAGAGTTGGAGTTCAGCCTCCACTCGTCGAGGTCCATTCACCTCACAGCAACAACAGTGCCGCCCTTGTCAGCAGGTTTAATGACAATGTCAGGATCGGACTCGAGAGAACGGAGTGCTGCGAGTTCAGAGGGAGGGAGGTTAGAGTGATTGACGGGAGCAGAGAAATTGAGACGGCCGATGTCACGCTGGCAGTTCACAATGAAAAGATCAAGAGAGGGTAAGAGGATAGAGGGAGGGGTCCAGGTGGAACGAGAAATCTGAAGATGGGAGAAAGGGTCCGCTGTGCGGGGGGAAGACTCCTGGCCAAAGAAATGGACGCGGAGGTGAAGGTGATGGAAGAAGAGCTCAGCATCGTGTCGAGCTCGAAACCCATTGAGGTGGGGGCGTAAGGGGATGAAACTGAAGCCTTTGCTGAGGACTGACGTTCGGGGTCAGAGAGGGGAAGGTCAGAGGGAATGGTGAAAACACGACAAAGAGATTGGAGGGAGGGATGGGGTCAGAGGAAAGTGAAGGGGAAGAAGGATCGGGAGGGGTGTTGGTATCTAAGAGTTGTTGAAACTTGCGGTCCTTGACACCTGAAAGGAAGAAAAAAAGTTTTTTGTTCAATCGCCGGATGAGGCGAAGGATGAAATGGAACTGCGGACCAGGACAGCTCTGAAGTAGAGAGAGTCGGTGCTGCTGAAGAGAGAGTGTTTGATCAGGTTTCTACTAAAACTCACTTTCACAGACACATCTCCTTCCTCAGCAACTGTGTCCGGCTCCGACTTATTCCACGTGGATTCCAACTTAAATTCCACCCTTCATGTTTCGGATCCACCCATGATTCCAGATATCTCCATGATATTCAGCGTTCCTCCAACCACTGCTCCCGCCGCTTCCTGAGATCCACGCTCAACGCCACGCACCGCCACATGCTCACTCTCGACCTCTCTCTCCACGCATGGTTTTTATCCCATCCGCGCCATTATTGCATTTACCGTTTGATGTGTTGGTTCCTTCATTATATTCATCCAGAAGACTTGGGTTTCAGTCCAATCCGAAGCCACGGTGGATGAATTTTGCATTGCTCGCTGAACTCTGCTCAAATCAGCAAAGTCCTGATTGCCGCCCGGAGGTGCTGCGAGTGTAAGATGTGAATAACGTGAAGTATCAATCAAAGTGCACAATGACGCCCCGGGAAAGCGAGTATCTCTCATCGGATATTACTGCACCGCCCCAACTTGCCGAATGTGAACCTTTCAACCGCCATTCGCAGCTCTGTAACGCTGCCCGTCGCTCACGCAACTCAACTGCTGAGAGAAAAGAGCCAACAAGCGTCAAAACAAAAACCAGTTCTTCAGTTACCATCCCCTGGATCACAAGATTCCCCAAGTAAATTTCGTGAACATTCGGGCGGCTGTCTTTCCAGAGACCAGCCCTGCTTTCGTCGTGTTTGTCTGTCGAGCGGTCACGCAGATCGAAATGTATCGACTGGTTTCAAGGCACAAATGAACATTGGTGCGAATGGGACATGTGCCCAATAGAAACAGCGGTCGGAGCAGAACAAACTGAAAGGCGTGAGATCGTGAAAGTGAATGTTAGAGTTGGCAATGCCGCAGGGAAGTGTCCATAAAATGGAAGGAGGAAAGTAAAGGCGGCCTATTGACTGTGGAAGGAAGAAAAAGCCGGGAGAAGAGGCGGGTTTGAACTGTGGAACTTCAAGTACAGGCATGTGAGAGTGCTGGGATTTGACGGAATTAAAATGTTTCACCAAAATAATATTATTTCTTGTGCTAAAGATTGATTTCTTGCTGCATTCTCTTATTATATGTGACAGAGGCGAAAATCGGTAAATGAAACTCTGTGGAGACTCGGATTTGCTCCGATTTTACTGCGACCACAACGCAGAGTATTTACCACAAAACGATCACGACGAAGTGCATCAGGTGTGGCAGTTGTGCCCAAACAACAGCAATGGCGCGCATGGCACTGCTTCAAACAGAAGGATTCTTCGTGTGAGGCCAAAATAATTAGCACTTCAAATTATGGTAGCGGTGGGATTCGAACCCACGCCCCCGCAGGGACTGGAGCCTAAATCCAGCGCCTTAGACCGCTCGGCCACGCTACCTTGTAACAAGCCGTCTGCTCAGGATCTGGGAACGGGCGATTGAAAGGTGGCTTTCTTACTCTGACCGATGAGTCCAAGATTTTTGCCTTGAAACAATAAAATAAAAGGGCTTTCTTTGCACTGTTCATGCGACGAGGTGGCCGAGTGGTTGAGGTGATGGACTGTTCTACATTGTGCTCTGCACGCATGGTTTTTTATCCCACCGGTGCCATTATTGCATTTTTTTAATCGTTCATGGGATGTGGGCGTCACTGGCAAGGACACCATTTCTTGTCCATCCACTAATTGCCCTTGAGAAGGTCGTGGTGAGCCGCCTTCTTGAACCGCTGCAGTCCGTATGGTGACGATTCTCCGACTGTGCTGTCAGGAAGGGAATTCCAGGACTTCGACCCAGTGACGATAAAGGAACGGTGATATATTTCCAAGTCGGGATGGTGAGTGACTTGGAGGGGAACGTGCAGGTGGTGTTGTTCCCATATGCCTGCTGCCCTTGTCCTTTTAGGCGGTACAGGTCACGGGTTTGGGAGGTGCTGTCAAAGAAGCCTTGGCAAGTTGCTGCAGTGCATCCTGTGGATGGTACACACTGCAGCCATGGTGCGCCTGTGGTGAAGGGAGTTAATGTTTAAGGTGGTAGATGTGGTGCCAATCAATTGGGCTGCTTTGTCCTGGATGGTGTCGAGCTTCTTGAGTGTTGTTGGAGCTGCACTCATCCAGGCAAGTGGAGAGTATACCATCTATAAAGAGTACTTTATAGATGGTAGAAAGGCTTTGGGGGGGTCAGGAGGCGAGTCACTCACCACAGAATACCCAGCCTCTATCTGCTCTTGTAGCCACAGTATCTATGTGGCTGGTCCAGTTATGTTTCTGGTCAATGGTGACCTCCAGGATGTTGATAGTGGGGGACTCGTCGATAGTAATGCCATTGAATGTCAAGGGGATGTGGTTGGACTCTCTCTTGTTGGAGATTGTCATTGCCTGGCACTTGTACAGCCTAAATGTTACTTGCCACTTATCAGCCCAAGCCTGGATGTTGTCCAGGTCGTGCTGCATGTGGGCACGGACTGCTTCTTATCTGTGGGGTTGCGAATGGAACTGAACACTGCGCAATCGTCAGCGAGCATCCCCATTTCTGACCTTATGATGGAGGGAATGTCATTGATGAAGCAGCTGAAGATGGTTGGGCCAAAGACACTGCCCTGAGGAACTCCTGCAGCAATGTCCTGGGGCTGAGATGATTGGCCTCCAACAACCACTACCATCTTCTTTTGTGCTCAGTATGACTCCAGAAACTGGAGAGTTTTCAACTGGAGCGGCAGCTGAACGGATGGTCTCAATCTTAGTGACAAAATAGTCCATGAGCTCATGGCAATTTTTGTGGTGAGGGTGGAGGAGGCAGGGGGTGCAAGAAGTCGGTTTGGAGTCGAGAAGAGATACCGGGTGTATCTTTACATTCCAGGATGATCCTGGAATAGTGAGTAGTTTTCTGTCTCTCTCTGTTTCGGGTTGGTGAATTCGCCCGGGTCTGTTCACAAGGCGATTCTGCGTTTTATTTCTTCCTCATTATTGTGGTTCTGACATCGAGGTGAAGAGTGAGGCAGAGAACAGATTTTAAAATTGCTGGAATATCAGTGAAATTAAATCGTGGAAAGTGGAAAAGTCCGAGTCAGTTTTTCACCGTATTTTCCTCATCCGATGTTGCAGATAAATGAAAGTAAAGCTTCGAAAGGCAGACCTTCCCGTCGGGGAATTGACCCCAGTCTCCAGGGTGATGGACACTGATACTCACCATGATACTAACGAGGAACTGGTGCCGGAAGGGGATGTACGTTCACCACAGATGCTTCAGGTTTCAGTGAATCTGTTTGAACTGTTCATTTGATGACAGTTTGTTTAACTTTCCACGGACCACTGTTGAAAGAAAAATTGCCGACCACTTTTCCATCTCATGTTGGATCATGATGTGGGGAGTGCGGGAGAGAGTGAGACAGAGGAAGAGACAGAGACCTTCTCAGGAAAACATAGAAAATATGAGGCACATACACAGACAGACAGACAGACACAGACACACAGAAACAGACACACAAACACATGGGGTGACTCAGAAATACGGAAAGTCAGAATATGGATAATTTGGCTGATTTTTGTTCTATTTCTGTCGTAGATTTCGTGAAATCTTGCAGATCAATTAAAATGAGCATAAAACTCGAGGTACTCAATGCTGTGGAATTTTAATTCACTTCAGAATTATTAATTCTACAAGAAACTTGTTGAATTTTGAAACTCAGAGATGAAACGGGTTGATAAATGACGGGATCTGAAGTCTGTCAGATTCGAACCTGCGCGGGGGAAATGAATGAATTTCGAATCTGTCACCTAACCCACCAGTTAGTAAAAATCACAATTGCTCTGCATCCAGTCCTCAAATAGTCTCCGTACAATAATATTCTGAAAGTGACAATCACCTGTTTTTTTGCTCTGTAGTTTTTGTTTAGGAAGAAGGTCGGCGAAGACATAAAATTAAAAGTTAGCGTCTGAAAACTGCTACCTCCCAGTCGGGGTATTAAACCCCGGACTAAGGTGGGGCAACTCACCACGATAAGAGAGAAAGAAAGAACGAAAGAAAGACAGAGTCAGTTGTCGTTGTCTAACAAAGAGATGGAAATGTAAATGGTTCTTTCAAGAGTGGCCCGTGGAAAATGAAACAAACTGTCATCAAATAAATAGTTAAAAGAAATGCACTGATACGTGAAGCATGTCTAACACCATCTGGGATGAGTGCACAGTCAACGCAGCAGTTCCTCGTTAGTATAGTGGTGAGTATCCCCGCTTGTCACGCGGGAGACCGGGGTTCAATTCCCCGACGGGGAGTTTAAACTTTTGCCGCCTTTTAAAGCTTTTTCTCTCATTCATCTCTAATATTCGATGCGGAATATACAGTGTAAAACTGACTCGGAGTTTCCCACTTTCCCCGATTTAATTTCACTGATATTCCAGCGGTTTTAAAATCTGCTCTCAGCTTCACTCTTCACCTCGATGTTCGACTGGTTTCTGTGATGTTGGGGATTTCGGGAGGAGGCCGAGATGGATCATCCACTCGGCACTTCTGGCTGAAGACGGTTTCTAAAACTTTGCACTCACACGCTGGGCTTTACCATCATTGAGGATGGGGATGTTCATAGAGCCTCTTCCCATTAGTTGTTTAATTATCCACCATCATTCACAAATGGGTGTGGCAGGACTGCAGAGCTTTGATCTGATCCGTTGTTTGTGGGATCGTTTAGCTCTGTCTACAGCATGCTGCTTCCACTGTTTGTCAAGTAGTCCTGTGTTACTTTCAGGTTATTGGTGTGTGTATATGTCTGTGTGCGAGTGTTTATGTAGCTCGGAATGTGTGTGTTTGTGTATGTGTGAATATGACTATGTCTGTCTCACTTGTTATATGCGTTTCTGAGTGTCCCTCTCTTTCTTTCTATCTGTCACTTTTAACCTGCTCCCCAAATAATTTTTCTCTGGACCTTGACGAACAAAGAGATAGAAAGTAAGTCTTCTTTCAGCAGTGGCATGTGGAAAGTTAAACAAATTGTCATCAAAGAAGTAGTTAAAATAGATTCACTGAAACATGCATCCTTTTCATTGCTGCATGTGAGATCTTTCATGTCTGCGCCTGTTCCGAGACCTGTCTCTCTCTGGTGACAGCGCGATTCTGCGTTTCATTTCTTGCCCATCATTGTGGTTCTCACATCGAGCTGAAGCGTGAGGCAGAGAGCAGATTTTTAAAATCGCTGTGAAATCAATTTGTGGAAGTGGGAAAGGCCGAGTCAGTTTTTCATTGTATTTTCAACATCCAATATTGCAGATAAATGAAAGTGAAGCTTCGAAAGCAGCAATAACCTCCTCGTCGGGGAATTGAACCCCGGTCTCCCGCGTGACAGGCGGGGATACTCACCACTATACTAACGAGGAATTCGTGCAGACATTTGCCGTATATTCACCACAGATGCTTCACGTTTCAGTGAATCTGTTTGAACTGTTCATTTGATGAGAGTTTGTTCAACTTTCCACGGACCACTGTTGAAAGAAGAATTACCGACCACTTTTCCATCTCATGTTGGATCATGATGTGGGTAACGCGGGAGAGAGTGAGACAGATATTCTCAGGAAAATATAGAAAATATGAGGCACATACACAGACAGACAGACACAGACACACATACACATGGATTGACTCAGAAATACTGAGAGTCAGAATATGGATAATTTGGCTGATTTTTGTTCCATTTCTGTCGTAGATTTCGTGAAATCTTGCAGATCAATTAAAATGAGCATAAAACTCGAGGTACTCAATGCTGTGGAATTTTAATTCACTTAAGATTTATTAATTCTACAAGAAACTTGTTGAATTTTGAAACGCAGAGATGAAACAGGTTGATGAATGACGGGATCTGAAGTCTGTCAGATTTGAACCTGCGCGGGGGAAATGAATGAATTTCGAATCTGTCACCTAACCCACCAGTTAGTAAAAATCACAATTGCTCTGCATCCAGTCCTCAAATAGTCTCCGTACAATAATATTCTGAAAGTGACAATCACCTGTTTTTTTGCTCTGTAGTTTTTGTTTAGGAAGAAGGTCGGCGAAGACATAAAATTAAAAGTTAGCGTCTGAAAACTGCTACCTCCCAGTCGGGGTATTAAACCCCGGACTAAGGTGGGGCAACTCACCACGATAAGAGAGAAAGAAAGAACGAAAGAAAGACAGAGTCAGTTGTCGTTGTCTAACAAAGAGATGGAAATGTAAATGGTTCTTTCAAGAGTGGCCAGTGGAAAATGAAACAAACTGTCATCAAATAAATAGTTAAAAGAAATGCACTGATACGTGAAGCATGTCTAACACCATCTGGGATGAGTGCACAGTCAACGCAGCAGTTCCTCGTTAGTATAGTGGTGAGTATCCCCGCCTGTCACGCGGGAGACCGGGGTTCAATTCCCCGACGGGGAGATTAAACTTTTGCCGCCTTTTAAAGCTTTTTCTCTCATTTATCTCTAATATTCGATGCGGAATATACAGTGTAAAACTGACTCGGAGTTTCCCACTTTCCCCGATTTAATTTCACTGATATTCCAGCGGTTTTAAAATCTGCTCTCAGCTTCACTCTTCACCTCGATGTTCGACTGGTTTCTGTGATGTTGGGGATTTCGGGAGGAGGCCGAGATGGATCATCCACTCGGCACTTCTGGCTGAAGACGGTTTCTAAAACTTTGCACTCACACGCTGGGCTTTACCATCATTGAGGATGGGAATGTTCATAGAGCCTCTTCCCATTAGTTGTTTAATTATCCACCATCATTCACAAATGGGTGTGGCAGGACTGCAGAGCTTTGATCTGATCCGTTGTTTGTGGGATCGTTTAGCTCTGTCTACAGCATGCTGCTTCCACTGTTTGTCAAGTAGTCCTGTGTTACTTTCAGGTTATTGGTGTGTGTATATGTCTGTGCGCGAGTGTTTATGTAGCTCGGAATGTGTGTGTTTATGTATGTGTGAATATGACTATGTCTGTCTCACTTGTTATATGCGTTTCTGAGTGTCCCTCTCTTTCTTTCTATCTGTCACTTTTAACCTGCTCCCCAAATAATTTTTCTCTGGACCTTGACTAACAAAGAGATAGAAAGTAAGTCTTCTTTCAACAGTGGCATGTGGAAAGTTAATCAAATTGTCATCAAAGAAGTAGTTAAAATAGATTCACTGAAACATGCATCCTTTTCATTGCTGCATGTGAGATCTTTCATGTCTGCGCCTGTTCCGAGACCTGTCTCTCTCTGGTGACAGCGCGATTCTGCGTTTCATTTCTTGCCCATCATTGTGGTTCTCACATCGAGCTGAAGCGTGAGGCAGAGAGCAGATTTTTAAAATCGCTGTGAAATCAATTTGTGGAAGTGGGAAAGGCCGAGTCAGTTTTTCATTGTATTTTCAACATCCAATATTGCAGATAAATGAAAGTGAAGCTTCGAAAGCAGCAATAACCTCCTCGTCGGGGAATTGAACCCCGGTCTCCCGCGTGACAGGCGGGGATACTCACCACTATACTAACGAGGAATTCGTGCAGACATTTGCCGTATATTCACCACAGATGCTTCACGTTTCAGTGAATCTGTTTGAACTGTTCATTTGATGACAGTTTGCTTAACTTTCCACGGACCACTGTTGAAAGAAGAATTACCGACCACTTTTCCATCTCATGTTGGATCATGATGTGGGTAACGCGGGAGAGAGTGAGACAGATCTTCTCAGGAAAATATAGAAAATATGAGGCACATACACAGACAGACAGACACAGACACACATACACATGGATTGACTCAGAAATACTGAGAGTCAGAATATGGATAATTTGGCTGATTTTTGTTCCATTTCTGTCGTAGATTTCGTGAAATCTTGCAGATCAATTAAAATGAGCATAAAACTCGAGGTCCTCAATGCTGTGGAATTTTAATTCACTTAAGATTTATTAATTCTACAAGAAACTTGTTGAATTTTGAAACGCAGAGATGAAACAGGTTGATGAATGACGGGATCTGAAGTCAGTCAAATTTGAACCTGCGCGGGGGAAATGAATGAATTTCGAATCTGTCACCTCACCCACCAGTTCGTAAAAATCACAATTGCTCTGCATCCAGTCCTCAAATAGTCTCCGTACAATAATATTCTGAAAGTGACAATCACCTGTTTTTTTGCTCTGTAGTTTTTGTTTAGGAAGAAGGTCGGCGAAGACATAAAATTAAAAGTTAGCGTCTGAAAACTGCTACCTCCCAGTCGGGGTATTAAACCCCGGACTAAGGTGGGGCAACTCACCACGATAAGAGAGAAAGAAAGAACGAAAGAAAGACAGAGTCAGTTGTCGTTGTCTAACAAAGAGATGGAAATGTAAATGGTTCTTTCAAGAGTGGCCAGTGGAAAATGAAACAAACTGTCATCAAATAAATAGTTAAAAGAAATGCACTGATACGTGAAGCATGTCTAACACCATCTGGGATGAGTGCACAGTCAACGCAGCAGTTCCTCGTTAGTATAGTGGTGAGTATCCCCGCCTGTCACGCGGGAGACCGGGGTTCAATTCCCCGACGGGGAGATTAAACTTTTGCCGCCTTTTAAAGCTTTTTCTCTCATTTATCTCTAATATTCGATGCGGAATATACAGTGTAAAACTGACTCGGAGTTTCGCACTTTCCCCGATTTAATTTCACTGATATTCCAGCGGTTTTAAAATCTGCTCTCAGCTTCACTCTTCACCTCGATGTTCGACTGGTTTCTGTGATGTTGGGGATTTCGGGAGGAGGCCGAGATGGATCATCCACTCGGCACTTCTGGCTGAAGACGGTTTCTAAAACTTTGCACTCACACGCTGGGCTTTACCATCATTGAGGATGGGAATGTTCATAGAGCCTCTTCCCATTAGTTGTTTAATTATCCACCATCATTCACAAATGGGTGTGGCAGGACTGCAGAGCTTTGATCTGATCCGTTGTTTGTGGGATCGTTTAGCTCTGTCTACAGCATGCTGCTTCCACTGTTTGTCAAGTAGTCCTGTGTTACTTTCAGGTTATTGGTGTGTGTATATGTCTGTGCGCGAGTGTTTATGTAGCTCGGAATGTGTGTGTTTATGTATGTGTGAATATGACTATGTCTGTCTCACTTGTTATATGCGTTTCTGAGTGTCCCTCTCTTTCTTTCTATCTGTCACTTTTAACCTGCTCCCCAAATAATTTTTCTCTGGACCTTGACTAACAAAGAGATAGAAAGTAAGTCTTCTTTCAACAGTGGCATGTGGAAAGTTAATCAAATTGTCATCAAAGAAGTAGTTAAAATAGATTCACTGAAACATGCATCCTTTTCATTGCTGCATGTGAGATCTTTCATGTCTGCGCCTGTTCCGAGACCTGTCTCTCTCTGGTGACAGCGCGATTCTGCGTTTCATTTCTTGCCCATCATTGTGGTTCTCACATCGAGCTGAAGCGTGAGGCAGAGAGCAGATTTTTAAAATCGCTGTGAAATCAATTTGTGGAAGTGGGAAAGGCCGAGTCAGTTTTTCATTGTATTTTCAACATCCAATATTGCAGATAAATGAAAGTGAAGCTTCGAAAGCAGCAATAACCTCCTCGTCGGGGAATTGAACCCCGGTCTCCCGCGTGACAGGCGGGGATACTCACCACTATACTAACGAGGAATTCGTGCAGACATTTGCCATATATTCACCACAGATGCTTCACGTTTCAGTGAATCTGTTTGAACTGTTCATTTGATGACAGTTTGTTTAACTTTCCACGGACCACTGTTGAAAGAAGAATTACCGACCACTTTTCCATCTCATGTTGGATCATGATGTGGGTAACGCGGGAGAGAGTGAGACAGATCTTCTCAGGAAAATATAGAAAATATGAGGCACATGCACAGACAGACAGACACAGACACACATACACATGGATTGACTCAGAAATACTGAGAGTCAGAATATGGATAATTTGGCTGATTTTTGTTCCATTTCTGTCGTAGATTTCGTGAAATCTTGCAGATCAATTAAAATGAGCATAAAACTCGAGGTCCTCAATGCTGTGGAATTTTAATTCACTTAAGATTTATTAATTCTACAAGAAACTTGTTGAATTTTGAAACGCAGAGATGAAACAGGTTGATGAATGACGGGATCTGAAGTCTGTCAGATTTGAACCTGCGCGGGGGAAATGAATGAATTTCGAATCTGTCACCTAACCCACCAGTTAGTAAAAATCACAATTGCTCTGCATCCAGTCCTCAAATAGTCTCCGTACAATAATATTCTGAAAGTGACAATCACCTGTTTTTTTGCTCTGTAGTTTTTGTTTAGGAAGAAGGTCGGCGAAGACATAAAATTAAAAGTTAGCGTCTGAAAACTGCTACCTCCCAGTCGGGGTATTAAACCCCGGACTAAGGTGGGGCAACTCACCACGATAAGAGAGAAAGAAAGAACGAAAGAAAGACAGAGTCAGTTGTCGTTGTCTAACAAAGAGATGGAAATGTAAATGGTTCTTTCAAGAGTGGCCAGTGGAAAATGAAACAAACTGTCATCAAATAAATAGTTAAAAGAAATGCACTGATACGTGAAGCATGTCTAACACCATCTGGGATGAGTGCACAGTCAACGCAGCAGTTCCTCGTTAGTATAGTGGTGAGTATCCCCGCCTGTCACGCGGGAGACCGGGGTTCAATTCCCCGACGGGGAGATTAAACTTTTGCCGCCTTTTAAAGCTTTTTCTCTCATTTATCTCTAATATTCGATGCGGAATATACAGTGTAAAACTGACTCGGAGTTTCGCACTTTCCCCGATTTAATTTCACTGATATTCCAGCGGTTTTAAAATCTGCTCTCAGCTTCACTCTTCACCTCGATGTTCGACTGGTTTCTGTGATGTTGGGGATTTCGGGAGGAGGCCGAGATGGATCATCCACTCGGCACTTCTGGCTGAAGACGGTTTCTAAAACTTTGCACTCACACGCTGGGCTTTACCATCATTGAGGATGGGAATGTTCATAGAGCCTCTTCCCATTAGTTGTTTAATTATCCACCATCATTCACAAATGGGTGTGGCAGGACTGCAGAGCTTTGATCTGATCCGTTGTTTGTGGGATCGTTTAGCTCTGTCTACAGCATGCTGCTTCCACTGTTTGTCAAGTAGTCCTGTGTTACTTTCAGGTTATTGGTGTGTGTATATGTCTGTGCGCGAGTGTTTATGTAGCTCGGAATGTGTGTGTTTATGTATGTGTGAATATGACTATGTCTGTCTCACTTGTTATATGCGTTTCTGAGTGTCCCTCTCTTTCTTTCTATCTGTCACTTTTAACCTGCTCCCCAAATAATTTTTCTCTGGACCTTGACTAACAAAGAGATAGAAAGTAAGTCTTCTTTCAACAGTGGCATGTGGAAAGTTCATCAAATTGTCATCAAAGAAGTAGTTAAAATAGATTCACTGAAACATGCATCCTTTTCATTGCTGCATGTGAGATCTTTCATGTCTGCGCCTGTTCCGAGACCTGTCTCTCTCTGGTGACAGCGCGATTCTGCGTTTCATTTCTTGCCCATCATTGTGGTTCTCACATCGAGCTGAAGCGTGAGGCAGAGAGCAGATTTTTAAAATCGCTGTGAAATCAATTTGTGGAAGTGGGAAAGGCCGAGTCAGTTTTTCATTGTATTTTCAACATCCAATATTGCAGATAAATGAAAGTGAAGCTTCGAAAGCAGCAATAACCTCCTCGTCGGGGAATTGAACCCCGGTCTCCCGCGTGACAGGCGGGGATACTCACCACTATACTAACGAGGAATTCGTGCAGACATTTGCCGTATATTCACCACAGATGCTTCACGTTTCAGTGAATCTGTTTGAACTGTTCATTTGATGACAGTTTGTTTAACTTTCCACGGACCACTGTTGAAAGAAGAATTACCGACCACTTTTCCATCTCATGTTGGATCATGATGTGGGTAACGCGGGAGAGAGTGAGACAGATCTTCTCAGGAAAATATAGAAAATATGAGGCACATGCACAGACAGACAGACACAGACACACATACACATGGATTGACTCAGAAATACTGAGAGTCAGAATATGGATAATTTGGCTGATTTTTGTTCCATTTCTGTCGTAGATTTCGTGAAATCTTGCAGATCAATTAAAATGAGCATAAAACTCGAGGTCCTCAATGCTGTGGAATTTTAATTCACTTAAGATTTATTAATTCTACAAGAAACTTGTTGAATTTTGAAACGCAGAGATGAAACAGGTTGATGAATGACGGGATCTGAAGTCTGTCAGATTTGAACCTGCGCGGGGGAAATGAATGAATTTCGAATCTGTCACCTAACCCACCAGTTAGTAAAAATCACAATTGCTCTGCATCCAGTCCTCAAATAGTCTCCGTACAATAATATTCTGAAAGTGACAATCACCTGTTTTTTTGCTCTGTAGTTTTTGTTTAGGAAGAAGGTCGGCGAAGACATAAAATTAAAAGTTAGCGTCTGAAAACTGCTACCTCCCAGTCGGGGTATTAAACCCCGGACTAAGGTGGGGCAACTCACCACGATAAGAGAGAAAGAAAGAACGAAAGAAAGACAGAGTCAGTTGTCGTTGTCTCACAAAGAGATGGAAATGTAAATGGTTCTTTCAAGAGTGGCCCGTGGAAAATGAAACAAAGTGTCATCAAATAAATAGTTAAAAGAAATGCACTGATACGTGAAGCATGTCTAACACCATCTGGGATGAGTGCACAATCAACGCAGCAGTTCCTCGTTAGTATAGTGGTGAGTATCCCCGCCTGTCACGCGGGAGACCTGGGTTCAATTCCCCGACGGGGAGTTTAAACTTTTGCCGCCTTTTAAAGCTTTTTCTCTCATTTATCTCTAATATTCGATGCGGAATATACAGTGTAAAACTGACTCGGAGTTTCCCACTTTCCCCGATTTAATTTCACTGATATTCCAGCGGTTTTAAAATCTGCTCTCAGCTTCACTCTTCACCTCGATGTTCGACTGGTTTCTGTGATGTTGGGGATTTCGGGAGGAGGCCGAGATGGATCATCCACTCGGCACTTCTGGCTGAAGACGGTTTCTAAAACTTTGCACTCACACGCTGGGCTTTACCATCATTGAGGATGGGGATGTTCATAGAGCCTCTTCCCATTAGTTGTTTAATTATCCACCATCATTCACAAATGGGTGTGGCAGGACTGCAGAGCTTTGATCTGATCCGTTGTTTGTGGGATCGTTTAGCTCTGTCTACAGCATGCTGCTTCCACTGTTTGTCAAGTAGTCCTGTGTTACTTTCAGGTTATTGGTGTGTGTATATGTCTGTGTGCGAGTGTTTATGTAGCTCGGAATGTGTGTGTTTGTGTATGTGTGAATATGACTATGTCTGTCTCACTTGTTATATGCGTTTCTGAGTGTCCCTCTCTTTCTTTCTATCTGTCACTTTTAACCTGCTCCCCAAATAATTTTTCTCTGGACCTTGACGAACAAAGAGATAGAAAGTAAGTCTTCTTTCAGCAGTGGCATGTGGAAAGTTCAACAAATTGTCATCAAAGAAGTAGTTAAAATAGATTCACTGAAACATGCATCCTTTTAATTGCTGTATGTGAGATCTTTCATGTCTGCGCCTGTTCCGAGACCTGTCTCTCTCTGGTGACAGCGCGCTTCTGCGTTTCATTTCTTGCCCATCATTGTGGTTCTCACATCGAGCTGAAGCGTGAGGCAGAGAGCAGATTTTTAAAATCGCTGTGAAATCAATTTGTGGAAGTGGGAAAGGCCGAGTCAGTTTTTCATTGTATTTTCAACATCCAATATTGCAGATAAATGAAAGTGAAGCTTCGAAAGCAGCAATAACCTCCTCGTCGGGGAATTGAACCCCGGTCTCCCGCGTGACAGGAGGGGATACTCACCACTATACTAACGAGGAATTCGTGCAGACATTTGCCGTATATTCACCACAGATGCTTCACGTTTCAGTGAATCTGTTTGAACTGTTCATTTGATGACAGTTTGTTTAACTTTCCACGGACCACTGTTGAAAGAAGAATTACCGACCACTTTTCCATCTCATGTTGGATCATGATGTGGGTAACGCGGGAGAGAGTGAGACAGATCTTCTCAGGAAAATATAGAAAATATGAGGCACATACACAGACAGACAGACACAGACACACATACACATGGATTGACTCAGAAATACTGAGAGTCAGAATATGGATAATTTGGCTGATTTTTGTTCCATTTCTGTCGTAGATTTCGTGAAATCTTGCAGATCAATTAAAATGAGCATAAAACTCGAGGTACTCAATGCTGTGGAATTTTAATTCACTTAAGATTTATTAATTCTACAAGAAACTTGTTGAATTTTGAAACGCAGAGATGAAACAGGTTGATGAATGACGGGATCTGAAGTCTGTCAGATTTGAACCTGCGCGGGGGAAATGAATGAATTTCGAATCTGTCACCTAACCCACCAGTTAGTAAAAATCACAATTGCTCTGCATCCAGCCCTCAAATAGTCTCCGTACAATAATATTCTGAAAGTGACAATCACCTGTTTTTTTGCTCTGTAGTTTTTGTTTAGGAAGAAGGTCGGCGAAGACATAAAATTAAAAGTTAGCGTCTGAAAACTCCTACCTCCCAGTCGGGGTATTAAACCCCGGACTAAGGTGGGGCAACTCACCACGATAAGAGAGAAAGAAAGAACGAAAGAAAGACAGAGTCAGTTGTCGTTGTCTAACAAAGAGATGGAAATGTAAATGGTTCTTTCAAGAGTGGCCCGTGGAAAATGAAACAAACCGTCATCAAATAAATAGTTAAAAGAAATGCACTGATACGTGAAGCATGTCTAACACCATCTGGGATGAGTGCACAGTCAATGCAGCAGTTCCTCGTTAGTATAGTGGTGAGTATCCCCGCCTGTCACGCGCGCGACCGGGATTCAATTCCCCGACGGGGAGATTAAACTTTTGCCGCCTTTTAAAGCTTTTTCTCTCATTTATCTCTAATATTCGATGCGGAATATACAGTGTAAAACTGACTCGGAGTTTCCCACTTTCCCCGATTTAATTTCACTGATATTCCAGCGGTTTTAAAATCTGCTCTCAGCTTCACTCTTCACCTCGATGTTCGACTGGTTTCTGTGATGTTGGGGATTTCGGGAGGAGGCCGAGATGGATCATCCACTCGGCACTTCTGGCTGAAGACGGTTTCTAAAACTTTGCACTCACACGCTGGGCTTTACCATCATTGAGGATGGGGATGTTCATCGAGCCTCTTCCCATTAGTTGTTTAATTATCCACCATCATTCACAAATGGGTGTGGCAGGACTGCAGAGCTTTGATCTGATCCGTTGTTTGTGGGATCGTTTAGCTCTGTCTACAGCATGCTGCTTCCACTGTTTGTCAAGTAGTCCTGTGTTACTTTCAGGTTATTGGTGTGTGTATATGTCTGTGTGCGAGTGTTTATGTAGCTCGGAATGTGTGTGTTTGTGTATGTGTGAATATGACTATGTCTGTCTCACTTGTTATATGCGTTTCTGAGTGTCCCTCTCTTTCTTTCTATCTGTCACTTTTAAGCTGCTCCCCAAATAATTTTTCTCTGGACCTTGACTAACAAAGAGATAGAAAGTAAGTCTTCTTTCAACAGTGGCATGTGGAAAGTTAATCAAATTGTCATCAAAGAAGTAGTTAAAATAGATTCACTGAAACATGCATCCTTTTAATTGCTGTATGTGAGATCTTTCATGTCTGCGCCTGTTCCGAGACCTGTCTCTCTCTGGTGACAGCGCGATTCTGCGTTTCATTTCTTGCCCATCATTGTGGTTCTCACATCGAGCTGAAGCGTGAGGCAGAGAGCAGATTTTTAAAATCGCTGTGAAATCAATTTGTGGAAGTGGGAAAGGCCGAGTCAGTTTTTCATTGTATTTTCAACATCCAATATTGCAGATAAATGAAAGTGAAGCTTCGAAAGCAGCAATAACCTCCTCGTCGGGGAATTGAACCCCGGTCTCCCGCGTGACAGGAGGGGATACTCACCACTATACTAACGAGGAATTCGTGCAGACATTTGCCGTATATTCACCACAGATGCTTCACGTTTCAGTGAATCTGTTTGAACTGTTCATTTGATGACAGTTTGTTTAACTTTCCACGGACCACTGTTGAAAGAAGAATTACCGACCACTTTTCCATCTCATGTTGGATCATGATGTGGGTAACGCGGGAGAGAGTGAGACAGAAAGAGACAGATCTTCTCAGGAAAATATAGAAAATATGAGGCACATACACAGACAGACACACAGACAGACAAACACAGACACACATGCACATGGATTGACTCAGAAATACTGAGAGTCAGAATATGGATAATTTGGCTGATTTTTGTTCCATTTCTGTCGTAGATTTCGTGAAATCTTGCAGATCAATTAAAATGAGCATAAAACTCGAGGTACTCAATGCTGTGGAATTTTAATTCACTTAAGAATTATTAATTCTACAAGAAACTTGTTGAATTTTGAAACGCAGAGATGAAACAGGTTGATGAATGACGGGATCTGAAGTCTGTCAGATTTGAACCTGCGCGGGGGAAATGAATGAATTTCGAATCTGTCACCTAACCCACCAGTTAGTAAAAATCACAATTGCTCTGCATCCAGCCCTCAAATAGTCTCCGTACAATAATATTCTGAAAGTGACAATCACCTGTTTTTTTGCTCTGTAGTTTTTGTTTAGGAAGAAGGTCGGCGAAGACATAAAATTAAAAGTTAGCGTCTGAAAACTCCTACCTCCCAGTCGGGGTATTAAACCCCGGACTAAGGTGGGGCAACTCACCACGATAAGAGAGAAAGAAAGAACGAAAGAAAGACAGAGTCAGTTGTCGTTGTCTAACAAAGAGATGGAAATGTAAATGGTTCTTTCAAGAGTGGCCCGTGGAAAATGAAACAAACCGTCATCAAATAAATAGTTAAAAGAAATGCACTGATACGTGAAGCATGTCTAACACCATCTGGGATGAGTGCACAGTCAATGCAGCAGTTCCTCGTTAGTATAGTGGTGAGTATCCCCGCCTGTCACGCGCGCGACCGGGATTCAATTCCCCGACGGGGAGATTAAACTTTTGCCGCCTTTTAAAGCTTTTTCTCTCATTTATCTCTAATATTCGATGCGGAATATACAGTGTAAAACTGACTCGGAGTTTCCCACTTTCCCCGATTTAATTTCACTGATATTCCAGCGGTTTTAAAATCTGCTCTCAGCTTCACTCTTCACCTCGATGTTCGACTGGTTTCTGTGATGTTGGGGATTTCGGGAGGAGGCCGAGATGGATCATCCACTCGGCACTTCTGGCTGAAGACGGTTTCTAAAACTTTGCACTCACACGCTGGGCTTTACCATCATTGAGGATGGGGATGTTCATAGAGCCTCTTCCCATTAGTTGTTTAATTATCCACCATCATTCACAAATGGGTGTGGCAGGACTGCAGAGCTTTGATCTGATCCGTTGTTTGTGGGATCGTTTAGCTCTGTCTACAGCATGCTGCTTCCACTGTTTGTCAAGTAGTCCTGTGTTACTTTCAGGTTATTGGTGTGTGTATATGTCTGTGTGCGAGTGTTTATGTAGCTCGGAATGTGTGTGTTTGTGTATGTGTGAATATGACTATGTCTGTCTCACTTGTTATATGCGTTTCTGAGTGTCCCTCTCTTTCTTTCTATCTGTCACTTTTAACCTGCTCCCCAAATAATTTTTCTCTGGACCTTGACGAACAAAGAGATAGAAAGTAAGTCTTCTTTCAGCAGTGGCATGTGGAAAGTTAAACAAATTGTCATCAAAGAAGTAGTTAAAATAGATTCACTGAAACATGCATCCTTTTCATTGCTGCATGTGAGATCTTTCATGTCTGCGCCTGTTCCGAGACCTGTCTCTCTCTGGTGACAGCGCGATTCTGCGTTTCATTTCTTGCCCATCATTGTGGTTCTCACATCGAGCTGAAGCGTGAGGCAGAGAGCAGATTTTTAAAATCGCTGTGAAATCAATTTGTGGAAGTGGGAAAGGCCGAGTCAGTTTTTCATTGTATTTTCAACATCCAATATTGCAGATAAATGAAAGTGAAGCTTCGAAAGCAGCAATAACCTCCTCGTCGGGGAATTGAACCCCGGTCTCCCGCGTGACAGGCGGGGATACTCACCACTATACTAACGAGGAATTCGCGCAGACATTTGCCGTATATTCACCACAGATGCTTCACGTTTCAGTGAATCTGTTTGAACTGTTCATTTGATGACAGTTTGTTTAACTTTCCACGGACCACTGTTGAAAGAAGAATTACCGACCACTTTTCCATCTCATGTTGGATCATGATGTGGGTAACGCGGGAGAGAGTGAGACAGAAAGAGACAGATCTTCTCAGGAAAATATAGAAAATATGAGGCACATACACAGACAGACAGACACAGACACACAAACACATGGATTGACTCAGAAATACTGAGAGTCAGAATATGGATAATTTGGCTGATTTTTGTTCCATTTCTGTCGTAGATTTCGTGAAATCTTGCAGATCAATTAAAATGAGCATAAAACTCGAGGTACTCAATGCTGTGGAATTTTAATTCACTTAAGAATTATCAATTCGACAAGAAACTTGTTGAATTTTGAAACGCAGAGATGAAACAGGTTGATGAATGACGGGATCTGAAGTCTGTCAGATTTGAACCTGCGCGGGGGAAATGAATGAATTTCGAATCTGTCACCGAACCCACCAGTTAGTAAAAATCACAATTGCTCTGCATCCATTCCTCAAATAATCTCCGTACAATAATATTCTGAAAGTGACAATCACCTGTTTTTTTGCTCTGTAGTTTTTGTTTAGGAAGAAGGTCGGCGAAGACATAAAATTAAAAGTTAGCGTCTGTAAAATGCTACCTCCCAGTCGGGGTATTGAACCCCGGACGAAGGCGGGGCGACTCACCACGATAAGAGAGGAAAAAAAAGAAAGAAAGACAGAGTCAGTTGTCGTTGTCTCACAAAGAGATGGAAATGTAAAGGGTTCTTTCAACAGTGGCAAGTGGAAAATGAAACAAACTGTCATCAAATAAATAGTTAAAAGTAATGCACTGATACGTGAAGCATGTCTAACACCATCTGGGATGAGTGCAAGATCAATGTAACAGTTCCTCGTTAGTATGGTGGTGAGTATCCCCGCCTGTCACGCGGGAGACCGGGATTTAGTTCCCCTCCGGGGGGTTTAAACTTTCGCCGCCTTCCAAAGCTTTTATCTCCAATATTGGATGCGGAATATACAGTGTAAAACTGACTCGGAGTTTCCCACTTTCGCCAATTTAATTTCACTGATATTCCAGCGGTTTTAAAATCTGCTCTCAGCTTCACTCTTCACCTCGATGTTCGACTGGCTTCTGTGATGGTGGGGATTTTGGGAGGAGGCCGAGATGGATCATCCACTCGGCACTTCTGGCTGAAGACGGTTTCTAAAACTTTGCACTCACGTGCTGGGCTTTACCATCATTGAGGATGGGGATGTTCATAGAGCCTCTTCCCGTTCGTTGTTTAATTATCCACCATCATTCACAAATGGGTGTGGCAGGACTGCAGAGCTTTGATCTGATCCGTTGTTTGTGGGATCGCTTCGCTCTATCTGCAGCATGCTGTTTGTCAAGTAGTCCTGTGTTACTTTCATGTTATTGGTGTGTGTATGTTTGTGTGTATATGTCTGTGTGTGAGTGTTTATGTCGCTCGCATGTGGGCTTCCATTTTTACAGCTTTTTTATTTTAAACTCTTGGGGGCCGGGATTCCTGGGCCTTCTCCTTCACACCACATGAGAGGAGGCGAGAAGGCCCGAAACAGCAGGTAAATGCCTTTATCGCACAGCTTGTGGGCCCGGAGGAGCAGGAGTGCTTCCCCCTGGCCCAACAAGCCAACCGGCCGTGATCCCACACAGGCGATCGGCCGACCCCCTCCAAATCTCCGACACCCCTGCACGAGCGACAAACCCCATGATCTCCGACCCCCGCGATGACCCCCGACCCCCGATGACTGACTCGCCGATGCCCCCGATGAGTGACCCACCCATGACCTCATGACCCCCGTGACCCCCATCCCCGATAAAATCATGCCCAATGGGTTTGATTCCCGTTGTGTTATCTCTCTGTCGGTTTGCTGATAAACGTTTAACTCGCGGCCTGTTCCCGTCAATGGTCACAAGTCGTAACAGACAGAGCGGGTCTGACCGCCCCGAGATGTGGAAAAGACATCAGTTTAGGACAAATGCCTCAAATCAAATGGTCTCCCGGCACCGAGAGAGAGAAATTCCAGAGAAAAAAGCAGAAGAGAAAAGAGAAATAAAAACTCAATAAAGACACTATCAATATTTCCCATTCTTGATGCCTGTCTATTTCTTCCCCAACCTTTCTGTGCCGGTTAAAATTTCAGTGAAATAAATGCGAGAATCGACTCAAAGAACGAGAACAGAGCAACAAAAATCACCGAACACAGAATCAAACCCAGAGACCTTCAGATCTTCAATCTCACGCTCTCCAAACTCAACTATTTCGACTCCACTGGAAATTGGACTTTGTGACATCTCCTTGGACAAAAATATAAACCGGGTGGAATTTCCCCTCCCGCTCATTCCTCCCTCTGGGGGAATGGGACCCGGTCAGATCTCGGAGCTCAGGTTATGTTAATGTTCAGCTGATGATATCTTAATATTATCTTGTGTTTGGCCTCATTTAATCAGGTTCATGGGCACGTTCTTCCATCATCCCTTCTCCCTGAAAGGAATGTGGTGCAGCGGTAGCCAAATTTAACAGGAAAAATCAATTATCGCCCGCTTTTCACTGGAGAAGAAACTCATCCTGGAGATTCACGCGGAGCAATTTCCCAAATAATGGTCCCGCCCGGGATTGAATCAGAGACTTTTCATGAGTGATGTAAACATGATAACCGCTGCACTCGGGAAACCACTGCTCAATTTAAGGCATCGTGTGCCTTCTCCGTTAAACAACTTCTGTCCCACACTTAAAGCTCTCATTCCATCTCTTTCTCAAACATTTCACTGACCAAAACTTCACAAGTCACAGAGGAAAAAGACTTAATTTCAAAATCATTAAACTCCCGAAGGAGCTGCGGGGACAGACTGAGCGGTGTCACTGAGTGCAGAGATCCAGAGAGACACCAGCAGAGGGAGGTAGAGAGCGGTGTAACTGAGCACATAGATACAGAGAGACACCAGCAGAGGGAGGTAGAGAGCGGTGTAACTGAGTACAGAGATACAGAGAGACACCAGCAGAGGGAGGTAGAGAGCGGTGTAATTGAGTACAGAGATACAGAGACACACCAGCAGAGGGAGGTAGAGAGCGGTGTAAATGAGTACAGAAATACAGAGAGACACCAGCAGAGGGAGGTAGAGAGCGGTGTAACTGAGTACAGAGATACAGAGAGACACCAGCAGAGGGAGGTAGAGAGCGGTGTAACTGAGTACAGAGATACAGAGAGACAACGGCAGAGGGAGGAAGAGAGCGGTGCAACTGAGTACAGAGAGACAGAGAGACACCAGCAGAGTGTCCAGGAAACCAACCTTTTATCTGAAATCTGAGGCGAGATATAAACTGCACAGAGTAGAGGAAGCATTACTGTGTATCTAACCCGTGTTTTACCTGCCCTGGGAGTGTTTGATTTGACAGTGTGGAGGGAGCTTCATTCTGCATCTAACCCGTGCTGTACCTGTCCTGCGAGTGTTTGATGGGGCAGTTCAGATGGAACTTTAATCAGTCTCTCCACATAACTGAAGTCCCTCATCCCTGGTACCATTCTAATAAATCTCCTCTGCACCCTCTCTAAGGCCTTGACATCCTTCTTCATGTTAAGTGCCCAGAATTAAACACAATACTCCAGCTGAGGCCTCACCAGTGTTTTATAAAGGTTTTGTATCAATTCCTTGCTTTTGTATTCAATGCCTCAATTAATAAAGCAAAGGGCCCCATTTGCTTTTTTAACTGCCTTCTCAACTTGTCCTGCCACCTTCCAAGATTTGTGTAACTACACCCCCAGTTCTCTCGATTCCTGCACTCCCTTTAAAATTGTGCCATTTCGTTTAAATTGCCTCTCCTCATTCTTCCTACCAAAATGTATCAATTCACAATTCTCTGCATTAAATTTCATCTGCCCATTTCACCAGTCTGTCTATGTCCTCCTGAAGTCTGTTACCATCCTCAACATTGTTTATTACATTTCTGAGTTTCGTGTCATCTGCAAACTTTGAAATTATACCCTGTACTCCCAAGTCCCGGTCATTAATATATATCAAAAAGAGCAGTGGTCCTAATACCGAGCCCTGGGGGGCACCACTGTATACTTGCCTCCAGTCTGAAAAACAACCGTTCACCACTCCTCTCTGTTTTCTGCTCCTTAGCCAATTTTGTGTCCATGCTGCCATTGTCCGTTTAATCCCATGGGCTTCAATTTTGCTAACAAGTCTATTGTGTGATACTTTATCCTCCCTTAATCTCTCCCTGCATAGAAACTCCACGACCCATATTCATGGCCACCCCCTCGACCTTGCCATCTTACGTGGTCTCTCTTCTCCTGATCGTGTCAATCATGGATAAGGCCATCTCTGATCACTTCCTTGTAACCCTCTCCACCCACATGGAATCAGAGAATCATAGAAAGGTCACAGCATGGTTTGAGGCCATTTGGCACATCGAGTCCATGCCAGCTCTATGCAAGATCAATCCATGTGGTCCCACTCCCCCAATGCACATCACAGAATGAACTCAGGAATCCCACGCCACTTTCTATGAGCGGTAACAGGCTGCGGTTATGGTGCAGACCGGGACCCAGGGCTGAGGCTGTGGTCATCAGTTACTCTGGGAGTGGCACAGTCTGGTTCATGACTAGCCGGGGGTGAGAGTAACACCAGAGAGTCAGGATGGTGTTTAGAAGGGTGTGGGTTCCAGCTCCAGTTCCAGGACTGGGACACATGATCCAGACTGACTGTGTCGTGCTGAAAGGGAGCTGCATCGTGAGAGGTGCTGTCCTTTGAATGAGGTGTTTAATGGGGGTCCCTTCTTTCTGCTCCGAGGTGTAAACGATCCCGTGGCAATTTGTGAAGAGCAGGGAGTTCTCCCGGTGTCCTGGCCAACATTCTTCCCTCGACCATCAGCACCCAACAAACAGGAGATCGGCTCAATATCTCATCACTGTTTGTGGGATCTTGCTGTACACAACTTGTCTGCTACCTTCTCTTAAAAACGATAGTGACTGAACTTCTAGTGAAGTGCGTTGGGATGTCCTGAGGATGTGAAAGGTGCCATACAAATGCAAGTTCCTTGTTTCTCACAGGGGGCCGTGTCTCGCTCCTCGTCTCATTGAGACTCTCAGTTGATTGGTCCGTTCTCTGCGCAGATGGGGCCCGACTCACTGAGTGTTTCCCGAATGTTCTGTGTGTGTTTCACTCAGACTCGGGCTTTACAGTAAATAATAAAAGGACTGTAGTCAAACACTTGGCCATGAGCTGCTGCCCAACCTGTCGTGACATTGTTGCTTGCTTCCCTTCAGTTTTTGGTGCACTGTTGCCTCATTTCTCAGTGTGATTGTGGGACTGACACAGAAATGAGAGAGAAAGCAGCAGCCACAGCCTGGACTGCAGGCAAATTGGGAGGCTGAAACTAAAAGTTAACTATTCCCACACCGGGAATCGAAGCCGTGCCACCTGGGTAAAAACCAAGAATCCTAACCGCTGGACCACATGGGAACTAAAATAAAGCACTAGCAGGAAGGGCACTGAGAATACAACCGGAAAGTTAACGGACGATTCAAAGGAGGTATTCACAATTATGAAAGGTTTTGACAGAGTGTGTAAAGAGAAATTGTTTCCAGTGATGGAATGGTTAATAACCAGAGGACACAGATTTCAGATAAATTGAAAGAAATCATTGGGGGATTTGGAGAGATTTTTTTACACAGCGAGTTGTTATGATCTGGAATGCACTGCCTGAAAGGGAGGTGGAAGCAGGTTCAATAGTAACTTTCAAAAGGGAATTGGATAAATAGTTGACGTGTAATAAATTGCAGGGCTGTGGGGAAAGAGCCGGGGAGTGGGACTAACCCACTTCCTTCTGTGTTCATCCCTGGAAAAAACCCTCCCCCAGGTCACTTACAACGGCACTTTCAAATTCCCAACTCTCTGGACTTTGTCCCTCCATTCACCACGACATTTCTGCAGCTACTGATTTGCTCAATCACACCCTCACCTCCACCTTTGACGCCCTTGTACCCATTAAAGCCATCACTCTCCCTCACCCTGGTCAATCCCCCTGGGTCTGCCCTCATTTCTGCTTCCTTAAGTCCAAGGGACACAGCTTTGAAAGTTTATGGTGGACAACTGGTTTGGCCATTCATCGCCAGATCTGGCTGGACCACATAAAGTACTATCGGGTCCTGTCTCCTCTGACAAAACTGCTCACTATTCCAGGATCATCCTGGAATGTAAAGATAACCTCCGGCTTCTCTTCTCCACTACAAACCGTCTTCTTAAACCCCACTCCCCTCACTCCTCCACCCTCACCTCCAACAAAAAGTGCGAGGAGCTCATGGACTTCTTTGTCACTGAGATTGAGACCATCCATTCAGCTGCCTCTGCCGCTCCCCTCCCTTCCCCGAGCTCACCAAGTTTCTCTCCTATCTCCCCTCATGCCCTCTCTGAGCTCATCTTGACCATGAGACGCACCTCCTGCTCCCTCGACCCTATTCCCAACAATCTGCTGACCACACAACCTCCCTTCCTGGCCCCATGTTAGCTGACATTGTTAATGGTCTCCTCTCCTCAGGTACTGTCCCCCTCCCCATCAAATCTGCCGTCATCACCCTCCTTCTCAAAAGACCCACCCTTGACCCCTGTGTCCTTGTAAACTATCACCCCATCTCCCACCTCCCTTTCCTCTCCAAAGTCTTGTCACCTCCCAAATCCATGTCCATCTTTCCCACAACACCATGTTTGAATCCCTCCAATCAGGTTTCCACTCCTGCCACTGTACTGAAACGGCCCTTGTCAAAGTCACAAATGACATCCTCTGTGACTGTGTAGAGGGAGATTTAATCTTCATCTAACCCTTGATGCACCTGCCACCGGAATGTTTGATGGCACAGTGTCGAGGGAGCTTTACTCTGCCATGTACTGTACAGTATCAGTCTGTGATGGAGCAGAGCCCTGCTCTTTAATGGAAATTATTCTTTCGATGAGCCACTGAGCCCCTAAAGCAGCCACCGAGACCCAAAGTCTGATTTCCATCCCACAGTTCCAGCAGTTAGCGAGGGCTGGGCCACGTTAACAGCAGCTCTCTGTTCCTGGTCTGGAGCTGAGGTGTTGTGTATTGTCCCTGACACAGGGACCAGACGGTGAGCTGCTGGCTCCTATTGTTCTGGGATCATTCCCTGCTGCTCTGTTCTCACCTCTTCACTGGGTCTCAGATTATTACCAGCCATCTTCCTGATCAATAAACAATCGGCAGTCTGACCGCGGAGATTTGAAATGTGTGAAACATTTCATGTGTCTCATCCCTCTCCCTGGACACAAATAAATCGGCCGTCATGAAATGTTCACAGTCCATTTCTTGAGCCTTCTCCTTCTTAGAAGAATCTTCTAAACTCCTTGCTAAAGTGACCTTTGATCATAATGTCTTGTTTTGCGGTATGTTCTAGATTGTTCCAGGTCAGCATTGTAATAATTCGGGGTAGTTGAAAAGTGGGATCATTATATTAAATCGAGATATTGATCACAGCCCCGCCCCCCGAACATTCAAACCACCGTTCAGGAGGAGAACCCCTCTGCTCGCTGACCGACATTGGCTCCCAGTCCACCAACATCTCAAATTTTAAATTATCATCCTCGTGTTCAAATCCCTCCATGACCTCGCCCCTCCCTATCTCTGTAACCTGCTCCACCCCGACAACCCTCCGAGATCTCTGAGCTCCTCCAATTCAGGCCTCTTGCGCATCCACGATTTTCATCGCTCCACCATTGGCGGCCGTGCCTTCAACCGTCTGGGCCCAAAGCTCTGGATTTCCCTCCCTAAACCTCCCGCCTCTCTGCCTCTCTCTCCTCCCTTAAGACACTTAAAACCTACCTCACCTGTCCCAATATCTCCTTATGTGGCTCCGTGTCACATTTTGTTTGATAATCGCTCCTGTGGCTTGGGACGTTTTACTCCGTTAAAGGCGCGATATCAATGCAAGTTGTTGTTGTTGGGGTGGAGAAAGCGTTTTCTTTCTTTTTATCACTCTTTTCTATCTCTCTATTTCTTTCCTTTCTCGGACTCTGTTTTCCGGGTCTGTTTACTGACACACATTACAATCTGTGTCACTCGGTGTCTAACAATGTGAGGCAATGTGTTTTATTCCCGCTGTGTTGTCTCTCTGGCGGTTTGCTGATAAATGTTTAACTCGCGGCCTGTTCCCGTTAATGGTCACAAGCAGTAACAGACAGACAGAGCGTGTCTGACCGCCCTGAGATGTGGAAAAGGCATCAGTTTAGGACAAATGCATCAAATCAAATGTTCATCGGGCACCGAGAGAGACAAAAACCAGAGAGAAAGGCAGAAGGAAATAGAGAAATAAAAGCTAAATACAAACATCCTTGATGTCTCTCTGTTCCATCCCCAACCGTTCAGTGTCGGGTAAAAATGTCAGTGTAAATAAATGTTTGAGAATCGGCCCAAAGAAGAAGAAACAAAATAACCCAAAACTGCCAAAACCCAAGATCGAGTGAGGGACCTTTAGATCTTCAGTCTAACGCTCTCCTAACTGAGCTATTTCAGCCCCACATCAAACTGGTCTTTGGGTCATCCTCTTGGAATAAAATATAACCCCGGGTGGAATTGCCCCTCCCGCTCATTCCTCACTTCGGGAGAATGAGACCGACCATCAAGGAGAGATTTTCTGAGACTGTCGTTGAATCTCATTTATATTAAACATTCCTTGAACTGTCTGCCGGGGGGATTCAGAGCTGGGGTTCGCCATGAACCAGCTTCCCCTCAATTCCCAGTTTTATCAGTGAATCGACCAACAAACGCACGACAGAGCTCAGGTTATGTTAATAATAAAAACAGAAAATGCTGGAAATACTCAGCAGGTCAGGCAGCATCTGTGGAGAGAGAAACATCCTTTCAGGCCGATGACCTTTCATCAGAACTCTCTCCACAGATGCTGCCTGACCTGCTGAGTATTTCCAGCATTTTCTGTTTTTACTTCAGATTTCCAGCATCTGCAGTATTTAGCTTTTGTTTTACAGCTTGTATTAATGTTCTGCTGATGATATCTTAATATTATCTTGTTTTTGGGCAACTTAAATCAGGTTCATGGACAAATTCTTCCATCATCCCTTCTCCCACATCGCTTCTCTCTCTCATTCATTCTTTTCTCCTTTCAATCTAGAAGAGGGCGGGAATCAGATCTCACCCCCCGAACCCTCCGCACACAGACCCCCGTCGACCACCCCGTGTGATCCAAGAGACAATTCAATACATTGCACTCTGTCTGAATACAGGGGAGATCACACTGTTCTGGACACGGAGTGAAATAAAGTGGTGTTTATAAAAAGTTACGTATCACAACACGTGTCTCTGTCTCTCTCCGCCATCCCGGCCCGTGCTGTGTTATCCGTTCTCACCCAATGTGTTACTGGTAATTTTGTGGAAGTGCATGAAGGGATACGTGACCATATTAACTCTTTATTAACTCACATGATAGGATTAGCCACAAACACA
Organism: Heptranchias perlo; assembly: GCF_035084215.1. Lineage (NCBI taxonomy): Eukaryota > Metazoa > Chordata > Chondrichthyes > Hexanchiformes > Hexanchidae > Heptranchias > Heptranchias perlo. Next base: position 136,401 of record NW_027139215.1, on the reverse strand, counting down.
AAGTAAGCACAATTGTGTAATTGCGTTTGAGCCTTGGTATGTCGATAATTAGGCCTAGCACAGCCTGGCCTTCCTTGAGATAAGGACAGAATATAATAATAATAGAGTTGATGAATGGCCATGAAGCCTTACTTATAACAAGGAACAGGAATGTAGAGAGAAAGAAAGTAGCTGAAATCTGCTCAGGCCTACGTGATGGCTATGGATGTTCCGGGGCTGGCTCACTACTTGATTGACCAACTACCTGAGCAAATAAAGAATGTACGTGTACGCCCATATTCTGTAACAGGTGGGCGTTGCCGAATGAATTGTATAAACATGAGCTGTTTCATTGACTCGGCGAAGTTGCACCCTCAACCATTGTTTGAGGTGCACTTCCACTTGTATACAAGTTGGGGTTCAATAAAGTTTCTCCTTGTACTACTTGTTTGGGTGTTAATGCATTTGCATAGTGTTAAGTTTCGACAGTTTTCATCAACATCTTTGAATGTGGCAGCACAAGTTTGTGAAACCGTTGAAACAGCATCCGGTTCCTTGGCTTAATAATAGAGAAATAGAGCACAAGAGCAAGGAAGTTATGTTAAACGTTTATAAATCATTGTTCAGGCCTCATCTGAAGTATTGTGTCCAATTCTGGGCACTATAATTTATTAAGGAGGTCAAGGTCTTGGAGAGGATGGAGAGGAGATTTCCCAGAATTATACCAGGGATGGGGTTTAGTTGTGTGGAGAGACTCGAGAACCTGGGATTGTTCTGCTTCGAGCAATGAAGGTTAAGGGTAGAAGTAATCCACGTGTTCAAAATTAAGAGGGGTTTTGATCGAGTAAATAAGGAGAAACTTCACCCACTGGCGGGAGGGTCGGCAACCAACGGACGCAGATTTAAGATAATTGGCAAAAGAACTAGAAGGGAAATAAGGAGATTTTTTTACACAGCGAATTGTTATGATCTGGAACGCACTGCCTTAAAGGATGGTGGAGCTCGATTCAATCGTAACTTTAAAAGGAGAATTGGATAAATACTTGAGTATCTCCCCACAGATACCACCTGACCTGCTGAGTGTTGCCAGCAGTTTCTGGGTTTATTTTTGAGCTTTCACTGGAGCAGGTTTCCTGACAACCTGCAACTTGCCTCAAGGGCGCAGCTTCAAGCACAACTTTCTTGTGCTCTTCTCACACACAAGATCGCACTTTACTTTCCTACACACGCGCTTTAAAATCTGCCGTTTCCGCACACAGCGTCCTGCCCCACGAGAATTTGAAAGACCTTTCGCTCATGGCCTGTAATCGCTCCTTTTTCCCCACAGGCGCTCTTTACATTTATCCGCAATTTGATTCAATCGCACGCTTCAACAGAACTATTAAGATCAAGGCGGAACACTTCCGATCTTACAGCACCGCCACAACTTGCCAAATGTGAACCTTTCAACCGCCATTCGCAGCTCTGCAGCGCTGCCCGTCACTCACGCAACTCAACTGCTGAGAGAAAAGAGCGAAAAAGCATCAAAACAAAAAACAGTTCTTCAGTTACCATCCCCTGGATCACAAGATTCCCCAAGTAAATTGCGTGTACAATCGGGCGGCTGTCTTTCCAGAGACCAGCCCTGCTTTCGTCGTGTTTGTCTGTCGAGCGGTCACGCAGATCGAAATGTATCGACTGATTTCAAGGTACAATTGAACATTGGTGCGAATGGGACATGTGCCCAATAGAAACAGCGGTCGGAGCAGAGCAAAATTAAAGGAGTGAGATCGTGAAAGTGAATGTTAGAGTCGGCAATGCCGCATGAAATGGAAGGAGGAAAGGAAAGGCGGCCTATTGACTGTGGAAGGAAGAAAAAGTTGGGAGAAGAGGCGGGTTTGAACTGTGGAACATCAAGTACAGGCATGTGAGAGAGGTGGGATTTGATGGAATAAATAGGTTTTCGACACAACAAAAAATGTTTTTCTCATGTGTTAAATATTGATATATTATTGCATTATATTCGCAAGCGCGGGAGAGAACAAAAGAAGCAGCGCACACTATGCCGTGACTCGGATTCGAACCGATGTTGCTGCGGCCACAACGCAGAGTACTCACCACTATACGATCACGGCGCCACACTTATGTGGTTGAGTTTCTCCCTGAACTATTTAAATAGTGCCTTTAACGTAGCAAAACGTCCCAAGGCGCTTCACATGAGATTTTTTTAAACAAAATTTGACACCGAGCCACAGAAGGAGATATTAGAAGCAAAATACTGCGGATGCTGGAAATCTGAAATAAAAACAGAAAATGCTGTAAATAATCAGCAAGTCAGGCAGCGTCTGTGGAGAGAGAAACAGAGTTAACGTTTCAGGTCGATAATCCTTTGTCAGAACTGGAAAAGGTTGAAGATTAAACAGTTTTTAAGCAAGTACAGAGTCAGGAAAAGGGATGGGGGAGGAAGGGGAGGGGAGGAAAGAACAAAAGGGAAGGACTCTGATAGGATGGAGGGCAGGAGTGATTAAATAATAAAAGGGGTGATGGTGCAAGGCAAGGAGGGTGGTAATGGGACAAGTGAAGAAACAAAAGATGGGTCGAGAGGAGCTGTAAATGGCAACATTAGAACCACAATCAGCACTTGGTCTCCGAAAAGAATGTGATCAGTGATTATGATCTGAAGTTATTGAAATTAATGTTGAGTTCAGAAGGTTGTAAAGAGCCTGATCGAAAGATGAGGGGCTGTTTCTCGAGCTTATGTTGAGCTTCATTGGAACGGAGTCGGAGGCCGAGGACAGAGAGGGCAGAGTGGGATTGGGACGGGGAATTAAAATGGCAAGCGACCGGAAGCTCAGGGACACGCTTGTGGACTGAGCGGAGGTGTTCAGCAAAGCGATTACAAATAAATCGCTGTTTCACCTGGGAGGAATGTTTGGGACCCTGGAAGGTGGGAAGGGAGGAGGTGAAAGGGCAGGTGTTGCATCTCCTGCACTCGCATGGGAAGGTGCCGTGGGGAGGAGATCGGGTGTTGGGGGTGATGGAAGAGTGGACCAGGGTGTCGTGGAGGGAGTGGTCCCTTCGGAAGGCTGAAAGTGGAGGGGATGGGAAGGTGTTTTTGGTGGTGGCATCGCGCTTGGACGTGGTGGAAATGGCGGAGGATCATACATTGAATGTGGAGGCTGGTGGGGTGGAAGGTAAGGACATGGGGGACCTACCGTGGTACTGGGAGGGAGTGGAATGGGAAAGGGCAGAAGTGAAGGAAATCGGATGGACACAGTCGAGGGCCCAGTCAACGACAGTGGAGGGGAACCCTAGGTTGAGAAAAAGGGAAGACATATCGGAAATACTGGTGCGCAAGGTGGCATCGCCAGAACAGACACAACGGAGATGGAGAAACTGGGAGAAGGGAATAGGGGCCTGACAGGAAGCGGAGTGGGAGGAAGTGTAATCAAAGTAGCTGTGCGGGTCGGTGGACTTATAATAGATTTTGGTTGACAGCCTATCCCCGGAAATGGAGAAAGAGGAAGGGAAGGGAAGGTTCGGAGATGGACCGTGTGAAGGCGAGGGGAAGGGTGAAAATTGGAAGCAAACTTGACTGGGGCGAGAGCAGGAAGTGACATCGATACAGTCATCAATGTACCGGAAAAAGAGGTGAGGGAGGGGATCTGAGTAGGACTGGAACAAAGAATGTTCCACCTCTCCCACAAGTTCAGCCAGGCAGAGGAGGGTGGTGGAGGATGGGGATTGGTTGGACCTTCGTTCATGGAAGAGGCAGGGGGCACGCAGGCCGTCCTGTTGGGGGATGGAGGTGTAGACGGACTGGACGTCCTGGGTGAAAAGGAGAGGGTTAGGGCCGGGGAACTGGAAATTGTTCAAGTGGCGGAAGGCATCGGATGAGTTGCGGATAGAGATCGGAATAAACTGGACGACGGGAGAGAAAGTAGAGTCGAAATAGGAAGAAAAAATTGTTCCGCGGGGCAAGAACAGGTTGAGACGATGGGTCTCCTGGGACAGTCCAGTTTTTGGATCTTGGGAAGGAGGTAGAAGCGGGCTTGGGGGACTATGAGGTTGGAGGCTGTGGGGAGAAGTTCTCCACAGGAGATGAGATCTGTGATGGTCTGCGAAACGATGGATTGATGTTGGGTGGTGGGATCACGGTCCAGGGGAAGGTAGGAGGATGTCGAGAGTTGGCGTTCAGCCTCCACTAGTTCGAGGTCTACTCACCTCACAACAACAACAGAGCCGCCCTTGTCAGCAGGTTTAATGACAATGTCAGGGTCAGACTCGAGAGAACGGAGTGCTGTGAGTTCAGAGGGAGGGAGGTCAGAGTGAGTGAGGGGAGCAGAGAAATTGAGACGGCCGATGTCACGCCGGCAGTTCCCAATGAAAAAATCAAGAGAGGGTAAGAGGATAGAGGGAGGGGTCCAGGTGGACCAAGAAATCTGAAGATAGGAGAAAGGTCCGCTGTGCGGGGGGAAGACTCCTGGACAAGGAAATGGGCGCGGAGGAGAAGGCGACGGAAGAAGAGCTCAGCATCGAGTCCAGCTCGAAACTCATTGAGGTGGGGGCGTAAGGGGATGAAGCTGAGGCCTTTGCTGAGGACTGACGTTCGGTGTCAGAGAGGGGAATGTCAGGGGGAATGGTGAAAACACGACAAAGAGATTGGAGGGAGGGGTGGGGTCAGAGAAAAGTGAAGGGGAAGAAGGATCGGGAGGGGTGTTGGTATCTCAGGGTTGTTGAAACTTGCGGTCCTTGACACCTGAAAGGAAGAAAAAAGTTTTTCGCTGAAGCGCCGGATGAGGCGAAGGATGAAATGGAACTGCGGACCAGGACAGCTCTGAAGTAGAGAGAGTCGGTGCTGCTGAAGAGAGAGTGTTTGATCAGGTTTCTACTGAAACTCACTTTCACAGACACATCTCCTTCCTCAGCAACTGTGTCCGGCTCCGACTTATTCCACGTGGATTCCAACTTAAATTCCACCCTTCATGTTTCGGATCCGCCCATGATTCCAGATATCTCCATGATATTCATCGTTCCTCCAACCACTGCTCCCGCCGCTTCCTGAGATCCACGCTCAACGCCACGCACCGCCACATGCTCACTCTCGACCTCTCTCTCCACGCATGGTTTTTATCCCATCCGCGCCATTATTGCATTTACCGTTTGATGTGTTGGTTCCTTCATTATATTCATCCAGAAGTCCAGGGTCTCGGTCCAATCCGAAGCCACGGTGGATGAATTTTGCATTGCTCGATGAACTCTGTTTGCTCAAATCAGCAAAGTCCTGATTGGCGCCCGGAGGTGTTGCGAGTGTCAGATGTGAATAACGTGAAGTATCAATCAAAGTGCACAATGACGCCCCGGTTAAGCGAGTATCTCTCATCGGATATTACTGCACCGCCGCAACTTGCCAAATGTGCACCTATCAACCGCCATTCGCAGCTCTGTGGCGCTGCCCGTCGCTCACACAACTCAACTGCTGAGAGAAAAGAGCCAACAAGCATCAAACAAAAACCGGTTCTTCAGTTACCATCCCCTGGATCACAAGATTCCCCAAGTAAATGTCGTGAGCAATCGGGCGACTGTCTTTCCAGAGGCCAGCCCTGTTTGTCTGTCGAGTGGTCACGCAGATCGAAATGTATCGACTGGTTTCAAGGTACAAATGAACATTGGTGCGAATGGGACATGTGCCCAATAGAAACTGCGGTCGGAGCAGAACAAACTTAAAGGCGTGAGATCGTGAAAGTGAATGTTAGAGTCGGCAATGCCGCAGGATGTGCCCATGAAATGGAAGGAGGAAAGTCAAGGAGGCCTATTGATTGTGGAAGGAAGAAAAATCTGGGAGAACAGGTGGGTTTGAACTGTGGAACATCAAGTACAGGCATGTGAGAGTGCTGGGATTTGACAGAACAAATAGGTTTCCGCCAGCAACAAAAAATATTTCTTTCATGTGCTAAAGATTGATTTCTTGCTGCATTCTATTCGCAAATGTGGCAAAGGATGAAAGAGGTAAATGAAACAGTATTGTAACTCGTATTCGAGCCGAAGTTACTGTGATCATAACGCAGAGAATGAACCACGATAGGATCACGGCAACGCACATCAGGTGGGGCAGTCGTGCCCGAACAACAGCAATGTCGCGCACGGTGCTGCTCGGAAAAGAAAGATGTTTGGTCATCTGTTTAAAAAAAGCATGCACTTTAAACTCTGGCAGTGGTGGGATTTGAACCCACGCCCCCGAAGAGACTGGAGCCTTAATCCAGCGCCTTAGACCGCTCGGCCACACTACCACCTGATACTAATGTGTTCAGAATCTGCTACCTGGAGATTGAAATGTGGTTTTCTTGCTTTTTGACCTTTGAATCCAGGATTTTCCATTGAACGAATAAAATAAATGGGCTTTCTGAGCAATGTTCATGCGACGAGGTGACCGAGTGGTTGAGGTTATGGTCTGTTTATCCATTGTGCTCTGCACGCATGGTTTTGTATCCCATCCGCGCCATTATTGCATTTACCGTTTGATGTGTTGGTTTCTTCCTTATATTCATCCAGAAGTCTTGGGCCTCGGTCCAACCCGAAGCCACGGTGGATGAATTTTGCATTGCTCACTGAACTCTGCTCAAATCAACAAAGTCCTGATTGGCGGCCGGAGGTGTTGCGAGTGTCAGATGTGAATAACGTGAAGTATCAATCAAAGTGCACAATGACGCCCCGGTAAAGCGAGTATCTCCCCACAGATACTGCGATTTATTGATTTGTGCAACTGTCATTTGCGAAATAAACGAATGTATTTAATTATATATCTGTACGGATAAGGAAAAACCCACTTTGACCAATTCCTTGTTACTATCGTGCTGAGTATCCCCGCCTATCACCTGGGAGACTGGTGTTTAATTCCCCGATAAGGAGGTCATTGCTGCTTTGAGAAGCTTCACTTTCATTTATCTGTAATATTGGATGTGGAAAATACAATGAAAAACTGACTCGGCCTTGCCCACTTCCAAAATTTTGATCTCACAGCGATTTTAAAGTCTGCTCTCTGCCTCACTTTTCAGCTCGATGTGAGAACCACAATAATGGGCAAGAAATAAAACGGAGAATCGCGCTGTGAACAGACCGGGTCTCAGTCACCAGCCTGAAACAGAGAGAGGCCGACCGACAGAGAGAGGAACGGAGAGAGACAACCATCTTCAGCCAGAAGTGCCGAGTGGATGATCCATCTCGGCCTCCTCACGAGATCCCCACCATCACAGAATCCAGTTTAACATCGAGGTGAAGACTGACGCAGAGAGCAGATTTTAAAACCACTGGAACATCAGCGAAATTAAAGTGAGGCAAGTGGGAGTCAACTCCGAGTCAGTTCCAACTGTATTTTCTGCAAATAAACAAAAGTGAAGCTTTTAAATGCGATAAAATTATAAACTCATCATCGGGGAATTGAACCCGGGTCGCCCGGATGAGAGGCGGGGATACTCACTACGATGCTAACGAGGAACTGCTGCAGTGATTGTGCACTCATCCCTGATGGTGTTCGACATCCTTCATGTGTCAGTGCATTTCTTTTATTAATTATTTGATGACAGTTTGTTTAATTTTCCACGGTTATACTGTTAAAAGAACCTTTTACATTTCCATCTCTTTGTTAAACAACGAACTGACTCTGTTTTTCTTGCGTTCTTTCTTTCTCTCTTATCGTGGTGAGTTGCCCCGCCTTCGTCCGGGGTTTAATTCCCTGACGGGGAGGAAGCATTTTTAAGACGCCAACTTTTAATTTTATGTCTTCGGCTCGCTTCTTCTTACAAAACTACAGAGAAAAATATAACAAAAGAAAGAAATAAACAGGTGATTGTCACTTTCAGAATATGATTGAACGGAGACGGGTTGGGGGCTGGATGCACGCTGTGTTACCGAGCGATCACTCATTGCGATTTTTACTGAGCAGTGGTTAAGGTGATAAATTCGAAATCCATCGTTAGATTTGCACCTTCACCTAGTTTAAAATGGGTTCCTCAGTGATATAAATAAACCGGTAACAACCCCGAAACCCCAGCGGGTATATTTGTTCCGATACTTCGTGACGGTCTCAATTTCCATTGAAATTTTCAATCAGCAAATCCCAGCGGTTGTTATGAGTTTGACAAACTAATTTATGTACTTGACTGGTTCCTGGAAATGATCAAAGTGGGGTTTTCCTTACCAATACAGATATATAAATAAACACATTCGGTCATTTCACAAATGACAGTTGGATAAATAAATAACTCGCAGTATCTGTGGAGAGATACTTGCTTTTCCGGGGTGTCATTGTGCACTTTGATTGATACTTCACGTTATTCACATCTTACACTCGCAACACCTCAGGACTTTGCAGATTTGAAAAGAGTTCAGCGAGCAATGCAAAATTCATCCACCGTGGCTTCGGATTGGACCGAGGCCCAAGACTTCTGGTTGAATTTCAAGAAGGAACCAACACATCAAACGGTAAATGCAATAATGGCGCGGATGGGATAAAAACCATGCGTGCAGAGCACAATGGATTAGGAATCCATCACCTCAACCACTCGGTCACCTCGTCGCATGAACATTGCTCAGAAAGCCCATTTATTTTATTCGTTCAATGGAAAATCCTCGACTCAAAGGTCAAAAAGCAAGAAAACCACATTTCAATCATCAGATAGCAGATTCTGAATAAACGCCATGAGTGGGTAGCGTGGCCGAGCGGTCTAAGGCGCGGGATTAAAACTCCAATCTCTGCGTGAGCTCGAATCCCACCGCTATCAGAGTTTACAGTTCTCAATACTTTAACCACATCACCAAACATCCTTCTTTTCCAACCAATACCGTGCGCGACATTGCTGTTGTTCGGGCACGACTGCCACAGCTGATGTGCGTCGCCGTGATCGTATCGTGGTCCATACTCTGCGTTGTGGTCGCAGGAATCCGAGTTACAGGACAGTTTTGTTTACCGCTTTTCCCCTTTGCCACATTTGTGAATAGAATGCAGCAAGAAATCAATTGTCAGCACATGAAAGAAATATTTTTTGTTGCTGGCGAAAACCAATCCATTCCTTCAAATCCCAGCACTCTCACATGCCTGTACTTGATGTTCCACAGTTCAAAACGGTCTGTTCTCCAGGCTTTTTCTTCCTTCCATAATCAATAGGCCGGCTTTCCTTTCCTCCTTCCATTTCAGGGACACTTTCCTGCGGCATTGCCGACTCTAACATTCACTTTCACGATCTTATTTGTTCTGCTACGACCGCTGTTTCTATCCCATTCTCACAGTTTTTCTTTCTCCGTCGCGGCTGTTTTGACGATGCCACTTTCCACAACGCTACTTCTGATATGTCTTCCTTTTTCCTCAACAGAGGATTCCCCTCCACTGCAGTTGACTTGGCCTCGACTGTGTCCGTCCTATTTCCTGCACTTCTGTCCTTATTCATTCCACTCCCTCCCAGAACCACGGTCGGTCCCTTTGTCCTTACCTTCCACCCCACCAGCCTCCACATTCAACGTATCATCCTCCGCCACTTCCACCATCACCACAAACATCTTCCCCTCCCCTCCCCTTTCAGCCTTCCGAAGGGACCGCTCCCTCCAGGAAACCTTGGTCCACTCTTCCATCACCCCCAACACTCGCTCTCCTCCCCTCGGCACCTTCCCATGCGAGTGCAGAAGATGCAACACCTGCCCTTTCACCTCCTCCCTTCCCACCTTCCAGGGTCCCAAACATTCCTTCCAGGTGAAACAGCGATTTATTTGTAACAGCTTTGCTGAACACCTCCGCTCAGTCCACAAGCGTGGCCCTGAGCTTCCGGTCGCTTGCCATTTTAATTCCCCGTCCCACTCCCACTCTGAACTCTCTGTCCTCGGCCTCTTACACTGTTCCAATGAAGCTCAACATAAGCTCGAGAAACAGCACCTCATCTTTCGATCAGGCTCTTTACAACCTTCTGAACTCAACATTGATTTCAATAACTTCAGATCATAAACACTGATCACATTTTTTCGGACAGTAAGTGCTGATTGTGGTTCAAATTTTGCCATTTACAGCTCCTCGAGACCCATCTTTTGTTTCTTTACTTGTCCCATTACCACCCTCCTTGCCTTGCACCATCATCCCTTTTGTTATTTAATCACTCCTGCCCTCCACCCCATCAGAGACCTTCCCTTTTGTTCTTTCCTCCCCTCCCCTTCCTCCCCCATCCCTTTTCCTGACTCTGTACTTGCTTAAAAACTGTTTAATCTTCAACCTTTTCCAGTTCTGACAAAGGATTATCGACTTGAAACGTTAACTCTGTTTCTCTCTCCACAGACGCTGCCTGACTTGCTGATTATTTACAGCATTTTCTGTTTTTATTTCAAATTTCCAACATCCGCAGTATTTTGTTTCTGATATCTCCTTCTGTGGCTCGGGGTCAAATTTTGTTGAAAAAGCGCCTGTGACGCGCCTTGGGACGTTTTGCTACGTTAATGGTGCTATTTAAATAGTTCGGGTAGAAACTCACTCACTGACGTGAGGCGCCGTGATCGTGTAGTGGTTAGTACTCTGCTTTGTGGCCGCAGTATCCTCGGTTCGAATCCGAGTCACGGCATAGTGTGCGCTGCTCATTTTGTTCTCTCCCGCGCTTGCGAATATAATACAACAATATATCAATATTGAACACATGAGAAAAACATTTTTTGTTGGTGGCGAAAACCTATTTATTCCATCAAATCCCAGCACTCTCACATGCCTGTACTTGATGTTCCTCAGTTCAAACCCGCCTCTTCTCCCAGCTTTTTCTTCCTTCCTCGGTCAATCGGCCGCCTTCACTTTCCTCCTCCCATTTCATGGACACTTTCCTGCTCCATTGCCGACTCTCACATTCACTTTCACGATCTCACGCCTTTAAGTTTGTTCTGCTCCGACCGCTGTTTCTATTGGGCACATGTCCCATTCGCACCAATGTTCATTTGTGCCTTGAAACCAGTCGATGCATTTCGATCTGCGTGACCGCTCGACAGACAAACACGACGAAAGCAGGGCTGGTCTCTGGAAAGACAGCCGCCCGATTATTCACGAAATTTACTTGGTGAGTCTTGTGATCCAGGGGATGGTAACTGAAGAACTGGTTATTGTTTTGATGCTTGTTGGCTCTTTTCTCTCAGCAGTTGAGGTGCGTGAGTGACGGGCAGCGCGACAGAGCTGTGAATGGAGGTTGAAAGGTTCACATTTGGCAAGTTGGGGCGGTGCAGGAAGATCGGAAGTGTTCCGCCTTGATCTTAATAGTTCTGTTGAAGCGTGCGATTGAATCAAATTGCGGATAAATGTAAAGAGCGCCTGTGGGGAAAAAGGAACGATTACAGGCCATGAGCGGAAGGTCTTTCAAATTCTCGTGCCGCAGGACGCTGTGTGTGGAAACGGCAGATTTTAAAGCGCGTGTGTCGGAAAGTAAAGTGCGATCTTGTGTGTGAGAAGAGCACAAGAAAGTTGTGCTTGAAGCTGCGCCCTTGAGGCAAGTTGCAGGTTGTCAGGAAAACTGCGATAGTGAAAGCTCAAAAATAAACCCAGAAACTGCTGGCAACACTCAGCAGGTCAGGTAGTATCTGTGGAGAGATACTCAAGTATTTATCCAATTCTCCTTTTAAAGTTACGATTGAATCGAGCTCCACCATCCTTTAAGGCAGTGCGTTCCAGATCATAACAATTCGCTGTGTAAAAAAAATCTCCTTATTTCCCTTCTTGTTCTTTTGCCAATTATCTTAAATCTGCGTCCGTTGGTTGCCGACCCTCCCGCCAGTGGGTGAAGTTTCTCCTTATTCACTCGATCAAAACCCCTCTTAATTTTGAACACGTGGATTACTTCTACCCTTAACCTTCATTGCTCGAAGCAGAACAATCCCAGGTTCTCGAGTCTCTCCACACAACTAAACCCCATCCCTGGTATAATTCTGGGAAATCTCCTCTCCATCCTCTCCAAGACCTTGACCTCCTTAATAAATTATAGTGCCCAGAATTGGACACAATACTTCAGATGAGGCCTGAACAATGATTTATAAACGTTTAACATAACTTCCTTGCTTTTGTGTTCTATTTCTCTATTATTAAGCCAAGGAACCGGATGCTGTTTTAACGGCTTCACCAACTTGTGCTGCCACAGTCAAAGATGTTGATGAAAACTGTCGAAACTTAACACTATACAAATGCATTAACACCCAAACAAGCAGCACAAGGAGAAACTTTATTGAACCCCAACTTGTATACAATTGGATGTGCACCTCAAACAATGGTTGTGGGTGCAACTTCGCCGAGTGAATGAAACAGCTCATGTTTATACAATTCATTCGGCAACGCCCACCTGTTACAGAATATGGGCGTACACGTACATTCTTTATTGGCTCAGGTAGTTGGTCAATCAAGTAGTGAGCCAGCCCCCGAACATCCAGAGCCATCACGGAGGCCTGAGCAGATGTCAGCTCTTTTCTTTCTCTTTACATTCCTGTTCCTTGTTATCAGTAAGGCTGGAGCCAGTCTCAAGGCTTCATGGCCATTCATCAGCTCTATTATTATTATATTCTGTCCTTATCTCAAGGAAGGCCAGGCTGTGCTGGGCCTAATTATCAACATACCAAGGCTCAAACGCAATTACACAATTGTGCTTACTTTGTGTTTGTGGCTAATCCTATCATGTGAGTTAATAAAGAGTTAATATGGTCAAGTATCCCGTCATGCACTTCCACAAAATTACCAGTAAAACATTGGGTGAGAACGGATAACACAGCACGGGCCAGGATGGCGGAGAGAGACAGAGACGCCTGTTGTGATCTGTAACTTTTTATAAACACTTCAGCTTATTTCACTCCGTGTCCAACACCGTGCGGTCTCCCCTGGTGTGTCAGTTTTCTGTGTTCATACAGTGTAATGTATTGAATTGTCTCTTGGATCACACGGAGTGGTCGACGGGGGTCTGTGTGCCGAGGGTTCGGGGGGTGAGCTCTGATTACCGCCCTCTTCTGGATTGAAAGGAGAAAAGAATGAATGAGAGAGAGAAGCGATGTGGGAGAAGGGATGATGGAAGAATTTGTCCATGAACCGGATTAAAGTGGCCAAAAATAAGATAATATTAAGATATCATCAGCAGAACATTAATACAAGCTGTAAAACAAAAGCAAAATACTGCAGATGCTGGAAATCTGAAGTAAAAACAGAAAATGCTGGAAATACTCAGCAGGTCAGGCAGCATCTGTGGAGAGAGTTCTGATGAAAGGTCATCGACCTGAAAGGATGTTTCTCTCTCCACAGATGCTGCCTGACCTGCTGAGTGTTTCCCGCATTTTCTGTTTTTATTATTAATATAACCTGAGCTCTGTCGAGCGTTTGTTGGGCGATTCACTGATAAAGCTGGGAATTGAGGGGAAGCTGGTTCATGGCGAACCCCAGCTCTGAATCCCCCCGGCAGAGAGTTCAAGGAATGTTCAATATAAATGAGATTCAACGACAGTCTCAGAAAATCTCTCCTTGATGGTCGGTCTCATTCTCCCGAAGTGAGGAATGAGCGGGAGGGGCAATTCCACCCGCGGTTATATTTTATTCCAAGAGGATGACCCAAAAACTAGCTTGATGTGGGGCCGAAATAGCTCAGTTGGGAGAGCGTTAGACTGAAGATCTAAAGGTTCCTGGTTCGATCCCGGGTTTCGGCCGTTTTCGGGTTATTTAGTTTCTTCTTCTTTGGGTCGATTCTCGAACATTTGTTTGCACTGACATTTTTACCCAACACTGAACGGTTGGGGATGGAATAGAGAGACATCAAGGATGTCTGTATTTAGCTTTTATTTCTCCATTTCCTTCTGCCTTTCTCTCTGGTTTTTGTCTCTCTCGGTGCCCGATGAACATTTGATTTGATGCATTTGTCCTAAACTGATGCCTTTTCCACATCTCAGGCGGTCAGACACGCTCTGTCTGTCTGTTACTGCTTGTGACCATTAACGGGAACAGGCCGCGAGTTAAACATTTATCAGGAAACCGCCAGAGAGATAACACAGCGGGAATAAAACACATTGCCTCACATTGTTAGACACCGAGTGACACAGATTGTAATGTGTGTCAGTCAACAGACCCGGAAAAGGAAAGAAATAGAGAGATAGAAAAGAGTCATAAAAAGAAAGAAAACCCTTTCTCCACCCCAACAACAACAACTTGCATTTATATCGCGCCTTTAACGGAGTAAAACGTCCCAAGGCGCTTCACAGGAGAGATTATCAAACAAAATGTGACACGGAGCCACATAAGGAGATATTGGGACAGGTGAGGTCGGTTTTAAGTGTCTGAAGGGAGGAGAGAGAGGTAGAGAGGCGGGGAGGTTAAGGGAGGGAAATCCAGAGCTTTGGGCCCAGTCGGTTGAAGGCACGGCCGCCAATGGTGGAGCGATGAAAATCGTGGATGCGCAAGAGGCCTGAATTGGAGGAGCTCAGAGATCTCGGAGGGTTGTAGGGGTGGAGGAGGTTACAGAGATAGGGAGGGGCGAGGTCATGGAGGGATTTGAACACGAGGATGAGAATTTAAAATTTGAGATGTTGGTGGACTGGGAGCCAATGTAGGTCAGCGAGCAGAGGGGTTCTCCTCCTGAACGGTGGTTTGAATGTTTGGGGGGCGGGGCTGTGATAAATATCTCGATTTGATATAATGATCCCACTTTTCAACTACCCCAAATTATTACAATGCTGACCTGGAACAATCGAGAACATACCGCAAAACAAGACATTAAGATCAATTGTCACTTTAGCAAGGAGTTTAAAAGATTCTTCTAAGAAGGAGAAGGCTCAAGAAATGGACTGTGACCATTTCATGATGGCCGATTTATTTGTGTCCAGGGAGAGGGATGAGACACATGAAATGTTTCACACATTTCAAATCTCCGCGGTCAGACTGCCGATTGTTTATTGATCAGGAAGATGGCTGGTAATAATCTGAGACCCAGTGAAGAGGTGAGAACAGAGCAGCAGGGAATGATCCCAGAACAATAGGAGCCAGCAGCTCACCGTCTGGTCCCTGTGTCAGGGACAATACACAACACCTCAGCTCCAGACCAGGAACACAGAGCTGCTGTTAACGTGGCCCAGCCCTCGCAAACTGCTGGAACTGTGGGATGGAAATCAGACTTTGGGTCTTGGAGGCTGCTTTAGGGACTCAGTGGCGAATCGAAAGAATGATTTCTATTAAAGAGCAGGGCTCTGCTCCATCACAGACTGATACTGTTCAGGACATGGCAGAGTAAAGCTCCCTCTACACTGTGCCATCAAACACTCCGGGGGCAGGTGCATCAAGGGTTAGATCAAGATCAAATCTCACTCCACACAGTCACAGAGGATGTCATTTGTGACTTTGACAAGGGCCGTTTCAGTACTGTGGCAGGAGTGGAAACCTGATTGGAGGGATTCAAACATGGTGTTGTGGGAAAGATGGACACGGATTTGGGAGGCGACAACACTTTGGAGAGGAAAGGGAGGTGGGAGATGGGGTGGTAGTTTGCAAGGATACAGGGGTCAAGGGTGGGTCTTTTATGAAGGAGGGTGATGATGGAAGATTTGATGGGGAGGGGGACAGTACCTGAGGAGAGGAGACCATTAACAATGTCAGCTGACATGGGGCCAGGAAGGGAGGTTGTGTGGTCAGCAGTTTGGTGGGAATAGGGTCGAGGGAGCAGGAGGTGGGTCAAGAGAGCTCAGAGAGGGCATGAGGGGAGGTGGGAGAGAAACTTGGTGGGCGAGGGGAATGGAGGGAGAGCGGCAGAGGCAGCTGAATGAATGGTCTCAATCTTAGTCACATCCCCCATGATTGTCTTTCAATTTATCTTAAATCTTTCTCTTCTGGTTTTAACCCTTCCATCACTGGAAACAATTTCTCCTTTCATAATTGTGAATACCTCCTTTGAATCGTCCGTTAACTTTCCGGTTGTAGTCTCAGTGCCCTTCCTGCTAATGTGTTTTTCAGTTCCCATATGGTCTAGCGGTGAGGAATCCTGTTTTTCACCCAAGTGGCCCGGGTTCGACTCCCGGTGTGGGAATAGTCAAACTTTAGTCCCAGCCTCCCAATTTGCCTGCAATCCGGGCTGTGGCTGCTCCTTCCTCTCTCGCTTCTGTGTCAGCCCCACAATCACACTGAGAAATGAGGCAAACCACAGCTCTGAAAGGGACAGTGCACCAAAAACCCAGTCGCACAAGCTGAAGGGAAGCAAGCAACAATGTCCCGACAGGTCACTCAGCAGCTCATGGCCAAGCGTTTGACGACAGCCGTCTTATCATTTACTGTAAAACCCGAGTCTGAGTGAAACACGCACAGAACAATCTTGAAACACTCAGCGGGTCGGGCCCCATCTGCGGAGAGAACGGACCAATTGACTGAGAGTCTCAATGATTCGAGGAAAGAGACACGGCCCACTGTGAGAAACAAGGAACTTGCATTTGTATCGCACCTTGCACATCCGCAGGACATCCCAACGCACTTCACTGGAACTTCAGTCACTATCGTTTTATAAGAGAACGTAGCAGCCAAGTTGTGTACAGCAAGATCCCACAAACAGTGATGAGATATTGAGCAGATCGCCTGTTTGTTGGGTGCTGATGGTTGTGGAAAGAATATTGGCCTGGACACCGGGAGAACTCCCTGCTCTTCACAAATTGCCACGGGACATTTAAAACCTCGGAGCAGAAAGAAGGGACCCCCATTAAACACCTCATTCAAAGGACAGCACCTCTCACGATGCAGCTCCCTCTCAGAGCGACACAGTCAGTCTGGATCATGTGTCCCCGTCCTGGAACGGGAGATGGAACCCACACCCTTCTAAACACCAGCCTGACTCCCTGGTGTTACTCTCACCCTTGGCTAGTCATGAAGCAGACTGTGCCACTCCCAGAGTAACTGATGACCACAGCCTCAGCCCTGGGTCCCGGTCTGCACCATAACCGCAGCCTGTTACATCTCATCGAAAGTGGCGTGGGATTCCTGAGTTCATTCTGTGATCTGCATTGGGGGAGTGGGACTACATGGATTGATCTTCCATTGAGCCGGGAAGGACTCGATGGGCCAAATGGCCTCCTTCCATGCTGTAAACTTTCTATTTTTCTATGATTCTATGTGGGTGGAGAGGGATACAAGGAAGTGATCAGAGATGGCCTTATCCATGATTGACACAATCGGGAGTAGAGAGGCCACGTGAGATGGCAAGGTCGAGGGGGTGGCCATGAATATGGGTCGGGGAGTTTCGATGCAGGGAGAGATTAAGGCAAGATAAAGAATCACACAATAGACTTGTTAGCAAAATTGAAGCCCATGGGGTTAAACGGACAATGGCAGCGTGGATACAAATTTGGCTAAGGGGCAGATAACAGAGAGTAGTGGTGAACGGTTGTTTTTCAGATTGGAGGCAAGTATACAGTGGTGTCCCCCAGGGCTCCGTATTATGGCCACTGCTGTTTTTGATATATATTAATGACTGGGACTTGAGAGTACAGGGTATAATTTCAAATTTTGCACATGACACGAAACTCGAAAATGTAATAACCAATGTTGAGGATAGTAACAGACTTCAGGAAGACATAGACAGACTGGTGAAATGGGCAGAAACATGGCAGATGAAATTTAATGCAGAGAATTGTGAAGTGATACATTATGGTGGGAAGAATGAGGAGAGACAATATAAACTAAATGGTGCAATTTTAAAGGGAGTGCAGGAACAGAGAGACCTGGGAGTGTAGTTACACAAATCGTTGAAGGTGGCAGGATAAGTTGAGAAGGCTATTTAAAAAAGCAAATGGGGCCCTTGGTTTTATTAATTGAGGCACAGAATAGAAAAGCAAGGAATTGATACTAAACCTTTACAAAACACTGGTTGGGCCTCAGCTGGAGTATTGTGTTCAATTCTGGACACCAAACATTGGGAAGGATGTCAAGGCCTTCGAGAGGGTGCAGAGGAGATTTACTAGAATGGTGCCATGGATGAGGGACTTCAGTTATGTGGAGAGACTGATTAATGTTCCATCTGAACTGCCCCATCAAACACTCCCATGACAGGTACAGCACGGGATATATGCAGAATGAAGCTCCCTCTACACTGTCAAATCAAACATTCCTAGGGCAGGTACAACACGGGTTAGATACACAGTAATGCTTCCTCTACTCTGTGCAGTTTAGATCTCGCCTCAGATTTCAGATGAAAGGTTGCTTTGCTGCACACTCTGCTGGTGTCTCTCTGTATCTCTGCACCCAGTTACACCGCTCTCTACCTCCCTCTGCTGGTGTCTCTCTGTATCTCTGTACTCAGTTACACCGCTCTCTACCTCCATCTGTTTGTGCCTCTCTGTATCTCTGTACTCAGTTACACCGCTCTGTACCTCCCTCTGCAGGTGTCTCTCTGTATCTCTGTACACAGTTACACCGCTCTCTACCTCCCTCTGCTGGTTTCTCTCTGTATCTCTGTGCACAGTTACACCGCTCTCTACCTCCCTCTGCTGGTGTCTCTCTGTATCTCTGTACTCAGTTACACCGCTCTGTACCTCCCTCTGCAGGTGTCTCTCTGTATCTCTGTACACAGTTACACCGCTCTCTACCTCCCTCTGCTGGTGTCTCTCTGTATCTCTGTACTCAGTTACACCGCTCTCTCCCTCCCTCTGCTGGTGTCTCTCTGTAGCTCTGTACTCAGTTACACCGCTCTCTACCTCCCTCTGCTGGTGTCTCTCTGTATCTCTGTACTCAGTTACACCGCTCTCTACCTCCCTCTGCTGATGTCTCTCTGTATCTCTGCACTCAGTTGCACCGCTCAGTCTGTCCCCGCAGCTCCTCCGGGAGTTCAATGATTTTTAAATGAAGACTTTTTCCTGTGTGACTTCTGAAGTTTTGATCAGTGAAATGTTTGTGAAGGAGACGGATTGTGAGCTTGTAGTGTGGGACAGAAGTGATGTTATTTAATGGAGAAGCCACAAGATGCTATAAATTGAGTAGTGGTTTCTGTCCTGTGGCGGTTATCACGTTTGCCTCCCACGCGAGTGATTCCCGGGCGGGAACCTATTTTGGGAATTCGCACCATGTGAATCTCCAGAGTGAGTTTCTTCTCCTGTGAAATGGGGGCGATAATTGGCTTTTCCTGCTCAATGTAGCAACGGCTGCACCACATTCCTTCGGGGGAGAAGGGATTTTGGAGACGAGATGATGGAAGAAAGTGCCCACGAACCTGATTAAATGAGGCCAAACACAAGATAATATTAAGATGTCATCAGCTGAACATTAACATAACCTGAGCTCCGACATCTGGTCTGGTCCCATTCCCCCAGAATGAGGAATGAGCGGGAGGGGAAATTCCACCCGGTTTATATTTTCCTCCAAGGAGATGTCACAAAGTCCAATTTACAGTGGAGCCGAAAAAGTTGAGTTTGGAGAGCGTGAGATTGAAGATCTAAAGGTCTCTGGGTTTGATTCTGTGTTCGGCAATTTTTGTTGCTTGGTTCTCATTCTTTGAGTCGATTCTCGCATTTATTTGCACTGAAATTTTAACCGGCACAGAAAGGTTGGGGAAGAAATAGACAGGCATCAAGAATGGGAAATATTGGTAGTGTCTTTATTGAGCTTTTATTTCTCTATTCTCTTCTGCCTTTTTCTCTGGCATTTGTCTCTCGGTGCCGGGAGACCATTTGATTTGAGGCATTTGTCCTAAACTGATGTCTTTTCCACATCTCGGGGAGGTCAGACCCGCTCTGTCTGTTACTACTTGTGACCATTGACGGGAATAGACGCGAGTTAAACGTTTACCAGCAAACCGACAAAGAGATAACACAACGGGAATCAAACTCATTGGGCATGATTTTCTCGAGGGGGGGGGGGTCATGGGAGGCGGTCAGGGGTCATGGGAGCTGGTCAGGGGTCATGGGTTGGACAGTCATCGGTGCGAGGACTCAGTCATCGGGGGCTGGGTTCGGTGGTCATCGCGGGGGTCGGAGATCATGGGGTTTGTCGCTCGTGCAGGGGTGTCGGAGATTTGGAGGGGGTCGGCCGATCGCCTATATGGGATCGCGGCAGGTTGGCTTGTTGGGCCTGGAGGAAGCACTCCTGCTCCTCCGGGCCCACAAGCTGTGCTATAAAGGCATTCACCTGCTGTTTCGGGCCTTCCCGTCTCCTCTCATGTGGTGTGAAGGAGAAGGCCCAGGAATCCTGGCCCCCACGAGCTAAAAATAAAAAAGCTGTGAAAATGGAGGCCCGCATCCGAGCAACATGAACACACACACAGACAGAGACACACAAACACCAATAACCTGAAAGTAACACAGGACGACCTGACAAACAGTGGAAGCAGCATGCTGTGGATCGAGCTACGCGATCCCACAAACATGGATCAGATCAAAGCTCTGCCGTCCTGTCACATCCAGTTGTGAATGATGGTGGATAATTAAACAACTAACGGGAAGAGGCTCCATGAACATCCCCATCCTCAATGATGGTAAAGCCCAGCACGTGAGTGCAAAGTGTTCGCAACCGCCTTCAGCCAGAAGTGCCGAGTGGATGATCCATCTCGGCCTCCTCCCGAAATCCCCACCATCACAAAAGACAGTCGAACATCGAGGTGAAGAGTGATGCAGAAAGCAGATTATAAAACCGCTGGAATATCAGTGAAATTAAATTGAAAAACTCTGAGTCAGTTGCACTGCACATTCCACATCCAACATTGGAGATAAATACTTTTGAAAACGTTGAATCGCCGCGTTGAGAAATTGAACCACGTTCTCCCGCGTAAGAAGCAGGGACACTCACCACAATACTAAAGAGGAACTGCTGCATTGAATGTACACTCACCCCAGATGGTGTTAGACATGCTTCATGTGTCACTGCATTTCTTTTAACTATTTATTTGATGACAGTTTGTTTAATTTTCCACGGGCCACTCTTGAAAGAATCTTTTACATTTCCATCTCTTTGTTAGTCAATAACTGACTTTGTCTTTCTTTCGTTCTTTCTTTCTCTCTTATCCTGGTGAGTTGCCCCGCCTTCGTCCGGGGTTTAATTCCCCGACGGGGAGGAAGCATTTATAAGACGCCAACTTTTAATTTTATGTCTTCGCCGAGCATCTTCCCAAACAAAAACTACAGAGAAAAAAAACAGGTGATTGTCACTTTCAGAATATTATTGTACGGAGACTATTTGAGGACTGGATGCAGAGTAATTGTGATTTTCACGAACTGGTGGTTCAGGTGACAGATTCGAAATTCATTCATTTCCCCCGCGCAGGTTCAAATCTGACAGACTTCAGATCCCGTCATTCATCAACCTGTTTCATCTCTGCGTTTCAAAATTCAACAAGTATCTTCTAGAATTAATAATTCTTAAGTGAATTAAAATTCCACAGCATTGAGTAACCCCGAGTTTTATGCTCATTTTAATTGATCTGCAAGATTTCACGAAATCTACGACAGAAATAGAACAAAAGTCAGCCAAATTATCCATATTCTGACTCTCAGTATTTCTGAGTCAATCCATGTGTATGTGTGTCTGTCTGTCTGTGTATGTGCCTCATATTTTCTATATTTTCCTGAGAAGATCTGTCTCTTTCTGTCTCACTCTCTCCCGCGTTACCCACATCATGATCCAACATGAGATGGAAAAGTGGTCGGTAATTCTTCTTTCAACAGTGGTCCGTGGAAAGTGAAACAAACTGTCATCAAATGAACAGTTCAAACAGATTCACTGAAACGTGAAGCATCTGTGGTGAATATACGGCAACTGTCTGCACCAATTCCTCGTTAGTATCGTGGTGAGTATCCCCGCCTGTCACGCGGGAGACCGGGGTTCAATTCCCCGACGAGGAGGTTATTGCTGCTTTCGAAGCTTCACTTTCATTTATCTGCAATATTGGATGTTGAAAATACAATGAAAAACTGACTCGGCCTTTCCCACTTCCACAAATTGATTTCACAGCGATTTTAAATATCTGCTCTCTGCCTCACGCTTCAGCTCGATGTGAGAACCACAATGATGGGCAAGAAATAAAACGCAGAATCGGTTGTCACCAGCCCGAAACAGAGAGAGACAGGTCTCGGAACAGGCGCAGACATGAAAGATCGCGCAGACATGAAAGATCGCGCAGACAGCAATGAAACTGATGCATGTTTCAGTGAATCTATTTTAACTACTTCTTTGATGACAATTTGTTTAACTTTCCACATGCCACTTTGTTAGTCAAGGTCCAGAGAAAAATTATTTGAGGAGCAGGGAAAAAGTGACAGATAGAAAGGAAGAGAGAGACACTCAGAAACGCATATAACAAGTGTGACAGACATAGTCATATTCACACATACACAAACACACACATTCCTCTCTACATAAACACTTACACACAAACATACACACACCAATAACCTGAAAGTAACACAGGACTACTTGACAAACAGTGGAAGCAGCATGCTGTCGATAGAGCTAAGCGATCCCACAAACAACGGATCAGATCAAAGCTCTGCAGTCCTGCCACACCCATTTGTGAATGATGGTGGATAATGAAACAACTAACGGGAAGAGGCTCTATGAACATCCTCATCCTCAATGATGGTAAAGGCCAGCACGTGAGTGCAAAGTTTTAGAAACCGTCTTCAGCCAGAAGTGCCGAGTGGATGATCTATCTCGGCCTCCTCCCGAAATCCCCACCATCACAGAAGCCAGTCGAACATCGAGGTGAAGAGTGACGCTGAGAGCAGATTTTAAAACCACTGGAATATCAGTGAAATTAAATTGGGGAAAGTGGGAAACTCCGAGTCAGTTTTACACTGTTCTTCCGCATCCAATATTGGAAATTAATAAGAGAAAAGCTTTTGAAGGCGGAGAAAGTTTAATCGCCCCGTCTGGGAACTGAACCGCGGTCGACCGCGTGACAGGCGGGGATACGCACCACTATACTAACTACTGCGTTAACCGTACACTCATCCCATATGGTGTTAGACATGCTTCATGTATCAGTGCATTTCTTTCAACTAATTATTTGATGACAGTTTGTTTCATTTTCCACGGGCCACTCTTGAAAGAACCTTTTACATTTCCATCTCTTTGTTAGACAACGAACAACTGACTCTGTCTTTCTTTCGTTCTTTCTTTCTCACTTATCGTGGTGAGTTGCCCCGCCTTCGTCCGGGGTTTCATTCCCCGACGGGGAGGAAGCATTTATAAGACTCCAACTTTTAATTTTATGTCTTCGCCGAGCTTCTTCCAAAAAATAAACTGCAGAGAAAAAAAACAGGTGATTGTCACTTTCAGAATATTATTGTACGGAGACTATTTGAGGACTGGATGCAGAGCAATTGTGATTTTTACTGACTGTTGAATAAGGTGACAGATTCGAAATTCATTCATTTCCCGCGCGCAGGTTCAAATCTGACAGACTTCAGATCCCGTCATTCATCAACCCGTTTCATCTCTGCGTTTCAAAATTCAACAAGTTCCTTGTCGAATTAATAATTCTTAAGTGAATTGAAATTCCACGATGTTGAACACCGCGAGTTTTATGCTCATTTTAATTGATCTGCAAGATTTCACGAAATCTGCGACAGAAATCGATGAAAAATCAGCCAAATTATCGATGTTCTGTATCTCTGTATTTCTGAGTCACTCCATGTGTATGTGTGTCTGTTTCTGTGTGTCTGTGTCTGTTTGTCTGTGTATTTGCCTCATCGTTTCTATGTTTTCCTGCGTCGGTCTCTGTCTCTTTCTCTCTGAACAGAGTGAGACAGAAAACTGCTCACTATTCCATGATCATCCTGGAATCCAAAGATATCCCCTGTATCTCTTCTCGACCACAAACCGACTTCTTGCACCCCCTGCCTCTTCCACCCTCACCAAAAAAATTGCGAGGAGCTCCTGGACTATTCTGTCACAAAGATTGAGACCATCCGTTCAGCTGCCGCTCCGGTGGAAAGCTCTCCACTGGATCGGCATACCGAGCACAAAAGAAGATGGAGTGGTTGTTGGAGGCCAATCATCTCAGCCCCAGGACATTGCTGCTGGAGTTCCTCAGGGCAGTGTCTTTGGCCCAACCATCTTCAGCTGCTTCATCAATGACCTTTCCCCCATCATAAGGTCAGAAATGGGGATCTTTGCTGACGATTGCGCAGTGTTCAGTTCCATTCGCAACCCCACAGATAAGATGCAGTCAGTGCCCACATGCAGCAAGACCTGGACAACATCCAGGCTTGGGCTGATAAGTGGCAAGTAACATTCACGCCAGACAATTGCCAGGCAATGACAATCTCCAACAAGAGAGAGTCTAACCACCTCCCCTTGACATCCAATGGCCACATCCCATGAACGATTAAAAAAATACAATAATGGCGCGGGTGGGATGCAAAACCATGGGTGCAGAGCACAGTGGATTAGCAGTCCGTTTCCGTAACCACTCGGCCACCTTGTCGCATGAACAGTGCAAAGAAAGCCCTTTTATTTTGTAAAAGGAAAAGTCTTGGACTGAAAGGTCAGAGTAAGAAAGCCGCTTTTCAATCACCAGTTCCCAGATTCTGAGGGCAGCAGAGGTGACATGGTAGTGTGGCTGAGCGGTCGAAGGCGCTGGATTGAGGTCCCAGTTTCTGTGGGGACGTGGTTTTAAATCCCACCGCTGCTACAATTTGAGGTGCTGGTTGTTTTGGCCTCATCGCTCAGAATCCTTCTTTTCGAAGCAGCGCCATTGCTGTTGTTCAGGCACAACTGCCACACCTGATGTCGCTCGTCGTGATCGTTTTGTGGTTAATACTCTGCGTTGTGGTCGCAGTAACCTCCGTTCGAATCCGAGTCTCCACAGAGTGTCATTTACCGATTTTCTCCATTTTTTTTTATTCGTTCACGGGATGTGGGCGTCGCTGGCAAGGCCGGCATTTATTGCCCATCCCTAATTGCCCTTTAGAAGGTGGTGGTGAGCCGCCTTCTTGAACCGCTGCAGTCCGTGTGGTGACGGTTCTCCCACAGTGCTGTTCGGAAGGGAGTTCCAGGATTTTGACCCAGCGACAATGAAGGAACGGCGATATATTTCCAAGTCGGGATGGTGTGTGACTTGGAGGGGAACGTGCAGGTGGTGTTGTTCCCATGCGCCTGCTGCCCTTGTCCTTCTAGGTGGTAGAGGTCGCGGGTTTGGGAGGTGCTGTCGAAGAAGCCTTGGCGAGTTGCTGCAGTGCATCCTGTGGATGGTGCACACTGCAGCCACAGTGCGTCGGTGGTGAAGGGAGTGAATGTTTAGGGTGGTGGATGGGGTGCCAATCAAGCGGGCTGCTTTATCTTGGATGGTGTCGAGCTTCTTGAGTGTTGTTGGAGCTGCACTCATCCAGGCAAGTGGAGAATATTCCATCACACTCCTGACTTGTGCCTTGTAGATGGTGGAAAGGCTTTGGGGAGTCAGGAGGTGAGTCACTCGCCGCAGAATACCCAGCCTCTGACCTGCTCTCGTAGCCACAGTATTTATATGGCTGGTCCAGTTAAGTTTCTGGTCAATGGTGACCCCCAGGATGTTGATGGTGGGGGATTCGGCGATGGTAATGCCGTTGAATGTCAAGGGGAGGTGGTTAGACTCTCTCTTGTTGGAGATGGTCATTGCCTGGCACTTATCTGGCGCGAATGTTACTTGCCACTTATGAGCCCAAGCCTGGATGTTGTCCAGGTCTTGCTGCATGCGGGCTCGGACTGCTTCATTATCTGAGGGGTTGCGAATGGAACTGAACACTGTGCAGTCATCAGCGAACATCCCCATTTCTGACCTTATGCTGGAGGGAAGGTCATTGATGAAGCAGCTGAAGATGGTTGGGCCAAGGACACTGCCCTGAGGAACTCCTGCAGCAATGCCCTGGGGCTGAGATGCTTGGCCTCCAACAACCACTACCATCTTCCTTTGTGCTAGGTATGACTCCAGCCACTGGAGAGTTTTCCCCCTGATTCCCATTGACTTCAATTTTACTAGGGCTCCTTGGTGCCACACTCGGTCAAATGCTGCCTTGATGTCAAGGGCAGTCACTCTCACCTCACCTCTGGAATTCAGCTCTTTTGTCCATGTTTGGACCAAGGCTGTAATGAGGTCTGGAGCCGAGTGGTCCTGGCGGAACCCAAACTGAGCATCGGTGAGCAGGTTATTGGTGAGTAAGTGCCGCTTGATAGCACTGTCGACCACACCTTCCATCAGTTCGCTGAAGATTGAGAGTAGACTGATGGGGCGGTAATTGGCCGGATTGGATTTGTCCTGCTTTTTGTGGACAGGACATACCTGGGCAATTTTCCACATTGTCGGGTGGATGCCAGTGTTGTAGCTGTACTGGAACAGCTTGGCTAGAGGCCCAGCTAGTTCTGGATCACAAGTCTTCAGCACTACAGCTGGGATGTTGTCGGGGCCCATAGCCTTTGCTGTATCCAGTGCACTCAGCCGTTTCTTGATATCACGTGGAGTGAATCGAATTGGCTGAAGACTGGCTTCTGTGATGGTGGGGATATCGGGAGGAGGCTGAGATGGATTATCCACTCGGCACTTCTGGCTGAAAATGGTTGCAAACGCTTCAGCCTTGTCTTTTGCACTCACGTGCTGGACTCCGCCATCATTGAGAATGGGGATGTTTGCAGAGCCTCCTCCTCCTGTTAGTTGTTTAATTGTCCACCACCGTTCACGACTGGATGTGGCGGGACTGCAGAGCTTTGATCTGATCCGTTGGTTGTGGAATTGCTTAGCTCTGTCTATAGCATGTTGCTTCCGCTGTTTAGCATGCATGTAGTCCTGAGTTGTAGCTTCACCAGGTTGGCACCTCATTTTTAGGTACGCCTGGTGCTGCTCCTGGCATGCTCTTCTACACTCCTCATTGAACCAGGGTTGATCCCCTGGCTTGTTGGTAATGGTAGAGTGAGGAATATGCCGGGCCATGAGGTTACAGATTGTGCTGGAATACAATTCTGCTGCTGCTGATGGCCCACAGCACCATATGGATGCCCAGTTTTGAGCTGCTGGATCTGTTCTGAATCTATCCCATTTAGCACAGTGGTAGTGCCACACAACACGTTGGATGGTGACCTCAGTGCGAAGACGGGATTTCATCTCCACGAGGACTGTGCGGTGGTCACTCCTACCAATACTGTCATGGACAGATGCATTTGCGACAGGTAGATTGGTGAGGACGAGGTCAAGTAATTTTTTCCCTCGTGTTGGTTCGCTCACCATCTGCCGCAGGCCCAGTCTAGCAGCTATGTCCTTCAGGACTCGGCCAGCTCGGTCAGTAGTGGTGCTACCGAGCCACTCTTGGTGATGGACATTTAAGTCCCCCACCCAGAGTACATTTTGTGCCCTTGCTACCCTCAGTGCTTCCTCCAAGTGGTGTTCAACATGGAGGAGGACTGATTCATCAGCTGAGGGAGGACGGTAGGTGGTAATCAGCAGGAGGTTTCCTTGCCCATGTTTGACCTGATGCCATGAGATTTCATGGGGTCCAGAGTCAATGTTGAGGACTCCCTGGGCCACTCCCTCCTGACTGTATATCACTGTACCGCCACCTCTGGTGGGTCTGTCCTGCCGGTGGGACAGGACATACCCAGGGATGGTGATGGAAGAGTCTGGGACGTTGGCTGAAAGATATATTTCTGTGAGTATGGCTATGTCAGGCTGTTGCTTGACTAGTCTGTGGGACAGCTCTCCCAATTTTGACACAAGTCCCCAGATGTTAGTAAGGAGGACCTTGCAGGGTCGACTGGGCTTGGTGTTTTGCCGTTGTCGTGTCCGGTGCCTCGTGGTCCGTCCGGTTTTATTCTTATTGTGACTTTTCGTAGCGAGATTTTACAACTGAGTGGCTTGCTAGGCCATTTCAGAGGGCAATTAAGAATCAACCACATTGCTGTGGGTCTGGAGTCACATATCGGCCAGACCGGGTAAGGGCGGCAGGCTTCCTTCCCTAAAGGACATTAGTGAACCAGGTGGGTTTTTACGACAATCCGGTAGTTTCATGGCCATCATTACTGATACTAGTATTTTAATTCCAGATTTTTATTTAATTAATTGAATTTTTTAATTGATCTTATGACTCTGGATTTCAGTCCAGGCCTCTGGATTACTAGCCCAGTAACATAACCACTATGCCACATATGCTAAGAGAATGCAGCAAGAAATCAATCTTTCGCACAAGAAATAATATTATTTTGGTGAAACCTTTTAATTCCGTCAAATCCCAGCACTCTCACATGCCTGTCCTTGATGTTCCACAGTTCAAACCCGCCTCTTCTCCCAGCTTTTTCTTCCTTCCACAGTCAATGGGCCGCCTTGACTTCCCTCCTTCTATTTCATGGACACTTTCCTGCTCCATTGCCGACTCTAACATTCACTTTCACGATCTCACGCCTTTCAGTTTGTTCTGCTCCGACCGCTGTTTCTATTGGGCACATGTCCCATTCACACCAATGTTCATTTGTGCCTTGAAACCAGTCGATACATTTCGATCTGCGTGACCGCTCGACAGACAAACACGACGAAAGCAGGGCTGGTCTCTGGAAAGACAGCCGCCCGATTGTTCACGAAATTTACTTGGGGAATCTTGTGATCCAGGGGATGGTAACTGAAGAACTGGTTTTTGTTTTGTTGCTTGTTGGCTCTTTTCTCTCAGCAGTTGAGTTGCGTGAGTGACGGGCAGCGTTACAGAGCTGCGAATGGCGGTTGAAAGGTGCACATTTGGCAAGTTGGGGCGGTGCAGTGAGATCGGAAGTGTTCCGCCTTGATCTTAATAGTTCTGTTGAAACCTGTGATTGAAACGAGTAGAGGATAAATGTAAAGAGCGCCTGTGGGGAAAAAGGAGCGATGACAGTCCATGAGCGGAAGGTCTTTCAAATTCTCGTGGCGCAGGACGCTGTGTGCGGAAACGGCAGATTTTAAACGCATGTGTCGGAAAGTAAAGTGTGATCTTGTGTGTGAGAAGAGCACAAGAAAGTTGTGCTTGAAGCTGCGCCCTTGAGGCAAGTTGCAGGTTGTCAGGAAAACTGCTATCGTGAAAGCTCAAAAATAAACCCAGAAACTGCTGGCAACACTCAGCAGGTCAGGTAGTATCTGTGGGGAGATACTCGCTTTACCGGGGCGTCATTGTGCACTTTGATTAATACTAAAGACCTGTACAAGATGGACGGGTTGCACCTCAACAAGACTGGGACCAATGTCCTCGTAGGGATTTTACCCTTGACTTATCAGCGAGCGATACCGGCCTTTACTGGGCCTCAGCTATTTACAATGTATATGAGTGTAAAAAGATCTCTGACGCCAGCTACGTGGGAAAGTGAGCTGTGAGGAGGACACAAAGTGTCTGCAAAGGGATACAGACAGGTTACGTGAGTGGACAAGGTGGCAGGTGGAGATGAGGGTGATGATGCCTTTCCTCGTGGACTCTGACATGCTGTCTGCCAGAAGCATATCCCCGTACACTTCCAGTCGGTCTGGGTCTATCCAGTCCCACAGAGCCAACGGCAGTTTCATGCCCGAGCGCCAGTACCGAATCTGCCCCGGTGACGAGGAGATGTCGACATATGTCTTCACCGCCTGGAGGTCATTTGGTGGGCGGATCGCCCGCCGTTTATACAAACCGCGGGAATTTCCCTGCCGTTCATTTCAATGGGAATCAGAATGGTCTTGGGCTGTAGCACAAAGTGGGTGATAGCGGATAGGCCGCCCATCACACATCCCACCTGATATTCAGTTGCCTTGACTTCAGTGGGACTTGACTGAATATCAGGAGGAAGCTTCAGCGAGCGATTCCGGCCGTCAGGCGGTACCGTCCAGGAAGAATTCCTGCCCCAGGTGGTTTTAATAACGAGCGGTCAATCTGCAAGGCCAGTTTTACACCAGATCACCAAGCGGAAAATGTACCCCAGAGAGTCTGTAATTATTCGTTCTGGGAACTGAAGTATATAGAAATTCAAGACAATAAATTTTCTGAATTTGTACATTTCCTGTGACCAGAACCACGACCATCTCCTGTGGAACAAACGGATTTGTGTTAACATTGCAGAGAATCCATTGGAAATCCACATTGTGAATTGAAACATTCAGCATTGTACAAATTCCGGATTGGTGTCGGTCATTCAAACATTGTCACAGACACTCGCTTTATTTCATCTTATTCATCTCTCTCCCACCGTGAGATAAATATCTAACCTTC
The DNA here is from genome assembly GCF_035084215.1 of Heptranchias perlo. Taxonomy (NCBI): domain Eukaryota; kingdom Metazoa; phylum Chordata; class Chondrichthyes; order Hexanchiformes; family Hexanchidae; genus Heptranchias; species Heptranchias perlo. The sequence continues at coordinate 106,290 of NW_027139215.1, read as the reverse complement.
TGACACCAAAATCAATGAGCGACATATGTTTTCATCACGTTCATCGCGAAGAACTAATGGATCATCTTTAGTACAGCTGATTCAGACACTCTCAGAGGTCTCTTTGGGCCTCTGTGAATGATCAATAAATGGATTGAAAAGGGCAGGTCAGTTAAAATCTGATTTTTTACCGTATTAACAAACAGCCAAGTGATCAGGAGATTCTAATTGCCAGTTTAGTGCAGACACCATGTGATGAGTTCAGCACTCACTCGAAAGCAAACTGAGAGCTGGTCTGTTTCTGGCTCTGTGATATTGGAAGGAGTGACTGGTTGTGTTTCAGGGGTCTGTGCTGTGCTGATGACTGGAGCAGAAAAAACATCTTTGGGCTGAAATCTACACCTGATTCTTTGATGCCTCGTGTGTTTGGACCTTTTGAACATCTGCTTTGCTCAGACAGCCTGCCATTGTCCTTCTGACAGAAACAAATATATGGAAAATATACAATCCTAGAATCTCACAGCACAGGAGGCCATTCGACCCATCGTGCAGTGGCCAGCTCTTTGAAGGATGTAACCGATTACTCCCATTCCCGTGCTCTTTACCCATAAACTTTGTAATTTTTACCTTTTCAAGTATTTATCCAATTTTCCTTTTAAAGTTACGATTGAATCGAGCTCCACCATCCTTTGAGGCAGTGCGTTCCAGATCATAACAATTCGCTGTGTAAAAAATCTCCTTAACTCCCTTCTAGTTCTTTTGCCAATTATCTTAAATCTGCGTCCGTTGGTTGCCGACCCTCCCGCCAGTGGGTGAAGTTTCTCCTTATTTACTCGATCAAAACCCCTCTTAATTTTGAACACGTGGATTACTTCTACCCTTAACCTTCATTGCTCGAAGCAGAACAATCCCAGGTTCTCGAGTCTCTCCACACAACTAAACCCCATCCCTGGTATAATTCTGGGAAATCTCCTCTCCATCCTCTCCAAGACCTTGACCTCCTTAATAAATTATAGTGCCCAGAATTGGACACAATACTTCAGATGAGGCCTGAACAATGATTTATAAACGTTTAACATAACTTCCTTGCTTTTGTGCTCTATTTCTCTATTATTAAGCCAAGGAACCGGATGCTGTTTTAACGGTTTCACCAACTTGTGCTGCCGCCCTCCGCTCGAATCCCATTGCCCGTCTCTCGGTCCTGACCCCGGGCTCGGGGACTCTCGGCCGGTCCAGGGCCCTTTAAGAGGGACGCGCCACACTGCGCATGTGCGCCGTTTATTTAAATCAAACCGCGCGATTCAAAGGAAAAGTGACGTCAGTTTCCGTCACAATAAAAACCGCTCGTTCTCAACCGAAAAAACGGAAAGTTTGTCTCGCGACACAACAGGAAGCGGTCGCTGATCCGGCGGGTGATGTGCGCATGTGCTAACATTCTCCCAGAGTGCAGCGCGGCCCGTCTCACAGATGGGGCCTTTTCTCTGCCGCTCTGCATTGTGGGAGATCCGGCCGCCATGACGGGCCCGGGTCACCGAGTTCATCCAATCACAGATGAAGCTTCCCGGATTGGTGGAACCGACAGAGTGCAGGTGGTCTGTGGAGCGAGAGAATCTCTGAGAAGAGGGGCAGCCAATTGGGGAAATCACAGGAGGTGGTGACCGGTCATAAACCCAATCGGTGAATGACGGATTGAACCAAGGAAAGGAATGAAGAAACTCGACTGGGACCTGTGGGAACAGGCGGACTAATAAATTTAACTCGTGTCCAGTTCAGGTCACCACATTACAGGAAAGATGGGATTGGACCAGAGAGGGTACAGAGGAGATTTACAAGGATGTTCCAGGAGTGGAGACTTTTAGCTATGAGGAAGGATTGGATCGGCTGGAGTTGTTTTCATTGAAACAGAGGATGCTGATGGGGGATTTAATTGAGGTGTATTAAATTATTGGGGGCCACGCGGACTGCGTCACTTCAAGGCGGCAACTCACCCCCACCTTCTCAAAGGCAAATGCGATGGGCAATAAATGCTGCCCTTGCCAGTAACACCCACATCCCATGAACAAATAAAAAAAGAATATGAAGGTCCTATATCCCTTAGCAGAGAGGCCAATAACCAGGGGGCATATATTTCAAATAATTGGAAGAATTCGAGGGGATCTGGGGATAATTTTTTTCACCCAGAGGGTGGTGTGGGTTTGAGCCTGACTCGCTAAAAGGGTGGTAGAGGCAGAAACCAACATCGCTTTTTATAAGTACTTGGATGCTCACTTGAAGTCCCGTCACCTGCAAGGCTGCGGACCAAGACCAAGAGTGCGATTAGGCTGGATAGCTTTTTCAGCTGGCACAGACAATGGTCCGAATAGCCTCCTTCTGTGCTGTAAATTTCTATGATTCTATAACCCCTAGGTTCAAATGTAACATGGCAAAAGATACATGTCTACGGTTCAAAAAAATATCTTTATAGGGAGGGGACAATGTAGAGTTCTGCCCGAAAATGTTGTTCACACAGACTCCATGAATTATTTTAAATGGGAATAATAGTGGAGGCACCTTGGAACAGAGGAACATTAAATTGGATGAGGGGGCGAGAGGAAAGTCACCTCTTTCTGTCCTGTAAGATCCTAAGCTTCATTGAGAATGAATTCATGAAGCATTTCTACATGGTATTTTGTTGCAACATTTTAAAAATACCCCAAAGTAGTTCTCCTGGTGTCCTGGTCAGTATATCCAGTTTGTAAAGCCTCCCTGAAATGTTTACATGTAAATCAGACAAGAGTCAGAAGAGGGTAGGATGGCCCTACACTACACTACAATGTATTGTCATCGATTGGGTTTAATGTTTCCTAACATTATTTATCAATAGTGTGAGGAAGCTGAGAGTGAAAGTGAGGAGGGGCCGTCTGACTGCAGTTTCCACTGGAAGAAAAATCACCTTGTGTGTAGTGAGCAGAAATGAATTGCTATTGTTAAAAGTTCCCACTAACTTATTATGATTCTACTGCAACAGAACGAGCCTGGATCTCCTGCTATGTTTAAACACTAAACTTCAGTGATTATAGCTCAAGTAAAATATTACTATGATTTGATTTAAATGGAGGAGTGGTTTCCACCTGCCAAAGAATGTTGTCTGAAGCGAGGGTGTTTACTGCTAACAGCTCTCATCCTGTTTAATAAACCCCCTGAATGTCTGATTTACCAAAAAGAAAAACCCAGCTCAGTAAAGATAAACAAATATGCTCTTATTAAATCTGAAGAACATTTTATGAACAAATTTCAGTATTTCAAAGGCAAGGTTGTCCCAGACATGGATTGTACCCAATTCACTGTAAAGTTATAAAGACACAGCCAGTTTAACGGCCAGGGGACATAACCTCGAAGTTCGAATTAGGACTTTCAGGAATGAAGTTAAGAGACACTTCTACACACGAGTGGGAGAAGTTAGGAACACTCTTCCACAAATGGCAGTTGATGCTAGCTCAATTGTTAAATCTATTATCTCAGGTTAAAATTTTGTTAATCAAAAAGGTAAGGGATATGACTAAGGCAGGTATATGGAGTTATGTCACAGATCAACCATGATCTCATTGAATGGTGGACCAGGCGAGAGGGGCTAAATGGCCAACTCCTGTTCCTATTGCCACCCCTCAAATATAGTGAATGATAAACAATAACGGAATCTGAAAAATAGCACTAACTACTTACAATACAATCCTGAGGGCCTGCCGTGAGGGGAAGCTGAGGATAACGAAACTTCAGTCTGTGCTCACGAGAAGACAGGTGAAATTCAAATCCAACAGAGGTAAATCACAACCGCTGGGCTCCCCGTCCCTCGCACTCTGTGCCTGTACCCAATGAGCACAACATTGCCCCCTGTGAACATTAATCTTAACACTGGGCATTGGAAATTTACTTGGAGCCCCAGCCCAACAAAACAAAGATCTTCACACCAGGGGCAGAGATCTTCAATCTTGGAAGAGAGTTCAAGTCCACCCACTTTCAATCCTATTGGTGTTTGGACAATTAGCTCCAAATGGGAAAGTTTAGGAGTTTGGAGCCCATGTGCGGATTCGAGTGATCAATGGCCACAGAGCACCAAGGGAATGATTGGGCAGTCAACCACCCGGCACCAGGACTTCAGGCCAGTCCCACTGTCCCTTCAGAGCTCATTGACCTGCACAATGAGGGCCTGGCAAGCCTTCACCCATTGCTGCAGCCATCCCTGGACTGGGCCTGGATACACTATTACCAGCCATTCTGCCACTAGTTACATGGACCCATTTCAACCCATTTCACTAACAGGAGGAACTGACGGAGGAGTGCAGTGTGTTACTAACACGGTATTGAGCACTCATTGTGTCGTTGACTGGAGACAGTGAGAAATGAGCAACCAGCCATGAGAAGATACAAGTGGTCACTGCTTTATTGGTCATTTGATAACTAGTTAAACTGGGTTTGCTTGTGTTTCCTGTTCAGGAACAAGGCAATCCAAGAAGCAGAGATCAGAGAGACAGCGCTCACAGTCAGGGCCAAGATCAGGACCACCTCAGACGCCACACCTATAAAGCAACAAGAAACCAATGGTTAGTGAAGGAAATACTGAGGGGAAAATGGAAACTAGCAGTCTGCCAACTCACCACCTGGAGACCTCTCCTGCATCCTTTGCTCAACATCATTAAGGGGCTCAGTTGCCAGGTCTGTCACATGAGGATCCAGAATGACCAAGGGTCCAAGTGAGGCCTCACCCTCCCACTTCAACTCAGCATCACTCTCTGCAATATCAAACATTCCAGTTAGAGGGTAAAGGGTGACCTCCAACAATCAAGAGGATCAATGTCCTACCAGGTCCAGATACAAGATCCCTCCTTCCTCTGGAATCAACGAGGAAATCCCTTGTGGCACTGCAGTTGCCCAGATGACAAGAGGCACACACGTCATTGGTCGATTCTTCCAATGGGGTCCAGCTCAACCAGAGAATCAGTTTATCAACCAGGTTGTCCATCACCCTTCAATCAACACATCCCTGAACGAGAGAGGGAACTTACATATTCTGGAAAGTACAAGCCTTGTTCATGGAATCTCTCCGATCCACTGCAGCAACTTTCAGGTGACAGGTGATGAAAATCTGAGGGACACATTCAATACAAGTTGTTATTTAGTGACCTCCTCCCAACATGGGGAACCCAATGTTTGGCTTCCTCTTACCAAGGAACGGTCATCTCCAAAGAAGCGGAACGCATCCAGATCAAACTGGAGTTCGTCCAGCTCACGTTCACCTCTTGGCAACACAAAGGTTGAAAAGGAGTCCTCAGCTTTGCTGTCCAGGAGGCAACTGAAGAAAGATTTAAAAAGGGACAAAGTGAATTAAGTGAACCGATTGAGACAGAACCAGCTGGAGAAAGCAGAGAGCTCCTTACCCATGGGAGTCAATGATGTTGTATCTTGGGGTGGAATCCTTGTCTGGGCTCAATGTCGCTGCACAGCTGTTAATGTAGAGATTCAAGGGCATGTGGTTGGTCATTGAAACAGAGGCCTCAATGTGAATGAGGTCACCCAGGTAGTAGACAGTCGAGGTGCGCTCTGTCAGCCAGTCATCTGAAGTACAAGAGGACAAGGGTTGGAGACAGTGGGTGTAACTCCCAGTGGGAGACGACAGAAAAGCACTCCCCATCCACCCATCACATACCGTTCATAAGACGCAGTGAGAATGACAGAAGCCCTTCTCCAGACTTGGTAGAGCGGAATGGGATCCAGGTGGGCTTGATAGGGTCACTGCTCACATTGCCCTTCCTGAAAGGACACTACAGTAATTTCAGGACAACTTCAGAGAACTGCACCTGCTGTAGACCTTATTTGCAATAGAGTAAAGATTCTTACCTAAAATAGTGGCACTCAATGGGAATGACTGCTCCATTAGTTCTCACAATGACAGATCCACGAGCATTTGGGGTGTGGTTCAGGTGGGTGGTGTCGACCAGGAAATCGCCAGCCATCTGAAAGACATCAGGTTAAGAAATGAAGAGCTGGTCTCATTGAACAAAAGCTATTTCTGGTCATTTTCCTACCCTGTTAAGCAGCAGTTTAAGGGGTTTCAGCTGCTCCTCAATGACACATGATTGAAGTCGCTCCACCATTGGGAGAAGTTGCCTGGAGCAGCCTCTGTTACTCTGCTCAGTCCACCTTCTATTACAGGGGACTTCAGGCCTGCAGTCAGAAACCCCTGAAATGATTGGCACTGCCAGATTTGATGAGCATTCTTTCCCATATAGATTAGAGCTTTCACCTTAAGGGGCTCAAGTTACCCCTGATATGGAGCACAAAACACAACATCACTTTTAAATCTCATCTGTGTCCGTGGAATCAATGGTATTGGCAGGTGTAACAACCAAAAGTGGAGTTCCCCTTTAATTCATTGTATCCCAATTATTATTCCACTTGTTTCATCTTTCAAGGGAAGTCTCAACAGGAACTTCCACACTGAACATTCATTGACCACAAGTTGAGGCAACAGGCCTGAATATCCACAGGAAGGAACGGAAAAGATAAATCAATTGAGGCACAAAAGAACAGAGTGGTTTGGAGAAATGCAGGTGAAGGTTCAAGGTCAATAGAATTGAATCTCAGAGTTAGAGAGCAGCAATGACCCATTTAAGAAAGATGCAGTCCCTCAGTGACAAGTCGAAGTTCTTTTTAAATATAAAGCGAAGATTGACATGTCAACACAAAGAAGTAGTTTCACACAGGGTGATACTTCACAGTGGGCAAAAATTTATACACAGATTTCATTCAGGGATCTCCTCAGTGGCTGGAGTTTCCCCCGATGTTAATGAGTTCAGAGTGGGCAGTAATCTACACAGTGAAATTGGAACAAGAGTTGAGGAATCACATTACCTGCAATCTGCTGCCACATTCATGGAGCCCATAGTCAAAGAGGACAGTGTGGTTCTGAGAGTAGATCCCAGTTGGCCGACAACCTGCTGTCCCCAGGGTCAGGTCAGCAGCTTTAATCAGGTGCCTGGTTCTAAATAAATCCATGTCTACCCTCACCAGCAGGTTCTGCTCTCCACACTGCACCATCACAGTCTGCAGTGGAGACAGACTTCTCCCCTCAGACACACTGAAATGGGAACCAAAGGGAGGGACAGGGAGAGGGACTCTCTGGGGCACAGGGGTGGGTTTTACTCTTCTCCATGGAAATCTCTGGCCTCTAAACTGTTGCCAAATATCAGAGCAACAAACCGCTCCAACTAACACCAGCACCGGGAACAAACCTCTCACTACAAAATCCCCCATGATACCAAACAACTCAACTATCACTTTACCCACCAACCAGCACCTTTTTTTTTGTCTTTTTTTTTTTTCTGGCCCCCCTTTTATAAGAAGGGGGGGGGGGTGTAGGGTGTGCTTAAGTACTAAAAACCAAATAAAACGAAACCAGGCATCAAATTAAAATTTTATTTTCCTCGTCCAGGATGCACTCCAGCACCTGCGGTGCCCACCGGTCGCGGAAAGCCTCAAGCGTACCGGCAGACACCGCGTGCTCCATCTCCAGGGCCACCCGGGCGCGGAGCATTCCGCGGAAGAGAGGCAGACAGGCCGAGCGCCCGCCCCCACGGACCGCGAGCATCCTGGACCTGTGGATATCCAGGATGCACTCCAGTTTCGTCTAGTTTTCTGGTGGGTCAGTGGCGGGTGGACTCCCTGCCGGAGGAGCTCAGGCCTTTCGCCTGGAGTACCACGCACCTCCGGTACCTGGGAGTCTACCTCGGCCCTGCCGAGGAAGCCTGGCCGGCGAACTGGGAAGAGCTGGAGGCCAAGGTCGCCGCTCGCCTGGCGCGCTGGACAGGACTGCTCCGAGTGTTATCCTACAGGGGTCGAGTGCTGGTCATAAACCAGCTGGTGGCCGCCATGTTGTGGTACAAATTGGTCACTTTGACCCCACCCCCGGAGTTTGTCACCAAGATTCAGAGGAAGTTCGTCGACTTCTTCTGGGCCAAAGGGATGCACTGGGTCGCTGCCGCGGTCCTGAGTCTCCCGCTTAGGGAGGGCGGTCAGGGGCTGGTGTGCGTCCGCACCCAGGTGGCAACTTTCCGCCTTCGGACGCTGCGGCGATACCTGTACGTTGAGCGTCCTCTTAGATGGCGTGCGCTGGCGACGTATTTTTTCCGCCAGCTGCACGGCCTGAACTACGACACGCAGCTCCTGTTCGTCTCGCTGGTGGGCGGCCGCACGTCTTTGCAGGAGCTGCCTGTCTTGTACCAGGATCTGCTCAGGGTCTGGACCATGGTCGCCTCCGGTCGGAGCTCTCGCCCGTCGGGGGTAGCGGCCGTCCTGCAGGAGCCGCTGCTCGGGAATCCGTTCCTCCGCGATATCGGCTTCGGCCACTCGCGGCTGTCGGTGCGGAGGGCCGTGGCCGGTCGGGTGACCAGAGTCAGGGACGTCCTGGATGGCGGTGGGTCGGGTTGGTTGGAGCCGTGGGCGCTCGCCGCACGGATGTCCTCGTGGCGTGCCGGGGACGCGGCCATCGCCATCCAGGCGTTGAAATCGGCGCTCGGCCCTGACTCCACTCGGGATGTGGAGGCGGCTCAGGCGTGCGGAGCCATCCCGTCCGACCTGACCCCCGTTCGGACGGAGTTCCTCCTCGGCGCCAAACCCCGGCACCTCCCTCGGGGGGCCGCGCCTCACAACTTGAGCCGTCTCTCGGAAATTCCCTCCGTGCCGTTTCTCACCGCGCGGAGGGATTTCCTGTACAGGCTGCTCCTGCACACCATCCACTTCCTCGCCCTCGTCTCTCGGCCGGACACGCCCTGGCGTAACATCCTGCCGTCCGGCGGAGACGGGTGTTCCCAGTGGGGGGCTCTCTACTCAGGGATCCTCCCGTGTTCCATCGGGGATCTGGGGTGGAGAGTGTTGCACGGAGCCGTCGCGTGCAACCGGCAGTTACGCCATTTCACGGAACCCAGGCCGCTTGTGATTTCTGCGGCCTGGAGGAGTCCGTGTTCCATCTGTACACTGGGTGTGCGAGACTGCAGCCCCTGTTCCATTATTTGAAGGGGCTGCTCCTCAAGTTCTGGCTGCATTTCAGTCCCACGCTCCTGATCTTTGGCCGCCCGGTGAGGAGGGGGGCGGGCAGGTCGGTGGACGTTCTCGTGGGCCTGCTCCTGGGCCTGTCCAAGGTGGCCATCCACAGGTCTAGGATGATCGTGGTCCGTGGGGGCGGTTGCTCGGCCTGTCTGCCTCTCTTCCGCGGAATGCTCCGCGCCCGGGTGGCCCTGGAGATGGAGCACGCGGTGTCTGCCGGTACGCTCGAGGCTTTCCGCGGCCGGTGGGCACCGCAGGGGCTGGAGTGTATCCTGGACGAGGATAATAAAATTTTAATTTGAACACTTGGTTTTGGTTTGTTTGGTTTTAGTATTTAAGCACACCCCACACCCCCCTTCTTATAAAAGGGGGGCCTAACAAAATAAAAAAAAATAAAAAAGGAAAAAAAAAGATCTGAAAGTGAAAAAAAAAAGAAAAAAAAAATCTGAAAGTTTCTCTTTGTTTCAATCTCTTGGAATCATAACTTTGAATTATTTGATAATAATTTGATATTTTCACTGAAGTGGCTTTTCATAATCTGGTCAAGTTTATTACTTGTTAGTGATTGTGATGTTGAGACAATATTCAAAGCAATCAAGTTGCCTTGAGTGAATTTGCAAACCATCCATTGGTCAGAGAAATGGAAATTCCATCCCATGGATGGTGTGAATCGTCCCCAGTTCTAATATAGAGAATGGGTGTGTCTGAGGATTGGCAGCATGGGGGCATCAACTGGGCAAAGCATTGTGGGATGCATCATTTTTAGTTTTGATTCTCATGAAATGTTGTTTGGTAAAATTCAGAATATTCAGCGAGAATGAGAGGCAGTGAAGATTACTGAATGCAATGTCACCCACACAAACATCTCCATTTGTGTCAGCTGTGGCTCAGTGGCAGCACTCTCACCTCAGAGTCAGAAGGTTGTGGGTTCAAGTCATCATCGAGAGACTTGAGCACATAATCTAGGCTGACTAAGGGAGTGCTGTACTGTCGGAGGTGCCGTCTTTTGGATGTGATATTAAATCGAGGCCTCATCTGCTCTCTCAGGTGGACGTAAAATATCCCACAGCACTATTTCAAGGAAGAGCAGCGGAGTTCTCCCCAATATCTGGACCAATATTTATCCCTCAACTAACATCACTAAAACAGATTATCAGGTCAATATTTCATTGCTGTTTTTGGGTCCTTGCTGGAGGCAAATTGACTGCCGCATTTCTTACCTTACAACAGTGACTACACCTCAAAGGTGCGAACTATGCAGCAGTCAAAGCTACCAGATAATCCACACTGACTCGTAAAATTATGGCTCAACAACGTATGAAATGTGGTGACATTGATATCCCAAAAGTGCCTTTAGAGATCAGAATATCCTACTATTACAGCACAGAAAGAAGCCATTCAGCCCATTGTGCCTATGCTGCCTCTTTGAAAGAGCTATCCAATTAGTCCCACTCCCCTGCTCTTTCCCCCTTCAAGTATTTATCCAATTTCCTTTTGAAAGTTATTAAATCTGCTTCCACCACCCGATGAGGCAATGCATTCCAGATCAGAACACTGAAAAAAGTTTCGTGTCACTTCTGGTTCTTTTACCAATCACCTTAAATCTGTGTTTGCTGGTTACTAACCGGTCTGCAACTGGAATCAGTTTCCCCTTATTTACTCCATCAATATAAAGATATTAACATGGACTGACTGAAGACGGCAATTCTATCACACCCAGTGCAAGTCACAAGTTCCTAAACTTCACTTGGAAACACTGGATAATTACAGCTACAGCATCAACATTTGAATCCATTCATAGGGGTGAAGGAGATGAATGGAGAACCCATAGGATTTGGAAAGGTTGATTACAATTTGGTATGGAACGCACAATAGGACTACAGGCAAATCGACACATTTATGGAGGAGCTGATTGTATTGTGTTTATGAATTGATGGCATTGGGATGTGGAGTTTCAGGCAAAATATCTATTTAACTTGGTTTAAATGAAATGGTGATCCAGTAGAATTTAGAATTGTAATCTAGTATTAACTGCACAATGGGATAAATACAAATTGATAGATTTATGGATGAGCTGCTTATATTGGGTTTATGAATTGATGGAACAGTAGTGGTATGGAAGAGTTTAGGAGCCTTATCTATTCAACTTAATGGTTCAAGTTAGTTGTTTAGTGCATTTACTACATCTCCCAGAAGGAAGATTTTGTTTGCTGGAGTTTAGTTCGAGGTATTTTTTCTGTACCATACCCAATTTATTATTCATGGGGGAGATTAACAGGGGGTTGGGGGGCAGAAGATGAAAATGAAGGGAAATAGACAAACAGGGAACCTGCACTCCCCCATATGAGACCTATTTGACTCCAAACAAACAGTTTATTAGGAGTAATAGTGAGTGATTTCATAATCTACCCCAACTACCTACTGAGGTCTGTAGCATCTTTGAAAAAAAAAGCATCTGGATTGTTCTTCCCCAGGCAGATACTATTCTTTAAAAAATTGCCGATTGGACTGAAATTACTAGTTCACTTTCCTTGTGTTTTATTGGAACAAAATGTTACAGCAGCTGATTTTGCATCATTAATGAGTTAAACAGTTGATAATATGCAGTACTAATAGGAACAGTAACTCATTACTGTATTGTTCTTTGCATTGAAATCAGCAGTAATCATTTTACTGCATAAATACAATTTACACTCAAGGCAGACACATTGGCCCTCAACACCCAAGTCACTACATTGATATGACCCCAGAAGAAAAAATGTCATAGGGCAGAATCTCACCCTAAAGCCAATACATAGCCCAATGTAATTTGTTACAACAGCTGAATTATGTTAATCTGAAAAATAAGCAATCACTCAATTTACAAGGAGCCAAAACCCAGTCTTCTGTAACAGTTTATTTCCAGTTACTATTACATTTCACATCAAGAGCCCAGGTCTCAGAGCTCTTAGTACAAAGTCACCATTGCTACAGGATAGGGGTTCTTCAGACTATAAACAGGAGTACTGAACAATAAGCTTTATCCCTGCAGTCAGTTCAATCACTCTCCCCCAGGGTGAGCTTGTCAAACAGGTACACTCCCATGCCATTCTCAGGGGCTCCCAGTCTCTTCAGGTTGGTGATGTGATCTCCAAGCTTCTTGATCATCTTCACTTGTTCATCCAAGTAGTGGGTCTCCAGGAAGTCACACAACTGGAAGAAAAGATGGAAAATAGTTATGTCCAGCAAGAGATGGAGGAAGATCTGAGCTTCTCCAAGGGTTTGGATTTTAATCTTCTTGGTCTGGAGGATAGTCAAGTGGTGCACTTTAGATTGATGCATTTTATACAGTAACTTTGCTCTATTAAGTGCTTCGATCCTGGGATCAGATACATTTACTTCTAATGCAGACAGTAGGGCAATCTCCCTTTCCTGTCTCCCCTCCCCAATAAAATTTGAGCATGACACCAACAAAGCTATTGGGTATGAAGATCTTTTGAATAGGCTCAAGGACAGTAAATTTCCACCACCTCGAACTTACCCAAAGGCCCACATTAAAAACTTACATGAGGGTCTGTCCTCTCAGTGGAGAGTTTGTGCAGATCCAGCAGACTCTGGTTCACATTCTTCTCCATCTGCAGAGCTCTCTGCATCGCCTCCAGACCATTGCTCCACTCATCCTGCTCTGGCTTCTGAAAAGGGAATCAGGTCTCAGCCAGTTTACTTAATGGATTAAACAAAATACACAAGAAAGTACTGAAGGAAAATAGGGGTGAAAAGCAATCAGATGTCCATGTTGCCATGAACCAATTGTCCCAAGAATATAGAATTACACCACCACAACCACGAGTCAAATAGTATAAATGTCTTTAAGGAGAAGTACTGAGGGAGACAGTAATAGATGGATGTGATGATAGGGCAAGATGAAGGTGGGAGGCAGCTCATGTGGAGCATAAACACCAGCATAGACCAGTTGGGCTAAATGTCCTGTTTCTGTGCTGGACATTCTATGTAATTATGTGCATTAGAACAAATTGCTTTAGAAATATTTAAAATTGTCCATTTAAGGGGAGCCATTCAGAAGGCCACTCCATTAAATCTAACCTTGATATCCTCCAAGATGATTCGGCCCCCACGCTGATTCTGGAATTTCAGCAGTTTCTCAGCGTGCTCCCAGTCCTCATGCGACTGCTCCTTGAAGAACTCAGCAAAGTGACGCAGGGCAACATCATCCCGGTCAAAGTAATAGGACTGGAGATCAAAAGTAGTTGGGTATCAGAATTATCATCATGGGTATTGTACATAAAGCCAACCTCAATATTTTGCTTTCTGTCAAGGGTTCAAGTCTCACTGAGCTTGTAGGCAGATGGTTCTGAAAACTAGCACAGGCTGACTTGCTTCACTAACCTGGTAGTGAGATAATCTCACTCCTAGCAATAGGGAAGCTGGCCAATGGAAAATTACCAATTCAGCTTTGAACATGCTCAACACAATATTTCACTTTAATCTTCACACCCAAGACTGAATTATATGTCTAGAAATTAGTGAAGGAACATAAAAGCTTACATCCTTTTCATGACTGAAATTTGAAACAAACCCCTTTCTACAACTACCACAAACAGCATTAACTTAGTACCTTCAACACTAAACATCAAGGCATTTCAGAGGAGAAACAGATACCAAGCAGTAAGAGTTGCATGACTAGAAACTGTTAGCATTTGAATGCTTTGAGAGACAGACAGAGGTAGGAAGGCAAAGGGATTAACAGTTACACTGAGTAGGACCAAAATGGCTGAAGGCCCTACCACCAATAGAGCAAAGGCAGAGAGAGAAGACAGACAGGGACAAGCTGGTACTTAAAAAGTGAAGGTTCAGAGCATAGAAACAGAAGTGGGACATACAGCCATTTGAGCCAACTCAATGATTTAATTAGAACATGGATCTGTACATCAACTCATCCTTCAATACCCTGACCCAACAAAAGATTTCAGTCTTGAAAGCACCAATTAATCCCCAACATCCACAGACTTTCAAGGGAGAGAGTTCTAGATTTCCAGTACCTTTGAGGGGAAAAGTGCTTCCTCACTTACCTCCTAAATGGACTAGCTCTAATTTAAGATTATGACCCCCCCATTGCAAGGAGAATGTGGGGAAAGACTGTGGAGAGATGTAGAATAGAGGGTAAGAAATATGAATCCCAGGCATTGAATGCAGAGTGTATTGCAAAACACAACTTCAATAGAAAGCTCAGACACCAGGAAAGTGAACAATTGAGATTTAAGATATAGAATGTGGTGCAACTACTGCAAGGAAGAGGGAGACATTTTGATAATGACTGTACAATAAATCACATTATATTACAGCTTTAAAAAGACACTCACCATCCATCAATTGGGGGGAGGGGGTGCAGATTAGAGAAAAGGCAATAGATGAGTTGGAGAAAACAGAATTTTGTAATGTCACATTAGAATCTCCAATGTGAAGGGGTCAAAGAAACAAAACTCACCATAGAAAGATAAACATAGGAGGAATAGAGCTCCATATTGATCTGCTTGTTGACACCATCCTCACACTCCTTGTGATAGTTCTGACACACTTGGGAAGCCATCTTTAAATTAACTTTAACAAAACTAAACAACTCTATTGAAGCAAGAAACTGAAAAACAGCCACCCAAAGCTCCATATTTATACTGCTGGTTAATCCTGGGCGTGGCAGCCTAGATGATGAGTGACAGTTGGCAATACCCAATCAGAAATTACATCCTCTCTCAGAACACCAATCAAGAAAAGGGAGGAGGGGAGATGACACCCAGAGCCAGTCAGAACTTTGAAGGAGGAGCATCATTGGCTGACAATTCAATAAAGATCCAATTGCTTTGACTTTCCTCAAACTGTCAAATCTGTTTCCGTGACCGGTGGGCACCGCAGGGACTGGAGTGCATCCTGGATCGATGTAATAAAATTATAATTTGACACTTATTTTGGGTTTATTGATTTACTGCACATAAACACAACCAACCCCCCCCCCCTCCCCTTCTTATAAAAGGGGGGCCTAAAACACAAAAAAAGGAAAAGCAAAAAAACCATGGCTGCTCTTCCATCCCACACTCCAAAGAAAAAAAAATCTGATAGTGACCATATTCTTGACCATAATCGACCTTTCTTTGATGGACCAATAAGGGAGACTCTGGGTTGCCCCAGGGTCACCAAACATAAACCATCACAAGTGGCCCTCTCAGGGCACCACTAATATTGGATGGTCCAATCAAACTGAAAAGATACCAAAATAAGCATCAAGTGCCACCAAAAACAACAGGATACTTTCCCAATTAAATCAGGATTCTATTATTGATGTCTGAAAGACAGTCTATACCCTGCGGTGCCCAGCGGTCGCGGAAGGCATCAAGCGTAACGGTGGACACCACATGCTCCCTCTCCGGGGCCACCCGGGCACTTGACCATAATGGACCAAATTGTCAATTGGTGGATCTGCCCCCATCCCATCGGTTATGGTCACTGATCGTGACGGTTCAAAGATCCAGAACCACAGGTTTAATTGTTGTTTGCGGGTCAGTGTCTTTGAATAATTCTGGATGGATCCGTGAGTTGGTTATTTGGCAAGTAGCTGCGGGTTTGAGGCAACATCCAAACAGATCAGAGCCTGTGAACAGCAACCAACAGCGAGTCAGGCGAATGGAAAGTGGGTGTGATGAACGTGTTAAACACAAGTCCTTCAATACTCCATCAATTCTAGGGTCAGTGAGCATCTGTACACACATCGGCTGGAAAGTGAAGGGGGCCACGGCATGTTGAGTTCTTGTTTTGTCATCATGACATTTTACAAACAATAAAATGCAGAGCACTCCACGGGGAAGAGACTGTGGACCATTGACTGAAGGGATTTGGGGCGGGGGATGGTTTGGTGTTGGGAGGGATTGCGGTGAGAGGCAAACACTGTGTGTAGTGTTGGTTGTATATACAGTGAGCGACAGTGGTGAACAGACTATCTGGTATTTCCTGGGTTTGGTAATCCCGTGTTTCAATGATTAATCTCTTGTACTTTTTGGACAGTCAAACACCAAGTGGAAAGAGTCGAGTGGTGAATTTTCTCATTAGAAAGGGGAGTTACTGATATTTCCCTAAATCCGGTCAGGGAAGGATGGGGCCCCGTGGATATTTTGTGTTCCAGATCACATCAGAATACTGTCGGATAAACAACAAACAGCAGGCTAAAAAAAAAAATCAAAGGTGGAACCTAGTGAAGGAAAGATGAAGCAACGAAAAGTGGGGTCGATGGACTGATCTGATCACATGATCCCTGTGTGAGAATAACCTGAACATCACTGGTGCAAACTCAGTTAAAGCTTTAAACAGACCAAGTAGTTGGTGGTTTAGCCTTTAATTAGATGGCTCTATTCTCCAACTCTTCAGTAGACTTATAAGTGGCAGTTTTGGCAATTGGGATCTAGTGTTATTTGGTTCCAGGCCAAATAAGATTACACAAAGATTGTATTCACAAGGAGAGGGGAATGGGGCAAGAACTGTTTAATGAAACAGAATCCAGCAAGGGAAACTTAGAGGGGCTCTTAGATTTGCAACAGCAAATGGAAGTATTTTAGAGGCTATGGGGTCCAGGATATAAAAGGTGCAGGAGGTGAACAGAGACTGGAAAATAAAAATTGAGATTGAAACAAATAGCAGGAGCTGGACCAAAGTTCTGCACAGGAAGAAAAAGATGGGCTGAAGAGAAGGAGGAAAGAGCCAGGTAACCCTAGCAGGAACAATTGGAGATTTGGTCTTACTTTGCTCCAGGATTTTTGTAACTACTTAAATTTGAATACCTGCTTCAGGGAACACTTCCCTCATGTCCAACAATGGACAAGTCAGCAGCAATGTGTGGGGTTGTTTATTCAGAAGGTTAACTACTGTAATCACCATTGATGCCCACATCCCATGAACGAATAGTAATAAAAAAATGCACACTCTCCAAAAGGGATTCAAGCCTATGTGGAGGAAGAGGTCTTACTGTAATCAGATTACACTTTAATCTCTACTACAGAACACCAAATATTGAAAGCTGTTAGGTACAAATCTAATTTTGGCCTGATGGCCATCCTAGGCTGCTACAAAACCAAATTAAGCCTTCTGGAGGGGAAGGGGTTAAAACATCCATGTGCCCAAACAAATCAGATTTTATCACGGTGACAACCTATTTCTTAGAATGTTTTTTTGTTTGACGCAAGGCCACGTGCATTGGTGTTAGAATGCGCTCAATTACTGAAGAAAAGGAACCAGTTCAACATCAAAATGTTTTATTTCAGCTGCAAGAACACTCAACTACAATGTTTGGAAGTTAATCTTAGACTTTGAATTCCATTCCCAGTTCAGAGAGATGGCAACATAAAATTTCAATACACAAGTTGAATATCTGCAACATGGACAACAGTCCAGTCACTCCTCCCCCAGGGTGTGCTTGTCAAACAGGTACACTCCCATGCCATTCTCAGGGGCTCCCAGTCTCTTCAGGTTGGTGATGTGATCTCCAAGCTTCTTGATCATCTTCACTTGTTCATCCAAGTAGTGGGTCTCCAGGAAGTCACACAACTGGAAAGGGAAAAATAAAAATCAAGCTAGCTACTTGAATCATTAGGTTCCTTTAATCTCACTTCCCTACTGGGGAATACTCAAGGTCTCATTACAAAATATGGCCAAGAGACTACTAGATCTAACTCCTTGCCCTCCCAGCCACTGGTATTGAAAATAAATGCTGCCCTGCCCCAGTCACACACCTAAAGTCAGTATCCATTTGAAGGTTCCCTTCAAGCCCAAGATATCTCAACCCTTGAAACAGATTGATCTCAAGGACAGATTTTAATGCTCACCTTCAGTAGATTTAACAAACCTCAGATTTAGAAATGGAAAGTATTGAGCTGCATTCAGTCTGATGTGATTTTAAAGGACAGTGCTAAATTACACAATCCCAAATTAAAAATAAACCCAAAAGCTAAATGCCACTGATGCATTAAGGACTTACATGAGGGTCTGTCCTCTCAGTGGACAGTTTGTGCAAATCCAGCAGACTCTGGTTCACATCCTTCACCAACTGCAGAGCTCTCTGCATCGCCTCCAGACCATTGCCCCACTCATCCTGCTCTGGCTTCTGAAAAGGGAAGTCTTTCAAGTCACAAAATGCTCAAGCTCCCATCTGCATCCCATGCAGTATTAATCTCAAACTAGCCTGAAACAAGAGGATGACTGGAGAGTGGAAGAAAATTGATTTTTGCCCTGATGTTAGCAACAAGTACTCTGTTCAGTTATAATGTAGAACATGTGGCTCATTAATGAGAAAACATCTTCTCTGCTGTGGAGAAATTTTCCACATTCTGAAAGCTGGATAGAGGCTGCACTGGGGACCAATCATTCAATATGAAAATAAGCCTCAATAAATTACATTTGGTCCAGTCATGAACTCAACAACTGTCAGGTGGGTCATTAACCAGAGGACACACATTGAAGATAATGGGCAAAAGAACCAGAGGGAAGATAGAGATTTCATATATAAACAGTGAATTGTTACAATCTGGAATGAAATGCCTGAAAGGGAAGCTGATTCAATAGCAACTGTCAGAACAGATTTTTATGCATAGAATCATGAAAACGAATAACTTACAGCTCTATGGGGAAAGAGCAGGGCACGAGGGACTAATTGGATATTCTTTCAAAGAGCCAGCACAGACACTATGAGCCAAATGGCCTGATTCTATGAACAAACCTTGATGTCCTCCAAGATGATTCGGCCTCCACGCTGATTCTGGAATTTCAGCAGTTTCTCAGCGTGCTCCCGTTCCTCATGTGACTGCTCCTTGAAGAACTCAGCAAAGTGACGCAGGGCAACATCATCCCGGTCAAAGTAATAGGACTGTAGGCACAAGAGTCAATTAAACAATCATACCAAATTAAGATAGAGAACAAACATCAGTACAGTGATTTCACCATGGATCAGGGAACCAAGGAGTTTGATCATTTTTAAAGAGTACTCATATTTCCTAACTCAGTTCACCTGGTGAAAGTAGACAACAGGTGGCCAGTGGAGAATGGAATCACCTCAGTCTTTGACCACACTGAGCAACTCAACTTAAACCCAAGCTTGAGCTACTTGGCCATTCAGGTACCTCCTGCCCACATCTCAATTTATACAAAGCATTAACCAGGAAGTCACATGACAGGTCCTCCTTCAGTGTTGGATACTGTGACCAAGGTGCCGAAAGCTACCTGTTCCACCACAAGTGATTCAGAAAGACCAGGGTGCACAATTAGTCAATTAACTCATGCAATGAGTCTCCTCCTTTTAGAGGGTCTGTGTACTAGATCAGAACTTGTGACATTCCAAGAAAATAAGTTGTAACAGAGACAAACAATGTGAGAGGATAAAACTCAAATTAGTTCAGATCACTAAATTAGGGAAAATTTAGATGTACATTTGACATCTGAAAAACTTTTCCAAATCAATAATCTGAACTCACCACAAACCCCCACCCCCTATTCACATGTCAAGGATCAGCACAGCCCAAGGAGGGCTGACCTGCTTCGTTCATGGTCTTGCCCAGTCCCATGTGGTCCAGGAGAGGGAGCATGCAGTGTCCACCAGTACACTCATTTGAGGCGATGACCAGTAGGCACCAGTGAAGAGTGAGATATAAATTTCCTTTTGCTCAAATTAGGCTTTATGTTCATTGCTTTGTAGCAATTGGGCACTTTCCTGATAACAGAGAGCAACCCAATGTCAGCCTTACTTGATTAAAAAAGGCACACATTTCTCCACTGTGTTCTATACATTCCATCAATTACAAGTTTCTTGCTATTGTACAGACAAGGGTTACACTCCATCCCAAACCTGAACAAAACTCCCTTCATTAAGCAAGAAACTCCACCCATTTTGAAAATTCTCAATTTGATTTTAGAAACTTTGAGAAGTTCAATTAAGCTTTTGGCTGGAAAAGACAGGTTACAAGATCAAGAGTATGTAGCTATGGCTAAGAATGCCCATGGATTTGTGTTTTGACTAAAGATTGCACCACAGGTGTTTCAAAGACCCCAACTATGGGCAAGTCATCTGAAACTCAAAAGACACTCACTGGCCAATGTACTGAATAGGATTTTTTTTTGGGGGGGGGGGGGGTGGGGAATGCATTTCACAGTCTCAATGTAAACTCCAACATGGAAACTATATAAAAAAGGACCCAGACAATCCATTTGAAAGGATAATGAAACATCACAACTATAAAGATACTTAAAAGAAATATTAGAACAGCAAATTCAATTATTTAACTGAATTTAAAAGGTTAATTCACTAGAATTCAGTAAGTCTACATTAGTTAATAAGACAAAATACGCAAAGAAACCCAAAGCTCACCATAGAAAGATAAACATAGGAGGAATAGAGCTCCATATTTATCTGCTTGTTAACACCATCCTCACACTCCTTGTGGTAATTCTGACACACTTGAGAAGCCATCCAAACTACTTTTTTTTAATAGACCAGCAACTGACTATAAACAATATGAACATAAGGACCTCAAACCTAAGCTGCTATATTTATTCTTTCAGACCCAACCCATCTTTAACTACAGGATGTGACATCACTGATGATAAATGTTTGGCAGCCAATCAAATAGCTGCTTTCGCATCACACGAACGGAAAAAAACCCTAACCCCTCCCCCTGAAAAAAGTGGGGGGGGGGGCCTAAAAACACCAAAAAAAAACCCAATATCTTCAGGATCCTCCTTTCATTCAATCACTTCTCTTGTTCTATTTCATAAGTTTCTTCACTTCATTTTAACCTGCTGTTTGTTTTTATTCTGTGACCTGTCTGTTTTTTAACCTCTCTTTCTAATGATTTCTCCCCCTGCTCCTCATTTGTTCTGTTCTTTTCTCCCCATCTCCCCCATTCCCCAGAATCCCACCCATTCCCATGTCCCCTTGTAACACTGTGCAGTCTGCAGCCTGTGTGTCCATGTCCCTGTGCTTCAGTCAGCCTGAGTCACTCTCTTCAATAAAAAATATTCCTTCCACTACGAGCATGCTATCCAGTCCCTCGGTGCCATTGTCTCAATGTTACTCTTTTAATTGAACAAGAAGGAGACACTGAGTTTCTCTTTTTTTCTAATGGGTCTTTGAGCCCCAGTGTCAGGAACCCCGAAAACCTATTCAAGTGCTGTAAGAATTTTTTCTTGTGGCACACCCAATCATAGCAATGAAACCGAATTAAACCAAAATGTCACTGTCGTAATCAACTATCCACTCCAGTCCCCGGTCTCAAACATAACGGCAGACACTCCGTGCTCCTTCTCCAGGGCCACCCGGGCACGGAGAATGCTGCGGAAGAGAGACAGACAGTCGGAGCGACCGCCCCCCCCATAGGCCATGTCTAGCCTGGACCTGTAGATGGCCACCTTGGACAGGCCCAGGACCAGACCCACGAGGACTTCAGTCCCACGCTCCTGATCTTTGGCCACCCGTTGAGGGGAGTGGGGAGTTTGGGGGGGGGGGGCGCAGGCAAGTCGGAGGACATTCTCATGGGTCTGGCCCTAGGCCTGTCCAAAGTGGTCATCTACAGGTCCAGGCTCGACCCGGCCCATGGGGACGGTCGCTCCGACCGTCTGCCTCTCTTCCGCAGCATTCTTCGCACCGCGATGGCCCTGGAGAGGGAGCACGCGGTGTCTGCCGGTACGTTTGAGGCTTTCCGCGACGGATGGGCACCGCAGGGATTGGAGTGCATCCTGGGCCGAGATAATAAAATTATAATTTGACACTTATTTATTTTTTGGATTTACTGCACATGAACACACCCTAACCCCCCTTCTTATAAAAGGGGGGCCTAAAACACACAAAAAAAGCTGACTGCCCATAAAAAAAAAAATTATAATTATTATTTGACTCTGTTATCATTTAGTTTTTGGATTTAAAAAAAAAAATAAAGTTACATCCTGAACCTCCCTCCCTCAATCTCATAAAAGGGGATCGAAACATACAAAAAAAGTCAACCTGATTCAAAACAAATCTACTTAATTGAAAAAAAAATGTTCTGATTGGCCTTAAATACAATCTCGACTACGCCTCTTTCTTGATTGGTGTCCTCAGTGGGCGTCGAGCTCTGAATGGCTAGTGTGAGTTTTTACTCATCATCGGGAATGCCACGCCTTGTATTACAGGCAGGCTGTCCCCAGACATATAAATAGAAGAGTTTGGGAATGCTCTGCGCCCGGGTGGCCCTGGAGATGGAGCACGCGGTGTCTGCCGGTACGCTCGAGGCTTTCCGCGGCCGGTGGGCACCGCAGGGGCTGGAGTGCATCCTGGACGAGGATAATAAAGTTTTAATTTGAACACTTGGTTTTGGTTTGTTTGGGTTTTTAGTATTTAAGCACACCCCACACCCCCCCTTCTTATAAAAGGGGGGCCTAATAGGAAAAAGAAAAAAAAGAAAAAAAAAAGAGTTTGGGAAGACGTTAGCCTGGTTCAGCTAGTTAAAATACCTTCTTAGACAGTTAGAATGGATTCCCAGGTGTGTTAGAACTATCACAAGGAGTGAGGATGGTGTCAACAAGCAGATCAATATGGAGCTCTATTCCTCCTATGTTTATCTCTCCATAGTGAGTCTTTTTTTTGGACCCTATTCAATCCCTCAATCTATGTACAGTGGGTGTATTTTTGAAACCTGTAATTGTGCAAGTTAAATTGAATTGTTATAAACAAACTGTCTCCCTGTTCCTTACAGTAATTGTAATATAGGCTGAGTTTCTTCAATCTCTGACTCACGTTCCTGGGCTCTGAGCTTCTTCAAATTTACTTTTGGAATACACTGCATTCAATGGGGGCATGATCCTGGTGAAAGGAATGTTATTATTGGTCCTTCACTAATTTCCAGATATACTATTGAGTGTCATAATTTCACGTTAAGCAAGTATTGATTTGTGAGCATATTCAAGTAAAATTTTAATTAAAGCTGAATTGGTGATTATTTTCCATTGGCTAGCTTCCCAATTGCTGGGAATGAAATTATCCACCATCTTTACCAGATTAGTGAAGCAAGTTGGCCTGTGCTAGTTTTCATAACAATCTGCAGACCAGTTGAGTGAGCCAGAAAGCAAAATATTGAAGTTGGCTTCATGTACAATACCCATGATTGGTCTTTGAGATATCCAACTACTTTTGATCTCTCCACAGTCCTATTACTTTGACCGGGATGATGTTGCCCTGCATCACTTTGTCAAGTTCTTCAAGGAGCAGTCACAGGAGAAACATGAGGATGCTGAGAAATTGCTGAAATTCCAGAATCATCTTGGAGGATATCCAGGTTGGGTTCAGCAAACAAGTGGTCTTTTACATGGCACCACTTTGCTTGTTCCAATTTATATGGAATTTGCTTCACAGAAACAGGTCATTTGGTCCAACTGGTCTATGTTTATGTCCATGCTCCAGAAAAGCCTCCTCCCACTTTACTTGATCGAATGTGATCAGCATATCTTTCTATTTCTTTTGCACTCATGTACATGTCGAGCTCCCCTTTAAATGCATCGATACTAATTGTCATTAATTTGACTCTTGTGGTTGTGATGGCTTAATTCAGTAATTCTATATTCTTAACACAATTGGTTCATGGTAACATGGACTTTTACTTTTTCCACCCTATTTTCCTTCAATGCTTTCTGGTGTATTGTTCGTTTGTTTAATCCATTAAGTGAACTGGCTGAGACTTCCTTTTCAGAAGCCAGAGCAGGATGAGTGGAGCAATGGTCTGGAGGCGATGCAGAGAGCTCTGCAGATGGAGAAGGATGTGAACCAGAGTCTGCTGGATCTGCACAAACTGTCCACTGAGGACAGACCCTCATGTAAGTTCCTAATGCTGTTAATGTGGGCTTTTGGGTAAGTTAGAGATGGAGGAACCTTGCTGTCCTTGAGCCTATTCAAAAGATCTTCATTCCTAATTGGTTTGTTTGTTTGCGTCTTTCTTGGAATTTTTTGGGGAGGGGGGAGACAGGCAAGTTGGCCTATTGTGTACATTAGCAGTAAGTGTGTCCCAGTGACCCCAGGATCTAAGCACTTACTGTACAGTAAGTTTGCTCCAATGATGCAAAAAATGCATCAATCTGAAGTGCAACACTTGCCAATCCTCCAGACCAAGAGGATTAAAATCCAAACGCTCGAGGGGAAACTTAGATGTTCCACGATATCTCCAGCTGGACATAACTATTCTATATCTGACAGTGCAGCACTCCCTCAGTGTTGCACTGAAGTATCAGTCTAGACTTTGTGCTCCAGTCCCTGGAGTGGGACTTGAACCCACAACCTTCTGACTCTGAGGTGAGAGTGCTACCACTGAGCCACAGCTGACACAAATGGAGATGTTTGTGTGGGTGACATTGCATTCAGTAATCTTCACTCCCTCTCATTCTCGCTGAATATCCTGAATTTTACCAAACAACATTTCATGAGAATCAAAACTAAAAATGACACATCCCACAATGCTTTACCCAGTTGATGCCCCCATGCTGCCAATCCTCAGACACACCCATTCTCTATATTAGAACTGGGGGCGATTCCCACCATCCATGGGATGGAAATTCCATTTCTCTGTCCAATGGTTGGTTTGCAAATTCACTCAAGGCTACTTGATTGCTTTGAATATTGTCTCAGCATCACAGTTAATTGAATTTTGCACTTCAGTCCTGCGCTCCTGATCTTTAGCTGCCCGGTGCGGAGTGGTGGAGGCAAGTCGGAGGACCTCCTCATGAGTCTGCTCCTGGGCCTGGCCAAGGTGACCAGCCACGGGTCCAGGTTGGATATGGCCCATGGGGGCTGCCGCTCTGGCTGCGTACCTCTCTGCCGCGGCTTTCTCCATGCCTGGGTGGCCCTGGAGAAGGAGCACGCGTTGTCTGCAGGTACACTTGAGGCCTTCCACGACCGATGGGCACAGCAGGGACTGGAGTGTATGGTAGACACTGCCAATAATATTATGAGTTAATTTGCTAAGTTTTCTTTGTCTTTTGTTTGATTTTGGTGTTTATTAGTTGTGCCCCTTTGTTAGATATCCTTTATTTTGGGTTGATGACACGAGGGCAAACCCAGTGTCTCCTAAACGGGTTTATTTATATATTTCTTTTGCTTTTGATTTTATTTAAGCCCCTTTGGCTGGGGGTAGGTTTAGGATGACAACTTTATTTTTAATACAAATCAATAACCAGAGTCAAATAAGAATTTTAATTTTCCTGATCAACTCTGTTCTCCAGTCCTTGCAGAAACGGGCATATTTTTTTTCTTTTTCACTTTACCCACCAACCAGCACCTTTTTTTTTGTGTTTTTTTTAAATTCTTTTTTGTTTTTTTTTGTGTTCTTAGGCCCCCCCTTTTATAAGAAGGGGGGGTGTAGGGTGTGCTTAAATACTAAAAACCAAATAAAACGAAACCAGGTATCAAATTAAAATTTTATTTTCCCCGTTCAGGATGCACTCCAGCCCCTGCGGTGCCCACCGGTCGCGGAAAGCGTCAAGCGTACCGGCAGACACCGCGTGCTCCATCTCCAGGGCCACCCGGGCGCGGAGCATCCCGCGGAAGAGAGGCAGACAGTCCGAGCGACCGCCCCCACCGGCCGCACGCAACCTGGACCTGTGGATGGCCACCTTGGACAGGCCCAGGAGCAGGCCCACGAGGACGTCCACCGACCTGCCCGCTCCCCTCCTCACCGGGCGGCCAAAGATCAGGAGCGTGGGACTGAAGTGCAGCCAGAACCTGAGGAGCAGCCCCTCCAAATAATCAAACAGGGGCTGCAGTCTCCCACACCCCGTGAACAAATGAAACACGGACTCCTCCAGGCCGCAGAAATTGCAGGCGGCCTGGGAGTCCGTAAAATGGCGTAAACGCCTGTTGCACGCCACTGCTCCGTGCAACACTCTCCTCCCCAGATCCCCGATGGAACACGGGAGGATCCCTGAGTAGAGAGCCCCCCACTGGGGACCCCTGTCTCCGCCGGACGGCAGGATGGTACGCCAGGGCGTGTCCGGGCGAGAGACGAGGGCGAGGAAGTGGAGAGTGTGCAGGAGCAGCCCGTACAGGAAATCCCTCCGCGCGGTGTGAAACGGCACGGAGGGAATTTCCGAGAGACGGCTCAAGTTGTGAGGCGCGGCCCTCCGAGGGAGGTTTTGGGGCCCGGCGCCGATGAGGAACTCCGTCCGAACGGGGGTCAGGTCGGACGGGATGGCTCCGCACGCTTGAGCCGCCTCCACATCCCGAGTGGAGTCAGGGCCGAGCGCCGATTTCAACGCCCGGATGGCGGCGGCCGCGTCCCCGGCACGCCACGAGGACATCCGTGCGGCAAGCGCCCACGGCTCGAGCCAACCCGACCCTCCGCCATCCAGGACGTCCCTGACTCTGGTCACCCGACCGGCCACGGCCCTCCGCACCGACAGCCGCGAGCGGCCGAAGCCGATATCGCGGAGGAACGGATTCCCGAGCAGCGGCTCCTGCAGGACGGCCGCTACCCCTGACGGGCGATAGCTCCGACCGGAGGCGACCATGTTCCAGACCCTGAGCAGATCCTGGTAAAAGACAGGCAGCTCCTGCAAAGACATGCGGCCGCCCACCAGCGAGACGAACAGGAGCTGCGTGTCGTAGTTCAGGCCGTGCAGCTGGCGGAAAAAGTACGTCGCCAGCGCACGCCATCTAAGAGGACGCTCAACGTACAGGTATCGCCGCAGCGTCCGAAGGCGGAAAGTTGCCATCTGGGTGCGGACGCACACCAGCCCCTGACCGCCCTCCCGAAGCGGGAGACTCAGGACCGCGGCAGCGACCCAGTGTATCCCTTTGGCCCAGAAGAAGTCGACGAACTTCCTCTGAATCTTGGCGACAAAATCAGGGGGGGGGTCAAAGTGACCAATCTGTACCACAACATGGCTGCCACCAGCTGGTTTATGACCAGCACTCGACCCCTGTAGGATAACACTCGGAGCAGTCCTGTCCAGCGCGCCAGGCGAGCGGTGACTTTGGCCTCCAGCTCTTCCCAGTTCGCCGGCCAGGCTTCCTCGGCAGGGCCGAGGTAGACTCCCAGGTACCGGAGGTGCGTGGTACTCCAGGCGAAAGGCCTGACCTCCTCCGGCAGGGAGTCCACCCGCCACTGACCCACCAGGAGTCCGGAACATTTCTCCCAGTTGATCCTTGCGGAGGACGCGGCAGAGTAGACCTCTTGGCACTCGCGCATTCTCCGCAAGTCAAGGGGATCGGTGACCATGAGGAGCACGTCGTCGGCGTAAGCCGAAAGGACGACCTCCACGCCCGGCTCGAGCAGAGCCAGTCCCGACAGCCTCTTTCGCAAGAGGTGCAGGAAAGGCTCTACGCAGATGGTATATAATTGGCCGGACTTGGGGCACCCCTGACGCACTCCTCTCCCGAAGCGAAGGGGCGCCGTCAAGGATCCGTTAACCTTAATCAGACACTCCGCGGCGGCGTACAGAAGTCGGATCCGGGCGACGAAATGCGACCCGAACCCGAAAGCGCGCAGAGTCCCGAATAGATACTCGTGATCCACCCTGTCGAACGCCTTCTCCTGATCCAAGGAAAGGAAGGCGACCGACAGACCAGCCCTCTGGGAATGGTGGATCAGGTCCCGGACCAGGTGGATGTTATCGTGGATCTTCCGGCCCGGGACCGTGTAGGACTGGTCGGGGTGGATCATGTGGTCCAGCACGGTGCCGAGGCGAGCAGACATCGCCCTGGCGAAGACCTTATAATCCGTGCTGAGGAGGGAGACCGGGCGCCAGTTTTTAAGGTTGCGGAGATCCCCCTTCTTAGGCAGCAGGACCACGACCGCCCTGCGCCACGAAAGGGGCATCTCCCCGGTCGCCAGACATTCCCCCAGGACCCGCGCGTAGTCGCCCCCCAGGACGTCCCAGAAGGCCCTGAGGAACTCCACGGTCAGCCCGTCCAGCCCCGGGGACTTGCCCCTGGAGAGCTGGTGGAGGGCGCCGGTCAGCTCCGCCAAACTGAGCGGAGCGTCCAGACGCTCGGCGTCCTCCGGGCCGACCTTCGGCAAGTCCTCCCACAAAACTCTGCGCGCCTCCTCGCTGGACGGATCCGGAGAGAACAGAGCCTCGTAGAAAGATCGAGCCCGAGCCCTGACTCCCTCCGGGTCCGAGACGAGGGACCCGTCGTCGGCCAGCAGCGTAAGGAGCTGCTTACGAGCCCCCCGCCGCTTTTCCAGCGAGTAGAAGAAGGGAGAGCCGCGGTCCAGGTCCCGCAGGAGCTGGAGCCGCGACCTCACGTACGCTCCTCGGGACCCGACCAGTTGCAGGTCCCTCAGAGCGTCCTTCCTCTCCTCGTACACCTGCCGCAGGGCCGGATCCTCGGCGGCCTGACCGAGACGGGACTCCAGGCCAAGCACCTCCTGCTCCAACCGCCTGACCTCGGACTCCCGCCTCTTAGTCGACCCCCTCGCGTACTCTTGACAGAAGAGGCGGACGTGAGCCTTGCCCACGTCCCACCATAGCCTCAAGGAGGAGAAGCCTCCCCGCTTCCCTCTCCAGTCGCTCCAGAACAGACGGAACGAGTCCCGGAACCGCGCGTCCTCCAGCAGCCGGTTGTTAAAGTGCCAGTACGCGGACACCGACCGGGCGCGGAGCAGAGCGAGCTCCATCCACACCAGGTGGTGGTCCGAGCACGACACCGGCCGGATGGAGGCCGACGGGACGCAGGAGGCGTACGCCCGCGAAACGTACAGGCGGTCGATTCTGGTGCTCCCCCCTCCGGCCCTCACAAAGGTGAACTGGCCGGAGTCGGGATGGAGATTCCGCCAGACGTCCACCAAGTCGAAGGACCCGACCAGGTCCCTCAACTTCTCCGTCGCCGTTCGGGCACGCGCGGGACCGGAGCGGTCCCTCGCCTCGAGGGTACGGTTAAAATCCCCCCCGAGGATAATGCACTCGCCGGCGTCGACGGAGTTTAGGTAAGTGGACACTTCTTCAAAGAAGCTCACTTGCTCGCCCTCGGACCAGGGGGCGTACACGTTCACCAGGTGAAGCGGCACATCCCCGTGGCGAAGGGCTACGTGGAGCAAGCGGCCCGGCACCGGCTCCTTGACCCCCAAGATCTCCGGCTGAAAAGTCGGGGCCAACAAGATGGCCACCCCGCTCGAAACGCTGGCGAGGTGACTCAAGTAGACCCCCCCTCCCCATTCCAGGATCCACGTGGCCTCGTCTCCCGGAACGGTGTGGGTTTCCTGCAGAAAGCACACCGCATACTTCCCGTCCCGCAGGACCGAGAACTTGTCAAATCTACGGCGGGCGTCTCTGCCGCCGTTGATGTTGAGGCTGGCTATGGTTATCTCCATGGCAAGAGCACAGCGCAACCTACTTAAACCTAACGCGCGGAGGGAGCGGGGCCGCTAGTCGACCGCCACTCGCTCAAGAGCCCGGTGAGGAGGGATCTGAGCCGACGCAGCCCGACCCCGCCGCCGTCCTCCTCCGCGGCCACGGACGCGACGGCGGCCCGGACCGAGCGGATTAACTGCGCCGGCTCCGACCAACGGTCGAGGGCCAGCCGGACGCCATCGCGACGACGGCTCCAACCGGACGCAAAATCCCAGAGTTCCTCAACGGGGATGAGGGGAGACTCGGTGCAGGGCACGAGGGCGTCCACCACCTCACTGGCGGCGAACTCCAAATCCTCCCCAGTGCCCACCACCGAGTCCCCGTCCTCCTCCAGGTCATCGTCGCCCGCGGCCGACCCGCTCCCCGCACAAAGCGCGGAGAACGAGACGGCCGCGCCGGCCGGCCCCGCCTCCGCCACGATCCCACCCCCAGGATCGTCGGCAGAGGAGTCCCCCCCGGGCTCCACCGGGGGGTCCGGGTCAGAGGGCGGCGCCGGGCGGGGACCCTCCCCAGCCTCAGAGCGGTGAAAAACCGGCACCCGGACATAAGGGGAACCCGGGGAAACCGGGGAGAACGTGTACTCAAGTTCTCCCACCTCCCCCGGCTCCGAGCCCAGAGACTGAGAGGAGGGGGTCCCCCCACCCACGTCGCCACCGACCGACCCGGCCGGCGAGATATTTTGATTAAAACCCACCACCAGTTCGAGCAGGTCCTGGGAGAGGTCGAGCCGGGGGCAGACGAATTTGGCCGCAACGGCCTCGCCCACCCCGGCACCCAGGACGCCCGACCCGGTGAACAGGGTAGTGTCGGGTAAATGCGGATCCGCGACCCCCCCTATCGGCGGGGTCTCTCCATCCCCCCCGGGAGGCACGGGCACGATCTCCTCCCCCCGAGAGGTGGATGACCCCCGCCGCTGTTCGGATGTCACGGGCGGGGCCGCAGGATCCGCGACCGGCACCGACTCCCCTTCCACGGGGGGCCGTCCCTTAGCAGGGAGCCCGTTCGCTTCCGGGGAGTGGCGCCTCTTTTTCTTCCCGGGGGGTCGCGGAGGGAGGGGGAACTCCATGTCTGCTGGGACCCCCACCTCCGCTCCCTCCTGATCACCCGCCAGCCCGGGCTCTGTCGCGACCGCGAGATGTTGACTGGCCGCGGTCACGGCCTCGGGCTGACTCAGATCTTCTCTGTCCCGGGGACCAGCCTCTAGATTCTTTCTCTTTCTCCGCGCCTTTCTCTGGCGAGGGTTCCCCTCCACCCCCCTGGCGGAGGCCTCGACGCCAACCTCCACCCGCGCAGTTGACTCTCCCGACGCGGGGGCGGGGTTGGGGGGAGGAGCGGTGGCGGCGCCAGCCCCGGCCGCCGTAGCTGTTTTGGCGGCCTGAGAGGCAGGGCAGTTCCTCTTCAGGTGCCCCACCTCCTTACAGGCATGGCACCGCCCACCCTCTGCCGTCCAAAAGACGCGGTAAGGGGTCCCCTCGTGGAGGGCGTTAAAGCCCCCCTCCGTAACCTCCTCCCGTGCCAGCTTGACGAATGCCTGGCGACGGAAGGAGTAAACATGCCGGAGGCTGTTCTCCCTGAGTCCGAGCGGCAGCGGCGTTACCCCCGACCTCACCTCCCCCAGTTGACGTAGGTGGGGGAGGAGGAGCTCGTCCGACAGGAAAGGCGGGACGTTGGATAAAATGACTCGCTGCGCGGTGGCCTCCAGCGGGTCCACCGGCAGGAAGGTCCCGCCAACCGTGAGCCCCTTACTAAGGGCCAGGGACACCGCCCGCTCGGACCTCAGGAAGAACACCGCCCTCCCGTACATTTTCGAGGCCGCGACGATGGCCGAGGGGCCGACAACCTCGGCCATGGCCTTTACGCAGGCCTCAATGGTCATGTTGGGGTGGGCCTAGCTCTTCACCCCATGCTTCCTCGTAATGAGGCGGAAAGGCGCCGGCCCAGCAGGAGCGGCACGAACTGTAGGAGCGGCCCCCGAGGTAACCGCCGCATACGTCCTGCTGGGTCCCGGCACCGGCGAAGATGGTGAAGCCATGACCTAAAGAGCCACACCCACCCCAAGTCTCAGGCCTTTGGATTGAAATTGGCCTCTTTTTTTTAAATGAAAACCTTGAGGAAAACCTCTCTCCCCGAATCCCAGTGCTTGGATGGGAGAGGGCCCCTTTGTTGGTTTTTAAATTCCCCAAGAACACCCCGGAGAGCAAGGGAATATCCCAGAGAGCAGGAGAAGGTGGGAGGGATGGATGGCAGAAAGGGAAGGAGGGAGTCTGCAGGGGTGGGCTGCTGCAGAAGTGGGTGGAAGAGGGGCGGGGTTGCACCTTAAAAGGTGGATCTTCTTCTGTCTGTCTTCCAGTGGGCAGGGGGAGGAGATGTCTTCCCCTAGACAGCTGGAGCTGCCTCGGCTCAGTCCTCCAAAGATTTGAAAAGGAAAGTATCTTCACCCAGGCAGCTCCAGCTGTCCTGGGCCAGACACTTGGGGGGGACCCCTGTCCTCTGAAGTCTTCTTCCTCCCCCTACCTTCAGCCGACACACCTCACTGCACCGACCACCTCTTCCTCCCACTGGTTGGTGCTCTTTTTCTCCTTCTCCCTCCTTCTCCCTCCCTCCTTGTTGATGGTGGTTTCTCCTTCTTTCTCCTTCTCTTTCTCCTTCTCCCCAAGGGACCCAGGCAAGGGCCTGCTCTCTCTGCTCTCCACTCCACTCAGTGGCAGTCCAGCCACAAACACCTCCAAGGCCTTGCTGGTCTGTATTGCAAAGCTCTGATTGGCTCTGGATATCAATCTCTCCCCCAGAGCCCTGTCCTTTGTTAATTGGTGCCTGGATTCATGGAAGATTCCTGATTGGCTATCAGGGATTGTCAATCATCATTGGTGCTGTCCATTCCTGGTTTCAATGCAGGCTGTCCCAGTCGTCTCAATACAAGAGCTTGGATCAGAAGAAAATAGTTCCAGAATTTTTTTTTTTTTTTTTATATCTTCTCTGATTAGGCCCCCCTTTTATAAGAAGGGGGGGTGTGGGGTGTGCTTAACAACTAAAAACCAAACAAACCAAAACCAAGAGTTCAAATCAAAATTTTATTATCCTCGTTCAGGATGCACTCCAGCCCCTGCGGTGCCCACCGGTCGCGGAAAGCCTCAAGCGTACCGGCAGACACCGCGTGCTCCATCTCCAGGGCCACCCGGGCGCGGAGCAACCCGCGAAAGAGAGGCAGACAGGCCGAGCGCCCACCCCCGCGGACCGCGAGCATCCTGGACCTGTGGATAGCCACCTTGGACAGGCCCAGGAGCAGGCCCACGAGGACGTCCACCGACCTGCCCGCCCCCCTCCTCACCGGGCGGCCAAAGATCAGGAGCGTGGGACTGAAGTGCAGCCAGAACTTGAGGAGCAGCCCCTCCAAATAATGGAACAGGGGCTGCAGTCTCGCACACCCAGTGTACAAATGAAAAACGGACTCCTCCAGGCCGCAGAAAATGCAAGCGGCCTGGGTGTCCGTAAAATGGCGTAACCGCCGGTTGCACGCGACTGCTCCGTGCAACACCCTCCACCCCAGATCCCCAAAGTAACACGGGAGGACCCCCGTATAGAGAGCCTCCCACTGGGGACCCCCGTCTCCGCCGGACGGCAGGATGGCACGCCAGGGCGTGTCCGGGCGAGAGACGAGGGCGAGGAAGTGGATGGTGTGCAGGAGCAGCCCGTACAGGATATCCCTCCGCGCGGTGTGAAACGGCACGGAGGGAATTTCCGAGAGACGGCTCAAGTTGTGAGGCGCGGCCCTCCGAGGGAGGTTCCGGGGTTTGGCGCCGAGGAGGAATTCCGTCCGAACGGGGGTCAGGTCGGACGGGATGGCTCCGCACGCCTGAGCCGCCTCCACACCCCGAGTGGAGTCAGGGCCGAGCGCCGATTTCAACGCCTGGATGGCGGCGGCCGCGTCCCCGGCACGCCACGAGGACATGCGAGCGGCGAGCGCCCACGGCTCGAGCCAACCCGACCCTCCGCCATCCAGGACGTCCCTGACTCTGGTTACCCGACCGGCCACAGCCCTCCGCTCCGTCAGCCACGAGCGGCTGAAGCCGACATCGCGGAGGAACGGATTCCCGAGCAGCGGCTCCTGCAGGACGGCCGCTACCCCCGACGGGCGAGAGCTCCGGCTGGAGGCAACCATGGTCCAGACCCTGAGCAGATCCTGGTACAAGACAGGCAGCTCCTGCAAAGACGTGCGGCCGCCCAGCAGCGAGACGAACAGGAGCTGCGTGTCGTAGTTCAGGCCGTGCAGCTGGCGGAAAAAATACGTCGCCAGCGCACGCCATCTAAGAGGACGCTCAACGTACAGGTATCGCTGCAGCATCCGAAGGCGGAAAGTTGCCACCTGGGTGCGGACGCACACCAGCCCCTGACCGCCCTCCCTAAGCGGGAGACTCAGGACCGCGGCAGCGACCCAGTGCATCCCTTTGGCCCAGAAGAAGTCGACGAACTTCCTCTGAATCTTGGCGACAAAATCAGGGGGGGGGGTCAAAGGAACCAACCGGTACCACAACATGGCGGCCACCAGCTGGTTTATGACCAGCACTCGACCCCTGTAGGATAACACTCGGAGCAGTCCTGTCCAGCGCGCCAGGCGAGCGGTGACTTTGGCCTCCAGCTCTACCCAGTTCGCCGGCCAGGCTTCCTCGACAGGGCCGAGGTAGACTCCCAGGTACCGGAGGTGCGTGGTACTCCAGGCGAAAGCCCTGAGCTCCTCCGGCATGGAGTCCACCCGCCACTGACCCACCAGGAGTCCGGAACATTTCTCCCAGTTGATTCTTGCGGAGGACGCGGCAGAGTAGACCTCTTGGCACTCGCGCATTCTCCGCAAGTCAAGGGGATCGGTGACCATGAGGAGCACGTCGTCGGCGTAAGCCGAAAGGACGACCTCCACGTCCGGCTCGCGCAGAGCCAGTCCCGACAGCCTCTTTCGCAAGAGGTGCAGGAAAGGCTCTACGCAGATGGTATATAATTGGCCGGACATGGGGCACCCCTGACGCACTCCTCTCCCGAAGCGAAGGGGCGCCGTCAAGGATCCGTTAACCTTAATCAGACACTCCGCGGCGGCGTACAGAAGTCGGATCCGGGCGACGAAATGCGACCCGAATCCGAAAGCGCGCAGAGTCCTGAATAGATACTCGTGATCCACCCTGTCGAACGCCTTCTCCTGATCTAAGGAAAGGAAGGCGACCGACAGACCAGCCCTCTGGGAGTGGTGGATCAGGTCCCGGACCAGGTGGATGTTATCGTGGATCTTCCGGCCCGGGACCGTGTAGGACTGGTCGGGGTGGATCATGTGGTCCAGCACGGTGCCGAGGCGAGCAGACATCGCCCTGGCGAAGACCTTATAATCCGTGCTGAGGAGGGAGACCGGGCGCCAGTTTTTAAGGTTGCGGAGATCCCCCTTCTTAGGCAGCAGGACCACGACCGCCCTGCGCCACGAAAGGGGCATCTCCCCGGTCGCCAGACATTCCCCCAGGACCCGCGCGTAGTCGCCCCCCAGGACGTCCCAGAAGGCCCTGAGGAACTCCACGGTCAGCCCGTCCAGCCCCGGGGACTTGCCCCTGGAGAGCTGGGGTGGAGGGCGCCGGTCAGCTCCGCCAAACTGAGCGGAGCGTCCAGACGCTCGGCGTCCTCCGGGCCGACCTTCGGCAAGTCCTCCCACAAAACTCTGCGCGCCTCCTCGCTGGACGGATCCGGAGAGAACAGAGCCTCGTAGAAAGATCGAGCCCGGGCCCTGACTCCCTCCGGGTCCGAGACGAGGGACCCGTCGTCGGCCAGCAGCGTAAGGAGCTGCTTACGAGCCCCCCGCCGCTTTTCCAGCGAGTAGAAGAAGGGAGAGCCGCGGTCCAGGTCCCGCAGGAGCTGGAGCCGCGACCTCACGTACGCTCCTCGGGACCCGACCAGTTGCAGGTCCCTCAGAGCGTCCTTCCTCTCTTCGTACACCTGCCGCAGGGCCGGATCCTCGGCGGCCTGACCGAGACGGGACTCCAGGCCAAGCACCTCCTGCTCCAACCGCCTGACCTCGGACTCCCGCCTCTTAGTCGACCCCCTCGCGTACTCTTGACAGAAGAGGCGGACGTGAGCCTTGCCCACCTCCCACCATAGCCTCAAGGAGGAGAAGCCTCCCCGCTTCCCTCTCCAGTCGCTCCAGAACAGACGGAACGAGTCCCGGAACCGCGCGTCCTCCAGCAGCCGGTTGTTAAAGTGCCAGTACGCGGACCCCGACCGGGCGCGGAGCAGAGCGAGCTCCATCCACACCAGGTGGTGGTCCGAGCACGACACCGGCCGGATGGAGGCCGACGGGACGCAGGAGGCGTACGCCCGCGAAACGTACAGGCGGTCGATTCTGGTGCTCCCTCCTGCAGCCCTCACAAAGGTGAACTGGCCGGAGTCGGGATGGAGATTCCGCCAGACGTCCACCAAGTCGAAGGACCCGACCAGGTCCCTCAACTTCTCCGTCGCCGTTCGGGCACGCGCGGGACCGGAGCGGTCCCTCGCCTCGAGGGTACGGTTAAAATCCCCCCCGAGGATAATGCACTCGCCGGCGTCGACGGAGTTTAGGTAAGTGGACACTTCTTCAAAGAAGCTCACTTGCTCGCCCTCGGACCAGGGGGCGTACACGTTCACCAGGTGAAGCGGCACGTCCCCGTGGCGAAGGGCTACGTGGAGCAAGCGGCCCGGCACCGGCTCCTTGACCCCCAAGATCTCCGGCTGAAAAGTCGGGGCCAACAAGATGGCCACCCCGCTCGAAACGCTGGCGAGGTGACTCAAGTAGACCCCCCCTCCCCATTCCAGGATCCACGTGGCCTCGTCTCCCGGAACGGTGTGGGTTTCCTGCAGAAAGCACACCGCATACTTCCCGTCCCGCAGGACCGAGAACTTGTCAAATCTACGGCGGGCGTCTCTGCCGCCGTTGATGTTGAGGCTGGCTATGGTTATCTCCATGGCAAGAGCACAGCGCAACCTACTTAAACCTAACGCGTGGAGGGAGCGGGGCCGCTAGTCGACCGCCACTCCCTCAAGAGCCCGGTGAGGAGGGATCTGAGCCGACGCAGCCCGACCCCGCCGTCGTCCCCTTCTGCGGCCACGGACGCGACGGCGGCCAGGACCGAGCGGATTAACTGCGCCGGCTCCGACCAACGGTCGAGGGCCAGCCGGACGCCATCGCGACGACGGCTCCAACCGGACGCAAAATCCCGGAGTTCCTCAACGGGGATGAGGGGAGACTCGTTGCAGGGCACGAGGGCGTCCACCACCTCACTGGCGGCGAACTCCAAATCCTCCCCAGTGCCCACCACCGAGTCCCCGTCCTCCTCCGGGTCATCGTCGCCCGCGGCCGACCCGCTCCCCGCACAAAGCGCGGAGAACGAGACGGCCGCGCCGGCCAGCCCCGCCTCTGTCACGATCCCACCCCCAGGATCGTCGGCAGAGGAGTCCTCCCCGGGCTCCACCGGGGGGTCCGGGTCAGAGGGCGGCGCCGGGCGGGGACCCTCCCCAGCCTCCGAGCGGTGAAAAACCGGCACCCGGATATAAGGGGAACCCGGGGAAACCGGGGAGAACGTGTACTCCAGTTCTCCCACCTCCCCCGGCTCCGAGCCCAGAGACTGAGAGGAGGGGGTCCCCCCACCCACGTCGCCACCGACCGACCCGGCCGGTGAGATATTCTGGTTAAAACCCACCACCAGGTCGAGCAGGTCCTGGGAGAGGTCGAGCCGGGGGCAGACGAATTTGGCCGCAACGGCCTCGCCCACCCCGACACCCAGGACGCCCGACCCGGTGAACAGGGTGGTATCGGGTAAATGCGGATCCGCGACCCCCCCTATCGGCGGGGTCTCTCCATCCCCCCCGGGAGGCACGGGCACGATCTCCTCCCCCCGAGAGGTGGATGACCCCCGCCGCTGTTCGGATGTCACGGGCGGGGCCGCAGGATCCGCGACCGGCACCGACTCCCCTTCCACGGGGGGCCGTCCCTTAGCAGGGAGCCCGTTCGCTTCCGGGGAGTGGCGCCTCTTTTTCTTCCCGGGGGGTCGCGGAGGGAGGGGGAACTCCATGTCTGCTGGGACCCCCGCCTCCGCTCCCTCCTGATCACCCGCCAGCCCGGGCTCTGTCGCGACCGCGAGATGTTGACTGGCCGCGGTCACGGCCTCGGGCTGACTCAGATCTTCTCTGTCCCGGGGACCAGCCTCTAAATTCTTCCTCTTTCTCCGCGCCTTTCTCTGGCGAGGGTTCCCCTCCTCCCCCCTGGCGGAGGCCTCGACGCCAACCTCCACCCGCGCAGTTGACTCTCCCGACGCGGGGGCGGGGTTGGGGGGAGGAGCGGTGGCGGCGCCAGCCCCGGCCGCCGTAGCTGTTTTGGCGGCCTGAGAGGCAGGGCAGTTCCTCTTCAGGTGCCCCACCTCCTTACAGGCATGGCACCGCCCACCCTCTGCCGTCCAAAAGACGCGGTAAGGGGTCCCCTCGTGGAGGGCGTTAAAGCCCCCCTCCGTAACCTCCTCCCGTGCCAGCTTGACGAATGCCTGGCGACGGAAGGAGTAAACATGCCGGAGGCTGTTCTCCCTGAGTCCGAGCGGCAGCGGCGTTACCCCCGACCTCACCTCCCCCAGTTGACGTAGGTGGGGGAGGAGGAGCTCGTCCGACAGGAAAGGCGGAACGTTAGATAAAATGACTCGCTGCGCGGTGGCCTCCAGCGGGTCCACCGGCAGGAAGGTCCCGCCAACCGTGAGCCCCTTACTAAGGGCCAGGGACACCGCCCGCTCGGACCTCAGGAAGAACACCGCCCTCCCGTACATTTTTGAGGCCGCGACGATGGCCGAGGGGCCGACAACCTCGGCCATGGCCTTTACGCAGGCCTCAATGGTCATGTTGGGGTGGGCGTAGCTCTTCACCCCATGCTTCCTCGTAATGAGGCGGAAAGGCGCCGGCCCAGCAGGAGCGGCACGAACTGTAGGAGCGGCCCCCGAGGTAACCGCCGCATACGTCCTGCTGGGTCCCGGCACCGGCGAAGATGGTGAAGCCATGACCTAAAGAGCCACACCCACCCCAAGTCTCAGGCCTTTGGATGGAAATTGGCCTTTTTTTAAAAGAATTCTTGAGGATACCTCTCTCCCCGAATCCCAGTGCTTGGTTGGGAGAGGGCCCCTTTGTTGTTTTTATATATTCCCAGAATACCCCGGAGAGCAAGGGAATATCCCAGAGAGCAGGAGAAGGTGGGAGGGATGGATGGCAGAATGGGAAGGAGGGAGTCTGCAGGGGTAGGCTGCTGCAGAAGTGGGTGGAAGAGGGGCCGGTTGCACCTTAAAAGGTGGATCCTCTTCTGCCTGTCTTCCGGTGGGCAGGGGGAGGAGATGTCTTCCCCTAGACAGCTGGAGCTGCCTAGGCTCAGTCCTCCAAAGATTTAAAAAAGAAAGTAACTTCACCCAGGCAGCTCCAGCTGTCCCGGGCCAGACACTTGGGGGGGACCCCTGTCCTCTGAAGTCTTCTTCCTCCCCCTACCTTCAGCCGACACACCTCACTGCACCGACCACCTCTTCCTCCCACTGGTTGGTGCTCTTTTTCTCCTTCTCCCTCCCTCCTTGTTGATGGTGGTTTCTCCTTCTTTCTCCTTCTCCTTCTCCTTCTCCCCAAGGGACCCAGGCAAGGGCCTGCTCTCTCTGCTCTCCACTCCACTCAGTGGCAGTCCAGCCACAAACACCTCCAAGGCCTTGCTGGTCTGTATTGCAAAGCTCTGATTGGCTCTGGATATCAATCTCTCCACCAGAGCCCTGTCCTTTGTTAATTGGTGCCTGGATTCAGGGAAGATTCCTGATTGGCTATCAGGGATTGTCAATCATCATTGGTGCTGTCCATTCCTGGTTTAAATGCAGGCTGTCCCAGTAGTAGAAATACAAGAGCTTGGATCAGAAAAAAATAGTTCCACAACTTTTTTTTTTTCTTTTTTTCTTTTTTTTTTTTTCTTTTTTTCTTTTTTTTTTCTCTTTCTTTTTTCTTCTCTAATTAGGCCCCCCTTTTATAAGAAGGGGGGGTGTGGGGCGTGCTTAACAACTAAAAACCAAACAAACCAAAACCAAGAGTTCAAATCAAAATTTTATTATCCTCGTTCAGGATGCACTCCAGCCCCTGCGGTGCCCACCGGTCGCGGAAAGCCTCAAGCGTACCGGCAGACACCGCGTGCTCCATCTCCAGGGCCACCCGGGCGCGGAGCAACCCGCGAAAGAGAGGCAGACAGGCCGAGCGCCCACCCCCGCGGACCGCGAGCATCCTGGACCTGTGGATAGCCACCTTGGACAGGCCCAGGAGCAGGCCCACGAGGACGTCCACCGACCTGCCCGCCCCCCTCCTCACCGGGCGGCCAAAGATCAGGAGCGTGGGACTGAAGTGCAGCCAGAACTTGAGGAGCAGCCCCTCCAAATAATGGAACAGGGGCTGCAGTCTCGCACACCCAGTGTACAAATGAAAAACGGACTCCTCCAGGCCGCAGAAAATGCAAGCGGCCTGGGTGTCCGTAAAATGGCGTAAACGCCTGTTGCACGGGACTGCTCCGTGCAACACTCTCCACCCCAGATCCCCAAAGTAACACGGGAGGACCCCCGTATAGAGAGCCTCCCACTGGGGACCCCCGTCTCCGCCGGACGGCAGGATGGTACGCCAGGGCGTGTCCGGGCGAGAGACGAGGGCGAGGAAGTGGATGGTGTGCAGGAGCAGCCCGTACAGGAAATCCCTCCGCGCGGTGTGAAACGGCACGGAGGGAATTTCCGAGAGACGGCTCAAGTTGTGAGGCGCGGCCCTCCGAGGGAGGTTCCGGGGTTTGGCGCCGAGGAGGAATTCCGTCCGAACGGGGGTCAGGTCGGACGGGATGGCTCCGCACGCCTGAGCCGCCTCCACACCCCGAGTGGAGTCAGGGCCGAGCGCCGATTTCAACGCCTGGATGGCGGCGGCCGCGTCCCCGGCACGCCACGAGGACATGCGAGCGGCGAGCGCCCACGGCTCGAGCCAACCCGACCCTCCGCCATCCAGGACGTCCCTGACTCTGGTTACCCGACCGGCCACAGCCCTCCGCTCCGTCAGCCACGAGCGGCTGAAGCCGACATCGCGGAGGAACGGATTCCCGAGCAGCGGCTCCTGCACGACGGCCGCTACCCCCGACGGGCGAGAGCTCCGGCTGGAGGCGACCATGGTCCAGACCCTGAGCAGATCCTGGTAAAAGACAGGCAGCTCCCGCAAAGACGTGCGGCCGCCCAGCAGCGAGACGAACAGGAGCTGCGTGTCGTAGTTCAGGCCGTGCAGCTGGCGGAAAAAATACGTCGCCAGCGCACGCCATCTAAGAGGACGCTCCGCGTACAGGTATCGCTGCAGCATCCGAAGGCGGAAAGTTGCCACCTGGGTGCGGACGCACACCAGCCCCTGACCGCCCTCCCTAAGCGGGAGACTCAGGACCGCGGCAGCGACCCAGTGCATCCCTTTGGCCCAGAAGAAGTCGACGAACTTCCTCTGAATCTTGGCGACAAAATCAGGGGGGGGGGTCAAAGGAACCAACCGGTACCACAACATGGCGGCCACCAGCTGGTTTATGACCAGCACTCGACCCCTGTAGGATAACACTCGGAGCAGTCCTGTCCAGCGCGCCAGGCGAGCGGCGACTTTGGCCTCCAGCTCTACCCAGTTCGCCGGCCAGGCTTCCTCGGCAGGGCCGAGGTAGACTCCCAGGTACCGGAGGTGCGTGGTACTCCAGGCGAAAGCCCTGAGCTCCTCCGGCATGGAGTCCACCCGCCACTGACCCACCAGGAGTCCGGAACATTTCTCCCAGTTGATTCTTGCGGAGGACGCGGCAGAGTAGACCTCTTGGCACTCGCGCATTCTCCGCAAGTCAAGGGGATCGGTGACCATGAGGAGCACGTCGTCGGCGTAAGCCGAAAGGACGACCTCCACGCCCGGCTCGAGCAGAGCCAGTCCCGACAGCCTCTTTCGCAAGAGGTGAAGGAAAGGCTCTACGCAGATGGTATATAATTGGCCGGACATGGGGCACCCCTGACGCACTCCTCTCCCGAAGCGAAGGGGCGCCGTCAAGGATCCGTTAACCTTAATCAGACACTCCGCGGCGGCGTACAGAAGTCGGATCCGGGCGACGAAATGCGACCCGAATCCGAAAGCGCGCAGAGTCCCGAATAGATACTCGTGATCCACCCTGTCGAACGACTTCTCCTGATCCAAGGAAAGGAAGGCGACCGACAGACCAGCCCTCTGGGAGTGGTGGATCAGGTCCCGGACCAGGTGGATGTTATCGTGGATCGTCCGGCCCGGGACCGTGTAGGACTGGTCGGGGTGGATCATGTGGTCCAGCACGGTGCCGAGGCGAGCAGACATCGCCCTGGCGAAGACCTTATAATCCGTGCTGAGGAGGGAGACCGGGCGCCAGTTTTTAAGGTTGCGGAGATCCCCCTTCTTAGGCAGCAGGACCACGACCGCCCTGCGCCACGAAAGGGGCATCTCCCCGGTCGCCAGACATTCCCCCAGGACCCGCGCGTAGTCGCCCCCCAGGACGTCCCAGAAGGCCCTGAGGAACTCCACGGTCAGCCCGTCCAGCCCCGGGGACTTGCCCCTGGAGAGCTGGTGGAGGGCGCCGGTCAGCTCCGCCAAACTGAGCGGAGCGTCCAGACGCTCGGCGTCCTCCGGGCCGACCTTCGGCAAGTCCTCCCACAAAACTCTGCGCGCCTCCTCGCTGGACGGATCCGGAGAGAACAGAGCCTCGTAGAAAGATCGAGCCCGGGCCCTGACTCCCTCCGGGTCCGAGACGAGGGACCCGTCGTCGGCCAGCAGCGTAAGGAGCTGCTTACGAGCCCCCCGCCGCTTTTCCAGCGAGTAGAAGAAGGGAGAGCCGCGGTCCAGGTCCCGCAGGAGCTGGAGCCGCGACCTCACGTACGCTCCTCGGGACCCGACCAGTTGCAGGTCCCTCAGAGCGTCCTTCCTCTCCTCGTACACCTGCCGCAGGGCCGGATCCTCGGCGGCCTGACCGAGACGGGACTCCAGGCCAAGCACCTCCTGCTCCAACCGCCTGACCTCGGACTCCCGCCTCTTAGTCGACCCCCTCGCGTACTCTTGACAGAAGAGGCGGACGTGAGCCTTGCCCACGTCCCACCATAGCCTCAAGGAGGAGAAGCCTCCCCGCTTCCCTCTCCAGTCGCTCCAGAACAGACGGAACGAGTCCCGGAACCGCGCGTCCTCCAGCAGCCGGTTGTTATAGTGCCAGTACGCGGACCCCGACCGGGCGCGGAGCAGAGCGAGCTCCATCCACACCAGGTGGTGGTCCGAGCACGACACCGGCCGGATGGAGGCCGACGGGACGCAGGAGGCGTACGCCCGCGAAACGTACAGGCGGTCGATTCTGGTGCTCCCCCCTCCGGCCCTCACAAAGGTGAACTGGCCGGAGTCGGGATGGAGATTCCGCCAGACGTCCACCAAGTCGAAGGACCCGACCAGGTCCCTCAACTTCTCCGTCGCCGTTCGGGCACGCGCGGGACCGGAGCGGTCCCTCGCCTCGAGGGTACGGTTAAAATCCCCCCCGAGGATAATGCACTCGCCGGCGTCGACGGAGTTTAGGTAAGTAGACACTTCTTCAAAGAAGCTCACTTGCTCGCCCTCGGACCAGGGGGCGTACACGTTCACCAGGTGAAGCGGCACATCCCCGTGGCGAAGGGCTACGTGGAGCAAGCGGCCCGGCACCGGCTCCTTGACCCCCAAGATCTCCGGCTGAAAAGTCGGGGCCAACAAGATGGCCACCCCGCTCGAAACGCTGGCGAGGTGACTCAAGTAGACCCCCCCTCCCCATTCCAGGATCCACGTGGCCTCGTCTCCCGGAACGGTGTGGGTTTCCTGCAGAAAGCACACCGCATACTTCCCGTCCCGAAGGACCGAGAACTTGTCAAATCTACGGCGGGCGTCTCTGCCGCCGTTGATGTTGAGGCTGGCTATGGTTATCTCCATGGCAAGAGCACAGCGCAACCTACTTAAACCTAATGCGCGGAGGGAGCGGGGCCGCTAGTCGACCGCCACTCGCTCAAGAGCCCGGTGAGGAGAAACCTGAGCCGGCGCAACCCGACCCTGCCGCCGCCCTCCTCCGCGGCCACGGACGCGACGGCGGCCCGGACCGAGCAGATTAATTGCGCTGGCTCCGACCAACGGTCGAGGGCCAGCCGGACGCCATCGCGACGATGGCTCCAAACGGACACAAAATCCAGGAGTTCCTCAACGGGGATGAGGGGAGACTCGGTGCCGGGCACGAGGGCGTCCACCACCTCACTGGTGGCGAACTCCAAATCCTCCCCAGTGCCCACCACCGAGTCCCCGTCCTCCTCCGGATCATCGTCGCCCGCGGCCGACCCACTCCCCGCACAAAGCGCGGAGAACGAGACGGCCACGCCGGCCGGCCCCGCCTCCGCCACGATCCCACCCCCAGGATCGTCGGCAGAGGAGTCCCCCCCCGGGCTCTACCGGGGGCTCTGGGTCAGAGGGCGGCGCCGGGCGGGGACCCTCCCCATCCTCCGGGCGGTGAAAAACAGGCACCCGGATATAGGGGCAAACCGGGGAAACGGGGGAGAACGTATACTCCAGTTCTCCCACCTCCCCCGGCTCCGTGCCCAGATACTGGGAGGAGGGGGTCCCCCCACCCACGTCGCCACCGACCGACCCGGCCCGTGAGATGTTTTTATTAAACCCCGCCACCAGGTCGAGCAGGTCCTGGGAGAGGTCGAGCCGGGGGCAGACGAATCCGGCCTCTTCGGCCTCGCCCACCCCGGCACCCAGGACGCCCGACCCGGTGAACGGGGTACTGTTCCCTCTGCCCGGATCCGCGACCCCCCCTATTGGCAGGGTCTCTCCATCCCCCCCGCGAGGCACAGGCTCTGTCTCCTCCCCCCGAGAGGTGGATGACTCCCGCCGCTGATGGGAAATGGTGGGTGGGGCCGCAGGATCCGTTGCGGGCGCCGACACCCCTTCCACGGGAGGCCGTCACTTTGCAGGGTTCCCCTCCGCTCCCAGGGAGTGGCGCCTCTTTTTCTTTCCGGAGGGTCGCGGAGGGAGGGGGAGCTCCATGTCTGCTGGGGCTCCTCCCTCCGCTCCCTCCTGATTAACGGCCAGCCCGGGCTCTGTCGCGACCACGAGGTGTTGACTGGCCGCGGTCACGACCACGGCC
This sequence comes from Heptranchias perlo, assembly GCF_035084215.1. Lineage (NCBI taxonomy): Eukaryota > Metazoa > Chordata > Chondrichthyes > Hexanchiformes > Hexanchidae > Heptranchias > Heptranchias perlo. The sequence goes on along the minus strand of NW_027139215.1, from coordinate 61,634 downwards.
TCGGGCTGACTAGGAGAATTTGTTTCTCTGGGACCAGCCTCTAGATGTTTTGATTTGCTCCGCGCTTTTTTCCGGCGAGGGTTCCCTCCCTCCCCCCCGGCGGAGGCCTCGACGACAACCTCCGCCCGCGCAGTTGACTCTCCCAACGCGGGGGCGGGGTTGGGGGGAGGAGCGGTAGCGGCGCCAACCTCGGCCGCCGGAGCTGCTTTGGTGGCCAGGGAGGCGGGGCAGTTCTTCTTCAGGTGGCCCACCTCCTTACAGGCATGGCACCGCCCACCCTCTGCCGTCCAAAAGACGCGGTAGGTGGTCCCCTCATGAAGGGCGTTAAAGCCCCCCTCCGTCACCTCCTCCCGCGCCAGCTTGACAAATGCCTGGCGACGGAAGTAGTAAACATGCCGGAGGCTGCTCTCCCTGAGCCCGAGCGGCAGCGGCGTTACCCCCGACCTCACCTCCCCCAGTTGACGTAGGTGGGGGAGGAGGAGCTCGTCCGGTAGAAAGGGCGGGACGTTAGATAATATAAGCCGCTGCGCGGTGGCCTCCAGCGGGTCCACCGGCAGGAAGGTCCCGCCCACCGTGAGCCCCTTACTAAGGGCCAGGGACACCGCCCGCTCGGACCTCAGGAAGAACACTGCCCTCCCGTACATTTTTGAGGCCGCGACGATGGCCGAGGGGCCGACAACCTCGGCCATGGCCTTAACGCAGGCCTCAATGGTCATGTTGGGGTGGGCGTAGCTCTTCACCCCATGCTTCCTTGTAATGAGGCGGAAAGGTGCCGGCCCAGCAGGAGCGGCAGAAACAGCAGGAGCGGCCGCCGCGGCAACTCCCGCATACGTCCTGCTGGGTCCCGGCACCGGCGAAGATGGTGACGCCATAGTCTCAGGCCGATGGATGCAGACGGCCTTAATGGACGTCGGGATAACCGCCTCTCCCACGTCTGCCAATATTAAGTTGGGAGAGGGGCTCCTTTGTCCGATGTTTGTGTCTTAAAAAAAGGTGCAGCTCGCAAGAGCAGGAGAGCAAGTGAGGGAGGGATGGCGCCCGAAAAAAAGGAGGGAGTCCGCAGGGGTGGGCTGCCGCTGAAGTGGGTCGAAGAGGGGCGGGGCTGCACCTTCTTCCTTCTTCTTTCCTTCCGGTGGGCAGGGGGGAGGAGATGTCTTCCCCTAGACAGCTGGAGCTGCCTCGGTTCAGTCCTCCAAGAATGGAAACAAAGAAAAGTAACTTCACCCAGGCAGCTCCAGCTGTCCCGGGCCAGACACTTGGGGGGAAACCCCCTGTCCTTTTATGGTCTTCTTCCTCCCCCTACCTCCACACGGCGCCGACCTCCTCTTCCTCCCTCTGTTTGGATGACCGAAACCGGCAGCAGCACACCCCTCACGGCTGATGTTGATGGTGATGGTGTTCTCCTTCTCCTTCTCCCTCCTTCCCTGTCGATGGTTCCTCTCGTCTCCTTCTCCTCTGGCTGACTCTGCTCTGCTCTGCTCTGCTCTGCCCTGCTCTGCTCTGCTCTGCTCTGCTCTCAGCAAGTTGTTGGTGTCACAGTGATTAACCTCTCACTACAAAATCCCCCATGATACCAAACAACTCAACTATCACTTTACCCACCAACCAGCACCTTTTATACACAACCTGACTCCAATTGTCCCAGATGAGGCTAAACGAGAAAACTGGACGAAACTGGAGTGCATCCTGGACCGAAATAAAAAAATTATTATTTGACAGTTATTTTGGATTTATTGGTTTCCTGCACATGAACACACCCTAAACCCCCCTGCTTATAAACGGTGGGCCGAAAAACACACATAAAAAAGAGGAGGAAGAAAAGAAAAAGAATTGAAGCCAACAAAAAAAGGAAGAAAAATCAAGCATCATTAATGCCAGTCACTGAACAAACAGATTGAGTTAACCCCTTTCACTCAAGCAATGTAAATGTTCCAAAAAAAAAGAAAAACACACAAGGAAAAAGGGGAAAAAAAAGCCTCATTCTGACTGAACTTCCAGTCGACAAAAAAAACCACCCAAACCCCCCCTTCTTATGAAAGAGGGCCGAAAACACAAGGGAAAAAATTATTATGACACATATTCTGGGTTTATTGTTTACTGCACATGAACACACTCGAAGAATAAAAAAACAACACAAGGCCTCCGCTGGGGGGGAAGGAGGGCACCCTCGCGGAAAAAAGGCGGGGAGGAAAATCAAACATCTGGAGGCTGGTCCCCGGGATGCTGAACAATCGAGTGAGCCCGAGGCTGCGATCGTGACCGCGGCCGATCTACATCTCGTGGTCGCGACGGAGGCCGGGCAGATCGTTGGTCAGGAGGGAGCGGAGGAGGGGGCCCCAGCAGACCCTCCCGCCGCGAGCCTCCGGAAAGAAAAAAAGGCGCCACTCCCTGGAAGTGGAGGGGAACCCTGCAAAGGGACGGCCCCCCGTGGAAGGGGAGTTGGCACCTGCGACGGATCCAGCGGCCCCACCCTCCATTTCACACCATCGGCGGGAGTCGTCCACCACTCGGGGGGAGGAGACCGAGCTCATGCCTCCCGGGGGGGATGGGGAGACCCTGCCTATAGGGGGGGTCGCGGATCCGGGTGTGGAGGAGAGTATACAGTTCACCGGGTCGGGCGTCCTGGGTGCCGGGGTGGACGAGGCCGATGAGGCTGAATTCGCCCGCTCGCGGCTCGACATCTCCAAGGACCTGCTCGACCTGGTGGACGGTTTTAATAAAAACGTCTCACCTGCCAGGTCGGTTGCTGGAGGTGTGGGCGGGGGGAGCCCCTTCTCCCGGTCTCTGGGCACGGTGCCGGGTGAGTTGGGGAGCTGGAGTTCACTCACTCCCCGGTTTCCCCGACCGGTGGGCACCGCAGGGGCTGGAGTGCATTCTGGACAAAAATAATAAAATCTTAATTTGACACTGGTTTTTGGTTTTCTTTGGGTGTTTTTGCACCTAAACAAACCCTAAACCCCCCCCCCTTCTTATAAAAGGGGGGCCTAAAAACACACAAAAAAGAAGAAAAAAAGAAAAAGAAAAAAAGAGTCGCTGTTTTGAAACGATTGGATGTCTTTCAGGGCCCCATTTGCTTTTTTAACAGCCTTCTCAACTTGTCCTGACACCTTCAAAGATTTGTGTAACTACACCCCCAGGTCTCTCTATTCATCCACTCCATTTAAAATTGTTGTCTCTCCTCAATCTTCCTACCAAAATGTATCACTTCACAATTCTCTGCAGTAAATTTCTTCTGCCATGTTTCTGCCCATTTCACCAGTCAGTCTCTGTCCTCCTGAAGTCTGTTACTGTCCTCCACATTGTTTATTACATTTCTGAGTTTCGTGTCATCTGAAAACTTTGAAATTATACCCTGTACTCCCAAGTCCCGGTCATTAATATATATCAAGAAGAGCAGTGGTCCCAATACCGAGCCCTGGGGGACACCACTGTATACTTGTCTCCAGTCTGAAAAACAACCGTTCACCACTACTCTCTGTTTTCTGCTCTTGAGCCAATTTTATATCCACGCTGCCATTGTCCGTTTAATCCCATGGGCTTCAATTTTTAAAACAAGTCTATTATGTGATACTTTATCCTCCCTTAATCTCTCCCTGCATAGAAACTCCCCGACCCATATTCATGGCCAACCCCTCGACCTTGCCATCTCACGTGGCCTCTCTCCCCCCGATCGTGTCAATCATGGATAAGGCCATCTCTGATCACTTCCTTGTATCCCTCTCCACCCACATGGAATCATAGAATCATAGAAAGGTTACAGCACGGAAGGAGGCCATTCGGCCCATCGGGTCCATGCCAGCTCTATGCAAGATCAATCCATGTCGTCCCACTCCCCCAATGCACATCACAGAATGAACTCAGGAATCCCACGCCACTTTCTATGAGCGGTGACAGGCTGCGGTTATGGTGCAGACCGGGACCCAGGGCTGAGGCTGTGGTCATCAGTTACTCTGGGAGTGGCACAGTCTGGTTCATGACTAGCCGGGGGTGAGAGTAACACCAGGGAGTCAGGCTGGTGTTTAGAAGGGTGTGGGTTCCAGCTCCCGTTCCAGGACTGGGACAAATGATCCAGGCTGACTGTGTCGTGCTGAGAGGGAGCTGCATCGTGAGAGGTGCTGTCCTTTGAATGAGGTGTTTAATGGCGGTCCCTTCTTTCTGCTCCGAAGTGTAAAAGATCCCATGGCAATTTGTGAAGAGCCGTGTCTCGTTCCTTGTCTCATTGAGACTCTCAGTTAATTGGTCTGTTCTCTCCACAGATTCGGCCTGACTCGCTGAGTGTTTCCAGAATATTCTGTGTGTGTTTCACTGAGACTCGGGTTTTACAGTAAATGATAAAAGGATTGTCGTCAAACACTTGGCCATGAGCTGCTGAGTGACCTGTCGGGACATTGTTGCTTGCTTCCCTTCAGCTTGTGGGACTGGGTATTCAGTGCACTGTCCCTTTAAGAGCTGTGGTCCGTCTCACTTCTCAGTGTGATTGTGGGACTGACACAGAAGCGAGGGAGGAAGCAGCAGCCACAGCCCGGACTGCAGGCAAATTGTGAGGCTGGGACTAAAAGGCTGTTATTCCCACACCGGGAGTCGAACCCGGGCCGCCTGGGTGAAAACCAGGAATCCTCACCGCTAGACCACATGGGAACTAAAAGAACAACCAGCAGGAAGGGCACTGAGACTACACTCAGCAGGTTGCAGGGCGATTTCATGGACGTGTTCACAATTATGAAAGATTTCGACAGAGTAAATTAGGAGAAACTGTTTCCAGTGATGGGAGGGTTAATAATCAGAGGACACAGATTTAAGATCAATGGGCAAAAAAGCCACGGGCGGGGGGAATGAGGAGAGATTTCTTCACACAGTGAGTTGTTATGATCGGGAATGCACTGCCTGAAAGGGAGGTGGAAGCAGGTTCAATAGTAACTTTCAAACGGGAATTGGATAAATACTTGACGTGAAAAAATTCACAGGGCTGTGGGGAAAGAGCCGGGGAGTGGGACTAACCCACTTCCTTCTGTGTTCATCCCTGGGAAAAAACTCTCCCCCCAGGTCACTGACAACGGCACTTTCAAATTCCCAACTGTCCAGCCTTTGTCCCTCCATTCACCACGACATTTCTGCAGCTACTGATTTGCTCAATCACACCCTCACCTCCACCTTTGACGCTCTTGTACCCATTAAAACCATCACTCCCCCTCACCCTGGTCGTTCCCCCTTGGTCTGCCCTCATTTCCTCTCCCCTAAGTCCAAGGGACACAGCTTTGAACATTTATGGTGGACAACTGGTTTGGCCATTCATCGCCAGATCTGCCTGGACCACATAAAGCATTATCGGGTCCTGTCTCCTCTGACAAAACTGCTCACTATTCCAGGATCATCCTGGAATGTAAAGGTAACTCCCGACTTCTCTTCTCCACTACAAACCGTCTTCTCAAACCCCACTCCCCTCACTCCTCCACCCTCACCTCCAACAAAAAGTGCGAGGAGCTCATGGACTTCTTTGTCACTAAGATTGAGACCATCCATTCAGCTGCCTCTGCCGCTCCCCTCCTTTCCCAAGCCCACCAAGTTTCTCTCCTATCTCCCCTCATGCCCTCGCTGAGCTCTCTTGACAATGAGACCAACATCCTGCTCCCTCGGCCCTATTCCCATCAAACTGCTGACCACACAACCTCCCTTCCTGGCCCCCTGTTAGCTGACATTGTTAACGGTCCCCTCTCCTCAGGTACTGTCCCCCTCCCCATCAAATCTGCTCTCATCGCCCTCCTTCATAAAAGACCCACCCTTGACCCCTGTGTCCTTGCAAACTACCACCCCATCTCCCACCTCCCTTTCCTCTCCAAAGTGTTGCCGCCTCCCAAATCCATGTCCATCTTTCCCACAACACCATGTTTGAATCCCTCCAATCAGGTTTCCACTCCTGCCACAGTACTGAAACGGCCCTTGTCAAAGTCACAAATGACATCCTCTGTGACTGTGTGGAGTGAGATTTAATCTTGATCTAACCCTTGATGCACCTGCCCCCGGAGTGTTTGATGGCACAGTGTAGAGGGAGCTTTACTCTGCCATGTACTGTACAGTATCAGTCTGTGATGGAGCAGAGCCCTGCTCTTTAATAGAAATCATTCTTTCGATGAGCCACTGAGCCGCTAAAGCAGCCTCCGACACCCAAAGTCTGATTTCCATCCCACAGTTCCAGCAGGTCTTTACTATTAATCAAAGTGCACAATGACGCCCCCGGTAAAGCGAGTATCTCCCCACAGATACTACCTGACCTGCTGAGTGTTGCCAGCAGTTTCTGGGTTTATTTTTGAGCTTTCACTGGAGCAGTTTTCTTGACAACCTGCAACTTGCCTCAAGGGCGCAGCTTCAAACACAACTTTCTTGGGCTCTTTTCACACACAAGATCGCACTTTACTTTCCGACACACGCGCTTTAAAATCTGCCGTTTCCGCACACAGCGTCCTGCGCCACGAGAATTTGAAAGACCTTCCGCTCATGGCCTGTAATCGCTCCTTTTTAACCCACAGGCGCTCTTTACATTTATCCTCTACTCGATTCAATCGCATGTTTCAACAGAACTATTAAGATCAAGGCGGAACACTTCCGATCTTACTGCACCGCCCCAACTTGCCAAATGTGCACCTTTCAACCGCCATTCGCAGCTCTGTAGCGCTGCCCGTCACTCACGCACCTCAACTGCTGAGAGAAAAGAGCCAACAAGCATCAAAACAAAAACCAGTTCTTCAGTTACCATCCCCTGGATCACAAGATTCCACAAATAAATTTCGTGAACAATCGGGCGGCTGTCTTTCCAGAGACCAGCCCTGCTTTCGTCGTGTTTCTCTGTCGAGCGGTCACGCAGATCGAAATGTATCGATTGGTTTCAAGGCACAAATGAACATTGGTGCGAATGGGACATGTGCCCAATAGAAACAGCGGTCGGAGCAGAACAAACTTAAAGGAGTGAGATCGTGAAAGTGAATGTTAGAGTCGGCAATGCCGCAGGAAAGTGTCCATGAAATGGAAGGAGGAAAGTAAAGGCGGCCTATTGACTGTGGAAGGAAGAAAAAGCTGGGAGAAGAGGCGGGTTTGAACTGTGGAACATCAAGTACAGGCATGTGAGAGAGGTGGGATTTGACGGAATTGAAAGGTTTCACCAAAACATTTTTCTTTCATGTTCTGAAGATTGATTTCTTGCTGCATCCTCTCAGCACATGTGGGAAAGGAAAAAATCGGTAAATGAAACTCTGTGGAGACTCGGATTCGCTCCGATGTTACTGCGACCACAACGCAGAGTGTTAACCACAAAACGATCACGACGCAGCACATGAGGTGTGGCAGTTGTGCCCCAACAACATTAATGGCACGCATGACACTGCTGAGAAAAGAAAGATTTTGGTGATGAGGCTAAAATGTTCAACAGCTCAGATTATGGCAGCGCAGAGACTGGAGCCGAAATCCAGCGCCTTGGACCGCTCGGCCACGCTACCGCTTCACAAGGGTGTTGTCCAGAATCTCGGAACTGGTGATTGAAAAGCGGCTTTCCGACTCTGACCTTTGAGTCCAAGATTTTTGCCTTGAAAGAATCAAATAAAAGGGCTTTCTTTGCACTGTTCTTGCGACCAGGTGGCTGAGTGGTTGAGGTGATGGATTGCTAATCCATTGAGCTTTGCCAGCATGGTTTTGTATCCCAGCCGCGCCATTATTGCCTTTTTTTAATCGTTCATGGGATGTGGGCGTCGCTGGCGAGGCCACCATTTATTGCCCATCCCTAATTGCCCTTGAGAAGGTGGTGGTGAGCCGCCTTCTTGAACCGTTGCAGTCCATGTGGTGAAGGTTCTCCCACAGTGCTGTTAGGTAGGGAGTTCCAGGATTTTGACCCAGCGACGATGAAGGAACGGTGATATATTTCCAAGTTGGGATGGTGTGTGACTTGGAGGGGAACGTGCAGGTGGTGTTGTTCCCATGTGCCTGCTGCCCTTGTCCTTCTATATGTTAGAGGTCGTGGGTTTGGGAGGTGCTGTCGAAGAAGCCTTGGCGAGTTGCTGCAGTGCATCCTGTGGATGGTACACTCTGCAGCCACAGTGCGCCGGTGGTGAAGGGAGTGAATGTTTAGGGTGGTGGATGGGGTGCCAATCAAGTGGGCTACTTTGTCCTGGATGGTGTCGAGCTTCTTGAGTGTTGTTGGAGCTGCACTCATCCAGGCAAGTGGAGAGTATTTCATCACACTCCTGACTTGTGCCTTGTCGATGGTGGAAAGGCTTTGGGGAGTCGGGAGGTGGGTCACTCACCACAGAATACCCAGCTTCTGGCCTACTCGTGTGGCCACAGTATTTATATGGCTGGTCCAGTTAAGTTTCTGGTCAATGGTGACACCCAGGATGTTGATGGTGGGGGATTCGGCGATGGTAGTGCCGTTGAATGTCAAGGGGAGGTGGTCAGACTCTCTCTTGTTGGAGATTGTCATTGCCTGGCAATTGTCTGGCATGAATGTTCCTTGCTACTTATGAGCCCAAGCCTGGATATTGTCCAGGTCTTGCTGCATGTGGGCACGGACTGCTTCTTTTCTGTGGGTTTGCGAATGGAACTGAACACTGCGCAATCATCAGCAAACATCCCCATTTCTGACCTTATGATGGGGGAAAGGTCATTGATGAAACAGCTGAAGATGGTTGGGCCAAAGACACTGCCCTGAGGAACTCCTGCAGCAATGTCCTGGGGCTGAGATGATTGGCCTCCAACAACCACTACCATCTTCTTTTGTGCTCCGTCTGACTCCAGCCACTGGAGAGTTTTCCACTGGAGCGGCAGCTGAACGGATGGTCTCAATCTTTGTGACAAAATAGTCCAGGAGCTCCTCGCAATTTTTGTGGTGAGGGTGGAGGAGGCAGGGGGTGCAAGAAGTCGGTTTGTGGTCGAGAAGAGATACCGGGGGTATCTTTGGATTCCTGGATAATCCTGGAATAATGAGCAGTTTTCTGTCTCTCTCTGTTTCGGGCTGGTGAATTAGCCCGGGTCTGTTCACAGCGCGATTCTGCGTTTTATTTCTTCCTCATTATTGTGGTTCTGACATCGAGGTGAGGATTTTAAAATCTGTTCGGAGATCAGTGAAATTAAATCGGAGAAAGTGAAAAAGTCCGAGTCAGTTTTTCACCGTATTTTCTTCATCCAATATTGCTGATAAATGAAAGTGAAGCTTCTAAAGGCAGACCTTCCCGTCGGGGAATTGACCCCAGTCTCCAGGGTGACAGACACTGATACTCACCATGATACTAACGAGGAACTGGTGCCGGAAGGGGATGTCCGTTCACCACAGATGATTCACGTTTCAGTAAATCTGTTTGAACTATTCTTTTGATGACAGTTTGTTTAACTTTCCACGGACCACTGTTGAAAGAAGATTTACTGACCACTTTTCCGTCTCATGTTGGATCATGATGTGGGGAGCGCGGGACAGAGTGAGACAGAGAAAGACCGACTCAAGAAAACATAGAAAACATGAGGCACATACACAGACAGATGGACACAGACACGCATACACATGGAGTGACTCAGAAATATGGAGAGACAGAACATGGATAATTTGGCTGATTTTTGTTCTATTTCTGTCGTAGATTTCGTGAAATCTCACAGATCAATGAGCATAAAACTCGAGGTGTTCAATGCTGTGGAATTTTAATTCACTTCAGAATTATTAATTCCACAAGAAACTTGTTGAATTTTGAAACGCAGAGATGAACACGTTGATAAATGACGGGATCTGAAGTCTCTCAGATTCGAACCTGTGCGAGAGAAATGAATGAAATTTTAATCTGTCACCTTAACCACGAGTCAGTTTAAATCACAATCGCTCTGCATCCAGTCCCCAAACAGTCTCTGTTCAATAATATTCTGAAAGCGACAATCAGCTGTTTATTTTTCTCTGCAGTTTTTTTTAGGAAGAAGCTCGGCGAAGACATAAAATTAAAAGTTGGCGTCTTATCAATGCTCACCACGATAATAGAGAGAAAGAACGAAAGAAAGACAGAGTCAGTTGTTCGTTGTCTAACAAAGAGAAGGAAATGTAAAAGGTTCTTTCAACAGTGGCCCGTGGAAAATTAAACAAACTGTCATCAAATAAATAGTTGAAGAAATTCACTGACACATGAAGCATTTTTAACACCATCTGGGGTGAGTGTAGAATCAATACAGTAATTCCTCGTTAGTATAGTGGTGAGTATCCTCCCCTGTCACGCCGGAGACCGGGCTTCAATTCCCCGACGAGGAAGTTAAATTTTCGCCGCCTGTAAAAGTTTTTATCTGCAACATTGGATGTGGAAAATGCAGTGTGAAACTGACTCGGAGATTCCCACTTTCCTCAATTTAAATGAACTGATATTCCAGCGGTTTTAAAATCTGCTCTCCGCGTCACTCTTCACCTCGATCTAAGACTGGCTTCTGTGATGGTGGGGACATCGGGAGGAGGCAGAGATGGATCATCCACTCGGCACTTCTGGCTGAAGATGGTTGCTCACAGCTCAGCCTTGTCTTTTGCACTCACGTGCTGGGCTTTACCATCATTGAGGATGGGGATGTTCATAGAGCCTCCTCCCGTTAGTTGTTTAATTGACCACCACCATTCACAACTGGGTGTGGCAGGACTGCAGAAGATCCGTTGTTTGTGGGATCGCTTAGCTCTGTCTATAGCATGCTGCTTCTGCTGTTTGGCAAGTCGTCCTGTGTTACTTTCAGGTTATTGGTGGGTGTGTGTTTGTGTGTACATGCGGTGTGTCTTTGTGTGAGTGTGTATGTAGCTATGAATGTGTGTGTTTGTGTATGTGTGAATATGTCTGCGTGTGTCTCACTTTTTCTACCCGTTTCTGAGTGTCTCTCTCTTTCTTTCTTTCTGTCACTTTTTCCCTGTTCCCCACATAATTTTTCTCTGGACCTTGACTAACAAAGAGATAGAAAATAAGTCTTCTTTCAACAGTGGTGCGTGGAAAGTTAAACAAACTGTCATCAAAGAAGTAGTTAAAATAGATTCACTGAAACATGCATCCTTTTCATTGCTGTATGTGAGATCTTCCGAGTCTGCTTTCTCATCTGCGCCTGTTCCGAGACCTGTCTCTCTCTGTATCTCTGTCTTTTTTCTTTCTGAATGTCTCTCTCTCTCTCTGTCGATTGGTCTCTCCCTGTCTCGGGCTGGTGAATTAGCCCGGGTCTGTTCACAGAGCGATTCTGCGTTTTATTTCTTCCTCATTATTGTGGTTCTGACATCGAGGTGAAGAGTGACAGAGAGCAGATTTTAAAATCTGCTGGAATATCAGTGAAATTAAATCGTGGAAAGTGGAAAAGTCCGAGTCAGTTTTTCACTGTATTTTCCTCATCCGATGTTGCAGGTAAATGAAAGTGAAGCTTCTAAAGACTGACCTTCCCGTCGGGGAATTGACCCCAGTCTCCAGGGTGATGGACACTGATACTCACCATGATACTAACGAGGAACTGGTGCCGGAAGGGGATGTACGTTCACCACAGATGCTTCACGTTTCAGTAAATCTGTTTGAACTGTTCATTTGATGACAGTTTGTTTAACTTTCCACGGACCACTGTTGAAAGAAAAATTACCGACCACTTTTGCATCACATGTTGGATCATGATGTGGGTAACGCGGGAGAGAGTGAGACAGAAAGAGACAGATCTTCTCAGGAAAATATAGAAAATATGAGGCACATACACAGACAGACAGACACAGACACACAGAAACAGACACACAAACACATGGGGTGACTCAGAAATACTGAGAATCAGAATATGGATAATTTGGCTGATTTTTGTCGTAGATTTCGTAAAATCTTGCAGATTAATTAAAATTAGCATAAAACTCGAGGTGTTAAAAGCTGTGGAATTTTAATTCACTCTGTTTGTGTGTGAGTGTTTATGTAGCGATGAATGTGTGTGTTTGAATATGACTATGTCTGTCTCACTTGTTATACGGGTTTCTGAGTGTCTCTCTTTCTTTCTTTCTGTCACTTTTCCCTGCTCACCACATCATTTTCCTCTGGACCTTGACTAACAAAGAGATAGAAAGTAAGTCTTCCTTCAACAGTGGCATGCGGAAAGTTAAACAAATTGTCATCAAAGCAGTAGTTAAAATAGATTCACTGAAACATGCATCATTTTCATTGCTGTATGTGAGATCTTTCATGTCTGCGCCTGTTCCGAGACCTGTCTCTCTCTGTTTCGGGCTGGTGACAGCGCGATTCTGCGTTTTATTTCTTGCCCATCATTGTGGTTCTCACATCGAGCTGAAGCGTGAGGCAGAGAGCAGATGTTTAAAATCGCTGTGAAATCAAATTGGAGAAGTGGGAAAGGCCGAGTCAGTTTTTCATTGTATTTTCAACATCCAATATTGCAGATAAATGAAAGTGAAGCTTCGAAAGCAGCAATAACCTCCTCGTCGGGGAATTGAACCCCGGTCTCCCGCGTGACAGGCGGGGATACTCACCACTATACTAACGAGGAAGTGGTGCAGGCTTTTAACGTACATTCACCAAAGATGCTTCACATTTCAGTGAATCTGGTTCGATCAAGGGTTCGATCAAGATGAAATCTCCCTCGACACAGTCACAGAGGATGTAATTTGTGAATTTGACAAGGGTCGTTTCAGTACTGTGGCAGGAGTGGAAGCCTGATTGGAGGGATTCAAACATGGTGTTGTGGGAAAGATGGACACGGATTTAGGAGGCAAAAACACATTGAAGGACTTTGGAGAGGAAAGGGAGGTGGGAGATGGGGCGGTATTTTGAAAGGACAGAGGGTCAAGGGTGGGTCTTTTGAGAAGGAGGGTGATGACGGCAGATTTGATGAGGAGGGGGCAGTACCTGAGGAGAGGGGACCGTTAACAATGTCAGCAAACATGGGGCCAGGAAAGGAGGTTGTGTATTCAGAAGTTTGGAGGGAATAGGGTCGAGGGAGCAGGAGGTGGGTCTCATGGTCAAGATGAGCTCAGAGAGGGCATGAGGGGAGATAGGAGAGAAACTTGGTGAGCTCGGGGAAGGGAGGGGAACGGCAGAGGCAGCTGAATGGATGGTCTCAATCTTAGTGACAAAGAAGTCCATGAGCTCCTCGCACTTGTTGTTGGAGGTGAGGGTGGAGAGGGGATGGGAGAGGGGTTTAAGAAGATGGTTTGTAGTGAAGAGAATCCGGGGGTTATCTTTACATTCCAGGATGATCCTGGAATAGTGAGCAGTTTTGTCAGAGGAGACAGGACCCGATAGTGCTTTATGTGGTCCAGCCAGATCTGGCGATGAATGGCCAAAGAATAGACAGTTGGGAATTTGAAAGTGCCGTTGTAAGTGACTTGGGGGGAGAGTTTTTTCCAGGGATGAACACAGAAGGAAGTGGGTTAGTCCCACTCCCCGGCTCTTTCCCCACAGCCCTGCAATTTTTTCCGGTCAAGTATTTATCCAATTCCCTTTCGAAAGTTACTATTGAACCTGCTTCCACCGCCCTTTCAGGCAGTGCATTCCCGATCATAAAAACTCGCTGCGTAAAAAAATCTCTCCTCATTCCTCCCGCCCGTGGCTTTTTTTCCCATTTATTTTTAATCTGTGTCCTCTGGTTATTAACCCTCCCATCACTGGAAACAGTTTCTCCTTATTTCGTCTGTCAAAACCTTTCATAATTGTGAACACCTACATTAAATCGCGCCTTAACCTTCTGGGTGTTGTCTCAGTGCCCTTGCTGTTGATTCCTCCTTCCATTCCCATGTGGTCTGGTGGTTAGGATTCCTGGTTTTCCTGCAGGTGGCGTGGGTTCAACTCCCGGTGTAGGAATAACAGCCTTTTAATCCCAGCCTCCCAATTTGCCTGCAGTCCGGGCTGTGGCTGCTGCTTCCTCCCTCGCTTCTGTGTCAGTCCCACAATCACACTGAGAAATGAGGCAGACCACAGCTCTTAAAGGGACAGTGCACCAAAAACACAGTCCCACAAGCTGAAGGGAAGCAAGCAACAATCTCCCGACAGGTCACTCAGCAGCTCATGGCCAAGTATTTGTCTACAATCCTTTTAATATTTACTGTAAAGCCCGAGTCTCAGTGAAACACACACAGAACATTCTGGAAACACTGGGAGCTGGAACCCACACCCTTCGAAACGCCAGCCTGACTCCCTGGTGTTACTCTCACACCCGGCAAGTCATGAACCAGATTGTGCCACTCCCAGACTAACTGATGACCACAGCCTCAGCCCTGGATCCCAGTCTGCACCATAACCGCAGCCTGTTTTGCTAACAAGTCTATTATGTGATACTTTATCCTCCCGTAATCTCTCCCTGCATAGAAACTCCCCGACCCATAGAAAGTGGGGTGGGATTCCTGAGTTCATTCTGTGATGTGCATTGGGGGAGTGGGACTGCATGGATTGATCTTCCATAGAGCCGGTAATCACTCGATGGGCCGAATGGACTCCTTCCGTGCTGTAACCTTGCTATGATTCTATGATTCCATATGGGTGGAGAGGGTTACAAGGAAGTGATCGGAGATGGCCTTATCCATGATTGAGACGATGGGAGTAGAGAGGCCACGTGAGATGGCAAGGTCGAGGGGGTGGCCATGAATATGGGTCGGGGAGTTTCTATGCAGGGAGAGATTAAGGGAGGATAAAGTATCACATAATAGACTTGTCAGCAAAATTGAAGCCCATGGGATTAAAGGGACAATGGCAGCGTGGATACAAAATTGGCTAAGGAGCAGTAAACAGAAAGTAGTGGTGAACGGTTGTTTTTCAGACTGGAGGCAAGTATACAGTGGTGTCCCCCAGGGCTCGGTATTAGGACCACTGCTCTTTTTGATATATATTAATGACCGGGACTTGGGTGTACAGGGTATAATTTCAAAGTTCGCAGATGACACGAAACTCAGAAATGTAATAAACAATGTTGAGGATAGTAACAGACTTCAGGAGGACATGGACAGACTGGTGAAATGGGTAGAAACATGGCAGATGAAATTTAATACAGAGAATTGTGAAGCGATACATTTTGGTAGGAAAAATGAGGAGATGTAATGTAAACTAAATGGAACAATTTTAAATGGAGTGGACGAATAGAGAGACCTGGGGGTGTAGTTCCACAAATCTTTGAAGGTGGCAGGACAAATTGAGAAGGCTGTTAAAAAAATCAAGTGGGGCCCTTGGCTTTATTAATTGAGGCACAGAATAGAAAGGAAGGAATTGATACAAAATCTTGATAAAACACTGGTTAGGCCTCAGCTGGAGTATTGTGTTCAATTCTGGGCACCAAACATTAGGAAGGATGTCAAGGCCTTAGAGAGGATGCAAAGGAGATTTACTAGAATGGTGCCAGGAATGAAGGACTTCAGTTCTGTGGAGAGACTGGAGAAACTGGGGCTGTTCTCCTTAGAACAGAGAACATAAAGTGGAGATTTGATAGAGGTGCTCAAAATTGTGAAGGGTTTTCAAAGAGTAAAGAAGGAGAAACTTTCCAGTTGCAGAAGGGCAGTTCCAGGTCAGATAGGGAGCAAAGCTCCCTCCACACTGTGACATCAAACACTCCCAGGGAAGGTACAGCACGGGATATATGCAGATGTAGCTCCCTCTACACTGTCAAATCAAACACTCACACGGCAGGTACAACACTAGTTAGATACACAGTAATGCTTCCTCGACACTGTGCAGTTTAGATCTCGCCTCAGACTTCAGATAAAAGGTTGGTTTCCTGGACACTCTGCTGGTGTCTCTCTGCATCTCTGTACTCAGTTACACCGCTCTCTACCTCCCTCTGCTGGTGTCTCTCTGTATCGCTGTACTAAGTTACACCGCTCTCTACCTCCCTCTGCTGGTGTCTCTCTGTATCTCTGTACTCAGTTGCACCGCTCTCTCCCTCCGTCTTTTTTCTTTTCTTTTTTTCTTATTTTTCTAAAGAAACTTATGAAATAGGACAATGGAAGTGATTGAATGAAAGGAGGATCAGAAAGATATTGAGTTTTTTTCTGAAAGACATCCAATCGTATCACAACAGCGACTCATTGAATTGGAGTCAGGTGACTGCAGTGTATAAAAGGTGTTGGTTGGTGGGTAAAGGGATAGTTGAGTTGTTTGGTATCATGGGGGATTTTGTAGTGAGAGGTTTGTTCTCGGTGCTGGTGTTAGTTGGAGTGGTTTGTTGCTCTGATATTTGGGAACAGTTTCGAGGCCAGAGATTTCCATGGAGAAGAGTAAAACCCACCCCTGTGCCCCAGAGAGTCCCTCTCCCTGTGCCTCCCTTTGCTTCCCATTTCAGTGTGTCTGAGGGGAGAAGTCTGTCTCCACTGCAGACTGTGATGGTGCAGTGTGGAGAGCAGAACCTGCTGGTGAGGGTAGACATGGATTTATTTGGAACCAGGCACCTGATTAAAGCTACTGACCTGGCCCTGGGGACAGCAGGTTGTCGGCCAACTGGGATCCACTCTCAGAACCACACTGTCCTCTTTGATTATGGGCTCCATGAATGTGGCAGCAGATTGCAGGTAATGTGATTCCTCAATTCTTGCTCCAATTTCACTGTGTCGTTTACTGCCCACTCTGAATTCATTCACGTCGGCTGAAACTCCAGCCACTGAGGAGATCCCTGAATGAAATCAGTGTATAAATTCTTGCCCACTGTTAAATATCACCCTGTGTGAAACAACTACTTTATATTGACCTGTTAATCTTAGCTTTATATTTAAAAAGAACTTTAACTTGTCACTGAGGGACTGCATCTTTCTTAAATGGGTCATTACTACTCTCTAACTCTGAGATTCAATTCTATTGACCTTGAACCTTTACCGACATTCCTCCAAACCAGTCTGTTCTTTTGTGCCTCAATTGATTTATCTTTTCCGTGCCTTCTCGTGGATATTCAGGCCTGTTGCCTCAACTTGTGGTCAATGAATGTTCAATGTGGAAGTTCCTGTTGAGACTTCTCTTGAAAAATGAAACAAGTGGAATAATAATTGGGATACAATGTATTAAAGGGGAACTCCACTTTTGGTTATTACTCCTGCCAATCCCCTTGATTCCACGGACACAGATGAGATTTAAGTGATGTTGTTTTGTGCTCCATATCAGGGTTAACTTGAAGCCCCTTAAGGTGAAAGCTCTATTCTACATGGGAAAGAATGCTCATCAAATCTGGCAGTGCCAATCATTTCAGGGTTTCTGACTGCAGGCCTGAAGTCCCCAATGATAGAAAGTGGACTGAGCAGAGTTACAGAGGCTGCTCGAGGCAACTTCAACCAATGGTGGAGCTGCTTCAATCATGTGTCATTGAGGAACAGCTGAAACCCCTCAAACTGCTGCTTAACAGGGCAGGAAAATGACCAGAAATAGCTTTTGTCCAATGAGACCAGCTCTTCATTCCTTAACCTGATGTCTTTCAGATGGCTGGAGATTTCCTGGTCTACACCACCCACCTGAACCACACCCCAAATGCTCATGGATCTGTCATTGTGAGAACGAATGGAGCCATCATTCCAATTGAGTGCCATTATTTTAGGTAAGAATCTTTACTCTGTGGCAAATAAGGTCTACAGCAGGTGCAGTTCTCTGAAGTTGTCCTGAAATTACTCTCTTGTCCTTCCAGGAAGGGCAATGTGAGCAGTGACCCTATCAAGCCCACCTGGATCCCATTCAGCTCGACCAAGTCTGGAGAAGGGCTTCTGTCATTCTCACTGCGTCTTATGAACGGTATGTGATGGGTGGATGGGGAGTGCTTTTCTGTGGTCTCCCACTCGGAGTTTCATCCACTGTCTCCAACCCTTGTCCTCTTGTACTTCAGATGACTGGCTTACAGAGCGCACCTCGACTGTCTACTACCTGGGTGACCTCATTCACATTGAGGCCTCTGTTTCAATGACCAACCACATGCCCTTGAAGCTCTACATTGACAGCTGTGCAGCCACATTGAGCCCAGACAAGGATTCCACCCCAAGATACAACATCATTGACTACCATGGGTAAGGAGCTCTCTGCTTTCTCCAGCTGGTTATGTCTCAATGGGTTCACTGAATTCACTTTGTCCCTTTTTTAATCTATCTTCAGTTGCCTCCTGGACAGCAAAGCTGAGGACTCCTTTTCAACCTTTTTTGTTGCCAAGAGGTGAACGTGAGCTGGACAAACTCCAGTTTGACCTGGATGCGTTCCGCTTCTTTGGAGATGACCGTTCCTTGGTAAGAGGAAGCCAAACATTGGGGTTCCCCATGTTGGGAGGAGGTCACTAAATAACAACTTGTATTGAATGTGTCCCTCAGATTTTCATCACCTGTCACCTGAAAGTTGCTGCAGTGGATCGGAGCGATTCCATGAACAAAGCTTGTACTTTCCAGAATATGTCAGTTCCTTCTCTCGCTCAGGGATGTGTTGTATTGAAGGGTGATGGACAACCTGGTTGATAAACGGATTCTCTGGTTTAGCTGGACCCCATTGGAAGAATCCAACAATGACGTGTGTGCCTGTTGTCATCTGGGTAACTGCAGTGCCACGAGGGAATTCCGACTTGATTCCAGAGGAAGGAGGGATCTTATATCTGGACCTGGTAGGTCATTGATCCCCTTGTTGTTGGTCACCCTTTACCCTCTCTAACTGGAATGTTTGATATTGCAGAGAGTGATGCTGAATTGAAGTGGGAGGGTGAGGCCTTACTTGGACCCCTGGTCATTCTGGATCCTGGTGTGACAGACCTGGCAATTGAGCCCCTTAATGAGGTTGAGCAAAGGATGCAGCAGAGGTCTCCGGGTGGTGAGTTGGCTGACTGCTAGTTTCCATTTTCCCCTCAGTATTTCCTTCACTCACTCTGACCTTTGGTTTCTTGTTCTATTTTTTAGGTGTGGAGTCTGAGGTGGTCCTGATCCTGGCCCTGACTGTGACCGCTGTCTCTCTGATCTCTGCTTCTTTGATCGCCTTGTTCCTGTACAGGAAACACAAGCAAACCCAGTTCAACTAGTTATCAAATGACCAATAAAGCAGTGACTACTTGTATCTTCGAATGGCTGGTTGCTCATTTTTCATTATCTGGCTCCAATCAGCATGCAATGAGTGCTCAATACTGTTCGTAACACTCTGCACTCCTCCACAGTTCCTCCTGTTAGTGAAATGGGTTTTAATGGGTCCATGTAAGTCGTGGCAGACTGGCTGGTAATAATGTATCCAGGCCCAGTCCAGGGATGGCTGCAGCAATGGGTGAAGGCTTGCCAGGCCCTCATTGTGCAGGTAAATGAGCTCTGAAGGAACAGTGGGACTGGCCTGAGGGACTGGTGCCGGCTGGTTGACGGCCCAATCTCTCCCTTGGTGCTCCGCATCCATTGATCACTCGAATCCCCACACGGGCTCAAAACTCCAGTTAAACTCTCCCTTTTGGAGCTAATTGTCCAAACACCAATCGGATTGAGAGTCGGTGGACTTGGAACTCTCTTCCAAGATTGAAGATCCCTGCCCCTGATGTAAAGATTCTTGTTTAGTGGGGGTGGGGCTCCAGGTAGATTTCAAATGCTCAGTGTAAAGGTTAATGTACACAGGGGGCAATGATGTGCCTATTGGGTACAGGCACAGTGAGAGGGCGAGGGATGGGGAGCCCAGAGGTTGTGACTTAACTGTTGGATTTGAATTTCACCTGTCTTGTGAGCAGACAGAAGTTTCTCATCTTCACCTTCCCCTCACGACAGGCCCTGAAGATTTTATTGCAATTTGAAAATAGGATGAACTATTTACATTATTATCATTCACTGTATTTGAAGAGTGATCATAGGAACAGGAGAAGGTCATTTCGCCCCTCGATCCTGGTCCACCATTCAAAGAGATCATGGTTGATCCATGACATAACTCCATATACCTGCCTTCGTCATATCCCTTACCTTTTGGGTCACAATTTTAATCTGAGATAATAGATTTAACAATTGAGCTAGCATCAACTGCCATTTGTGGAAGAGTGTTCCTAACTTCTCCCACTCTTTGCGTGTCGAAGTGTCTCTTCACTTCACTCCTGAAAGTCCTAATTCTAACTTTAAGGTAATGTCCCCTGGTCGCGAAACTGGCTGTGGTTTTCATAACTTTACACTGAATTGGGTACAATCCATGTCTGGGCCACCCTTGCCTTATGAAATACTGAAATTTGTTCATAAAATGTTCTTCCGATTAATGAGAATGTTGAACTTTATTGAGCTGGGTTTCTTTTTGGTTAATCAGACATTCAGGGGGTCTATTAAACAGGATGGGAGCTGTTAGCAGTAAACACCCTCGCTTCAGACAACATTCTTTGGCAGGTGGAAACCACGCCTCCATTTAAATCAAATCATAGTATTATTTTACTTAAGCTATAATCACTGAAGTTTAGTGTTTAAACATAGCAGGAGATCCAGGCTTGTTCTGTTAAAGTAGAATAACAAGTTAGTGGGAACTTTTAACAATAGCAATTCATTTCTGCTCACTGTACACACTGAAGGTGAATTTTCTTCCAGTGGAAACTGCAGTCAGACGGCCCCTCCTCACTTTCACTCTGAGCTTCCTCACACTATTGACAAATAGTGTTCGGAAACTTTAAACCCAATAGATGACAATACATTCAAGTGTAGTGTAGGTCCATCCTACCCTCTTCTGACTGTTTGATCTACATGTAAATATTTCAGGGAGATTTTACAAACTGGATATACTGGGCAAGAGAACTACTTTGGGCTATTTTACAATGTTGCAAAAAATACGATGTAGAAATGCTTCATGAATTCATTCTCAATGAAGCTTAGGATCTTACAGGACAGAAACAGGTGACTTTCCTCTTGCTCCTCGTCCACTTTAATGTTCCTCTGTTCCAAGGTCCCTGTGCACGACCCAAAGCTGGGGTGAAATGTGAGCTGTGAGGAGGATACAAAGAGGTTCCAATATGATTTATATAAGTTGGGTGAGTGGGCAAAAACATGGCAGATGCAGTATAACGTGGTTAAATGTGAAGTTATTCACTTTGGTTGTAAAATCAGATTATTATCTGAATGGTGATAGATTGGGAAAAGGGGAGGTGCAACGAAACCTGGGTGTCTTTGCACACCAGTCGCTGAAAGCGAGCATTCAGGTGCAGCAAGCAGTTCGGAAGGCGAATGGTATGTTGGCCTTCATTGCAAGAGGATTTGAGTATAGGAGCAGGGATGTTTTACTGCAGTTATACAGGGCCTTGGTGAGACCACATCTGGAGTATTGTGTGCAGTTTTAGTCTCCTTATCTGAGGAATGAAGTCCTTGCCAGGAGGAAGTGCAACAAAGGTTTCCTGGACTGATTCCTGGGATGGCAGGACTGACTTATGAGGAGAGATTGGGTTGACTAGACCTGTATTCACTAGAGTTTAGAATAATGAAAGGTGATCTCAGTGAAACATATAAAATTCGAACAGGACTGGACAGACCAGATGCAGGGAGGATGTTCCCAATGGCTGAGGAGCCCAAAACCAGGGGTCACAGTCTCAGGACAAATCCAATCCAGCCAATTACTGCCCCATTAGTCTACTCTCAATCATCAGCAAAGTGATGGAAGGTGTCGTCGACAGTGCTATCAAGCGGTACTTACTCACCAATAACCTGCTCATCAATGCTCAGTTTGGGTTCCGCCAGGACCACTCGGCTCCAGACCTCATTTGCAGCCTTGGTCCAAACATGGACAAAAGAGCTGAATTCCTGAGGTGAGGTGAGAATAACTGCACTTGACATTAAGGCAGCATTTGACCAAGTGTGGCACCAAGGAGCCCTAGTAAAATTGAAGTCAATGGGAATCGGGGAAAACGCTCCAGTGGCTGGAGTCATACCGAGAACAAAGGAAGATGGTAGTGGTTGTTGTAGACAAATCATTTCAGCCCCAGGACATTGCTGCAGGAGTTCCTCAGGGCAGTGTCCTCGGCCCAACCATTTTCAGCTGCTTCATCAATGACCTTCCCTCTATCATAAGGTCAGAAATGGGGATGTTCGCTGATGATTGCACAGTGTTCAGTTCCATTCGCAACCCCTCAAATAATGAAGCAGTCCGAGCCCGCAGGCAGGAAGACCTGGACAACATCCAGTCTAGGGCTGATAAGTGGCAAGTAACACTCGTGCCAGACAAGTGCCAGGCAATGACCATCACCAATAAGAGAGAGTCTAACCACCTCCCCTTGCCATTCAACGTCATTACCATCACCGAAGCCCCACCATCAACATCCTGGGGGTCACCATTGACCAGAAACTTAACTGGACCAGCCATACAAATACTGTGGCTACAAGAGCAGGTCAGAGGCTGGGTATTCTGCGGCGAGTGACTCACGTTCTGACTCCCAAAACCTTTCCACCATCTACAAGGCACAAATCAGGAGTGTGATGGAATACCCTCCACTTGCCTGGATGAGTGCAGCTCCAAAAACACTCAAGAAGCTCGACACCATCCAGGACAAAGCAGCCCGCTTGATTGGCACCCCATCCACCACCCTGAACATTCACTCCCTTCACCAGCGGTGCACAGTGGCTGCAGTGTGTACCATCCACAGGATGCACTGCAGCAACCCGCCAAGGCTTCTTTGACAGCACCTCCCAAACCCGAGACCTCTACCACCTAGAAGGACAAGGGCAGCAGGCACATGGGAACAACACCACCTGCACGTTCCCTTCCAAGTCACACACCATCCCGACTTGGAAATATATCGACGTTCCTTCATTGTCGCTGGGTCAAAATCCTGGAACTCCCTTCCTAACAGCACTGTGGGAGAACCTTCACCACACGGACTGCAGCGGTTCAAGAAGGCAGCTCACCACCACCTTCTCAAGGGCAATTAGGGATGGGCAATAAATGCCGGCCTCGCCAGCGACGCCCACATCCGATGACCGAACAAAAAAAAACTGACCTTGACCATTTCCATTGTAAGGCAAGACAGCTATGGACAATGACTCTGGAAAAGCAGCAGGGATGGTGATAAGAACACAATGCGGGCAGGCAGCTCGATGTATGAGGAGCAATCAGTGGTCACTTGGCCTCTGTGACAAACCATTTTGCAGAGGGTTTTGTGACAAGATGAGTGAAGCTGACCACTTAAATTCTATTTTTAAAAAAATTTCTTTCGGAGGATTTTGTGACCGGATGGGTCAAGCTGGCAACATTATATTTTGTGGTCAAATAACCTCATAAATCTAGAAGAGTTTTATGAATAAGAACGCCGTATATGTTGTGAGGCTCCTACCACGGAGCTTTAAAAACCCAACATCTTTTGAGCTCAGGGGAGAGGACGGTGCAGAGCAATTAGCGAAGTTCACCCAGCTGTCAGAAGACTACAACCTCTGTCCAGAGATCGACCAAGCTGTAAAAAGACTTCGAAACTGTCAGAAGACTTGAGAGGATTACACCGCCAACTTAATTACAAACTCTGCCCAGAGACCAAACGATGTGATATTGTTTTAATATCTGTATGATAAGTGACTTCACTCTATTATTACTGTCTTATAATATTGGATACTTTCACATGTTTGATTTGACTATTAAAAAAGAAGACATTGATCACCATTTGGCGTCACATCCGAATCTGTTCGAATGACTGAGCACTAATTTATAAAATTATGTCTCCTCGTTCTTCATTCCGCCATCAGAGGAAATTGATTCTCAATCTAATCTATCAAATAATTTTAACATTTTAAACACCTCAATTAGATCACCCCTCAAACTTCTATACCCAACGCAATACAAGCCACGTTTATGCAACCTGCCCTCATAACTTAACCCTCTCAGCCCGGGTATCATTATGGTGAATCTGCATTGCACCACCTCCAAGGCCAACACATCCTTCCGAGGATGTGGTGCCCAAAACTGAATGCAGTACTCCAGATGGGGTCTGACCAAAGCTCCATACAGCCTGTGAAAGTAGCTGGGAGGGGAATAGAAATGGTGGTGAGGATACGCGTTGGTGGCGGGGCTGAACACGATGGCTTCAGTCTTCGCAATGTTAAACTGAAGGAAATTGGGGCTCATCCAAGATTGGATGTCGGACAAGTATCCTGACCACACACAGGTAGTGGAGGTAGAGTTAATGCACATGGCTCGGGCTGAATTGGGCACGTTGCACACTGAATGTAACCGTGCTGAACTGGACCTGTCCACATCATACGCAGAGATGTGGGTTAAAGTGGGTGTACGACCAGGATCGAGAAATTGGCTGCGTTTTCCGGTTGCAGAAGGAGAGTGTCTCTGATCAGTTATACCTTGTGCTGAGATCTGTTAATTCAGCATTAAGAGGTGTTTAAACCCGGGGTCTTCCTCGTGTACAAGGCTCACCCTCACCAATGGCAGCTGCCTGTCAAGCTTTTCATTATCTTTTCTGAAGAAATGTAATCGGGATCATACTGTGGTTTCTCGGTATTTCACTTTAGAGCTGTGTCAGATCCAATTTCATCAAAACAAAAACACAAGCCTGGCAACGGCTGCACTAATCTGTTTGTATCAATTACTGTAATTAATATAAAAGACCAAAGCACCGAATTGTCTCCCTGGAGGCTGACATCAGGTATAACTGTGTCAACCCTTGAATGTAGAGCAGAGCTTCTGATAGAAATGCACGGTTCACCTAAAGGACTGTTATTTGCCATTTATTATCCCATCCTTGCAGCTATCAGTGTTCCAGGTAAAGTATTGTAGTTAGTTATTAGTTATGGAAATCGTTGTTTAACTGTATCACTGCTCTAGTTTACTGGTATCGTTTCTCCCTTTTAATTGTATCGTTTCTCCCCTTTAATGATATAATTTCTCCACTTTACCGGTATAATTTCTTCTCTTTAACAGTATAATTTCTCTCCTTTAACTGTATAATTTCTCCCCTTTACCAATATTTCTCCCCTATAATAGTGCAATCTCTCCCCTTTAAATGTATAAATTCGCCGCTTTTACTATCACTTCTCCCCTGTGACTGTGTAATTTCTCCCCTTCAACAGTATAAATATCTGCCTTTTATGTGTCACCTTTAATTATATCATTTCTGCTCTTTACCGGTGTAATTTATCCCTTTAATGGTATCATTTCTCCCCTTCAATGGTATAATTTCTCTCCTTAAACGGTATCATTTCTCTGCTTTAACTGTATCGTTTCTCCCCTTTAACTGTGCGCTTCTCGGCTTTACCAGTACCACTACCTGATGTGTTATTGGCCCTGTTACTGTAGGAGTGCAGAGATCTCGGAGGATTGTAGGGCTGGAGGAGGCTACAGAGATTGGGAGGAGCGAGGCTGAGTATTTGAGTACAAGGATAAGAATTTTAAAATTGAGGTGTTGTCGGAAAGGGAGCCAATGTAGATCATCGAACTCAAGGGTGATGGGTGAACAGGACTTGTTGCGAGTTATGATACCAGCTGCAAAATTTTGGATGCGCTCAAGTTTACGGAGGGTGCAAGGCAGGAGGCCAGCCAGGAGAGCATTGAAAGAGTTGAGTTTAGAGGTCACAACAGCATGGATGAAGGTTTCAGCAGCAGATGAGCTGAGGCAGGGGCAGAGACCAGTAGTTACGGAGGTGGAAGGTAGTGACCTTGGTGGTGGAGAGGATATGGGTCCGAAACTGCACTCAGAGTCAAATAGGACGCCAAGATTGTGAACAGTCTGGTTCGGCCTCAGAAAATGGCCAGGAACAGGGATGGAGTCGATGGCGAGGGAAGGGAGTTTGTGGCTGAAAGGAAGACAATGTTTTCATCTGTTATCACGGTGTACATGTAGGTCTATTGTGTTATTGTAAGTGAATTGTCACACTGTTCTCACCGTGTAGATGTAGTTCTATTGTGTTATGAACATTATTACTGTGGGTGAATTATCCCACTGTTATTCCGGTGTATATGTAGTTATGTTGTGTTTATTGGTGCTGCACTGTGAAAGGTGTACTCTGTTATATCAGAGAATATATTGTATTGCTGCCGTTGTGTTGTGAGTGGTATTATCACGTTATTATAAGATATGTAGGAAATTATTTTGTTCCTTGCTGCAGACTGACTGGTGGTGGGGTTCGGTTCTACAGACGCTCTCAACCCTCGGGTACCGTGACCATTCCTTTTTACTCAGTGTATTTCCACTCTAATTGTGAAGTTGCCCCTGAAGATATATCGGAGCCTCTACAGATGAATAAGAAGTGGAACCGCTGGCGATCCGCTAAACAGCAACATCAGGGTGAAAATTCTCTGCGTTTGATGCCAGCATTCCAGGCACCAATACAGGATGGTTCACTGATAGTTACGGTTTCATTAATTAAAGCAAATTAAATCAAAAATATGTAATACTGATTGGATGTATTAATAATTCAACCAATTACAGACGTAACTGTATAATCGTGAAGCTACTGGTTGAATTTAATCTCTGGATTTATTCATTACTGACTGGGTTTATTAAATGATTCATTTACTTGTCTTCGTTTTGATAATTATTTACAGCACGGAATAATTTCAACAAGTTCTTTATCGATTGAGATTATTCAGTGATTAAATAATTCCCGACTGAATTTAATAACTGACTTGATTGAAGGGACATTATTGGGCAGCCAATTATTGACAAAAATATAAACAATGTAACAAGTGTCCGTTTTATGAATGAATCTGGATTTGCTCCAAACTTAGACCGCGCTGTGTTTGTGCTTCCAACAGTGAATAATTTGACAGCTTGGATTGTAGGTAATTGGTAGAAGGGCTAGACTGGAGCTGAGGAGAAATTATTTTCACCCAGAGGGTGGTGGGAGTCTGGAACTCAGTGCCTGAAAGGGTGGGAGAGGCAGAAACCCTCAACTCATTTAAAAAGTCCTTGGATGTGTACTTGAAGTGCTGTAACCTACAGGGCTACAGACCGAGTGCTGGAAAGGGGGATAAAGCTGGATAGCTCTTTTTCAGTCGTCACGGACATGATGGGCCGAATGGCCTCCTTCTGTGCAGTAACTTTCTCTGATTCGATGAATTCATCGGATGAGAGCGATTTGGGCTCCGACAGGACATGGTCGGTTTTAAATGCAAGTTTTTTGTACTTTATTGGTTGTTTCCAGTTTCATTGTCAATTCTTTTATTATTTATTCTCTTAAAAAATCTTCTGTAACACGTTTATTTTCCTGTCACCTAATCTTCGCATTTATTATGAACCATTTTACTGATTCTTTAAGATTTGTTTCTTTTCTTGTCTATTTGACGTTCCCGCATTGGTTTTAATGGGTTTCTTGTTCCCATTATGTTTTATTATATTCATTTACATTCTGAAGTCTTTGGCCTGTCTGATTTCAATGCGGATGATTATTTTAGCACAGATACAGGTGTCCAGAGGGTAAGGATCGGTTTTCAACTCAGGATCAAGTGTCAAAGCTATAAGTTTCACACAGAATCCTGTCAATTGGATTATTTTGCTGGGAGTCGGATCATTAACGCTCCTGTTCTCTCTCACACACGTACACATGCTCTGTCTCTCTCCTTCTCTCTTACAGCTAACTTGGCGGTGATTGTGATCCTGTCCCGAGGAAGGTGCGGTCTCTCCAGATGTATCACTTCCTACCTGGTGTCCATGGCGGTGACGGATCTCCTGGTCATTATCACGGCTGTGATATTAAACCGCATTGTTGGTATTTATTTCCCATTCAGTTTCCTGTCCATCACTCCGGTCTGTTCTCTCAGTTTTGTGTTAATTTATGCAATCAGAGACAGTTCTGTCTGGGTCACGGTCGTGTTCACCTTTGATCGATTTGTAGCCATTTGCTGCCAGAAGCTGAAAACAAAATATTGCACCGAGAAAACGGTGGCTGTGGTTATCGGAACGGTCTGTGTCCTGAGCTGTTTAAAAAATACATTCTGGTATTTTATATATGAACCTTTGTATACAATTAACAACATACCCTGGTTCTGCAACATCAAGTTAATATTTTACACCTCACCCGCATGGGCTGCATTTGACTGGATTCACCGCATTTTAACCCCTTGTCTCCCATTCATTGTGATTTTATTGCTCAATGCTCAGACCGTCAGACACATTTTAGCGGCCATTAGAATCCGCAGAAGACTCCAGGTCCGCAGCAACGTTGAGAATCAGAGTGACCCAGAGATGGAGAACCGGAGGAAATCCATCGTTTTGCTCTTCTGTATCTCGGGCAGTCTCATCCTGTTATGGTTGTTGTTTCTTATAACTTTCCTCTATGTGCGAATTGCGAACGTTAGTTATTTCTCAGGTTCCAATTTCGATGATTCAAATTTTATTCTGGAGGAAAGCGGATTTATGCTTCAGCTTTTGAGTTCCTGCCTAAACCCGTTTATTTATGCAGGGACCCAGAGTAAATTCAGAGACGAGTTAAAGAATATGGTGAAATATCCACTGACTCTAATTGTTAAATTATTTAAATAATGAAAATAGTAAAATCCAGCCTCAATTGTTCCTTATATTCCATCCTGTACACCTCTCGTTCCTCTCACACACTGCCTGCCCTCTCAGATACACAGTCACTCACTCTGAGATCCTTTCCCACTGTAAATTTACGAAAGTATAAGGAAAACGACATCATTGCACAATTCAGTGTTGTTTCCTGTTCTGTTAGTTTCCAGTTCTCTTGTCGGTGCTGACTCAGGCCTGGTGCATTCCCACCAGCCCCGAGGGCCCTCGAGTATCTCCACATTCATGTGGGAGACAGAGTCCGAGCTCTGTTCTGTTGTTGGATATCAAGTTTAACTGTTTAATGATGTGACTTCAATATCCCCCCTGGGAATGGTTTGGATTTTGAGGATAGTATACTCTCTGAAATGGGAACACACACTGTGCCCACCCATTGTTCTCCACTCACTAGGCACCGCCCCACAGCCACACTCGTGTGTCCATAAACATAAGAATTGCTGGATGGAAAAAGACCAAGGTCCATCCAGCTCGCCTTCCACTATCCGGTTAGTCACATGATACAACGACAATGGGGTTGTTGACTAATCATAGCGATCAATCTCTATCAATGAATCCACAACAGACCCAGACACAAGGCCAGGAATCCCCCAGTCATCGAGAGCATTGGGAACCATAGGCCCAAAGGCACCTGTTCCTCCCAAACATGTGACACTTACCACATGTCATGTCTCAAATTACTCAGATACTGAAATGAGAAATGTTATTTTCTGTAAGATTCTATCTAATTTGCATTTGAATGATTCAATATGAACTGCTTTCACCACCTCCCTGGGGAACCTGTTCTATAGAGTGACCACTTGCTCACTGAAATATTCTTTATGGAGCTTAGTTTTGAATTTACCTGGCTTCAAGTGCAGGCCGTCTCCTCTGGTTCTACTCTTCTGGACATGGTGAAATATTTTGTCACAGTCTACATTATCCAGTCGATTTAGAAACCTAAAAACAGCAATAGTATCACCTCTAAACATTCCCGTTTCCAGTGAGAACATGCCCAATTTACATAATCACTCAACATAATTCAATCCCTCCACCCGCTCAATCATTCTGATTGCTCTCTTCTCTATCCTCTCAATAGCTGCATTATGCTTTTTGTACTGTGGTGACCAGAACTGTACACAGCATTGTAAGTGCGATTGCACCTATAATTTTACAGTAGCAGGATTCCCAAACTATTTCGGCTCAATATTGACCTTTAAATGCATCTCAGCATCTGATTTGCTTTCCTCACTGCCGCCGAGCATTGATGCGACAGCTTCAATTTATTATCAATCTACTCCCCCCGATCTTTTTCATTGCCATGGACATTATTTTCTTTCCAGTTAAGTAATGGATTCCCCCAGTGATCTACGCTTGGCCCCCTCCTATTCTTCATTTACATGCTGCCCTTCGCCGACATCATCCTAAAACACGACATCAGATTCTACATGTACACTGATGACACACAGCTCTACCTCACCATCACCTCTCTCCACCCCTCCACTGCCTCTGAGTTGTCATATTGCTTGTCCATCATCGAGCAGTGGATGAGGAGAAATTTCCTCCAATTAATTATTGGGAAGACCGAATCCATTATCTTCAGTCCCTGTCACAAACTCCGTTTCCTCCCCACCAAATCCATCTCTCTCCGTGGCCACTCTCTGAGGATGAACGAGACTGTTAGCAACCCAGGCGTCCTATTTGACCCTAAGCTGACCTTCTGACCACATATCTTCTCCATCACCAAGACCGCCTGTTTCCACCTCCTGTAAAATTGTCCGTCTCCGCCCCTGCCTCAGCTCATCTGCTATTAAATCCTCATCCATGCCTTAGTTATATCTGGGCTCCACTATTCCAATGCTATCACTGCTGTCCTTCCAGCTTCCACCCTCCGTAATTTTGAGCTCATCCAAAACTTTGTTGCCCATATCCTAACTCGCACCAACTCCCATTCACTCATCACCCCTGTGCTCACTGTCCTACATCGGCTCCTGGTCCGGCAACACCTCAAATTAAAAATTCTCACCTTTATGTTCAAATCCCTCCATGGCCTCGCCCCTTCCTATCTTTAGCCCTACAGCCCACCAAGAACTCTGCGTTCCTCCAACTCTGGTCTCGTGTGCAGCCCGATTTCCATTGCACCACAATTGGTGGCCGTGGCTTCAGTTGTCTCAGCCCTAAGCTCTGGAACTTCCTCCCTAAACCTCTCCACTTCTCTCTCCTCCCATCTAACACGCTTCGTAAAACCTACCTCTTTGACCAAGTTTTTGGTCACCTGTCCTAATATCTCATTATGTAGCTCGGTGTCAAATTTTGTCTGATAACCATCACATGAAGCATTTTATTGTGTTAAAGGTGATCTATAAATGGACGTTGTTTTTATTGTTGTTGCAATAGTTCATTCCTGTTTTTTTTTGTCCCCGTGTGAAGCACTTTGCATTCCTCTACATTAAATTTCATCTGCTACCTGTCTGTCCGATGCCCAAGTATTTAAATCCTCCTGTAGCTTATCCTGTTCTGTTTTGCAGTCTACCATCTTCATCAGCTTTGCATCATCTGTAAATTTACGCTTAGTTCCAGATCACTTATGAAGATATTAAACAAAAGAGGTCCAAAACAGATCACTGTGGAACCCCACTGGTAACATTCTTGCAAGCTGATGACAATCCCTCTACCACTGCCCTCTGGATTCTATCGGTGAACAAATTACACACCCACTGAAAAACATTTCCACTCATTTCCGCATTCTTTGTTTTCAGTACCAGACTTTCGAGAGGAACTGTATCAAAGGCCTTCCTGAAATCCATGTACACCACATCCACTACCGTACCAATATCACACTCCTTTGCCACACATTCAAAGAAAACTAGTGAGCTAGATTGGCAAGACTTCCCCTTTCATGAACGCAAATTGTCTATCTTTTAAGGTTATATTTCTATTCACAAGCTCCTTGAACTTACCTTTAATAAGCATTTCCATAACTTTACCCACAATGGACGTTAAACTCACTGGTCAGTAGTTTCCTTGGTGAATTTTGCTGCCTTTTTAACAATAGGAGTAACATCTGCCTTTCTCCAGTCCCCATCATATTGGAAATTAGCAAATGTAACTCCTCTGTTCAAGAAAGAATGGCGACAGAAAGCAGGAAACTACAGGCCAGTTAGCTTAACATCTATCTTAGGGAAAATGTTAGAATTTGTTATTAAGGAGGTTGTAGCAGGGCACTTAGACAATCTCAATGCAATCAGGCAGAGTTAATACGGCTTTGTGAAAGGGAAATCGTGTTTGACTAATGAATTAGAGTTCTTTGAGGAAGTAACAAGCAACGTGGATAAAGGGGATCCTGTGGATGTGGTGTACTTGAATTTCCAGAAGGCTTTTGACAAGGTGCCATATCAAAGGCTACCACACAAAATAAGAGCTCATGGAGTAGGGGGTAACATATTAGTATGGATAAAGGATTGGTTAGCTAACAGGAAACAGAGAGTAGGCATAAATGGGTCATTTTCAGGTTGGCAAGATGTAACGAGTGGAGTGCCACAGGGGTCAGTGCTTGGGACTCAACTATTTACAATCTATATCAATGACTTGGATGAAGGGACCAAATGTATGATTGCTAAATTTGCTGATGACACAAAGGTAGATAGGAAAGTAAGTTGTGAAGAGGACATAAGGGGTCTGCAAAAGGATACAGATAGGTTAAGTAAGTGGGCAAAAAATTGACAGATGGAGTCCAATGTGGGAGAATGTGAACTTGCCCACTTGGCAGGAGGAATTCAAAAGCAGTATATTATTTAAATGGAGAGAGATTGCAGAACTCTGAGGTACAGAGGGATCTGGGTGTCCGAGTACATGAATCACAAAAAGTTGGATTGCAGGTATAGCAAGTGATTGGGAAGGTAAATGGAATGTTGTCATTTATTGCAAGGGGACTGGAATATAAAAATAGAGATGTTTTGCGACAGTTGTACAGAGCATTGGTGAGATCACATCTGGAATGCTGTATGCAATTTTGGTCTCCTTATTTAAGAAAGGACAATAATTGCTTTGGAGGCGGTTCAAAGAAAGTTCACTCGATTGATTCCTGGGATGACGGGGTTATTTTATGAGGAAAGGTTGGACAAGTTGGGCCTGTTGGAGTTGGCGCTTAGAAGAATGAGAGTTGATCTCAGGGGACTAGAAGGGGTAGATGCTGAGGTGATGTCTCCCCTTGTGGGAGAGTCTAGAACGAGGGCCCTCAGTTTAAGAATAAGGAGTCTCCATTTAAGACGGAGATGAGGACACATTTTTTCTCTCACAGGATCGTAAATCTGTGGAACTCCCTTCCCCAAAGAGCGGTGGGGGCAGGGTCATTGAATATTTTTAAGGCTGAGTAAGATAGATTCCTGCTTAACAAGGGAGTCAAAGGATCTGGTCGGTAGACGGGAAAGTAAGGTTGAGATCACAATCAGATCGCCATGAGCTTATCAAATGGCAGAGCAGGCTCGAGGGTCCGAATGGCCTACTCGTATGTTCATAAAGGATGGTGGATCTAGATTCAATCGTAACTTTAAATACTTGAAAAGGAAAAAAATTGCAGAGTTTATGGGTAAAGAGCACGGGAATGGGAGTAATTGGGTACCTCCTTCAAAGAGCTGGCATTGGCACAATGGGTCGAATGGCCTCCTTCCATGCTGAGATTCTAGGATTGTTTATTTTCCATATATTTGGTTCTCTAAGAAGAACAATGACAGGCTGTCTAAGCAAAGCAGATGGTCAAAAGGCCCAAACGCACGAGGCACCAAAGAATCAGGCGTAGATTTCAGCCCAAAGATGTTTTTTTCTGCTCCAGTCATCAGCACAGCACAGACCCCTGAAACACAACCAGTCACTCCTTACAATATCACAGAGCCAGAAACAGACCAGCTCTCAGTTTGCTGAAGAGTGAGTGCTGAACTCATCACATGGTGTCTGCACTAAACTGGCAATTAGAATCTCCTAATCACTTGGCTGTTTGTTAATACGGGAAATAATCAGATTTTAACTGACCTGCCCTTTTCAATCCATCTATTGATCATTCACAGAGGCCCAAAAGAGACCTCTTAGAGTGTCTGAATCAGCTGTACTAATGATGATCTCTTAGTTCTTAGCGATGAACGTGATGAAAACATATGTCGCTCATTGATTTTGGTGTCAGAGGGTTAGATATTTATCTCACGGTGGGGGAGAGATGAATAAGATGAAATAAAGCGAGTGTCTGTGGTAATGTTTGAATGACCGACACCAATCCGTAATTTGTACAATGCTGAATGTGTCAATTCAAAATGTGGATTTCCAATGGATATTCTGCAATGTTAACACAAATCCGTTTGTTCCACAGGAGGTGGTCGGGGTTCTGGTCAATGGAAATGTTTGAATTCAGAAAAGTTATTCTCTTGAATTTCTATATACTTCAGTTCCCAGAACGAATAATTGCAGACTCTCTGGGTACATTTTCTGCTTGGCGAGCTGGCATATGACTGGCCTTGCAGATTGACCGCTCGTTATTAAATTCACTTCAACTGCTCCGACCAGCAGTCGGTCCACACACTGATGGGCATCTGCATCCATTTCGAGCTGGCCTCAGGGGCCAGGGTGAGCCAAAGTAAGAGTGAGGCCATGTTCTTTGGCAGTTGGGAGACCCGGTCCTTTGTCCCCTTCACTGTCAGATCCGACTACCTGAAGGTTTTGGGGATCTGGTTCAAGGGGCCCCTGGCCGGTCGAAAGAACTGGGAGGAGCGGATCACTAAGGCCAAACAGAAGCTTGATATGTGGGTGGGGTGATCCCTCTCCATAACCGACAGGAACCTGGTGATAAGGTGTGAGGTACTCACCGTGTTGCTCCACATGACCCAGCACTGGCCCGTTCCCCAAATCTCCGCCGTCACAGTCACCCGAGATATCCTCCACTTTCCCTGGAGGTCCAAGGTAGAATGTGTCCACAGGGTCACCATGTACAAGCTTCCAGACAAATGGAGAAAGAGCGTCTACAATGCTGCTCTGATCCTGACAGCCACCTTTGTGTGTGGCTGCCTCAGGATATGTGTAGAGCCCCAGTACGCAGATACCAAGTGTCATTACGTGCTGAGTTTCTACCTGGCCAACACACTGAGAAGGCTGGGTCTGGCTGTGCTGGCCGAGCAGGTGCAGGATGTCCCATCGAGCTGGACCGCTCCCCCCCCCCCACTATCTGTCCCAGGTGTAGAAGTTCCTGAGGAGTAACCCCTTCGAACACAAGGCCGTCAGACCGTGGTCAACGTGAAACG
The DNA here is from genome assembly GCF_035084215.1 of Heptranchias perlo. NCBI lineage: Eukaryota > Metazoa > Chordata > Chondrichthyes > Hexanchiformes > Hexanchidae > Heptranchias > Heptranchias perlo. The sequence continues at coordinate 26,988 of NW_027139215.1, read as the reverse complement.
TCCTGAGAACCCTTTCTTAAATAAGGAGACCAAAACTGCAATTCCAGTTGTGGTCTCACCAAAGCCCTGTACAATTGCAACAAAATCCTTACTCATGTATTCCAAACCCTTGAAATAAAGGCCAACATTTCATTTGCCTTCCTAATTGCTTGCTGTACCTACATGTTAACTTCTTGTGTTTCTTATACCAGGACACTCAAGTCTCTCTGAACACGAACATTTAATAGTTGCTCATCATTTTAAAAATATTCTGTTTTTCTATTCTTTCTACTAAAGTGAATAACCTCAAATTTCCCCACATTATACTCCATCTTCCACCTTCTTGCCCATTCACTTAACCTGTCTATAAACTTTTGCAGACTCTTTGTGTCCTCCTCACAGATGCTTTGTATCGTCAGAGATCTTCAATACATTACACTAATATAGATTGTAAATAGCTGAGGCCCAGTAACGGTCGGTATTGCTCGCTGATAAGACAAGGGTAACATCCCTGAGGGGACATTGGTCCCAGCACCGTTGAGGTGCAACCCGTCCATCTTGTACAGGTCTTTAGTATCAATCAAAGTGAACAATGACGCCCTGGTAATGATGTTTCCTGACCTGCTGAGTGTTGCCAGCAGTTTCTGGGTTTATTTTTGAGCTTTCACTATCGCAGTTTTCCTGGTAACCTGCAACTTGCCTCAAGGGCGCAGCTTCAAGCACAACTTTCTTGTGCTCTTCTCACACACAAGATCACACTTTACTTTCCGACACACGCGCTTTAAAATCTGCCGTTTCCACACACAGCGTCCTGCGGCACGAGAATTCAAAAGACCTTCCGCTCACGGCCTGTAATCGCTCCTTTTTCCCCACAGGCGCTCTTTACATTTATCCTCTACTCAATTCAATCTCACGCTTCAACAGAACTATTAAGATCAAGGCGGAACATTTCCGATCTTACTGCACCGCCCCAACTTGCCAAATGTGAACCTTTCAACCGCCATTCGCAGCTCTGTCGCGCTGCCCGTCGCCCACGCAACTCAACTGCTGAGAGAAAAGAGCCAACAAGCATCAAAACAAAAACCAGTTCTTCAGTTACCATCCCCTGGATCACAAGATTCCCCAAGTAAATTTCGAGAGCAATCGGGCGGCTGTCTTTCCAGAGACCAGCCCTGCTTTCGTCGTGTTTGTCTGTCGAGCGGTCACGCAGATCGAAATGTATCGACTGGTTTCAAGGCACAAATGAACATTGGTGCGAATGGGACATGTGCCCAATAGAAACAGCGGTCGGAGCAGAACAAACTTAAAGGCGTGAGATCGTGAAAGTGAATGTTAGAGTCGGCAATGGAGCAGGAAAGTGTCCATGAAATGGAAGGAGGAAAGTCAAGGCGGCCGATTGACTGTGGAAGGAAGAAAAAGCCGGGAGAAGAGGCGGGTTTGAACTGTGGAACATCAAGTACAGGCATGTGAGAGTGCTGGGATTTGACGGATAAAATAGTTTTCACCACCAACAAAAAATGTTTTCTTTCATGTATTAAATATTGATATATTGTTGCATTCCAGTCACACGCGCGGGAGAGAACAAAAGAAGCAGCGCACACTATGCCGTGACTCGGATTCGAACCGAGGTTTGTGCGGCCACAACGCAGAGTACTAACCACTATACGATCACGGCACCACACGTCAGTGGTTAAGCCTCTGCCCGAGCTATTTCAATCGCTCCTTTAACGTAGCAAAACATCCCACGGTGCTTCATCGGATCGTTTTTGAACAGAATTTGACACCAAGCCACAGAAGGAGATATTAGAAGCAAAATACTGCCGATGCTGGAAATTTGAAATAAAAACAGAAAATGCTGTAAATAATCAGCAAGTCAGGCAGCGTCTGTGGAGAGAGAAACAGGTCGATGACCATTCATCAGAACTGGAAAAAGTTGAAGATTAAACAGTTTTTTAACAAGTACAGAGTCAGGAAAAGGGATGGGGGAGGAAGGGGAGGGGAGGAAAGTACAAAAGGGAAGGTCTATGATAGGGTGGAGGGCAGGAGTGATTAAATAACAAAAGGAATGATGGTGCAAGGCAAGGAGGGTGGTAATGGGACAAGTAAAGAAACAAAAGATGGGTCTAGAGGAGCTGTAAATGGCAACATTAGCACCATAACCAGCACTTGCTGTCCGAAAAAATGGGATCAGTGTTTATGATCTGAAGTTATTGAAATCAATGTTGAGTTCAGAAGGTTGTAAAGAGCCTAATCGAAAGATGAGGTGCTGTTTCTCGAGCTTATGTTGAGCTTCATTGGAACAGTGTAGGAGGCCGAGGACAGAGAGGTCAGAGTGGGAGTGGGACGGGGAATTAAAATGGCAAGTGACCGGAAACTCAGGGTCACACTCGTGGACTGAGCGGAGGTGTTCAGCAAAGCGATTACAAATAAATCGCTGTTTCACCTGGAAGGAATGTTTGGGACCCTGGAAGGTGGGAAGGGAGGAGGTGAAAGGGCAGGTGTTGCATCTCCTGCACTCGCATGGGAAGGTGCCGTGGGGAGGAGAGCGAGTGTTGGGGGTGATGGAAGAGTGGACCAGGGTGTCGTGGAGGGAGCGGTCCCTTCGGAAGGCTGAAAGTGGAGGGGAGGGGAAGATGTTTTTGGTGGTGGCATCACGCTTGGACGTGGTGGAAATGGCAGAGGATCATACATTGAATGTGGAGGCTGGTGGGTGGAAGGTAAGTTTTTCATTGTATTTTCAACATCCAATATTGCAGATAAATGAAAGTGAAACTTCCAAAGCAGCAATGAACTTTTCGCCAGGGAATTGAACCCCGGTCTCACGCATAATAGATAGGGATACTCACCACTATATTAACGAGGAATTGATGTTTGGCAGACCATAGGTAATTTGGATGATTTTTAAAATTCTTTCATGGGATGTGGGCATCACTGGCAAGGCCAGCAGGTATTGCTCATCCCCAATTGCCCTTGAGAAAGTGGTGGTGAGCCTCCTTCTTCAACCGCTGCAGTCTGTGTGGTGAAGGTTCACCCACAGTGCTGTTAGATGGGGAGTTCCAGGATTTTGACTCAGCGACGATGAAGAAACGGCGATGTACTTCCAAGTCAGGATGGTGTGTGAATTGAAAGGGACTGTGCAGGTGGTGTTGTTCCCGTGCACCTGCTGCCCATTTCCTTCTCGGTGGTAGAGGTCGTGGGATTGGGAGGTACTTTCGAAGAAGCTTTGACGAATCGCTGCAGTGCTTCCTGTGGATGGTACACACTGCAGCCACGGTGCGCCGGTGGTGGAGGGAGTGAATGTTTAAGGTGGATGAGGTGCCAATCAAGCGGGCTGTTTTGTCCTGGAAGGTATTGAGCTTCTTGAGTGTTGTTGGAGCTGCACTCATCCAGGCAAGTGGAGAGTATTCCATCACACTCCTGACTTGTGCCTTGTAAATGGTGGAAAGGCTTTGGGGACTCAGGAGGTGAGTCACTCGCCACAGAATACCCAGCCTCTGACCTGCTTCTGTAGCCACAGTATTTATGTGGCTTGACCAGTTAAGTTTCCAGTCAATGGTGACCATCAGGATGTTGATAGTGGGGAATTCGGCGATGGTAATGCCGTTGAATGTCAAGGGGTGGTGGTTGGGCTCTCACTACTTGGATATGATCATTACCTGGCACTTGTCTGGAGTGAATGTTACTTGCCACTGATCAGCCCAAGCCTGGATGTTGTCCAGATCTTGCTGCATGCGGGCAGGGACTGCTTTATTATCTGAGGCGTTGTGAATGAAGCGGAACACTGTGCAATCAATAGCGAACATCCCCGCTTCTGACCTTATGATGGAGTGAAGGTCATTGATGAAGCAGCTGAAGATGGTTGGGCCTTGGACACTGCCATGAGGAACTCCTGCAGCGATGTCCTGGGGCTGAGATGATTGGCCTCCAACAGCCACCGGGAGAGAAACTAGAGAAAGATGTGAGTTCAGGGCTTGGACAGGGGGGAACCGTGGGGGAAGGGAGGGAGCGGCAGTTGGACGGATGGTCTCAATCTTAGTGATAAAATAGTCCATGAGCTCCGCACAATTTTTGTGGTGAGGGTGGAGGAGGCAGGGGGTTCAAGGAGTTTCTTGTAGGAATAATAATTTGTAGTGAAGAAGAGATACCGGGTGTATCTTTACATTCCAGGATGATCCTGGAATCGTGAGCAGTTTTCTGTCTCTCTCTGTTTTGGGCTGGTGAATTAGCCCGGGTCTGTTCACAGAGCGATTCTGCGTTTTATTTCTTCCTCATTATTGTGTTCTGACATCGAGGTGAAGAGTGAGGCAGAGAACAGATTTTAAAATTGCTGGAATATCAGTGAAATTAAATCATGGAAAGTGGAAAAGTCTGAGTCAGTTTTTCATTGTATTTTCCTTATCCGATGTTGCAGATAAGTGAAAGTGAAGCTTCTAAAGGCAGACCTTCCCATCGGGGAATTGACCCCAGTCTCCAGGGTGATAGACACTGACAATCACCACGATACTAACGAGGAACTGGAGCCGGAAGGGGATGTACGTTCACCACAGATGCTTCAGGTTTCAGTGAATCTGTTTGAATTATTCATTTGATGACAGTATGTTTAACTTTCCACGGACCACTGTTGAAAGAAAGAATCATAGAGTTATACAGCACGGATAGAGGCCCTTCGGCCCATCGTGTCCGCGCCGGCCATCAAGCCCAGTCTAAACTAATCGCATATTCCAGCATTTGGTCCGTAGCCTTGTATGCTATGGCATTTCAAGTGCTCATCCAAATGCTTCTTGAATGTTGTGAAGGTTCCTGCCTCCACAACCCGCTCAGGCAGTGAGTTCCAGACTCCAACCACCCTCTGGGTGAAAAAGTTCTTTCTAAAATCCCCTCTAAACCTCCCGCCTTTTACCTTCAATCTATGCCCCCTTGTTATAGAACTCTCAACGAAGGGAAAAAGCTCCTTAGTATCCATCCTATCTATGCCCCTCATAATTTTGTACACCTCAATCATGTCACCCCTCAGCCTCCTCTGCTCCAAGGAAAACAAACCCAATCTTCCCAGTCTCTCTTCATAGCTGAAGCGCTCCAGCCCTGGTAACATCCTGGTGAATCTCCTTTGCACCCTCTCCAAAGCGATCACATCCTTCCTGTCGTGCGGCGACCAGAACTGCACACAGTACTCCAGCTGTGGCCTAACCAGTGTTTTATACAGCTCCATCATAACCTCCTTGCTCTTATATTCTATGCCTCGGCTAATAAAGGCAAGTATCCCATATGCCTCCTTTACCACCTTATCTACCTGTTCCGCCGCCTTCAGGGATCTGTGAACTTGCACACCAAGGTCCCTCTGACCCTCTGTCTTGCCGAGGGTCTTCCCATTCATTGTGTATTCCTTGCCTTGTTAGTCCCTCCAAAGTGCATCACCTCGCACTTTTCCGGGTTAAATTCCATTTGCCACTGTTCCGCCCATCTGACCAACCCATCTATATCGTCCTGCAGACTGAGGCTATCCTCCTCGCTATTTACCACCCTACCAATTTTTGTATCATCAGCGAACTTACTGATCATACCTTTTACATTCATATCCAAGTCGTTAATGTAGACCACAAACAGCAAGGGCCCCAGCACAGATCCCTGTGGTACCCCACTGGCCACAGGCTTCCAGTCACAAAAACAACCTTCGACCATCACCCTCTGCCTTCTGCCACTAAGCCAGTTTTGTATCCAAAGTGCCAAGGCACCCTGGACTCCATGGGCTCGTACCTTCTTGACCAGTCTCCTGTGCGGAACTTTATCAAAGGCCTTACTGAAATCCATGTATACCACATCCACTGCGTTACCCTCATCCACACGCCTAGTCACCCCCTCAAAAAATTCAATCAAATTAGTCAGACATGATCTTCCCTTGACAAAGCCATGTTGACTATCCCTGATTAATCCTTGCTTCTCCAAGTGGAGACTAATTTCGTCTTTCAGAATTTTTTCCAATAATTTTCCTACCACTGATGTTAGGCTCACTGGCCTGTAGTTCCCCGGTTTTTCCCTACTCCCCTTCTTGAATAATGCTATTACATTAGCGGTTCTCCAGTCCTCTGGCACATCCCCTGTGGCCAGAGAGGTTCTGAATATATGTGTTCGAGCCCCCGCAATCTCCTCCTTTGCCTCACACAGTAGCCTGGGATACATTTCGTCCGGGCCTGGGGATTTATCCATTTTTAGGCCTGCTAAAACCGCCAATACCTCCTCCCGCTCGATGTTAATATGTTCGAGTATATCACAGTCCCCCTGTCGTATTTCTATGTCTCCGTCATCCTTCTCCATAGTGAAAACAGATGCAAAAAATTCATTTAGAACCCCTCCGACATCTTCCGACTCCACACACAGATTGCCATTTTTGTCCCAAATGGGCCCTATTTTTTCCCTAGTTATCCTCTTACCCTTAATATACTTATAAAACATCTTAGAATTTTCCTTTATTTCCGGCCCCTCCCTGTCCTTTTCCATGACCACCTTAAATCTCACTGAATTATGGTCACTGTCACCAAAGTGCTCACCTACTAGCACTTCTTCCACTTGGCCGGCCACATTCCCTAGAATTAGGTCCAGTACCGCCCCCTCTCTTGTAGGACTTTCTACATGCTGGCTCAAAAAGCTCTCCTGGATGCACGTTAAGAATTTTGTACCCTCTAAGCCTTTTACACTCTGAGTATCCCAGTTAATGTTGGGGAAGTTGAAATCCCCCACTATTATTACCCTATTATTTGCACAATTTTCTGAGATTTGCCTACATATCTGTTCCTCTATCTCCCCCTGACTGTTTGGGGGTCTATAGTACACTCCCATCAAAGTGCTTGCCCCCTTTTTGTTTTTAAGCTCCACCCATATGGCCTCATTTGAGGAACCTGCGAATATATCATCCCTCCTTATGGCAGTAATTGATTCTTTAATTAATATTGCGACTCCCCCTCCTCTTATACCTCCCCCTCTGTCTCGCCTGAAGATTCTGTACCCCGGAATATTGAGCTGCCAGTCTTGCCCCTCCCTCAACCATGTCTCTGTGACAGCAACAATATCATACTCCCATGTGTTTATCAACACCTTCAGTTCATCCACCTTATTTGCAAGACTCCTTGCATTAAAATAGATGCCATCCAGCCTTGCTCTTACATATTTGCCCTGTCTTCCAAGCTGACTTGTTTTTTTCTCAATATTTGGCTGCACATCACCCCCTATTGTAGCTCCACTCTGTATCCCATCCCCCTGTCAAGTTAGTTTAAACCCCCCCCCCCAACAGTGCTAGCAAACCTCCCCGCAAGGATATTTGTCCCGCTCTGGTTCAGATGCAACCCATCCGACTTGTACAAGTCCCACCTTCCCCAGAAGCAGGCCCAGTGATCCAGGAAACTGAAACCCTCCCTCCTGCACCAACTCTTTAGCCACGCATTCATCTGTTCTGTCCTCCTATTTCTATACTCACTAGCCCGTGGCACTGGGAGTAATCCAGAGATTACAACCTTTGAGGTCCTGCTCTTTAATCTGCGACCTAGCTCCCTAAATTCTTGATGCAGGACCTCATCTCCCTTCCTACCAATGTCGTTGGTCCCAATGTGGACCACGACCTCTGCCTGCTCACCCTCCCCCTTGAGAATGCCCTGAAGCCGCTCAGTGACATCCATGTCCCTGGCACCAGGGAGGCAACAAACCATCCTGGAGTCACGTTTACGGTCACAGAAACGCCTGTCTGTTCCCCTTACGATAGAATCTCCTACCACTGTAGCTCTTCCACTCTTTTTCCTCCCAGCCTGTGCAGCAGAGCTACCCCTGGTGCCAGGAAGTTGGCTGCTGCTGCCCTCCCCTGATACGTCATCCCCCTCAACAATATCCAAAGCGGTATACTTGTTTGAGAGGGGGACGGCCACAGGGGACCCCTGCACTGCCTGCCTGCTCCTCTTACTCTGCCTGGAGGTCACCCACTTACTTCCTGCCTGTACAACCTTTACCTGCGGTGTGACCATCTCACTAAACGTGCTATCCACGACGTTTTCAGCATCGCGAATGCTCCATAATGAATCCATCCGCAGCTCCAGTGCCGCAATGCGGTTTGTCAGTATCTGCAGCTGGATACATTTCCCGCACACATGGTCGTCAGGGACACCGGAAGGGTCCCTGATTTCCCACATAGAGCAGGAAGAGCATAACACGAGGATGGGCTGTCCTGACATGACTTACCCTTTAACTAATTAATTCAAATTAAATGAATCCCACCAATTTCACTTCAATTAAAAGGTATACTCAAGGGCCCTTGCTGAACAGCAGTCCCTCACAACACAACAGAGACCCTAGAATCCACAAACTCTAACCTTTTCCATCTCATGTTGGATCATGATGTGGGGAGTGTGGGAGAGAGTGAGACAGAGAAAGAGACAGAGATCTTCTCAGGAAAACATCGAAAATGTGAGACACACACAGACACACACATGCATTGACAGACACAAAAATACACAGAAAGACACACCTACACAAAGAAACAGACACACACGCATACATATAAACATAGAGTGACTCAAACATAGGGAGAGACAGACCAGTGGGAATTTGGACGAATTTTTTTCATTCTTTCATGGGATGTGGGCATCGTTGGCAAGGCCAGCAGGTATTGCTCATCCCTAATTGCCCTTGAGAAGGTGATGGTGAGCCTCCTTCATGAACCACTTCATTCTGTGTGGTGAAGGTTCACCCACAGTGCTGGTAGATGGGGAGTTCCAGGATTTTGACCCAGCGACGATGAAGGAACAGCGATGTACTTCCAAGTCAGGATGGTGTGTGAATTGAAGGGGAATGTGCAGGTGATGTTGTTCCCATGCACCTGCTACCCTTTTCCTTCTGGTGGTAGAGGTCGCGGTTTTGGGAGGTCCTTTCGAAGAAGCTTTGGCGAGTTGCTGCAGTGCATCCTGTAGATGGTACACACTGCAGCCATGGTACGCCGGTGGTGAAGCGAGTTAATGTTTAAAGTGGATGAGGTGCCAATCAAGCGGGCTGTTTGTCCTGGATGGTGCCGAGCTTCTTGAGTGTTGTTGGAGCTGCACTCATCCAGGCAAGTGGCGAGTATTCCATCACACTCCTGACATGTGCGTTGCAGATGGTGGAAAGGCTTTGGGAAGTCAGGAGGTGAGTCACTCGCCGCAGAATACCCTACTTCTGACCTGCTCCTAAAGCCACAGTATTAATGTGGCTTGACCATTTAAGTGTCTGGTGAATGGTGACGCCCAGGATGTTGATGTGGGCGATTCGGCAACCGTAATGCCATTAAATGTCAAGGGGAGGTGGTTGGACTCTCTCTACTTGGAGATGATCATTGCCTGGCACTTGTCTGGCGCGAATGTTAGTTGGATGTTGTCCAGGTCTTGCTGCATGCGGGCACGGACTACTTCATTATTTGAGGGGTTGTGAATGAAACTGAACACTGTGCAATCAATAGTGAAAATCCCCACTTCTGACCTTATGATGGAGTGAAGGTCATTGATGAAGCAGCCGAAGATGGTTGGGCCTCGGACACTGCCCTGAGGAACTCCTGCAGCGATGTCCCGGGGCTGAGATGATTGGCCTCCAACAACTACTATCATCTTCCTCTGTGCTAGCTATGACGCCAGCCACTGGAGAGTTTTGTCTCTGATTCACATTTACTTCAATTTTATTAAGGCTCCTTGATGCCACACTCGGTCAAATGCTGCCTTGATGTCAAGGGCAATCACCCTCACCTCAACTCTGGCACTCAGCTCTTTTGTCCATGTTTGGACCAAGTCTATAATGAAGTCTGGAACCGAGTGGTCCTGGAGGAACCAAAAGTGAGCATCGGTGAGAAGGTTATTGGTGAGTAAATGCCGCTTGATAACACTGTCGACGACACCTTCCATCACTTTGCTGATGATTGAGAGTAGACTGATGTGGCGGTTATTGGATGAATTGGATTTGTCCTGCTTTTTGTGAACAGGACATACCTGGGCAATTTTCCACTTTGTTGGGTAGATCTCACTGTTGTAGCTTGGCTAGAGGTGCGGCTAGTTCTGGAACACAAGTCTTCAGCACTACAGCCAGGATTTTGTCGGGGCCCTTTGCCTTTGCTGTATCCAATGCACTCAGCCTTTCCTTGATATCAAGTGGAGTGAATCGAATTGGCTGAAGACTGGCTTCTGTGATGGTAGGGATCTCAGGCGGAGGCCGAGAAGGAGCATCCACTTGGCACTTCCAGTTGAAGATGGTTGCAAACACTTCATCCTTGTCTTTTGTACTTACGTGCTGGGCTCTGCCATCATGGAGGATGGTTGTCCATCACCAATCAGGACTGGATGTGGCAGGACTGCAGAGCTTTGATTTGATCCGTTGTTTGTGGGATTGCTTAGCTCTGCTCTATAGCATGCCACTTCCGCTGTTTGGCTTGTATGTAGTCCTGTGCTGTATCTTCATCAGGTTGGCACCTCATTTTAGGTACGCCTGGTGATGCTCCTGACACGCTCTTCTACACCCCTCATTGAACCAGGGTTGATCCATTGGCTTGTTGGTAATGGTAGAGTGAGGGATATTTCGGGCCATGAGGTTACAGATTGTGGAGGAATACAATTCAACTGCTGCTGATGGCCCACAGCACCATATGGATGCCCAGTTTGGAGCTGCATAGATCTGTTCTGAATCTATCCCATTGAGCACGGCCACCACACAATATGTTGGACAGTGTGAAGACGGGACTTTGTCTCCACAAGGACGAAGTGGTGGTCACTCCTACCAATGCTGTCATGGACAGATGCATCTGCGACAGGTAGATTGATGTGGATGAAGTCAAATCGGTTTATCCCTTGTGTTGGTTCTCTCACCACCTGCCACAAGCCCAGTATGGCAGTTATGTCCTTCAGGACTGGGCCAGCAGTGGTGCTACCGAGCCACTCTTGGTGATGGACAGTGAAGTTCCCCACCCAGAGTACATTCTGTGCCCTTGCTACCCTCACTGCTTCCTCCAAGTGGTGCTCAACAGGGAGGAGTAACGATTCATCAGCTGAGGGAGGGCGGTCAGTGGGAATCAGCTGGAGGTTTCCTTCCCATTTTTGACCTGATACCATGGTCACTCCCTCCTGACTGTATACCACTGTGCCGCCACCTCTGGTGGGTCTGTCCTGCAAGTGGGACAGGACATACCCAGGGATAATGATCGAGGAGTCTCGGACTTTGGCTGAAAGGTATGATTCTGTGAGTGTGGCTATGTCAGGCTGTTGCTTGATCAGTCTGTGGGACAGCTCTCCCAATTTTGGCACAAGATCCCCGGTTGTTCATGAGGTGAACTTCGCAGGGTCGACTGTGCTCATTTTTCCTGACCCTTGTCCAGTGCCGGGTGGCCCGTACTGTTTTGTTCTTATTACGACTTTTACGTAGTGGGATTGTGCAACTGAATGGCTTGTTAGGCCATTTCAGAGAACCGTTAAGAATCAATCACATTGCTATTGGTCTGAGGATGGCATGTTTCCTTCTCTAAGGGGGGCATTAGTGAACCAGAGGGATTTTTATGACAATCCAGTACGTTCACGGTTACCATTTCTGATAGTGGCTTTTCAGTCCCGATTTTATTTCATTAACTGATTTTAAATTCCCCAGCTGCTGTAGCGGAGATTTTAACTCATGACTCCCGATTATTAGTCCAAGCCTACTGGATTACTAGTCCAGTAAAATAATTACTATGCTGCCGTACCCTGTCCCTTGGACTTCAGGGAGAGGAGATGAGAGCTGTACCAGGGTGGTCGAACAGTGTGAGAGAGAGCAATGGTTTTAATGGGGACAACTGCATCAAAAGTGGAGGTGAGAGTGTGATTGAGCAGATCGGTCGCTGCAGAAATGTCGTGGTGAATGGAGGGCCAAAGGCTGGACAGTTGGGACTTTGAAATTGTGATTGTAAGTGACTTGGAGGGAGTGTTTATTTGATGGGTGAACACAGAAGGAAGTGGGTTTTGGAGGGGGAAGGGGGATGTGGGTACAGAGGGATACAAGGAAGTGATCAGGGATGGCCTTCTCCGTGAGTGTAGTGATGAGTGTCTTCGCCTGTCACGTGGAAAGACAGGGGTTCAATTCCTCTGACGGGGCGATTAAACTTTCTGCCTTCAAAAGCTTCACTTTCATTTATCTGCAATATTGGATGCAGGAAATACAGAGCAAAGCTGACTCGGAGTTTCTCACTTGCCACAATTTAATTTCACTGATATTCCAACGGTTTTAAAATCTGCTCTCTGTCACTCTTCACCTCGATGTCAGAACCACAATAATGAGGAAGAAATGAAACGCACAATCTCACCGTGAATAACATCAACAACAACTTGCATTTATATCGAGCCTTTAAGGTCGTGAAACGTCCCAAGGCGCTTCAAAGGAGCGATTTTCAAACAAAATTTGACACCGAGCCACGTAAGGAGATATTAGGACAGGTGACCAAAAGCTCGGTCAAACAGGCAGGTTTTACAGAGTGTCTTAAAGGAGGATGTGAAAGGTGCTATATGAATGCAAGTTCTTTGTTTCTCACAGGGGGCCGTGTCTTGTTCCTCATCTCATTGAGATCTCAGTTAATTGGTCTGTTCTCTCCACAGATGGGGCCCGACTCGCTGAGTGTTTCTAGAATGTTGTGTGTGACTCGGGTTTTAGAGTAAATGATAAAAGGACTGTGGTCAAACACTAGGCCATGAGCTGCTGCCCAGCTGCTGAGTGACCTGTCGGGACATTGTTGCTTGCTTCCCTTCAGCTTGTGGTTCTGGATTTTTGGTGCACTGTCCCTTTAAGAGCTGTGGTCTGCCTGCAACGGTCAGACAAGTCGCAAAGGCTCCCAGAACTATGCTTGGCTCTGTCTTTCACTGAGGTGCAGAGATCAGCCAGACTTTAATGTAAATTCCATCAGCTGGCAGAAAAGAGTGAGTAACAACTCGTTTGAACCCAGAGTGTGAGCTGCGGCCAATAATAAAGTGAAAAATTATCTTATAAGAACAGAAGTGGGTCATTCAGCCCCTCGATTCTGTGCCGCCATTCAGTCAGATCATGGCTGATCTGTACCTCAACTCCAATTACCCGCCTTTGATCCATATCCCTCGATATCTTCATCAAACAAAAATCTATCAATCTCAGTCTCAAAAATTATTTTGAGTTAACTACCGTTAGCCAGAAAGAGAGGAAATCAGGAAGAAAATGGAGTTCCAGAGAAAGAGGGAATAAAAGAGGTAGATTAACAGAGAGAGAAATTTGGGAGTCAAGTAAAAGGAGTGTGTGTGAGGGAGAGAGGCCTGGACATTGGGAGAGACAGAAAGAGGGGGAATGAGTGAAACAACGTGACACGGACTGTGCTAAATTACATCGTGGGGCGATAGAGGGAAGAGCAGGACCAGCCTGGGAATGGGAGTACAGAAGATTCAAGTAAAAATGTCACATTGGTGAACTGGGTTTCGATATTTCATACACTGTGTGCTGTTGGTTTCAATCTTCATGTAATTTATTAAACTTAGAAATTGTGACTCTGTCATTGTACAATTCATTGTTCCAAAAGGTTACTCAGCTGGTCGATGTGTAATGTTCTGTCACCTTAATGAGTGTGATAGTCAAAGGTCAGATGGGACCAAAACTTATTTGTTCAGGAGTCTGTAAGTAATATGTGATGTCAGTCGGGATGCGATCTAATTGTCCCATTCGGGGTTTATTTGCAATATAAGTATCCCGCTGTTTTAACTTCGTTACCTGACTATTGCAGTTCGCATACCTCTTTACAGCACCGAAAGACATCGTCTTCGCAGAGAAATGCGTTTGTCGCGATTTACGGAGATACAATTCATTTATTATCCTGTTCTGGCAGCAATTGGAGTACCTGGTAAGTCATTATCAGCACGTACGGTGTAAGTAACAGAATGTTTAACGATATTGCTGTTTGTGCTCTGAGCCTGGTAAATGTAGAATGTTATTCTTCACCGTTTTGTGATAGTTAAAACTTCCATCCTTGTCCCATTGGTCAATGCACCGAGTAACTCACCCTCGCTCTGTGCTGAACTGTCGAGTCTGGGGTCCAAATGTGTCCTTGGTGCTCCCTGGCCAGGCAGGGGTAAAACAGGCAGGGCGCACAGTCCTGAGTGTAATCCACTGCCTCCTGGTGGAAAGCGCGCCTGTTGTGGAGATCGGGCGAGGAAGGACCGGGTGAGATTGTCGTGTTTCCCGAGGACCGATCGCCTGGGGTTCCGGAGAGCAGATTGCGGCTGTGTATCCCGGCATGAGTCAGTGTCTTCAGGATAGAAGGACAGGGAACAAACGGAATACGCATCAGATAAATAAAACATGTGACAGAAACTGTCCTCCTCACTCGAAGGTACAATCTTGTGTTCCCGTCAAATGTTCCTCTCAGATCATAATTATATTTCAGCAAAATGGCTTCACAGGACTTTTGATGTATTTGATGTTTAAAGTATTGTTTGGACTAGTTGAATGACGATGACTGTATACTTCAGTCCATGTGTGTTATTGTGCAGAGTGGGGAAACCAGTCTTGACACTGGTTCGGGAGGGGGATTAGCTGGAGACCATGAGTGAGAGTTGGCGGTGATTTGTTCTTATACCGCGCGGCTCCTGGGATCAATCTCTTATTCCGAGGATCCGACTGTCCTTTGTTTTTCTCACGCCTTGTGCTGAGATATAAAGACTGGACCTGGTTATAACTGGAGCACGTTACAGAATTAAATTCCTTGACATATTGTATCATGATGCATTCACAATACTCCACTGGAAACCTCATCTAATTAATTACTGAAAGATGACGGGCAGCAACTCAATACCAGGCTCGTGTTTTCAATGTATTTTCTAAAATCAATGTCTCTGGTATTGTGTGGGTCAAATCATTAGGTTTCTCCCCCGCATTACGATTTAAACCAAATTTAGAGTCACCTTGTCTGTATTTCCTGATTTATCTCATCTTGTCGCCTTTCACTTTCATAGTTGGTGACGTTCTGCCCCGCGGACCTCCCAGTGTCGGAATCGACAAAATAAACTTCATCTCAAGGATCACAAGTGAGGACTCAGCTGTCGGGTGAGGGATCCCGGGGCCACCGTCACCTGAAAGGAACCTCCCAGAATGAGCTGCTCCTTCGGACCAGGAGGCAGAAGCCAAGGGGAAAAACCAATAAATAAACACAATCATAGCCCATGTACATCGGTTAAACTGAGAGCTCATTGATCAGCCCGGTTGGTGATTTCACTGTTTCTGTCTCTCTCTTTCTCTCAGTGAACTTGCTGGCGATTGTGATCCTGTCCCGTGGAAAGTGCGGTCTCTCCAAATGTATCACTCGCTACCTGGTGGCCATGGCGACGGCGGATCTCCTGGTGATTGTCTGTAATGTGATCTTATATCGGATTGCTCATCTTTATTGGTGGGACACTTTCCTGCTCTACACTCCTGTTTGCAGATTTATTCTCTTCCTGGCTCCTACTGCCACAGACAGTTCTGTTTGGTTAACGGTCGCTTTTACCTTTGATCGTTTTGTAGCCATTAGTTGTCAGAAGCTGAAAACAAAATATTGCACCGAGAAAACTTCACTTGTGATTATCGTGACTTTGAGCGCGCTGTTCGGTTTAAAGAACATTCCCCGGCCCTTTGTGTATATTCATTACCGTACTGTTAACAATATACCGTGGGGTTGCCTTGTATCATCACAGTTTTATATTCTACCCGCATGGATCGCATTTTCTTGGATTGAACAGCTGTGAACCCCGTTGCTTCCATTCTGTTTGATTTTATTGTTTAATGCTCTCACCGCATTTTAGTGGCCAGTCGGGCCCGAAGGAGCCTCCGGGACCTCAGCAATGGTGAGAATGACAAGGACACTGAGATGAAGAACCGCAGAAGGTCCATCGTTTTACTTTTTGCCATATCCGGCAGTTTTATCCTGCTCTGGATGACAACGGTCGTATATTTTTTATATTATCGAATTTCAGGTGTCTTTAACCGCCGATCTTTCTATAACCCTTTCGCAACTTTCGAACAAGCGGGAATTCTGCTTCAGCTTCTGAGTTCCTGCACGAACACAGCCATTTACACAGTGACCCAGAGTAAGTTCAGAGAGGAGCTGCTCAATGCGATTAAATATCCGTTTACTCTAATTGGTAAACAGGTCAAATGAGGAAAACGATTGAAGTGAAGCGGGAACTGACTTCCCAACATCACAACTTAATTCCAGATCACAATTATCACCTCAATTTACCAAAGGGACTCAGCATCAGGGCCATCGATATCTCCTTCAAACACATTTCTAATCAAAAGTTAGATCAAAATTAAATTTAACAGCAGCCGACATAAAATGAACAAAACTTTTCTCAAAACATGTTCCTGTATTCAGATCATTTTTTAAACACGTCCTCAGGGAGTCTGACCTGAAATGTAATTGTCCGGAGGAAGGGCTGTGAATTAGCGACTGGATATTAGTTTCCACCGGACCGGACTAATAATCGAGCCCCGCCTACAGCATCTGTGGGGTTAATTCCCTTTCATTTCCGTGCCCCCTGAAAGCATTCCTGTAACTCCGATTGTCTGTGATATTTGAACAGCTGTTAATCCTCAATAGTCTGGGAATTACTGGTGTTGATCACACTAAAGGAATGTTTCGCTTTCAAATAAAACTCCGGCGCTGTTTTACAACAGCCGTTAAGTCTTTTTAACAAAATAACCGGGTTAATGAGCAGTCAAAATATCGGATAGAGGAATTTCACAGGATTAGATTGAGTTTCCATCCGCCATTTCTTTAAATGGGAGGAGTGAGGCCGCCAGGTGGAAGGGTTTAACAGTAAGGATTGAAGAATCATCGAATAGTACAGCACAGAAGGTGGCCATTCAACCCATCGTGGCTTGGACTGACTCTTTGGAAGAGCAATCCAATTAGTCCCACTCCTCCGATCTTTCCCCATATCCCTGCATTTTTTTCTTTTTCAAGTATACATCCGATTCCCTTTTGAAAGTTACTATTGAATGTGTTTCCACCGCCCTTTCAGGCAGTGCATTCCAGATCACAACAACTCACTCTGTAAAAAATATTTTCCTCATGTCGCCCCTGGTTCTTTTGCCAATTACCTTAAACCTGCGTCCTCTGGTTACCGACCCTTCTGCCACTGGAAACAGTTTCTCCTTCTTTATTCTATCAAAACCCTTCATAATTTAGAACACCTCAATCAAATCTCCCCTTAACCTTCTCTGCTCTAAAGAGAACAACCCCAGTTTCTCGCGTCTCTCCGTGTAATTGAAGAGAGTAAGGCCGGGTTAGCTGGAGGCACTGCCCCAGAAGGGAGAACCAATGAATGAGGGAGTGCACAGAACGTCAGTGCTGGAGGATCAAAGGGTGCAGGACATGGAGATGTCGGGTTTGGCAGAGTTAGGAGAGGGCAAACCGTGGAGGGACTGACAGGGAATGTATTGAGGGACAGGAAAACAATGGCGGTCAATGAGAACCGAGAAGTGGAGGAGTGGGAGGGTGGAGGAATGAAGACTGGCAGGGAGGTGATTGAAGAGATGGAGGAGTGGGAGGGTGGAGGTATGGAGACCGGCAGGGAGGTGATTGAAGAGATGGAGGAGTTGGAGGGTGGAGGAATGGAGACCGGCAGGGAGGTGATTGAAGAGATGGAGGAGTGGGAGGGTGGAGGTATGGAGACCGGCAGGGAGGTGATTGAAGAGATGGAGGAGTGGGAGGGTGGAGGTATGGAGACCGGCAGGGAGGTGATTGAAGAGATGGAGGAGTGGGAGGGTGGAGGTATGGAGACCGACAGGGAGGTGATTGAAGGGATGGAGGAGTGGGAGGGTGGAGGTATGGAGACCGGCAGGGAGGTGATTGAAGAGGTGGAGGAGTGGGAGGGTGGAGGTATGGAGACCGGCAGGGAGGTGATTGAAGAGGTGGAGGAGTGGGAGGGTGGAGGTATGGAGACCGGCAGGGAGGTGATTGAAGGGATGGAGGAGTGGGAGGGTGGAGGAATGGAGACCGGCAGGGAGGTGATTGAAGAGGTGGAGGAGTGGGAGGGTGGAGATATGGAGACCGGCAGGGAGGTGATTGAAGAGGTGGAGGAGTGGGAGGGTGGAGGTATGGAGACCGGCAGGGAGGTGATTGAAGAGATGGAGGAGTGGGAGGGTGGAGGTATGGAGACCGGCAGGGAGGTGATTGAAGAGATGGAGGAGTGGGAGGGTGGAGGTATGGAGACCGGCAGGGAGGTGATTGAAGAGATGGAGGAGTGGGAGGGTGGAGGTATGGAGACCGGCAGGGAGGTGATTGAAGAGGTGGAGGAGTGGGAGGGTGGAGGAATGGAGACCGACAGGGAGGTGATTGAAGAGGTGGAGGAGTGGGAGGGTGGAGGTATGGAGCAGGGAGGTGATTGAAGAGGTGGAGGAGTGGGAGGGTGGAGGTATGGAGACCGGCAGGGAGGTGATTGAAGAGGTGGAGGAGTGGGAGGGTGGAGGTATGGAGACCGGCAGGGAGGTGATTGAAGGGATGGAGGAGTGGGAGGGTGGAGGTATGGAGACCGGCAGGGAGGTAATGAACAAATGGGGAATAAAAACTTTGGAGGGACTGCACCTCAGAGAGTCGGAGACAGGGATTTTTATGGAAGCGGAAGGAACTGGCACTGGTGAAGAATAAAATTGCGGAGAGCAAGCGCAGCTCTCAATTGAATAGGTTGTTCACACCTGGTTCCGTGGGAGCCAGTTTACTAATAACCTGATACTACATCTGACCAACTAGAGCCACTACACTATTTACACAATTCCACATCCGACACATTGTAGCTGATACGCTGTAAATATACTTGTTTTGTGCAGAAATACCACAGACACATTGCACAGAAACCCCAGTGTTTGCCACAGCAACAGACATGGTGCTCCAGATCCATTTCACTGATAGACTTGGCGCTCTGCTCGATGGCCAATCTATTAACAATGATAAGGCAATCCGTTCTTTCTGTGGTTCACACATGTTTATTCTCAGGTTGATGTCTGACTCATAAAAATCCATCAAGGTCCTTAAGAATGAGGACAGGATGAGACTGGGAAATCCATATTAGTCCCTCCCGATGGTCTGATTTGTGAGTTCAATCTTTCCTTTCATGAGAACCATCCCACGTTCCGTAAGTCCAGGGGCCTTGTCACCTCACAATGGAACCGCTCACTTTTAACATGAACTTTCTGAGTGGACTTCACCAATTGTTTCCATGGATTGGGTGGTTAGCGTTGTTCACAAATAGATTTTTTCAGTGTGAAAGTGGTCTGATTGTTACCCTATTATTTTGTCAACATATCACCTTTCACCTTTGTTCGCTGTCTCTCTTCACCAATTCAATAAAACAAGGCAAAATATTTCTGTATTCGCAACTGCAAGATTGAAAATTCTCACGGAGCTCGGGAAGAACGATCTGTCGGAAAGATTCCATCTGAGCGCTAGAGTTAACCAAGTCCTGTCACTAAAATTTATGTAAAAGGCCTTTGTGATTTTCTTGCAATTAATGGAAAATGAAATATTTCCCCATAGAACTGAGAAACTTGCTCAATTTGGAATTGTTTAAAATTGATTGTCTGTCTGTTTGGTTTCACTTCAAAGACTGAATTATGCTGAAATAAAGTACAAAAGTTGCTTTTGGGTGTTCATTTGTATTTCTGTCTGCCAAGGGAGGAAGATTAACTCTGGCCACAATTCTTGGAAACGAAACAGATAATCTGTTTTAGTGATGATGCTTGAGGGATAAATTAGGCCAGGACATCGAGGAGAACTCCCATTCTCTCTTCCAATAGTCTCATGAATCTTTTACGCCCATCAGAGAGGGCAGAAGGGGCCTTGGTTTAAGGTCTCATCCAAAAGGCCTCAGACAGGGCAGCACTCCCTCAGTACTGCATTGAAGTGTCAGCCTAGATTATGTGTTCAAGACCCTGGAATGGGACTTGAACCCACAGCCATCTGACTCAGAGGCGAGAGTGCGACCATGGAGTAAATGCTGACACTTGAGAAGGTGATGGTGGACCTTCTTCTTGATCCGCTGCAGTCTGTATATTTTGTAGCAGTTTCGTACAACTGAGTGCTTACTAGGCCACTTCCAGGACAGTTAAACAGCCATCCACATTGGTTTGGGACTGGGGTCATACATAAGGACATCAGCTTTGCTTTTCTAAAGGACATTACTGAACCATTTGGGTGTTTGCGTCAACACAACAGCTCCATGGTCAGTTTTACTGATACCAATTTTTTATAGAGTCTTACAGCACAGAAGGAGGCCATTCGACCCATCGTGCCTGTGCCGGCTCTTTGAAAGAACTATCCAATTAGTCCCACATCCCTAATCTTTCCCATTTACCTGCAGTTTTTTTCATTTTCAAGTGCATATCCCATTCCCTTTTGAAAGTCACTATTGAATCTGCTTCTCCCTCCCTTTTCAGGCAGTACATTCCAGATCATAACAACTCACTGCGTTAAAAAATTCTTCTCATTTCCCCCCTGGCTTTTTTGCCAATTATCTTAAATCTGTGTCCTCTGGTTACCAACACTGCTGCCAATGGAAACAGTTTCTCCCACCGACTCTATCAAAAGGCCTCATAATTTTCAACACCTCTATACACTTCTCTACATTAAATTTCATCTGCCACGTGTCTGCACATTTCCCCAGTCTGTCCATGTCCTCCTGAAGTCTTCTCATGTCCTCCACACTGTTTAATACATTTCCAAGCTTTATGTCATCAGCAAACTTTGAAATTATGCCCCCGATACACAAGTCCAGGTCATTAATATATATCAAAAATAGCAGTGGTCCTAATACTGGGGGACACCATTGTATATTTACCTCGGTCTGATAAACAACCATTCACCGCTACACTATACTTTCTGCCTCTTAGACAATTCCGTGTGCACGCTGCCACCGTCCCTTTAATTCCATGAGCTTCATGTTTTCTAACCAGTCTATTATTGTCACTTGATCAAACACCTTTTCAAATTCCATATACACAATATCAACTGATCTACTTTCACCAACCATCTCCGTCGTTTCATCGAAGAACTCAATCAAGTTTGTCAGACACGACTTGCATTTATAAAATCCCTGTTGCCTGTCATTTATTAACCCATGTTTTTACGGATTATTGTCTGTCGAAGTTTCTCCACCACCATCGTTAGGCTGACCGGCCTGTAGTTATTGGGTTTACCCAATCCCATTTTTTGACCTGGCGTGTAACATTTCCAACTCTCCAGTCCTCTGGCTCCACTCCCACATCCAAGGACGATTGAAGTATTTTGGCCAGAGCCTCCACTATTTCCATCCTTCCTACGCACATCAACCTGGGATGCATCCCATCTGGACCGGGTGACTTTTCTACTTTGAACGCTGCCAACCTTTTAATCAACCAATCTTTATTTAATTTTTTATCCTATCCAATTTCTCTGTTCCTTTTTCTTTACTGTGAGATTAGCAGCATCCTCTCAATGTGACCGAAACAATGTTTAGCCGAAACCAGAAAGAATAAGAAGTTTCCCGCTGCAGAGGTTGAGAGAGGAAAGGTGAGAGGGTGCAACTGGATAATGTGTTCAAAGGAAGAGAAGGTGACAGAGCAGGAAGGGGTGAGGCCAATGTGTGTTTGGAAGAGATCCATGGCCACACCACAGAGGTTAGGGAGTGAAGGTGAATTGTACCGACAGGCAGTGAGGATTCAGAAAGCCTCTTGTATGACAGTGTCACCACTCATCAGCCAAGTTGCAGTCAGAGAGAAAAAAAGACAGTGCCCCCAAGTTCTAGACTCACCAGTGAAGAGAAAATTTTATTTATTTTTTATTCGTTCATGGGATGTGGGCATCGCTGGCGAGGCCGGCATTTATTGCCCATCCCTAATTGCACTTGAGAAGGTGGTGGTGAGCCGCCTTCTTGAACCGCTGCAGTCCGTGTGGTGAAGGTTCTCCCACAGTGCCGTTAGGAAGGGAGTTCCAGGATTTTGACCCAGCGACGATGAAGGAACGGCGATATATTTCCAAGTTGGGATGGTGTGTGATTTGGAGGGGAACGTGCAGGTGGTGGTGTTCCCATGTGCCTGCTACCCTTGTCCTTCTAGGTGGTAGAGGTCGCGGGTTTGGGAGGTGCTGTCGAAGAAGCCTTGGCGAGTTGCTGAAGTGCATCCTGTGGATGGTACAAACTGCAGCCACTGTGCGCCGGTGGTGAAGGGAGTGAATGTTTCAAGTGGTGCATGGGGTGCCAATCAAGTGGGCTGCTTTGTCCTGGATGGTGTCGAGCTTCTTGAGTGTTGTTCGGGCTTCACTCATCTAGGCAAGTGGAGAGCATTCCATCACACTCCTGACTTGTGCCTTGTAGATGGTGGAAAATATAATAAAGAATAGGGAAGGTCATGCTTGACCAACCTTATTGAATTCTTTGAAGAAGTAACAGGAAGAGTAGATAAGGGATTTTCAAAAGTCCTTCGATAAGGTACCATATAGTAGACTCATGACTATGGTCAGAGCAGATGGAGTCAGGGAACAAGTAGCAAGATTTTCCTTTTGTTATTTATGTGTCTGTAGAATACTTTTAAAAAAAATATTTTTTGATAATTTAATTTTGTAATTCCTCTTTGCCTTCCTAATTTTTTTTTAAAACTTATTTCCTAACCTCTTCGTATTCCCTTTTGTCATCGTCTTCTTTATTGTCCAGGTGCTGAGTGTATGCCTTTTTCTTTAGTTTCAATTCTGACCTTATCTCTTTATTCATCCATGGTGTTTCATTGTTAGTCAGTGTCCATGGAACTGTATCCCAGTGAGTGTCCGTGTCCGTGGAACTGTATCCCAGTGAGCGTCCGTGTCCGTGGAACTGTACCCCAGTGAGTGTCAGTGTCCATGGAACTGCATCGCAGTGAGTGTCAGGATCCACGGAATAGTATTCGAGTGACAGACAAGGTCCAAGGAACTGAGAGAGTTGGTCCTCATAGAACTGTTCCCCAGTGAGAGTCAGGGTGCATAGAACTGTACACCAGTGAGAGTAGGTGCCCATGGAAATGTACCCAGTGAGAAACATCGCCCATGGAACTGTACCCCAGTGACTGTCAAGGTCCATGGAACTGTATCAAGTGAGAGTGAGGGCCCAATGAACTGAACTCTCACCCTCATATCCCACTGCACACTCACACCCACAGGAGTAGATCATTCATTCGCTCGATTCTGTTCTGCCATTCATTTAGATCATGGCTGATCTGTATCTTAACTCTTTTTACCCATGTTGGATGTAATGTATTTGGATTAGATGCAATGTATTTGGATTAGATGCAATGTATTTGGATTAGATGCAAAGTATTTGGATTTCCAAAAGGCCTTCAATAAGGTATTGCACTGTAGACTCATGGCTAAGGTCAGAGCTTGTGGAGTCAGGGGACAGGTAGCAGAATGGATAGCAAGCTGACTACAAAACAGAAAACAGAGAGTAGGGGTTAACGGTAGCTGGTCAGACTGGCAAAAGATGGGAAGTGGTGTTCCACAAGGATCAGTGCTGGGACCACTGTTGTTCACAATTTGCATGAACAATTTGGACTCGGGAACCGGAAGTACAATTTCAAAATTTGCGGACGACACCAAATTGGGGGGTGTAGATAATACAAAGGAAGAATGGGTCAAAGTGCAAGAGGACATTAATAAACGTGGAGAATGGGCGTGTAATTGGCAAATGAATTTCAATATAGATAAATGTGAGGTGGTGTATTTTGTTAGGAAGAATAAGGAGGCCACATACTGTTTGGATAATAAGAGTCTAAATGGGATAGAGGAGCAAAGGGATCATGGGGTACAGATACACAGAACACGAGAAGTGGGTATCCAGGTTAACAAGGCCATAAAAAAAGGCAAACCAAGCACTGGGGTTCGTCTCGAGAGGGGTAGAATTGAACAGCAGAGAAGTTTTGTTAAACTTACATAGAACCCTGGTTAGACCGCACTTGGAGTACTGAGCACAGTTCTGGTCTCCATATTATAAAAAGGATATGGAGGCATTGGTGAAGGTGCAAAAAAGAGACACAACGATGATACCTGAACAGAAAGGATATACTTATCAAGGAAGGATGAACAGGCTGGAGCTCTTTTCTCTAAAAAAAGAGAAGGCTGAGGGGTGACCTGATCGAAGTCTTTAAGATAATAAAAGGGTAGACGTGGAGAAAATGTTTCCACTTGTGGGGGAGTCCAAAACTAGAGGTCATAAATATAAGATAGTCACCAATAAATCCAATAGGGAATTCAGGAGAAACTTCTTCACCCAAAGAGTGGTAAAAATGTGGAACTCTCGACCACAAGGAGCAGTTGAGGCAAATAGCAAAGATGCATTTAAAGGGAAGCTAGATAAACACATGAAGGAGAAAGGAATAGAAGGGTATGCTGATGGGGTTAGATGGAGTTGGGAGGGAGGGGGCGACTGTGGATCATAAATGCCAGCATAGACCAGTTGGGCCGAATGGCCTGTTTCTGTGTTGTAGACTCGATGCAACCTTGGTTCCATATCCTTTAATACCCTTGCCTAACAAAAAAACTATCAATCTTTGTTTTGTCATTTTCAATTGACCCCCACCTCAACAGCTTTTAGCGGGGGAGAGTTCCAGATTTCCACTATCCTTTATGTGAAGAAATGCTTCCCGACATCGCCCCTGAACGGCCCAGCTCTAATTTTAAGGTTATGCCTCCTTGTTCGGGACTCCCCCACCAGAGGAAATAGTTTCTATTTGTCTACCCCACCAAATCCTGTAATCATCTGAAACACTTTTGTTTTCCTTGAAGCAGAGGAGGCTGAGGGGGGACATGATTGAGGTGTACAAAATTATGAGGGGCACAGATAGGATGGATACGAAGGAGCTTTTTCCCTTCGTTGAGGGTTCTATAACAAGGGGGCATAGATTCAAGGTAAAAGGCGGGAGGTTTAGAGGGGATTTGAGAAAGAACTTTTTCACCCAGAGGGTGGTTGGAGTCTGGAACTCACTGCCTGAAAGGGTTGTGGAGGCAGAAACCCTCACAACATTCAAGAAGCATTTGGATGAGCACTTGAAATGCCATAGCATACAAGGCTACGGACCAAATGCTGGAATATGGGATTAGAGTAGACAGGGCTTGATGGCCGGCGCGGACACGATGGGCCGAAGGGCCTCTATCCGTGCTGGAAAACTCTATGACTCTATGACCTCAATTATATCACGCTTCAATCTCCGAAACCCGAGGGAACACAAGCCTAATCTATGCAACCTGTCCTCATAATTTAACCCTTTTAGCACCGGTATCATTCTCGTGAATCTGCGCTGCACCCCCTCCAAGGCGAATATATCCTTCCCGAGGTGCGGTGCCCACAACTGAACGCAGTGCTCCAGATGGGGTCTAACCAAAGCTTTATATAACTGTACCATAACTTTCACCCCTTTGTATTACAGATCCTTGAGCTGAAAACATTCCATTGGCATTTGGAATTATTTTTTGTACCAATCCTCTAGTTTTTAGTGATTTCTATACTTGGACCCCTAAATCGCTCTGCTCCTCCACAGTTCCTATCTTCTTGCCATTTAGAAAATACTCTGATCTATCTTTCTTAGGTACAAAGTAGATGACCTCACACTTCCCCATGTTGAACTCCATCTGCCACAGTTTTACCCACTCATTTAATCTATAATGTCTCTTTGCAACTTTCTACTCCCATCTGCACTACTTACCGTGCCACCTAGCTTAGTGTCATCAGCAAACTTGAATATAAGGCTCTCTATTCCTTCATCTAAGTTGTTTATAAATATAGTGAAAAGCCGAGGCCACAGTACAAATCCTTGGGGTCACCACTAGTCACATCCTGCCAATTGGAGTATATATCCATTATTGCTACTCTCTGTCTCCCACCTCCGAACCAATTCCCGACCCATGTCAATACATTGCCTCCAATTCCAACTGCTTCCATTTTTCCCCAACAGTCTCTTGTGTGGAACCTTGTTGAATGCCTTCTGGATGGGCCAAATGGCCTCCTGGTGTGCTCAATCATTCCACAGGATCATGAAATGATTGAGCACACCAGGAGGCCATTTGGCCCATCGTGCCTGTGCTTTGAAAGAGCTATCCATTTAGTCCCACTCACCGACTCTTTCCCCATAGCCCTGCAAAGTTTTCCCTTTCAAGAATATATCCTTTTCCCTTTTGAAAGTTACCAATGTATCTGCTTCCACCACCCTTTCAGGCAACGCATTCCAGATCACAATAACTCGCTGCGTGAAAAAATTCTCATGTCCCTTCTGGTTCTTTTGCCAATTATCTTCAATCTGTTTTTTTCTGGTTATCAACCCTCCGGTCAGTGGAAACAGTTTCTCCTTATTTACTCTAAGGTCAGTTTATTTTTTAAACTTACCTCAGTGTGCCTTGCTGGCTTCTCGACAGGTTCCCCCTGCGAGGTGGCCTCCCTGCTCAGAAGTGGGTTAAATTTCAGGGGTTATGATGTGACCCAGGAGTCAGGCGGGAGACTCGTCAAACGCCAAGATCAGTGGCGTTAAAATGGCCGATCGACGGGAATGGAGCGGGAAATGGAGCTGCTCCATTTTAACTGTTCCCCAATCCTTTCCCGCTCCTGCGATCAGGGAGAGTTAAAATCACCCTGTTTCACATTGCATGATAGTCCACATGTGCCACTGGAGGGAAAGCTATAACTGCAAGTTATTCTTGCAGGTGTTATGAATGAGTTCGGGTCTATTAGTAACTATTCACCACATTACTAGTCAATGAAACAATGCATTACTTTGCGTTTAAATCATACTCCACCTAAGAGTACGTTTTAGTGTCTGTCTGTCTCTCTCTCTCTCCACGTCTCTGTCTCTCTGTCTCTCTCTCCACGTCTCTCTCTGTCTCTCTCTCTCTGTCTCTCTCTCTCTGTCTCTCTCTCTCTGTCTCTCTCTCTCTGTCTCTCTCTCTCTGTCTCTCTCTCTCTGTCTCTCTCTCTCTGTCTCTCTCTCTGTCTCTCTCTCTCTGTCTCTCTCTCA